>NC_080398.1:8443981-9643981 GCF_030265065.1 Corythoichthys intestinalis | reverse complement strand
CAGTATTTTTGGACTAAGGAGCACTCGGCACACAGAAAACAGATATGAAGAGCAGTGCGCCGCCGCCGTTTTACGAAAGCCGTTTTCCGAAAGCCGTTTTCCGACTGGACTCACTCACGCAGCGACTTGTGACGACGCAGTGTCTTGTCCGGTTCTCACGTCGCCGTCCGAGAAGTGCCATTTTCGGCTTGGGATCGTCACGACGACCGCTCTTACCTACCGCCGAGAATGGGCTTTTTTTCGTGCCGTTTGCCTTTTAGCTTTGACTTTTAATACAGTGGGTGATGAGGAAAGACCACTGTTTACTGTGTCTAAAAATAATTATAGCGGACAGCCAGAAGCCAAATCAATTAAGACACCACTTAAAGACATTAGACCCCAATCTCATTGTTTAGCCGCTTGATTGTTTTTCAGCGAAAACGTGCCGAATATTGCCAACAATCGTCCTGCTTTGTCAGTGTTATATCAGTAAGCCAGTTAGCATTTTTAGCATGCTCATTGCAAAGGAGGTGTGAGCAGCAAAAATAAAAACTGTCCTTCTGTCTAAGGACACTTTTTTTTTTTTTTATTCAGTTTTGTTTTTTCGGTCAATTTTTTCAGCATATTGTCCTCATGAGTGAATGTTTCTCATGAATTTGAATTTGTTATTATTTACTGATTTTACTACATTTTATTTTTCTGTATTAAATGGTCAAAAATGTATGTTGAGTGTATTTTTACATTTTGGATGTGACTTTTTTTTAAATTCAGGCAAATTGATGCGCGTCAAGTCTTCTGTTACAAACAAAACAATGTTAATAAAGTATAACTTTATTATAAGTTGATCTATGTTACTTTTTTCTTTATTAGAAAAAAAAGGATACAATGTTAGGCAGATGCGTATTTATAATAGTAATTTTATAGACAAATGATACTATTTACAGTGGCAGCAGAATTTGGGGGGGCGCGAAACATTTACGTCTTCCTTGGGGGGGGCGTAACAGAAAATAATTGAGAAGCACTGCTTTATACCATTGTTTGTCCAGCTGCATTTTTAAAATAAATGCTACAATATACATATAAAACCTCAAAGGGAGTATTTCAAACTCCACTGTGGTAAAGTAAAACTGTTACAGCTTTAAAAGGTATTCAGATGTACCATTTTGCCTGTCAACAAGATGAACAGGACAAGTTATCTTAAGTGGTTAAGTCTTAGAGTACGGTAACTACCGTATTTTTCGGACTACAAGTCGCAGTATGTGAGTATAATTCGCACCAGCCATAAAATGCCCAACGAAGAGAAAAAAAACATATATAAGTCGCACCGCAGTATAAGTCGCATTTTTGGGGGAAATTTACTTGATAAAATCCAACACATAGAACAGATATGTCATCTTGAAAGGCAATTTAATATAAAAATACAATAGCGAACAACATGCTGAATAAATGTACAGTGTACAGTGCATGAACAACGAAATGCGCATTGTGCATGCAAATCACAACCTTTGTATATGTTTTTTGACAGGATGTACTGTATACTAATAATTTCACAGTAGGCCATAACGCTCAGTCTTGCCAAACAATTAACCTGGAGGTCATTGGCCTAACCTGCTGTTGTCGAATACTCGGCGGACTTTGATAACTTAAGTTCTCTAAGTAAGGTGAGAAAAGTGCATGCAAACCGTGTATTCGGGTGCACTTGTGTCTAGGTATTTGTGTGTTTGCATTCAGCAGAGTGAGCCAGCCCCACTAGCCGGTGGCCCTGGAAGTGGGGTGTTGAGGGTGCTGCAGCACCTCCTGGTGTTGAGGAGATAAAGTTTTGATAGATTTTTGTTGGTGTTGTTGGAATAAATCAATAAATAAAACATCGAACACAATAGGGTATTTAACTTTAGGGATTAAATATAGATGTTGAAAAAGTTTTTTTTTTTTTTTTTTTTTAGTTAACACCACCACCTGACACCTTGCTTTCTACCAGGCCACGTTGAAAACATCAGACAAAGATTTTTGCTTACATTGCATGCCCATCTTCCTTTCTTTTCTTGGCTGTTTGACAGAATGACAGCTGTGAGTGACATTTTCAGTTTTTCAGTGGGTAGTTTGGTGGAGGGGATGTCATCAGTAGTGAGCTCTCTTTCTGTACGCAATGCACATTTTACCACTTTCATACGATCTTTTCAAAGACTTGTTTGATCATGGAATGGAATACAAATCCACCTTTCTCTGTTTGGTTATTACAGCAACACGTTTCAATTCACTGCTAGTTCAGTAAACCCAACCTGTGTTACAGCTTTGATTTGGAATAGAGGCAGGGTGAACTCCCGAAAAACAATTATATTAGCTAAGTTTACAACTACAAAAGAACTCGAAAGCGTCAAACTCAAATTTTGTACGCATTTCACGTCAAGAAAAACACATTTTCTTATTTACTATAATAAATGTCAAGTCTAAAACAAACTGACTAGTCTTTACAAATGTTCCTTTGTGTTGCCCAAACATCTTAAACACTGACTTGTTTCCTTTCAACATTTCTGTAACATTATGCTATGTAATAATATGTGATGTTTAGCCTAATCACCATGTCCTTCAGGTTGAAATCAAAACCCTAACAAATGTGCTTTGAACTCTGCTGTCGGCTTCAATAACAATACCACAAACTACTTGTGGCTTTCAGAAGGCAATGTGGTGTGGAATCACAACAGCTGGCTGACTTAACTCAATGTTGCTGCAAGTCTGCTGCTATGAATCTAGTTCATGTGACACTAATTAATGTGCCCCCCCCCCCCCCAAAAAAAAAAAAAAAAAAAAGGTATTGATTTAAGCGATATGCCTCTCTCAATTTTAGAATCGACATAATGGTGCACTGAATCACTGTCTGAAGGCCTAAAACGGAAATGTTATTTTATTCCATAATATGAATCAGTATGTATGTATGATTGTATGAGAATTTTCTGTACAGAGCGTAATCAGAGCCAGCTTTAGCCATCCTGTTGGCACTCACACATAAAGACGAAACTAGAGTATGATGTTATTTTCCAGTCAGAGCTAATTGTTTCTTTGGCTCTGTTCACTCCGGTTTGATCTGGTACATGAAGCAGCTGAAGATCTGTGGAAAGGCTGTAATGAAGAGTTATGGAAAGCTGGGTAACTCTTGACTGTAGAGAGAGGCTGGAAGATGGGAACAAGTGGAAGAAAGTTGAGTGGGAAGTGGGAAACAGAAGAGGCCAGATGCTGTTCAATGTGGCATGAGGAATGAAAGATGTAGACAATATGTCTACAGGACCAAAACCTCCAGTGTGTGTGGGGTGATAAAAAATTAAGCCCAGCCTGAATGTAAAAAATTCCATTTCTAATTAAAATTACGACAAGTGTTCTACAGTACATCATCAGTAATGATGCATAACGGTAAAATGAATAATATAAATGCAATTACCATAATTTTCGGACTATAAGGCTCACCTGACTATAAGCCGCGACCCACCAAATTTGACAAGAAAACGGCATTTGTTCATAGATAAGCCGCTCTGAAACCATAAGCTGCAGCTGTCCTCATTGTATTATAGAATATTTACACCAAAATATATTAACCGGTAACACTATATTTGACAGAGGCATCATAAGACTGTCATAAGATCAAATGAACCACCATGAAGCTTTGAACCAATTGGCTGCAAAGCTTCATTTCTTCAAGCTTCATTTGGCCATCACTGCTCCCTTGGGGTAGACAGTCAACCTCTGCTGCCACCTGCTGTCAACACTGTTGTCATCCAACATGCCTCCTAAAATGCATTGCAGCGCTACAGATGTAAACAACAATCAAAATTCATGTTCCTTACTAATTATATTCTCAGGTACTGTTCCAGTTCTTTCATTAATTGCGAGTTATGGTGTTTGGTAACACTTTTTTTGACAGGGACGCCATAAGACTGTCATAAGACCATCATAATTATGACATGACACTGCTATGTGCATTAATGAATGCTTATGATAGATGTCATTTTGTGTCATCCAGCATATTATCTCACTTTTGAATTGGATGTAAAGATCTGAGCTGGACATAAATGGAGTTTGTGACATAATTCAAAATGTCATTAATGCCCATGATATTGTCATGTCATAATTATGACGGTCTTATAGCAAGTTTATGACGCCGCTGTGAAGGCAAGTGTTACGTATTAACCCAAATAAATCAACAAATAAGCTGCACTGGACTATAAGCGGCAGGATTCAAAATGAGGGAAAAAAGTAGCGGTTCGTCGCTTGAATGCATGATAGAGTGCCTTCTTACTTAGAAAACAGACAAGGAATAAGGTAAGTTTGTTGAAGAAAATAATGCTCTATAACTGCTATAAGTAAACTAAAAAATAGAATAGTAAAAGGATTATTTCCTAGTACTGCCATCACTTGACTACCTGGTAAAATTGCCTTAGCATGTTGTCTGAAAGGATAACATGCCATGTGCAGATTGGTCTAGTTGGATAAAAAATGATACACTGCTGGGTCCCTAATTCTAATCATACTCTAGTATGATTAATTAAAGTACAAAGAATGTGAATTGAACATGTTCTTATTCACACATTTTAGAAAGCAGTTCAACAATGTCGAGCAAAAAAGAACAATATGAATGATGGCACAACTTCAGCCATTTTGATTGTGATAGTTCACCATGTCACACCCTTGGGGGATAGAGGAGTCCCCTTTCATCCTTTAGGTTCCTGTCATCCTTTCAGCCTTCACTTGATACGAAATGCCAGCCAAGTGTAAAAGAGAATCAGTGAAAGCGAATGAGGGACATATGTGGTCTGTGGGGGGAAAGCCGATGAAAGCATGCATGATCACCTAATCGGTCTGATGAGCATTTGGAATTGGCACTTTACTGTAACACACTCCCGTTCAAACCCTGTTGTGCGCTGGAAGTTAAGAACTATGTGATGCCAGCCGAGACTGCAAATTCACCTGAGATTTATTTGTGTGCAAATGTGCTGCACCTCTTTAACGGAATGATTCTTGACAGTGAACTGCAATAATCCAGCATAAACGATCCAGGACATATTAAAGAGTCACAATGAATGATATGACATCAGTTTTGATTCACCTCCTCCATGAATACTTAAAGACAATGCCTGTAAAGTGATACAGCATATGTATAAGTGTTCTTTCAGAGCCTATCTTTGTTATTGGTTACAAAAAACTGAGCAGACACATTGGCGAGAGTGTTACATCAGCATGCAAAAATAGTTTTAGCTGGCAAGAAAATACGATATACTATAATATACATACAACGTGATATGTACTATACTAAAATATGAGGTATGTAGTGATTGAGGGGAATCAGCAGTTTTTAGAAAGGCAAAAGAGACATTGCTACTATGCTTGTGCTTATGTCATCTTCACTCATTTTTAACCCTTTTCATCTCCTGCCTTGGCAGGCAATTCATGTTCTTCTCTTTTCTTTTCCTAGTTTGTCACAAAATCCCCATGAAAGGTTGTAGATTAGCACTGTTCGCTACCAGATAATTTCAACAGCTGCAACCGTGGCACTGCTGCCGACATCTGAAGCCTCTTGTCTCTTGAGAGACTCTTTGGCTGTTGGTTGAATTTCTGTCGCTTCAGATCAGCCCAGCTGGAGAAACACTAAACAGGCACGGTATTCGCCACAGGCCCCCATGGATATTCTGGCTGCACAATACTCAAGCTGTAGTATCAGAAAAGTATTCACTGTTGCATTCAGTGTTACCGAATAAAAACTGAGGAGGCTGGATTAGCCAAATTTGGAAGGGAAAAAAATCATTGTAGATATAGAGAACAAAAAGGCTTTGGTTTGGAAATGATCAGTGACTATGGCAATAGCAGACTACAGGTAATTTACTATATAATATCAGTCGTGTTTCACTATACATTAATGTCTGTATAGCCACAGATATAAATACTGCAACATTTTAAACCTTTAACAAATTAGTCAAACACCATGGCAAAGCTGTTCCATATGAAAGAATAAGAGAACGCTGTACCCCACAGTTCTCTAAAGCTTTTTTTCATGTCGATTGGAAAAGGTCAGGCAAGTCCACCTGAGCAACATATTTGTAGCCAACAATACAGAACAGTAGTTTCCAAAATGTTGACAAATCTCCGCCTTCACGTCATGTAGAATTTGGGGACCATGTATTTGAAATCGTTAAGCCTGATTAAGCTCTTTGACTGCTGTTCACGAGGCTTCATGTTCATGGTTCCTTAGTAAAATAGTTGCCAGAATGGTTGGAAAATTTATTAAACACATGAAAGAGTTACTCTGTGTTCACAACCAAGTCCTTATTGTAAGCAGTATGTGTCATCTTTGGATGGTCTTCAGTCGGCCGCTGGATGATTATTGGATCGCACATTGACAGGAAATTGACAGACCGCCAGTTGCGTAAAAGTCAATGGTGTGAACAATTACGCGGCTATTAACCCTGAAACAGTTTGTAATCCATCTACTTACTGGAGGATACCGCATCAATCAGGATTCAAAATTCCATCTCTCTGACAACAACTTGTAGTTTTTATTTGTCAACTGTAGCCCTCCATACCTTTAAAAAAAAGTTACTAGTGTACTTACACTTTGATATTTTTTTATACTAATACACAAACCAAAAAGTTTTGATTATATTAACTATTAACGATGTATTGAGTCTTTAATGACCGTGAGACAGGCACTGGCTTTTTTCTATTGAAGTTCTGTAGTAACTGAACTCAGCAGCAGAACATGAGCCAACATCATTGGCAGATCTGCTAAACTGCCTGAGTGCTATGTTTGAGTTGGGTAAGTATTGATTTTGTGTTCGTCCTTGTAAAATATATAGCAAGTTCCTAGCCAGGGCTACACTGAAATCAGGGAAGAGTTCTTGGATAGTAACAAAAGAGAGGAGAGATATAGACAATGGATAATTCAAATTGCACCAGTAATTTAGAATTATTTCTCAAAGACATTCTTCATAAAATGAAATTAGTTTTTCTACATTCACGTGTAAGGAGTAAAGCAATTGGAAGTAATGAAGACAGAACACACAAGAGGGGCGATAGTACCGCAGAGATAGTCAACAAAATTGTGGTGTGGCCAAATCATTCACCTGCACCCACTTCTGTTGTTCAAGAACCTAATTACAACGATAATTTCGCTTGATTTTCTGGTCGTCATTTAATTTTGCCCGCGTTCATGCACAAATGAAAGTGTGCACATCCTGAACTGAAATGTGATTAGGAAACTACACAAAGAGCTACAGAGAACATTTCGAAGATTCAAATAAAACATAATGAGGAATCTTTAACAACAAAGGTGATTAAAAAGAAAATTAAATAAAGAATAATATAGACACAATTCTTCTCAATCTAGGTTGCCGTGTGGTATTATTAGGCACATGAGACAAGTATTATGTAAATTAGAAGTTCTCCTTTATTTAAACATCAAGCCAAGACACTTTATTTTTAAGACGGGCTTTATCGCTGAGGCACCAAACAGTATTAGCCCTATTAGTAATAGCTGCACTGCATTCCCCCATTAGAAATAGCTGCGTTGCAGTTTGCTTTAATGATGCTCATGATTATAAAGATGGCATTTATATTATATTACAATATACAGTAGTCCTCTGCATCTGTAGAGGCAGAGCAAAAGATCGGGCAGATGGTGGATTGCCTCTCACAATTAACATTGATATTAAGCCTATCGCGATATGCAATAAATCCATATATCGCATGGTAAATAAAAATGAAATTGGTAATTTTCCCCAATGTGATTTATCACCCCGCGTGCATGCGCGCGCGTGCGGCAGACATGCTGTTAAAAGTTTGACTTCCTTGTTACCAGCTACGCAATATGCTGTGAAGAGGACTCATTCTGTTTTATTGTCCTCTGGGTATGTTCGTTTTATACATTTGAGTGACCATCATTTAATGGAGGGAGGCGGGGCTGTGTGCACAGTCGGCGCACAGCAATGAGCGAACAGAGTGGGGAAGACGAAAAGGGACGGAAAACCCTGATTTCCAAGCCAAACACCATAGCCACGGTGTGAGAATACTTTGATTTTAAACCAAATGAAAATGGCAAGGTAACCAAAAATGAAAAACGAAACTGCAAAATTTGTTTAGATGTTGTTTCAATAAAGAGGGCTAGCACAACAAATCTGCATGCTCAATTGAAACATCATCATCCTCTTCAGTTTTCACTGCTTGGTAAGCAAACTGAATGGCGTACCGCAAGCAACACGTCACTTCCGCTCATTAATATTCATGACATTAGCTACTGTTGCTAAGCAAGGACAAGACACCGTTTGTCCCTAATAGGAAGTGAATGTAAACATCTCCTTCGTGTACGAAGGAGATGTTTACAGAGCTACCCCCTACCAATTCTCTCCGGAAATGATGTGCCTGGTGCCAAATTGACTGGCATAGATGTGGAAGAACATAAAAATGTTCAGTTAAAGAGATGGCTTTAGTGTCAAAGGCTGAAAAAGTCGAAAAAAAATGAGCCGACCTAAGCGTAGCTTTAGCTTTTTTTTATCGACGCGACTGACAATGACATTCTCCGGTTTCAACAAGCTATCCGATACCATCAGCCCTGTCTTTCTTATATATCCTCTGGTTGTCCTACGTCTCTTACCGTTCTGGGGGGTAATTTAGTTAGCTTTGTGTAGCGATCGCAAATGCTACTCAGTGACAGCCAACGGACACTTTTAATTTTTTCATTGATAACACATCTTAATCCTATAATTTATTTACACTTCCCCCTTACTAAAGTTGTTTTTATATATATAACAGAAACGGTAACAGTGGCAGTCAGATACCATTGTAATTCTTTTCAGGTCATTCATTGTCAGACAAAAGCAGTGCGGCACAACGTTACGCTAAAAAAATAAGGTAAAAATATAAACTGGCTTACCTCTTTGTCCTCTAAAAGACCATGCCAACCCAACATAATGTTTACTGCATATGAAACGTGAATGGATTCGCCGAGCTGGTGTTAAAGTCCGCGCAAGTTGATTCGGTCTTCACATTTTTTTCCTCCCGAGTTTTTGGTTTCCGGGAACGTATGAAGAAAACATCCTTCATGTGTCGTAATGTCTAGAGTCGTTTCTACAAGTTCCAAAAAAGCAATGCGTGATCGGCATGTTCGTTTTTGAAAGATTACCGGCGAAAAGTAGCACTAATTGCGTTGTGTCTATGCGAGGGCGGGTCTATAATGTCCCACTTCGGCTTTACTTCCGCTTTACGATGCGACGTCACGGTCTAAAAATAGCCTGCGTGCGGTATGCCATAGCAACAACTGGTGCCTTCCTCATCACGTCAATTGACAATTACGGAGGTGTTTGCTCGATGTGTGAATTACAAACGAGACTCCGCAAAGTGGCGTTCCTTCACGTAAAGTGTAGTCTATTACATGACTGAAGAAATGAGACCGTTTTACCTCTGTTAAATGTTGTTTGATACTTATTGAAGCCAATGTTTATGTCACAGCTACTGAATTACTCCATTTTTCTGTGTTGTTGTTGAAGTGCAATTGTTCGTGTTACTACAACTTTATACCTCTGTGCCTAAATGCTTAAGTTATTGAAGTGCAATTTTATTTTCTCTTGAAAGAGACTTTTTTTTTTGTGTTTGGGTGTGGTATTACGTTTATTATTGTTGTCTTTTAATGAAAAGAAGGATGGTGTATTGGTTGTAATTTCTTAAAAAGTATTTTTGAATTTAAAGAGTAAACATTTGTTGTGTTTCAATGGTTGTATTTGATCTATTAATATATACTGTATTCTGACTGCATTATTGTAAATTGGTTAAAAAGGTTGGGGGTATGTGCAATAAAATCACATATCGCAATAATTTATGAGAGAATTTATCGCCCACTAAATTTTGTTATTGCGACAGGCCTAATGATAGTTGAAGGGGAGCAAAATTACATATTTGTTGTACTGACATTAGATATATACAGTAGGGACCGGTTATTCTTGCAGTCTGATAGTTGATTAAGAATGAATTGAAGCCCTGGTTTAATGAAATAGTAAGTCAACATAGTTCGCAAAGATTGATCTTCAGTCATCTTTAAAAGTTAAAATGATCTATCACTGAATAAATGGAGCGTGAAACAAACATCAAGTGACAAGAGTGATAAATATGCATCTACTGTAGAATGGCACTCACTTGAATGCCAACATCAGATAAGGGTGAACAGCCCTAATTTTCCATATTGTAAGCCTTAATAGAAACTGAGCGCCACATGACGAATGCTAAAGAGGGATTACAAGAAATACAATATATAAAAAAATGAATGAACTAGGACATACCGTATATACTGTATACAGTAGCTATTAATTTTCATAAAAATTAATTCATTCTTTATGGTTATTGGAAGAAGTATATTAGACCATGTATTAAATAGACATTTTATTGTAACTATCCCTTCTTGAGGTTTTATGGAAATTGTTTAAATACTTTAGGCCTACAACAAAAGGAGATAAAAAAAATATACATATGTAACAAACAAGATACTTTTACATAATATCTTTGTTCAAATTACCTCTTTTGCTTTCCTAATTGGTCTTATGACCTCTTAAATCGCAACTTGAAAGTTACAGGAAATTCTGACCTCAATTCAATCAATTGGGCATGGGTAAAAGGTTGATGGTTGTGTTTTGTAAAGTTATCATTGCCTTGATGAGCTGCATAAACCACCCCATTGCCTTACTGGAGGATTAATGTCTATGGATAAGCCCTCTGTATTAAATGCTCCAGTTATCCAGCTGTATAAATGTCAACTGACATTTGAGTGAAACTCAATTTCAAGCTTGTCATAGAGATTTATCAGACTATTAAAAACGTTGCAATTTTTTAAGCCGCACCAAAGATGTTGTAAAGTAATTTAATAACACAATATTTTCTGTATATCCAATAAAACAGACACTCTACCCCACTTCTCTTGTAAAGACATTATGCAAGATGAAAAAGAATGCACGTCTGACCCAACTCTGCGTTTTTGTGGCTTTTTCGTGTTCGTATTGTAATTGATATGTTGATAAAGGTATTGATAAAGGATGGCGGTCCATTTCACTAAGACATAGGAGCATTCTAACTTTCTTTCCTATCAAGTTCTGAATAAACAATACCAGAGTGTTAAGCAAAGCAAACATGAACTTCTTGTGACTACTTCAATCAACACTCCATTAATAAGGATTGTTTGTTTGGGTGATGTTTTAGTTGTTCTTACATTGTCTGCTGCAGCACATGCCAAGCGCAAAATAGTCTGGTCATGCTTGATTACGGTGTCCTTTTTCAGTCAGCGATGTCTCAATGTGAAGTTAATATGCAACTTTTAAAGGGGATGTTGGCCATGTTCACTTCTACAGACAGCACAAAAGCATCCTCTTTCAAGTTTACCTACCCTACACACGTCCATCAAATTCTGAGCCATCAGCAACAGCTACATCTTTGCCGGATACAAATATGAAGATCTTATTTTAACAATTAAAAATGATGGGGACTGTTGGATGGAGGTGAAAAAACACATCCAATCAGGTTGTTATGGGTGGAGAATAGGTTTTGGACGTTTTATGTGATGGAGACGAAGAGGGTGAACTGTTAAGGTTTTCTTTAAGAATGACTACGGGTGGAGAAGACTTAGCTCTTCAGAGGGACATTCATTCATTCATTCATTATCTGTACTGTTTATCCTTACAAGGATCAAGGAAGGGGTGTGGGGGTTGTGGAATTGAGAGGTGTAGCCTATAGACCCTACTCACCAATGTCACAGAATGACGTGTTGCTGTATCCGGCCGCCATATTGTTCGTCATTGTTTATCTGTATTCTCAATGGTTTCAATTTGTCGTGCAATTTATAGTGCAATTCATGGAAGCCCCGGTGCTTTCAAACTCATTGGATGCGTTGCATAAAAGGCGTTATGTGGAAAAGCTTCAGTCTATCCATTCGCCAGATCCATATTTGATGCCTAAATCGATTTTTTTCGACCCGCTGTCTTCGCCCTCTTGCCTGACATCTGCTACCCTGATATCTACAACTATCTTGTCCACACAAAATCAGCCTATTCTCACGAAAGTTTGAAAAACTTTAAGAGCAGCACTCTAAGCAACATTACCCCGTGTGACCCTTTACTTCCAATTTTCTAAAATGGCGACAATCAATAAAAAAAAAAAAAAAGTTGACTGCGATGGCCGACGCTTCAAGGATAGGTGGATATTGGACTATTTCTTCAATAAAACACGCAACAACTGTGTCTGTCTCATTTGCAAAGAGACAGTCGCTGTTTTCAAAGAGTTCGATGTGACGCGATAATGATATTACCGAACAAGACACGCTGACATGTACGACAACATTACAGGGAAGATACGCAGCGAGAAATTATAGCAACTTGAAGCTAGTTTAATTTCACAGCAGCAGTATTTCGCAAGAGCCCGAGTGTCGAAAGTGAACGCCACAAAGACGAGACTGTTGAAATTGTGAATTAAAAAAAATAATAAAGCAAATGTGACACACAGAAGGGCTTGCTAAAATTTGTTTAAATATATTGTTCTATCTAAATCAGCCAAGGTAGCCCCCCGCATTTTTACCACACCAAATCAGGCCCCCTTTGCAAAAGGTTTGGACACACCTGTTTAACTGATGATCGTAGACGAGGCCAGCTTCTTTCACCTGCTCTTTCACAGCTAAATATTATTCAAAATGTAATGATGGTGGAAGAAATAAGCATCTTGAATTTGAAACTGTATGTTGTCGGCGATTAGCCTCGCAATGATCTTAATTGTGGTTGTCAGCCCAAAACCCTCTAAATATATATTAAATCCATAAAATGACTACTTCATAATCTGTGGTAATCGTTTGGAGCCCAGTTTTCTCGTCGAATTGCAGCAGTCCATCTTGCTCTCCTCTCCGGGTCTCTCGGAATACGGTAGAACTTCAAGTCTCTCCGTCTATCTTCTCTGTTATTGCAACCAACCGCCACACACGCCTTCACCATTTTGATTATTAATGTTAACGAGCAGAAAAACACGCCATAATAGGAGGAATTTAAGTAGCGGTAATGCGTCAACACGACGAGTTGACGGACAATATGGCGCGGAGGCGTGGTTGTGACGTCATGTGAGTAGGGTCTATCTCAGCTGACCATGGGCAGTAGGCAGGGTACACCCTTAACTAGTTGCTGGCCAGTCGCACGGCACATATGTAAAGCCAAACAACCTTTCACAATTACACTAATTGAAAATTTGGCGTGTCCAATCAGTCTACCATGCATGTTTTTGGGATGCGAGCGGGAACCAGAGTACCCGGATTAAAAAAAATAAAAAAATAAAAATTAAAAAATACTTACAGGATCGGGGAGAACATGCAGACTCCACACAGAAAGGGGTGGAACCCCAGATCTCAAAACCGTCAGGCAGATGTGCTAACCACTACTATCAGTGTTGATACGCCTTTTATTGTTGAAAGTTAGTTTGTCATAAAGTGTTTTGGACTATGGGTTGTTGGCATATGCTTCTTTAGTGCTTGTGCGTACTCTCGTGTGAAACTGAATGTGCACCTTCAGTAATATAGATGAACAATCAATGCAATCACTTAACCTCACAATGGTACATCCATTTCTTTTGTTTCTTTGACAATTTTCTCTATTTTACTTTTCTTCTGTATTGAGATACAGCATTGGATTTGTGAAAGAGACAGGGTCGTCTTTTATTTTGGATCCAATGCTTAAGGAATTGTTATTCTTTTGGAAGCTTATTGAAAAAAAATGCTGTTAGATAGAAAAAGTCATAGGTATAGTGGAGGATGTTTTTCACTGTGAGTAGATGGATTGATGAGATCGCCGCATGAAGCTGAACAATGCAGCCATCAAAACAGACAGGCGTAGATCACTCCCTGCCATGCTTCCACTTTTCTGCACCATTGCATTCACTGATGTAGTGTTTCTTCATTGTTGTCCTCTGACTCCCATGTATTTGTTTTAGAGAGTGCCTCTATGAGTGTTTAAAGTAATGATCCTTGCATACATGTGAAGGTACATTTTGTGTGGGTGTATTTATTGAGTACTAATTGTTTATAATGTATTCATACACAATGGTGTTGCATGTGTGGGTGTGTGAGAAGGACAATGGAACTGATTCACTCAAATTTCACTCTAGAATCACAAAAAAATGCTTTTAAAAGTTTAAGTGTTGTGTTAGGTGTTTTACTGAATACATCCAAACAATATTTCTCTCATTCATTAGCTTTTGTGCCACAAAGGCACAAATGAAAAAACATACCTTTGTGCTCTCACATTAGGACCTTACAAAGCTCTTACAGTAATCCATGTTACACTATTGCAGGACTGGTGCAATACATTACTGCAAAGCGTTATTGTGTAATTTTTATCAATCGTATGCGTAATGTATGAATTAGCAACCTTGCAATTGTGTTACGTGGGTTGGTGTTTTACACTTTTTTTTTTTTTTAATTTTCTGTGAATGTGATTGAACAAAATATCATTAACATCATAAATTAATCAAAGTAGATTTGACTTTACCTCAGTGTTCACAAGAAAACATCTGAAAGCGATAGTGCTCATTGAATGGGTGACCTCTAAACGAGCATGTTAAAAACCTTTTTTCTAATACAAACAAATGCTATGTTATTGGCAAAAATATTATGCACTACAAGCACACAGGGAGACGTACTAATGAATTTGAATGAGCGTTTCATTTTATTTTTCATGTTTTACTTATTATTTTTTTTTTACAGTTTGGGGACTAAATTGAATCAACAGCAGTGATGCGTGCACTCGTCAGGAGCAATATGAGGACCTGCTGTTCTGATTAAGTTCCTGTTAAGAAGCCGTTCATTATTGATTTCATTTCTCCTCGTCTCTGCTGCATATCTCTTCTCAGCAGCTCTCATGCTTTGCCTGTACTTCTCCCACATTTGCTGTCAGTATTCTTGCACCAACAAGTTGACAGTTTTATTTTACTGAATTATGTTTTACGCCTGATTTAATTTGTACTCTCCACTACACAAAAATGATCTGGGTATTCTGCAACATACTCAAACTTTTCCCCATATTACCATAATGTGCATATGATGTTAAAGAGGCACAAATGTCATTTTCCAACTTTTTTAACCGTTTCATGCATAAGATACACTGCTGGCCAAAAGTATTGACACCCCTGCAGTTCTGTCAGATAATGCTCAATTTCTCCCAGAAAATGATTGCAATTACAAATGCTTTGGTAGTAATGCCTTCATTTATTTTCCTTGCCCGACAAAAGTATTGGCAATCTCAGCCTAATACTTGGTAGCACAACCTTTAGACAAAATAACTGCGAACAACCTCTTCTTCTATCCATCAATGAGTTTCTTAGAATGCTCTGCTGGAATTTTGGACCATTCTTCTTTTCTTCAAAAGTATTGGCACCCTTTGAAAAATCATGTGGTGGTTCTCTAATTTGTTTAATTAACAGAACCTCTTACTTACCTGTGGCAGATGGTGGTGGCAATAACTAAATCACACTTGCTGCCAGTTAAAATGGATTAAAGTTGACTCAATCTCTGTCCTGTGTCCTTGTGTGTACCACATTGAGCATGGAGAAAAGAAAGAAGACCAAAGAACTGTCTGAGGACCTCAAAGCACTGCACACTATATCCTCATCTACCTACTGGTGACGCAGCACCAGGAGCAATGTGGGGTTTAGTATTTTGCTCAAAGATACTTAGATGAGGTCTTCATGGCGGAGAATCGGACCCACAACCTCTGGGTTGGAGAATAACTACCACCCAAAAAAAACATCGGGACATCCCTAGTTATATTGTATAGCAGATAAGAGAGATGGCAAAGTGTGTGAAGTTAGAGGCCTGCAGCTCCAGTAAGAAAGGACTTTCGTTGGAACGCAAGTTTAAAGTCCACCATCTGCAGTTGCCATTATGACTCATTTGCTATAGTCCACCTCTATGAGTCAGATGCTGCCTCACGGAGAAAATAATGCAATGACAAGTCCCATGGATAATAGTGTTGGCAGCCTGTCGATATTAATGCTGGGCCTTTTTGACTGGCTGGCTGTTTTACATACTGACAGTGTGGGTGGTAGACTGGAAGACAGACAGCTCCACCAAAATTGCCATTTTTTCCTCCTGGCATGTTCACACTTTGTTGCCCTGAGTGGGCTGACAGTTTAAAGTTTAGAAGGCCAAAGTAAAAGTAATTGCATGATATAATGGCCTGTACTATGAAAATGTATTACCATTCATATCTTTGAATTTATACAATACATTTTCCAATAAATGTTTAAAAAGTAGGTTGGTCTAAAGTGGCCTAGCTGCCCGGCCCGCACCGTGTATTTAATATATAAAAAGAACAAAAATTGAAAAATCAAAATGAAGTTTTTTTTAAGGTCTCTGCAATGTGCCTGGCTGACATGCAGTAAAAGGTGAAGTTTTGTCTGCTTGGAAATTAAGTTTACCTGCCTCAATCTGAAGATATGTAAATATGCTTGTTATCTAATTTATCTGATGTAGGATATTTTTTTAGATTTGTTTAGACATTTATAAATTTTAAATGATTAATTCATAACTTTAGAGGTGATCTAAAGACTGTGACTTTACAGGATGCAAGTAAAGTCCGGTGTAGGTCAGGAGGATACTGGGTGATGTTGCGGGATTTGGAAGGACATGTGTGGGCTGGATGGCTGAAAGTCTGAAATGTTGTCCCAGTCCAGCCCTGCAGCTTTTTGTGTCATTCATAGAACTGACTGTGGCTATCATATTTCCAACTGCGAAAAGAGTTGCTGGAACATCTGTGGACTTGGCTAAGAATGAATTGCTACAGATTGACAAGGATTAAGAGTCCTAAGCATGATTCAGGGGTTTGAAAATGTTCTTGAGGACATGAGAAAGCCAAGAACTTAAGCGAACCTAACCCAAACCCTTATGAGAAGCTTATCAACCTCCAAGTCATCAGAATTTTGGAAAGGAAAAGCCAATCGTAAATAATAGAGATACATAAAAATAAGTTTCAGGAGCAATAGTGGTAATAGAGAGCGAATAGGATCAACACTGTTCATATTAAAACCTCAAAGCAATAGAACACTATATATAATGACAACTACTAATGGTATTTACATTTTAATATTCTTAATCGAAAATCAATATAATACTGTATTAAATATGTCACCAAGTAACGAAGTCCAACGAAGAAAATATTTGAGCATTGCTGGATTCTTCTGCTTTGAATGTGAGTTATCATTATTTAACTTCAGATCTACAGTACTGGCCGACAACGTCTAATTTGTGTGTTTTCTTTATTTTCATTTCTTTAGATTCTCACTGAAGGCAATAAAACTATGAACGAACACATGCGGAATTATCTAGCCTACTTAACAAAAAAGGTGAAAATACTGAAAACGTGTGATATTTTAGTTTCTTCAAAGCAGTCACTGTTTACTCGTTTTACTGCTTCACACACTCTTGACATTATCTCAATGAGCTTCAAGTGGTAGTCAATCGAAATGATTTTCACTTCACAGGTATGCTTTATCAGGGTTAATTAGTGGGCTTTCTTTCTTTATCAATGGGGTTGAGACCATATTTGTGTTGCATTAAATGAGGCATGTCCAAACTTTGGGCCTGTACTGTATGTATGTATATCAACACTTGTCATTTAGGCTAGTTCTTCATTATGAATAAGCATTGGAATAAAATAGTAAATAAAAATAAAAATGAAACAAAATGAGCTTGTTTATTAAGAAGACACAAAACAAGATTTTTTTTTTTAAAGATTTCATTTCAAGTCTTTCATGATATTGTTACTGTATGATTACAGCACAAGGATAATGAAGATTCCACCACCATGTTCTTGTTTATTTGAAAAATGTCCTAAAAATGTTGGCCTCTTTATGAACTGTACAACTTTTTAGACGTATTTGCTTCATTACTCATAACGTTACTTTTCCTATGGTTGGCCAGATACTTCTAATTAGGGAAAATATGCTACTGTAGGCCAAATTTACTTGATGGAAAAAAAAAAAAAAATGGGATGTGATTCAAGAAAACCTTTTTTTTTCTATTTATTTGAGGTTTTGTAATGGTAGACTGATGAAAAGAAAGCATCTTTGAACTGTGACTGGACTGAATAGAGATGGATTAGAGATTCATTAGAACACAAAAGAATTTGGACTGAGCCGGAACATGTGAGATTAGGGTTGACTCCCGGGGAAGCCAACTTTACTCTCATGTTCTGGCTATGGAAGTAATGCTGCATTGGGATGAAGCCCATTTTCTGCTATTTTAGCATTTGTCATAGTCACTCAGGGTTTGTTGTCTCCATCACTTGCTCTCTCTCAATTTGACACACACATACACACGCTAAAAGTTCTTTCCAGGCCAGTTATGCATCATCTCTGGAGAGATTTCTGGTAGATGATATGACCGATTATGTAGAGAACAACACTGTCCAATCAAAGGAATCCCAGAAAAAAAAAACCTGGCTGGATTACATACAGGATATAAAAAAATGATTGTGTTTGTGAGGCAAGAGAATATGAAAACCGAGATGGTGAAAATAGATTATTTCTGTGAAATTTTTATTATTATTTGTTTGATGTTCCCGCTTGAACACATTTGGCAACTGATGAACAAGCTATGTTCAATGTTAATTCTTGCTAGATAAAAGCAATTGCGAATGCACATCAGTTACACTATAGGAACATTTTATCAGGAATTCATACTGGAGAATGTGAGAGTTTCCAGTGGAGGCTGTAAGCCAAAAGAAACATTAGCGTCAATGAATATTTAATCAAGCCTGTGAGCGGATGCCAGCAACAAATGAGAATCATCTGCACCTTAATCTTTAGGAGTTTAGTGGGAGTGTACCTGTTTGTATCATTAACAGTGGGGCAAATAAGTATTTAGTCAACCACCAATTGTGCAAGTTCTCCCACTTGAGAAGATTACGGAGGCCTGTAATTGTCAACATGGGTAAACGTCAACCATGAGAGACAGAATGTGGAAAAAAAACAAAAAAATCACATTGTTTGATTTTTAAAGAATTTATTTCCAAATTAGAGTGGAATAATTGGTCACCTACAAACAAGCAAGATTTCTGGCTGTCAAAGAGGTCTAACCTCTTCTAACGAGGTCTAACGAGGCTCCAGTCGTTACCTATTTTAATGGCACCTGTTTTAACTCATTATCGGTATAAAAGACACCTGTCCACACACTCCAAACTCCACTATGGCCAAGACCAAAGACCTGTCGAAGGACACCAGAGACAAAATTGTAGACCTGCACCAGGCTGGGAGGACTGAATCTGCAATAGGTAAAACGCTTGGTGTAAAGAAATCAACTGTGGGAGCAATTATTAGAAAATGAAAGACATACAAGACCACTGATAATCTCCCTGGATCTGGGGCTCCATGCAAAATCGCACCCGTGGCGTCAAAATAATAAGAACGGTGAGCAAAAATCCCAGAACCACACGGGGGGACCTAGTGAATGACCTACAGAGAGCTGGGACCACAGTAACAAAGGCTAATATCAGTAACACAATGCGCCGCCATGGACTCAAAGCCTGCACTGCAAGACGTGTCCCTTTGCTGAAAGTACACGTCCAGGCCCGTCTACGGTTCGCTAGAGAGCATTTGGATGATCCAGAAGAGGACTGGGAGCATGTGTTATGGTCAGATGAAACCAAAATAGAACTTTTTGGTAGAAACACAGGTTCTCGTGTTTGGAGGAGAAAGAATACTGAATTGCATCCGAAGAACACCATACCCACTGTAAAGCATGGGGGTGGAAACATCATGCTTTGGGGCTGTTTTTCTGCAAAGGGACCAGGACGACTGATCTGTGTAAAGGAAAGAATGAATGGGGCCATTTATTGAGAGATTTTGAGTGAAAATCTCCTTCCATCAGCAAGGGCATTGAAGATGAGACGTGGCTGGGTCTATCAGCATGACAATGATCCCAAACACACAGCCAGGGCAACAAAGGAGTGGCTGCTTAAGAAGCATTTCAAGGTCCTGGAGTGGCCTAGCCAGTCTCCAGATCTCAACCCCATAGAAAATCTGTGGAGGGAGTTGAAAGTCCGTGTTGCCCAATGACAGCCCCAAAACATCACTGCTCTAGAGGAGACCTGCATGAAGAAATGGGCCAAAATACCAGCAACAGTGTGTGAAAAGCTTGTGAAGAGTTACAGAAAACGTATTGGCCTCCGTTATTGCCAACAAAGGGTACATAATAAAGTATTGAGATGAACTTTTAGTATTGACCATATACTTATTTTCCACCATGATTTGCAAATAAATTCTTTAAAAATCAAACAATGTGATTTTCTGTTTTTGTTTTCCACATTCTGTCTCTCATGGTTGAAGTTTACCCATGTTGACAATTACAGGCCTCTAATATTTTCAAGAGGGAGAACTTGCACAATTAGTGGTTTACTAAATACTTATTTGCCCCACTGTATACATTTCAATATAATTTATTTAGAGATATTATGTAATGAAAAATATACTGTAGGAGCACGTAAGAGAGCTTCAAATATGGCTTGATAATTAAAGAATAATGATTCATTCATTCATTCATTTTCCATGCCGCTTTTCCTCACGAGGGTCGCGGAGGTGCTGGAGCCTATCCCAGCCAACTACGGGCAGTAGGCAGGGGACACCCTGAACTGGTTGCCAGCCAATCACAGGGCACAAGGAGACATACAACCATTCACGCACACAGTCATACCTACGGACAATTTAGAGTGTTCAATCAGCCTACCATTCATGTTTTTTGGGATGTGGGAGGAAACCGGAGATCCCGGAGGAAACCCACGCAGGCACGGGGAGAACATGCAAACTCCACACAGGAAGGCCGAAGCCCGGGATTGAACCCTTGATCTCAGAACTGTGAGGCAGATGTGCTAACCACTAAGCCACCATGCCGCCAAGAATAATGATTATAAGAATAATATTTGACACAAAATAAGTTAAAATTTCATTTACCGCTACCAACATAGACAATATTTACAAATGGAGCAACTACATGATGATACCCTTATATGAAGAACACGCAAATGCTATTCCAATTGTTTTTTTTTTTTTTTTTTTTTTTTTTTTTTTTTTTTTTTTTTTTTAACATAGGCTTGCTTTTACCGATGTTTTGGATTCCAAAAATCCAATAAGTGATTTTATCTAATTTTAATGACTAAATATGCATGAGCAAGATATAATAACTACAAAATTTGAAATATAAAAAGAACAATGAAAAAGGATATGTAGTGATAGGGCAGATTCGATCCAGCAACAGATTAGGATACAAGTTTAGTTCACGGATCACATTGAGGGAGTATGTGAAATTTCTGATCCATGAGCAATATCTCAGCCCTTGTCATTCAAGGTGCATGAATGTGCTTGCGCTCTATGTGATGACAAAATGTGTCTTTACATTGCTCCTTAAGAAACTTAACTTTGTCCTTTAATGGCCAAAATAGCACATTGAGGCGGTGTGATGAGCGTGAACTTGCTTGTCTGCTCTGCGTGACCCATTATGGTCTTTTTGTACATTTTGGGGTGAAAATACACCTTCGAAGTCCAGGCAGTGCCTTCTGCTCTCGTGGCCACCAGAGACACACTGTTTTCGGCCTTACTGGCCTGTAGAGTTGGGATGAAATCCTGCTTTTAGGCCAAACTTAATTTTTGTGTTTAATGACCAAAATGGGGCACGTATGATGAGTGCAAACCCATCTGGTCGTTTGGCGCGAACCATTATGGTTGTTTGTTCTTTTTGAGTCTTTTTTTTTGGGTGAAAATACATCTGCAAACCTCCAGGTACTTCTCGTAGACGCCCCAGACACACTATTTTCGGCCACAATCACGTGGAAATCGGTGTGAAATCCCTGTTCGGCTAGGGGTAAAATTAGCGTTTTAGCCCAAAAACGTAATGCAAGGCTTATAAAGTCAGCTGATCAGACATTGCCAACAGGTGTTGAGGAAAGGATTCTCCCTGCAATGATCGCTAAGACAACTGAAATGCAAAGCATAGCACACACCTGGAACATGACACCTACAGTCCAATAAAACATCAGAAGAGTTACTATACAGCTGGATGTTTTTTACATAATGATGAGAAAAAGCGGCATGGAAAATGAATGAATGAATGGTACTAAAAATGAATAGATGTGAGAGATTATCAGACAGTGTAATACATAGAATCCATCCTTGCAGAAGTGCAAGGAAGTGTTGACTCATCATTTAGCACTCATGTACCTTCAAAACTTTATCCGAGTTGCAGTGACCTTGAGAGGCGCAGCTTGGTGCCAGTGAATGACTGAGGATATCAAGAGGAGAATGAGAGAAATTCTCCAGTCTGCTTCACACTAGTCATTTTGTCAAATGTCTAGTGGTTCCCAAAATGGAGGTATAGTGCAAAAACAAAACTTGAACACACACGCCAGTCGCCTACTACAATAATCAGTGTCAGAGAGATGACAGACTTACCATCCTCCTCTGTTGATTTCAACTCCATCACAAATTAACACATCTGGTTTTCACATCCTGTCTTCTCTCATATTATCTTCAATACCTTCAATTACCTATCTGCCCTCTCTTTGTTTCCCTTCTGTGTAACTTCCATTGGTTCTCCTATTGTAACCGCAAAGACGTAGAAATGACTGTCAATATTTTTACATAAAAATATCATTGGAAATTTTTTTTTTAAAAAGGGCTAAGGTTCCTTTGTGACAGGAGGACCACATAGGAACCACATAGGAGGTTGAACATTCCAAATAATCAATAATCCAAAGACAAAGGGAGTCAATTCAAACATCCTTTCCCCCCAGTATCGGCTTTGGCAATAAGGATTGGCTGAATGTACGGTACTGTTGTAGAATAGAACAGAATATCCTTTATTGTCATTATCCAACTGTTAAAATTAAATTACCCCCCCCCCCCCCCCCCTTGCAAAACAAGATAAAAATGATGGCTAAAACTCAGAGCTACGATTTTATGGGCTTTATCACACGGCAAACATTTTTTCACTTTCTCTCCCCTCCTTGTCAAATGTCAGGATATCTTCAGCCCATTTGTTATTTCTCATTTTTAATACGCAATATGTTTTTAGTTTTTATGTGATATGGAATGCATGCACAAATGCTACTCTCACATGAAGACCTACACCTTATCGATTCATAACTTGTTTTAATAATGGAAAATACAGCTGGACAAAGACAATTTAGTAATTTTTAACTTTGACACTGTCTGAAAGGGATAACAAATGAAATACAGTATGTTTGTCAAAGTGCTATTAGTTTTTAGTGGTGCAGTACTGGGAAAATATAAGAATGCATCATTCAATCTTTAATTTATGAACATATATGTCATTTTATGGCAAGTGTAAGTATTTATACCCACTCATACAGATTTAACATGTGTCTTGGAGTACTCTATATGCAGCAATGTAATTGTACAACCCTAAAAACTGAGAAATAGATCAAAGCTAGGTCGATAATGTGTGATGCAATACATTCCAATGGATTGGTGGAAATGGACATAGCATTTAATTTGTCTTTCATCATTTTTGCTCCTTGAGTGGGAAGCGTGCAGAATAAATCAGTTGGATGGCATTAGACATCAACCCTTCAAAGTGTGTGATGTATTGCAAAGACTACTTGAGTCATATAAGCCACATAAAACACAATGACATGCCTCCATTAAAAAAAAACAAAAAAACAACTAAAATCAATGGGTTTACTTGTTGAAATTAACATAAAACATATGCACTTGGCTTGAAGGTGAAACAACAGATGGAGAATGGGAGCCATGTTAGGTGAATAAAGGACAGCGTGATTACTCAAAATATTTATGCTATATTTTTATTCTCTTGTTCTTTTGTGATCTACAAAGCACTTTGGCTTCCCTTGTGCAGACAACAGTGCTGTTTGAAAACATTTGCTTGGCTACGGTAAATATGAGACTGACAGATTTATAGTATCTCAAGTCTGATCTGCCATGTGGTGCAGATTAGACCATTACTAGATGGACTGTTTGTTCTTAACATCTTCACAAATTTGTCCTCCATCTCGCTGCCAACTTGATTTCCCTGTAATGTGTCTGTTAGATTTATAAATGCTTCCTCCAGTTGAGTCACTAAGGAAAAGGAGGAGCACCGAAATGATGAAACACTGTACATGATCCAAGAATTATATTAGCATTAGTCGTTTTTGCCAAGAACCACGGCAATGGAGGGATGCGTGTAGATGGTCTGGAGGACTGAACCCATTGGGGTGTTAAAATGTAAAAGCATTAGGATGAGGAATGTACAGTTGTTGGTAATTATTTTAGGATGGAAGTGTTGGGAAAATTAATCATTAGACTTTTATTTGTATTTGGTGTACATCAGCATTTTTTTTAAGTCATATTTTCTCTGTCCAGTGAAAACATCCATCACAGGAATATGTTTACTTTTACATTTTCATTGAAGCACAAAGAAAAAAATACTTATCAATTAGGTGATGTTTTTTTTTGTTTGTTTTTGATTTGGCATAATTAAATGCAGTTTAACAAAATATTCTCCAAAAACATTATGGATACAAGCCATCATACTGTAATAATAGTGAATAGTTTAATTGATTACACGAGAATCATAAACAAAAATAAAGTACAGTAATTTAATCACAGTGCAACCATGCAAATAGTAATATAGATGAAAAGAGAGTAATCAAGTGTGTTCCTACTGGCAAATGAAAATGAGTAATTGTATTTAAATAAAAGCCTTAAAGCTGCAGTGCGTAACTTCTGCTGCTTCCTGGGCTGGAATCTGCATTTTAACAACAGACCTGGCACTCTATACCTCTCCTGCACCCAAAGTTGAATGAATCTGAATAGATACTATAAATCTGTCAGTCTCAAATTTACCTGCCAATGCTCTGCATCATTTTTCGTGCAACAATGCAGGAATGGTGCTGGTCACAACAAAATATAAAATACTGAAAGATACAGCAAGATATTAGAGGGAAGGCTAAACCAGTAACGCCTCTATTAGTGGCTTGTGTGGAAATTATTATTATTGTACAACACTTACCGTCTTTCTATCCTTATCCTGGTTGGGGTCACAGGTACATGAGAGCCTATAGCTGATTTTTGCAAGAGACTGGGTCCATCCTGAATTGGTCATCAGCCAATTGCTGGGCACATGGAGACAAACAGTCTTTCACCCTCGCATTTACATCTACAGACAAGTTATATTGTTTAATTAACCTACCAGAGTACCTAGAGAAAACCCACATGCAAACGACAACGAGAGGCTAGAGCCAGGCTTTGAATCCATGGTCTCTGAAGTGTGCGCAAATGTGGTAACTAGTTCGTCACCATGGGACCAATACAAGTACAGTACACCTAATTTTAAATCTGAAATCTTGTATAGCTAATCTTGGAGGAATTATGAGACTTCCTCTTTTGTCTTTTTAACCTTTATGCCATATTGACATCTTATTTAATGTTGTAGCTATCCCGTTGAAAGATGGTCTGAGTCTGTTTATTGGAATTTTAAAGTGCCTGTGACACCAAAAGCATGATTATTTCATATTACACGCGGTATTTTATGCTCCAGAATGAAATGGACCGCTTGGATGTGTGTGGAAGCGATCGATGTACTTATTAAATTTTTTTAATCCCACGCCATGAAAATGAGTGACTTCCGGTTCCAGTCTCCGGTTGAGGAAGAAGGCGAATGTGACATCAGTGGTAGAGATTATCTTCACAAAAACAGCCATAACTGTATAGCACGCAGAAGGACTGCGGATTCAGGTGATTTTGCGGATTAATTTCTTTTTTTTTTGTGTCACGGCACCCCAATGTGCTGCAGGCTTTTGTTGCTACACCAGGGAGAGTTGTGTGAGGCTTTTTGGATTTCCAAAAGATCCTTGTTCACCGCGATGGCCAAAACAAGTCCGACAACTGAGGAACCATTGTAAGGACAAGGAAGTGAATAAGCTTCGTGTTTTATATTGAGTCAAATACTGGGATAATGGCAAACGTTTTAATCAGTAGGTTGCTTGCATTTTGTGGGTGATAATACTCCTCCTGTTTTGTTTACATTTTCGGCGTTTCCGCTTTTCTCCCGGGCGACGAGCACTGCCTGCCCGTCAGGGTGCAGCAGAACCACGAGCCGTAACCTTCTCGCCGCCGGGGGCTGGCCGATCGGTGTAGGCTGTCACCCTCGCCACCGTGTGTGACATGACTCGGGGTAGTTTTGTGTGATTTTTCGTTTTCGAAAGGCTAAAAAGATTGGAACAGCTGCTCTCATTCTCCAGCTGATTACCCAGCAACGAGCACTGCTGCCTGCAGCAGGGGAACGATGAGCCGAAACCTGTTCACTGCTGGGGGCTGGCCGATAGGTGAAGGCTGTCACCCTCACCCCCGTGTGTGACATGTGTCGGGGTAGTTTTGTGTGTTTTTTTGTTTTTGAAAGGCTAAAAAGATTGGAGCAGCCGCTCTCATTCTCCAGCTGATTCCCGAGCAACGAGCACTGCTGCCTGCAGCAGGGGAATGATGAGCCGAAACCTGCTCACCGCCAGGGGCTGGCTTATCGATGAAGACAATCAACCCCGCCGCTGTGTGTGACATGAGTCGGGGTAGTTTTGTGTGATTTTTCGTTTTCGAAAGCTGTGAAAAGACTTGGAAAAGCCACTCAGTTAGCATGTCGGCGAGCTGTCACGCCTCCCGTTTTGTTTACACTCTTTCCTCAGTCTCCTAAGTTGGGCCGGGGAAATGACACAGGCTGGACTAACTCCGGCGGCATAAAATGCCGTTCGGGAGGTGCACGACGTCATCAGTTTTGACCATTATGCAGTAATTTTGCCCTGTTGTACTGAATAATTGCATTTTTAATATTTCATATTCCATTTAGCACAAGGCTGTTATTTGTCATGGACATACCATTTATTTAGCAATTGGGGAAAAATATTTAGATAAAAAGAATATCCTGTAAAAATATTTGAGCAAAGAGATTGAAACAAATATTGCATTTTGCTGCTCTTTGTCGCATTTTCTTCGTTCTGAATCTTCCCCCTCAATGGGATGAATTCTAAATAATCTGAAATCATGACCCTGCTGACGTCATCGTCCAGCTGGGGACACAAGAGCGCTATAATGATAGGCGGGGCTAAACTGCAGATTAAAGGACTATTTTCCCATCATCTGTGCTTTGCCAAATTGTTGTATATAGTCGAATCGTCTAAAAATATGATTTTAATTCATATAACAACGCATACAATTTAACCCTTTTTTTTATCCTGTCGGAGGCACTTTAACCCAATATATGAGCTGGTGTCAAAACAAAAAGATCACACTGTGTGAACAGAAAGCCTAAAAAAGGAGGGAAAACACTAGACTAGCGATGATTCTTGCAACACAGATGCATTGACGCATGCGTCTATTTGCTTGTGTGCCGCTTTAAGAAAATGTAAAGAGAACAACGCTGTCGCTGACTCGCTTGTCAATTGAGCTATCAAACTGTACGAATATAGAACCCTATTCTTTAGTGTCATCAAAAACTGCGCATGCAGCATTGGCTGTAAAAACATTGGAGTTGATGTTAGTGGATGTGAAGATCTGGTGGCTCACGGGGCATTTTTATAATTTTTGGCACAGTTTCAAACGGTATCAACATGCTTAACTGTTGTGTGTTCGGGTGTATGAATCGACTGAAAAGGGGTTAAAATTTTTAAAGTGAAGAAAATTATAATGAATTACACCATTAAAAGTATGTAAACAGCATCATATTACAACAATTTTACTCTGATTTTAACTTTGTTGTTTATATTTATTAACTTTATTTATCGTCTGATATAAATAATACGATGCATTGATAATTTTAGAGGTCACTTAATTAGCCTGTCAGTTAACAAGGTTGTTTACAAAATTAAAATCCATCAGGTGCCATTGTTAAGCAATATAGTGACAGTACTGAACTGACATGCATTGCGGCCAATGTGCCGGGGCCCCTCTTGTTGCCTTATCTACCTTACATCTCAATGTAGTTAACATTCTGAGCTTACATTGTACAGAAAGTAAAACTAGTCATCAAATTAAATGAAACAGAATCCATGTAAATATTCTTCATACATATTACAAAACACTATCCTTTTGCCTACCGGCACACATACACGCACACACACTCGCACAGCCCTCCTTCACATGGAAGCTACTCTTTAGTTCTCATCAGGGACAGCAGTGGATCTAAAATATTGTTTACAGAGATTTTTCTTTTAAAGTTAACAAAGGCAATGCATGACATCCTTTGTGTTAACAAGGGACATGCTGCCCTCCACAAATAATACTGCCCCTCACATTTAAAAGCACCGGGGTATGAAGCAGAAGACATCGCTTTGAGGGATGAAGGCCATTGACTTAGCTTGTTGAGTTTAATGGAGCAGGGAGGCTATAGTAGAAGTAATGGCTGATTTTGAGCTAAGTCGGGCCTGTCAGGTACCACGAGGACAAGAGAAGAAGGTTAAGCTGTATCCTGACATATGCTAATAGCTTTGTCACAATTTTAAAGAATAATATATTGTTGAGGTGGTTGTAGTGGTTGCAGCTCAACGTTGCATTCGTAGGAAGAATTGACGGAGAATACGTTGTCTTTTAGCCAAAACTTGGCGTATTTAATTTCCATTGACATGCGGATACATCCTCTCTCATTGCTGTCTTCACAGGCAATCCCACAAATCAAAGTCATCAAAGTCAAACACAAAGTAATAAATGTAGCACTTTAGACAATTAAGTCCCATCCTGCCATCTTGTGGCGAAAAGATAATATGTCAATCATAAGCAATAGGAACATTATTTCAGCATCAACTGAGGACACATTTATGAATACAAAACATTTCCTCCACCATTTCTCTCAAAACCCCCACTTGTTCTCATGTTGATGGCCTTTTTAACAACCAAATGAACTTTTAAATTTCAAATTCCAAAAATAGCACTGTCAAACTTCTTCAATTTTAACTTTGTTACAGGTTTTGTCATGATATCAGCTATCATGTCATCCGTTGGACAATACGTCAATGCTACTCTTCCCTGATTCACAGTAGATCTAATAAAATGATATTTTATGTCTACGTGCTTGCATCTCTGTCTGTTAACAGGATTTTTGGCAAAAGCGATTGTCCCTTGGTTGTCATCGTGTACGATTGTTGGAGTGTACTGATAATGATCAATGCTACCTAGTAGTTGTTCTAAATATAGGCATTCTTGTATGGTTGAAGCCAGTGCCATATATTCAGCTTCACAGGTAGATAGTGCGACTGTAGGTTGTTTCTTTGTTTTCCAAGAAATTGGAGAACTCTTCTTGCTCAAGAAAACACAGTATCCTGAAGTACTGCGCCTGTCGCTAGTATCAGCTGCCCAGTCAGCATCACTATATGCCTGTATACCAAGTTTCGCATTGTCGTCTCTTTTGAAACTAAGGCCCTTTTCGGAAGTACCTTTTAGGTATCGTAAGACATGTTTCACAGTAGTCCACTGCTCCTCCATGGGTTCATTAAAGTACTGCGATAACCTGCTTACCACATAGCTTAAGTCTGGTCTTGTGCAAACAGTTAGATATATAAGGCTTCCGACTGCTTCCCTATACATCCTCACGTTGCTCATTTTTATTGCATCCTCGGAATAGTCAAGTTTTTGTTCACAGGGTGTTTCTCTGATTTTGCAATCAAGCATATCAAAGCGCTCTAGTATCTCTATTGTCAATCAGGTAGTACTCTGCATGTCCTCTTTTTAGTCTTACTCCACTGCACATGGTACCATCTGCCAACTCGACGCTGTGGTTCTCTGGTTTGAACGTCTCCTGGAAGCTTTTGAACTTGGTCACGTCAGTGATGATATGAGATGTCGCTCCCGTGTCCACCATCAGGCCTCGTTCCCGGATGCTTTGTGTATCCTGCTGCCTGGTGTCGGGCTGTTCATCTCTCACCTTGAACGCGAAGTCAGGATCTCCATCTTCAGCTATTTTTCTCGCTCCGTCCGGTTTTTCCTTGCGTCTGCAAGTGGCGTCTTTGTGCGTGTCCGTTTTGCACCGACTACACCACGTCTTTTGTCGACATGATTTTGCACGGTGACCTTTCATCCCACATTTGAAGCACACACACTCTGTGTCGTCTTTGATCCGGTCACGAGCGTTCTCTTTTGTGGTTTGCTTTGAAGCTCTTGCTTTAGTCTTCATCACTCTGTCGCTTGATTCTGCTGCATTTAATTTTTCCGTTTCTTCAAAACTTCGGAGTTTGGTTTTGAATTCTGCAAATGTCATGTTCTCATCAGTATGCGCCACATGAATTGTAAATGGCGTGTAACTTTCTGGCAGCCCCTTCAAGACCATTGCGATAAGTAGACCATCTGCCATTGTTTCACCTGCATTTCGCAATGCTGTGATGGCGGTCTCAGCTCTTATTATGCAGTCCACTATGCTTTCTTCGGTTCCCTTTTGAAGAGATGTTAGCATGGTGTACAAGTTTATAACCCTGGGTTTTCCCTTCCCAGCATAATATTCCCTTAATATTTTCAGAGCTTTTCTTCCGGGTTTTCCCTTCCCAGCATAATATTCCCTTAATATTTTCAGAGCTTTTCTTCCGTCATTTGGCGCATCTCTCATTATTAACGAAAGGCTTTTATCATCAAGAAGTTGTATCATTTCAGCATACGCGTCCGCATTTTTCATTTCATCATTTTCTCTCTCTGCTTCAGTGGTTGGTCCTACCAGCACTGTCTTCTTTAGCCCGATTAGATGGTAATGTCCCAACATTTTAGTTTCCCAGAGTTCATATTTAGCTTCATCTCCGTCAAATGCCAGTCGAGTCAACCTACTTGTTCCTCGTGGATCCATGTTGCTTGTTAGCTTCTTCCGCTAATCAGCAGTCCGTGAGCGCGCGGTCCTTCGCGACCTTCTACACAGTGGAAACTGACTTTACCTTCGAATGACTCCTGGGCCCATAACCTGTTGAGGTGGTTGCAGTGGTTGCAGCTCAACGTTGCATTCGTAGGAAGAATTGACGGAGAATACGTTGTCTTTTAGCCAAAACTCGGCGTATTTAATTTCCATTGACATGCGGATACATCCTCTCTCATCAAAGTCAAACACAAAGAAGTAATAAATGTAGCACTTTAGACAATTAAGTTCCATCCTGCCATCTTGTGGCGAAAAGATAATATGTCAATCATAATAAGCAATAGGAACATTATTTCAACATCAACTGAGGACACATTTATGAATACAAAACATTTCCTCCACCATTTCTCTCAACATATATTAACATGGTTAGCCCTTTTTCTCTTTGAATTTGTATTTTCAAAATAACACAATACCATATTTTGCAAATTGATTATTACAAGGCTGGCATATGAGAGATTATGTTGAACACACTTAATAAAAGTACTTTATGGCAACATGATATATTTAAAATTTTTTAGTAATGTTTTGACTTGTGTATTCATTAGCTGTCAAAAATAGACTTAAGCTACTTCCTTTTTTCCAGGAAGTCCGAACAGCCTAACAACACTGTCGATACAAGGTCAATTAACCTTAAATATTGAATGTAATCTTTTGAGTTCAAAATTCACAAGAAAGAGCTTAAACATTCACAACAAGTATGAAATGTTTAAGTTGGAGTACATATTGGAATCTTAAAAGTCTTAAATAAAACTGATAAGTGCTTGAATAAATGTACTGTAATTTTCAGACTATAAGACGCTACTTTTTTCCTTCATTTTGAATCTTGCGGCTTATAGTCAAGTGCGGCTTATTTGTTGATTTAGTTGGGTTAATAGTTAACATTTCATTTGACAGCGATCTCATAAGACTGTCATAATTATGGCATGACACTACCATGGGCATTGCTGAATGCTTATGACAGATGTCATTAAGTGTCATCCTCCGGCAAATGATGTCACAAACTCCATTTTATGTCCAGCTTGGATCTTTTACCTCCATTCAAATCACAGAACATGAATTTTGATTGTTATTTATTTATCTGTAACGCTGCAATGCATTCTAGGAGGCATGTTGGACGACAACAGTGTTAACAGAAGGTGGCAGCAGAGACTGTCTCCTCCAAGGGAGCAGTGATAGCCAGCTTATTGAAGCAAAGAGGCTTTGCAGCCAACTGGATGGTAGTTCATTTGGTCTTATGACAGTCGTAGGATGACGCTGTAAAATAAAGTGTTACCGGTTAATATCTTTTGGTGTAAATATCCCATAATGCAGTGAGGACAGCTGCGGCTAATAAGCCAAAAGCCGTGTGTGTGCCAAATTTGAAGGGTGCAGCTTATAGTCAGGCTCGCCTTGTAGTGCGAAAATTACGGTACACATATTTTCCCAACAATCAAAAGTGAAGTTACACAACCTACAACCACAACACTACTTGGCTGACGGTGAAACTGGTTTCATTATGTTTACTGTATTGATGACGTGAGCTCACTCAAATAAACCCATATCTTAAATTTATAAACCTATTTTACGAAAAATGGAATGATAGGAACTGCTTGCTTTCGATTACAAAGGACATTTGCTCAGAAAATTCAGATCATGGTATCGGCATCATCATCATGAAAAACAATGCATATAGTAGCCTTTATCTCATTCTTCTGTTTTAAAGCTGGATGAAATCCTTATATCTAAGAAGAATAATATGCACTGAGAAGTGCATACTTGTCAGCCTTCCCAGTTTTCCTCTCAGGCATCCAGACTTTATTGCTGGCACCTGGTGTCTTAAAAATTTCAGGGATGTCGCATCTTCATATTTGTGTTTCACCATTATTTTTTTCACTTAGACATCTAGATACCTGCTACTTACTGTATGAAAGTGTCACATAAACCTGAAAGAGAATGCCACTCTAATTTAGACTAGCATTAGACAGCAGCTGATGTGAATGAAGATAACTACCAAACTTAGAAATTCTAAAACAAATTCCAGTTGGAGGAAAAAATGTTTGAAAGCCGAGGGCTGGTTTGAAGTTTCCTGTAACGACTTGCCTGTTCAGCATTTGAGGAATATTGATATTCCATTGGAAGCCAAAGTGAAATAACGTAAATAACAATAACAAACCTTTCCAGTGGACATGCACTGAACAAGACTTTCCCATGGTGTTGACACATCTAACATAAAAAAAAAGAAACAAAATGTATAATAATTGTTGTCCTTAGACACAGTCACCTGCTATTGGGTTTGGAGTGTCAGATTGATGATCCCTGACGTTCAGCGGGCGTGATTGCTATGCTGATCTGGCGAGCTGATGGCGGATATGGCACATAGTCACCTGCTATTGGGGTACCCTTACATTTAGTCATGAGCTGAACAAAATCTCATATACAAATGAGCTGAGGTTTGAATTTTCATTACAGGGTGTCTGTGTACTCTCTCTCGGTTATCGAGAAGGGACTGGTAGTAGAGGTTGCTCCTCTGCATTGAGAGGAGTCTGATGACTTGGCTTGGGCGTCTTATTGGGATGCCCACCACACGCCTCCCTGGGGAAGTGTTCCAGGCGAGTTCCACTAGAAGTAGACCCTGGTAACGACCCAGGCAATGCTGGGCAGGCTATGTATCCTGGCTAGCCTGGGAAGGCCTCAGGGTCATCCTAGAGGAGCTGGACGAAGTCTCTGGGGAGTAGAAAGTCAGGGCTTCACTGCTAAAGATGCTGCCCGTGAACTAACCTCGGATAAAGTGAAAGAAGATGGATGAATGGAAATTATTATTTCATTAAAAAAAGAAAAAAAAGAAAAGAAAAAAAAAAAAAAAAAAAAAAAAACGGGAAACAAATATAAGTCATACAATACCATAGTTACAATTTTAAAGGGCAAGGCAGTATTGTGACTGAGTTCAGTAAACCAAATTTCATGGAGTCATTCATTTTTTTGAGCAAATGTGAAATGATTATAGGATAGTTTCGTGAACACCTTCATTCTGGTTTCAGTGAACAGATTTTAACGTAAGTTTGTTTTCATTATAAACACTGATATTTGGGAACCACATTTAAAGAGGCTAAATAAATTAGATTTTAAACATGTAGCAGTCAATAACGGTGATAAAAGTACTGCAGTAAAATATGGTAAAAATACTAATTTGAATGTTTTGTTCTGTATTTTGATAAATATTTCTGAAATTAATTAGAACAAGGATTGCTCAAGGTTGTCATTGGACAGCAATAATATTTAAAGTCGGTTATGACTGATATTAAGCCATGGAATGGATAAAGTGCAGACAAATTTAAATCAGGTAGAATTCAGTAAAGTACAACATGATCCTATTTGGGCCTTAAACACATTATCTTATGTCTTTGATGAATGTTAAGTCCCCAGTGTTTTATATGTGTGCATCGCAGTAATATGTTGCAGGTGTTGTGATTGTTAATGGGGGTTTTACATCTTTATGTAGTTTGCCCTTATGGTTAAACTGCAATTCGGCTGATTGATTACGGTGGTCCTGTCTGTGTCCCCATAAAGATCCCAATTAAAGGTTTCATTTCGTTGATGAGAGATTTACTTCCCATCCTTACGACCGCTTCTCGCCGCTCCTCCAGCTTCTTCTCTACCAGATGGGGCCTCCTTAATCAATCTCATGTATCTGAGTAGTAAACACATTTTGCTGCCTTGATTATACTGATGTACCATGCTAGCAAAAAAAAAAAAAAAAAAAAAAAAAAACCTAGTTGTTTTTTCTCTTAAGCTGTCTAGCTGTGTTAGCTACTTAGACGAGCTGAATGGTAGATATCAATGTTACAATGCTGGAGCAGTTTTAGTCTGCCATGCAAGAGTTTGAGACACTCCATTTGTGGTTGTATGAATAAAAAAAAAGTTTTAAGTTTAAATGTAACAATTTAAGTCAACCAATTTCACTTGAATTTGCAAGCTTCGGTGAAAAACTCATGAGCAAGTTATCGGTTAAAACCCTATATGTTAAGTAAACTGGATTTACCTTCACAGGTGAGATAGGTGGCTTTCCTCAACCCATGCACGTCTTCGCTTTTTCTCTAGCAGAAAAATTCCCACACAACAGACTTCACTTTTCAGGTGAGGGGAGAATAAAAGTTGCATTGTGCCTGTTCACCCTTTGAAACAGAAAGAGGCTGGCTACAAGATGGCTGTCGGTGACTGTGGGGCAGGTGGACGTGCCGGTATGGCAAAATAGAGTGGTTTTACTAGCCGTGACTTAAAAAAAAACACAGTAAATGTTTTTAAATTGGTAACTGGCACATGCCTAATTGGAAATTTTATTTTCTTTAATGTGATGTTTATTCATAAATGCAGTTGGACAGAAGAGGGTTTAAGTGGACAGACAGAAAGAACAAATACGGGGAATATGAGTACAGAAACATGAAGCAGCATTACAAAGTCATCACAATTTTGTAACGGAAGAGACACTCGGTGAGGTAGGGATACACCAACTAACCAATAAGACATGAATAGGTAAAGCAGTAACGACTATGATATGACAGGGAACCCATATTAAGACTAATGCACTGTGAGAATCAGTGAGGTGTCACCTATCACTGTCTCACAGCTATTTCCAAATGTCTGCCAAATGTCCTACTCATTTAAGGTGCACATATAGATGATTTTTGTTTGTTCGTTCTTTACATGTGTGGGAGACAAGAAACATGTTGAATCAGGATTCAGTCCAGCCTTGGCAATACTATTTAGGTTATTTAGGAGAATGCTATTAAGAACTTACCTATGTAAGTGCTATGTCAATCGAGCTCAGCAGAGTGTAAATTTTGCAGCTTGCATCAAGAAAAAACTGCACAATTTCCACTGTAACAATGCTCAACATAATTAGCTGTAATTATATTGGCAGTTGATGTGGCTTGATGTGATAAAATCTTTCATGTGGTGTTATTTTTTTGTGTGTTGAGTAGCAGCGTAGGCGGATGGAGAATTAACGCTATGAATATGGATGCACGGTGAGCTTTGTGAGAGTAAATGTGCTTACTTATTGATTGAATCTCTCATCAGTCACCAAGATATGTGGTCCCAATCCCCTCGCTCTCATCCCCTTCTTGCAACTTGTCTCTGTCAAGACAGGCTCAGTGGAGTGGTTAAATTGTCCATAGAGTGTAAACGCTCGTTTATAAAAATCGACAGACGTGGCGGTCGTTTGCTGAAATTAATTACTCTTAGGAGCCACAGCAAGCATGGGCAGTCGTCAGTCAGTCATGGTCCACCACCTGCATGGCCCTGTGCATACAAAGACAAGGAGGGGCAGCCTCAGAGAATGACAGCACAGACCTTGTTCTCAAGAAAATTCAAAACTTTAATAATTTAGAATGTTCACTTTTTAGTCTCTTTGTAATCCTTTCAATTTTGTTCAATGTTGTTTGAAATAGTTTAGCAGAAAAACAAATTGTAATTTTTAATAGGGTTGTTCCGATCGTGATTTTTTGCTCCCGATCGTTTTAGTTTGAGTATCTGCCGATCCCGATATTTCCCAATCCGATTGCTTTTTTTTTTTTTGCTCCCGATTCAATTCCAATCATTCCCGATAATTTTTCCTGATCATATACATTTTGGCAATGCACTAAGAAAAAAATGAATAAAACTCGGACAAATATATACATTCAACATACAGTACATAAGTACTGTATTTGTTTATTATGACAATAAATCCTCAAGATGGCATTTACATTATTAACATTCTTTCTGTGAAAGGGATCCACGGATAGAAAGACTTGTAATTCTTAAAGGATAAATGTGACTTTGTATATTGTGACTAAATATTGCCATCTAGTGTATTTGTTGACCTTTCAGTAAATGATACTGTAGCCATTTAACTGCCCAAATGCATGATGGGAAGTGCAACCATGACTGTGCATAGTGGTACCAATTGATATATCTTCTCTGCGTTGAGAAATAAAATAGGGTGTTAAAAAAAAGATTAACTGCTTTCTTCCCCACATTGCTTCCCACGACATTTCTAATCGTAGGGAGAGGGATTGTAAGGCTTTAGCCAATTAAAAAAGGCTCCAAAGGCTGCCAAAATTCACTCTAATCATTTAATGCTGCCTATTAGCTCTATATATAGGTAAAGCGGCGCCATTACAAATTGAACGCGACAATGCGTGAGTGGGTCGTGCAGCGCATGCGGTAATTGCATTAAACATTTTAACGTGATAAATTAAAAAAAAAAAAATTACCGCCATTAACGGGATAAATTTGATAACCCTACCTAAAGCCTGAACTAAAGACTCTGGATGAGTGTAACATATTATGTCTGTAACGTTAAATACAATTAGAAAACGATTTAATTAATATATATATATATATATATATATATATATTTAAAAAAGCATGTATTATTTTGTTGATTCCGATACTTTGAAAATGACGTGATCGGACCTGAGCGATCGGGATGCCGATCGATCGGGACATCTCTAATTTTTAATTTTAACAGTGGCATGCCTTGTGGGGCCTTCATAGTCATCTGTACTAGCATAAACACGATTAGAAACATTGGGCCATGTCCAAAATGCACGGTTCACCACTGCACTTTACTTTATGTCCCAAGTTATTGGAATTGGGTTTTGTTAGATTACAGCCATTCTTCCCTCCAAAATCCAAACACAGAATTTCTTAAAAAAGGGGCTATGATCACCATGACCCCGTCTGTTTACACAGCTGTAGCTGCACAAATATGTGTGGTTCATTTGTCGTGTTGTATTTGAAAGTTTGTATATACGCTATGTTGTGTGCAAGGCTATGAGGAGTTCATCCTTGAGCCACAGCATGGCCTTTCCTAATTGCTTTGAAAACAGCTTTGATGACCAGGGTCTCTCAGAACACGCTGTGGCAATGAAAACACTATTTTTTTTGCAGCAAATATTTGTAGTTATTATTACTATTATTTGGTCAGCTACTGTGTATGGGAAGTTATGAAACGTTGAAAGGTATATACATATATACATGTACATACATATATATTAAGCTTGTGAACGATAAACCGATACGACCGGATATCCGGTTCTACAGGTGAGCGATACAGCTGTATCGATAGTAAAGTTACCATTCGACAGTAATTAGCCATTCAATATTCAATGAACCGATAGTAGAGATAGAATTCGGCTATCGCGAGCACAAGAATCGGCTTCTAATGCTTAGTTCAATGCATTGCTTAATATGGTAATTTTGCTTTTACCTCATTTTCCATGCCGCTTTATGCTGCGCTTGTGTCATTCATCACACAGCGCACTTAGATTGTGACCGCCGTCGTGGTTGCCTCAACTTCCCATTCATTTCGGCAGAACCAGTAGTAGTCGCCTTCATTACCCGATCGTCACGGGCGTGTCATAACAACGCGAGAGCTAACAAAACCTCTGTAACGCACGCTGCGTAGCGTTTTCTTCACAGCCCAAAACGAAACTAGTAGTGCCAACGAAGCAACATGCTAAAACAATGGACAGTTTGCGCACCACGCCAGTGACATGCAGCGATTGATTTTCAACGCACCCAGCAAAACAAAAGTCGGACTTTGAAGTGACGAAGGCAGCCAGATCTGTTCGCATGGGACAGAGCTAGTGAGAAGTGTGAAGCAGTATAGAGATCGTGAGTTTTTAACCCTAAAAATTAACCCACTACAATGGTGGAAAGGGCGGCATATTGTTTCCACAAAACGCAGTCTACTGAAACATGAACATGTGGATCAGTTGATCTTCCTCAAGAAAAATCTGCTCTTCAAAAAAGATATAGACAGTGATGAAGAATAAAAAAATGTGGAAGCACAGGCATAAGTGAATGACTTTGCTGTGTATAAGGTTAAAGTAATGATTATAGACCTGTCTGTCTAAAATGCCATTTTTTAATCCCCCCAGTTATACCAGTGGTAAAGCATAATTTATCATTTATTTATGATAACACTAGCAGGTTTAATTCTTTTTATTCTAGAGCTGCTGCATATAATTAATATTTTTTGCTTGTAAGATGTTTACGTTGAAAGTTTGCACTTATATTACTTACCTATTGTGTTCAAATCACCAGGAAATACAGTAATTAAATTACTGCACTTTATTGTTGTCTGTCACTGGAGTAATATTTTATTATCAATCCCATCCAACAAAATGACGGTCGTATAGTAAGCTTTATTTATTTATTTTTTTATAAAAAATAAAACATGCATTGGTATGAAATTTGTTGTTTAATTTAATCTTTTTTTTTTTTTTATATATGTTTAAAATACTGTAAAAAACACACACAACAAATGTTTACTATCGTATTGATTTCACTCTGTATCGAACCGTATCGTTCTTAAACTGTATCGAATCATATCGAATCGCTCAACCTTAAAAATGTATCGTTTTTTTAATCGAATCGTAACCTGTGTATCTAGATACATATCGAATCGGCTTCATGCCAGAGATTCCCAACCCTAATATATATACACATTGTATCACAAAAGTGAATACACCCCTCGCATTTCTGCAACTATTTAAATATATCTTTTCATGGGACAACACTGACAAAATGACACTTTGACACAATGAAAAGTAGTCTGTGTGCAGCTTATATAATAGAGTTAATTTATTTTCCCCTCAAAATATAGCCATTAATATCTAAACCCCTGGCAACAAAAGTGAGTACACCCCTTCGTAAATACGTACATCCCTAAATGTCCAAACTGAGTACTGCTTGTCATTTTCCCTCCAAAATGTCATGTGACTCGTCACAGGAGTGCTGTCAGCATTGCTGCAGGGATTGAAGAGGTGGGGGGTCAACCTGTGAGTGCTCAGACCATACGCCGCACTTTACATCAAATTGGTGTACGTAGCTGTCACCCCAGGAGGAAGCCTCTTCTGAAGACGGTACACAAGAAAGCCCTCAAACAGTTTTCTGAAGACATGTCAACAAAGCACATGGATTACTGGAACCATGTCCAATGGTCCGATGAGACGGGCGGGCGGGCTTTCTTTCCCGCAAGCTAGTGTGACCAAATTCCAAATTCTTTGCCTTCACTGCCTTTCTTGACAGTCTAAACAGGTGGAGTCAAATAGAAACAGATATATTTTCAAAGCCAAGCTTAACCACTTTGATACGTATGTGGGTTTAAATAAGATAGGGTGAGCAAACGTCGTCCTCGTTTGCCCGGGCATGTCCACTTTTAACATCGTGTCCGGGCATCCGGCGGGCTTTTATAAATTCAGTAAAATGTCCGGTTTTCATTATTTTTCAGAGTACCAATTACCGTATGTTGAAATTGAATGACCCTTTGCACAGAATGCTACGGTACTGTGCTGCCTGTGACGTTGTCCCAGAGAGCCTGCTGTCGTCAGTAACAGAGAAAACAGACATCGGAGCAGTGTTCCATTGTCCCCCAAAGTGCTAATACACAAAAAAAACTAAAGACTAAAGTGAGGTTTTTGTTGTTGTTAAATTAGTATTTGTGTGAGACTACAATTTGATTTACAGTATTTTACTGGAAAGAGAAAAGAGCTTTTTGTTAAAGCTGGATTTTCAACAGAAGAGGTATTATTTAGAACATTATTTCAGATCATTTATTTGAACAGTAAGAATCGAAAAGACAACTATTATTTTGATCAAGGATGATTCGCTAATACAGAAGAGGCATTATTTTTATTTTTTTTAATCATTATTTAATTCCAGTTTTTTTATGTGGTTATTGTACTATTATTTTAGGAATAATAAAGCCTGCTGAGTAACTTCTGAGAATTTGAATTCGTGTCTTATGTTATATAACTATTATTTTGTTCTAAAAATGAATTTTCTATCCAGACGGAGGAGGCACACTTTAAATATATTAAAGTGATAAGACATCTTTTGTTACGGGATGGTCAGTAAAGACCAAGGAGCCAGTTACAGGGGTGGCATCGGATTTATTTTGAAAACAAATTCTCAAACACAAAATCACCCTGGAAGGGGAAAATGTACTTTCGAAAAAAATAAAAATGTGACTAGGACATGACTAGCATAGCTACAAAGCAAGTACACGGAAAAGTGTGGTCTTCTCAGGAGCAAGGTTACGAACACTATTGGTGTTGGAATCATCTGGCATCTTGTGCATGTTTGGCCTGGACTTAACAAGGCTCTACTAATGAGCCACAAGTGTTGCTGGTTAACCTCACCCCTGGGGAGACAGGTCCCACTCGCACCCGTGCAGCCTGCGGACAGGGAGAAAGGCATCAATGCCGAACATAAGGCAGGATCACAACATCTTTGAGTGAACTTCGAGTAAAATTTAAATATCTCAAGGCCGGACCGAGTGTCCTCTTCTTTGGAATTCAAATTATGGTCACCCTAAAATAAGATATGAGTCAATTTTTTCGTAATGTGGCTTCAGTCTGAAAGTTTCAGTCCCCCAAGTCAGAATTCGTCTATTGGTGATATCAACCTTTATTTCTTCACAATGGGTGAAATAGCAGACGTAGCAGGAAATCACAACAAACATGGAGGACAGAAAGGTGTGCAGTGGTAGGAAAGCAAAGTTTAACAGCTCATAAGCATTTGGGGTGAACGTACTATCCTTCATGTTAAATATGCTCTACTGTTTGTTTGGCATGTTTCCTCTGCAGCTTTATGACAAATTTTTCTACATCTGCGCATGCATGTCATCTTTACTCATTGAATTGTTATGATGTGTTTGATTATTGCTTTTCAATGGATGCAGGGTAATTATTGGGCATCTATAAAAACTATTTGTTTGAACGGTCACACGAATATGCCCCCTCTCCGTGAGTCATCACCTTATTGTGGTGGAGGGGTTTGCGTGTCCCAATGATCCTAGGAGCTATGTTGTCTGGGGCTTTGGGTCCCTGGTAGGGTCGCCCATGGCAAACAGGTCCTAGGTGAGGGGCCAGACGAAGCATGGCTCAAAAAGACTCCTTATGATGAAATTGATAAATGAACTCAAGGTTCCCTTGCCCGGACGCGGGATACCGGGGCCCCCCTCCGGAGTCAGGCCTGGAAGTGGGGCTTGAAGGCAAGCGTCTGGTGGCCGGGCCTGTCCCCATGGGGCCCGGCCGGGCACAGCCCGAAAAGGCAACGTGGGTTCCCGTTCCCATGGACTCACCACCTGTGGGAGGGGCCAAAGGGGTCGGGTGCGTAGTGAGTTGGGTGACAGCCAAAGGCGGGGGCATTGGCGATCCGATCCCCAGCTGCACAAGCTAACTCTGGGGACATGGAATGTCACCTCTCTGGCAGGGAAGGAACCCGAGCTGGTGTGTGAGGCAGAGAAGTTCCGACTAGATATAGTCGGACTCTCCTCCACACACAGCTTGGGTTCTGGTACCAATCTTCTCGAGAGGGGTTGGACTCTCTTCCACTCTGGAGTTGACCACGGTGAGAGGCACCGAGGAGGTGTGGGCATTCTTATTGCCCCCCGGCTTGGCGCCTGTACGTTGGGGTTCACACCGGTAGACGAGAGGGTAGCTTCCCTCCGCCTTCGGGTGGGGGGACGGGTTCTGACTGTTGTTTGCGCTTATGCACCGAACAACAGCTCAGAGTACCCACCCTTTTTGGAGTCCTTGGAGGGTGTGCTGGAGAGCGCCCCCACTGGGGACTCCCTCGTTCTCCTGGGGGTCTTCAACGCTCACGTGGGCAATGACAGTGAGACCTGGAGGGGCATGATTGGGAGGAATGGCCCCACCCCCGATCAGAACCCGAGTGGTGTTCTGTTATTGGACTTCTGTGCTCGTCACGGTTTGTCCATTACATACACCATGTTCAAACATAAGGGTGTCCATATGTGCACTTGGCACCAGGACACCCTAGGCCGCAGTTCGTTGATCGATTTTGTAATCGTGTCATTGGACTTGCGGCCGCATGTTTGGGACACTCGGGTGAAGAGAGGGGCGGAGCTGTCAACTGATCACCACCTGGTGGTGTGTTGGCTCCGATGGCGGGGGAAGATGCTGGCCAGACGTATTGTGCGGGTCTGCTGGGAACGTCTGGCAGAATCCCCTGTCAGAAAGAGTTTCAACACCCACCTCCGGCAGAACTTCTCCCTTGTCCTGTGGGAGGTGGGGGACATCGAGTCTGAGTGGGCCATGTTCCGCACCTCCATTGTTGAGGCGGCCGATCGGAGCTGTGGCCATAAGGTGGTTGGTGCCTGTCGTGACGGCAATCCCCGAACCCGCTGGTGGACACCAGCGGTAAGGGATGCCGTCAAGCTGAAGAAGAAGGCCTATCGGGCCTTTTTGGCCAGTGGGACTCCGGAGGCAGCTGACAGGTACCGGCTGGCCAAGCGGACTGCAGCTACGAGGCAAAAACTCGGACATGGGAGAAGTTCGGCGAGGCCATGGAAAACGACTTCCGGACGGCTTCGAGGAAATTCTGGTCCACCATCCGGCGTCTGAGGAGAAGAAAGCAGTGCACCATTAACACTGTGTATAGTGAAGATGGGGTACTGCTGACCTCGACTCGGGACGTTGTGAGTCGGCGGGGAGAATACTTCAAAGCCCTCCTCAATTCCACCGACACGCCTTCCTTTGAGGAAGCAGAGTCTGGGGACTCCGAGGTGGGCTCTCCGATTTCTGGGGTTCAAGTTACTGAGGTGGTTGGAAAGCTCCTCGGTGACAAGGCCCAGGGGTCGATGAGATCGGCCCGGAGTTCCTAAAGGCTCTGGATGTTGTGGGGCTGTCGTGGCTGACACGCCTCTACAACATCGCGTGAACATCGGAGACAGTGCCTCTGGATTGGCAGACCGGGGTGGTGGTTCCCCTTTTTAAGAAGGGGGACCGGAGGGTGTGTTCCAATTATAGAGGGATCACACTCCTCAGCCTCCCCGGTAAAGTCTATTCAGGGGTGCTTGAGAGGAGGGCCCGTCGAGAAGTTGAATCTCGGATTCAGGAGGGGCAGTGTGGTTTTCGTCCCGGCCGTGGAACAGTGCTCTACACCCTCTGCAGGGTCCTCGAGGGTGCATGGGAGTTCGCCCAACCAGTCTACATGTGTTTTATGGATCTGGAGAAGGCGTTCGACCGTGTGCCTTGGGGAGTCGTGTGGGGGGTGCTCCGGGAGTACCGAGCCCCCTTGGTACCCCTTGGAGCCCCGGTGTCAGAGTTTGGTCTGCATTGCCGTTAGTAAGTCGAATTCGTTCCCAGTGAGGGTTGGACTCCGCCAAGGCTGCCCTTTGTCACCGATTCTGTTCATACCTTTTATGGACAGAATTTCTAGGCGTAGCCGAAGCGTTGAGGGGGTCCGGTTTGTTGACCTCAGCATTGAATCTCTGCTTTTTGCAGATGATGTGGTGCTGTTGGCTTCATCAAGCCGTGATCTCCAACTTTCACTGGAACGGTTCGCGGCCGAGTATGAAGCGGTTGGGATGAAGATCAGCACCTCCAAATCAGACCATGGTCCTCAGTCGGAAAAGGGTGGCGTGCCCTCTCCGGGTCGGTGATGAGATCCTGCCCCAAGTAGAGGAGTTCAAGTATCTTGGGGTCTTGTTCACGAGTGAGGGTAGGAGGGAGCGAGAGATCGACAGGCGGTCCGTAGTGGTGAAGAAGGAGCTAAGCCGAAAGGCAAAGCTCTCGATTTACCAGTCGATCTACGTTCCTACTCTCACCTATGGTCACGAGCTGTGTGTCGTGACCGAAAGAACAAGATCCCGGATACAAGCGGCTGAGATGAGTTTCCTTCGCAGGGTGTCCGGGCTCTCCCTTAGAGATAAGGTGAGAAGCTCTGTCATCCGGGAGGGACTCGGCGTTGAGCCGCTACTCCTCCGCGTTGAGAGGAGCCAGCTGAGGTGGCTCAGACATCTGGTTCGGATGCCTCCTGGACGCCTCCCCGGAGAGGTGTTCCGGGCATGTCCCACCGGCGGGAGGCCCCGGGGACAACCCAGGACACGCTGGAGAGACTATGTCTCTCGGCTGGCCTGGGAACGGCTTGGGATCCCGCCGGAGGAGCTGGTTGAAGTGGCTGGGGAGAGGGAAGTCTGGGCTTCCCTGTTAAAGCTGCTGCCCCCGCGACCCGACCCTGGAGCAAGCGGAAGATAATGGATGGATGGATGGATGAATATGCCCCCCCCCCCCCCCCCCCCCCAAAAAAAAAAAAAAAGACATGTGCATTAAGACCTGTGGTCTGAACTTAGGTTTATAGTCCTGAGAAACTTTTTTTCCCCTTAATCATGATTTTTTTTAAAACCAGTACAGTATTATTTCTTTTTCTTTTAGTGGATTTACAGGACAATTTGTGTCGAAAATGGCCGAAATGTAGCTTTAATTATTAGAGTTGGTCTTTTTCACCTGGCTGAGCTGATATTTGTCGGTGCACAAGTTTTTATACTGTGGCCTTGCATTTTGATCATTTGACGTGTGGTGTTAAAAGTGGTACTAATAGAAATGTGTGTGGGGGTCTATTTTTTACCCCTTTTTGCAATATAGTGAATTGAAATGGACTAGAACTCATTATCTTGACCCCCAACCAAGAGACAGAGTAATTTGACGTGTTTGTTTGATATGTTATTGTATTTTTGTTATGTTGTGAAAACAATAAAAAGACTGTTGGCAAAAAAAAAGTGGTACTACCATCAGGAAGCAGAATTTAAAGAAGCGTTTGCTCAAACCCACAGAAGGGGACGTGGCTGTAATAAAAGGAGATATTTCTAAAACAGTCACATTAAATCACTTGACATTTGACCGGTTGGGACTTCCATTTCCTATGCAAATTGTGCAGGCAGGCATGCATGAAACAGTGGAAAAAATTGGAATTTTACGTAAGGGGACCTTTAATGAAAAATGAAAGATGTTAGATCAACAATATGAAATGTAAAGTTTCGGGCAGATTAGACTTAACTAAAATTGTGCATTCTGTGTTTTTTGAAGGGGTGAACATTTTTAGTGTTATTAGAGGGAGACCTTTGCACAAAACATTTATTTTCCCGTGAGAGGTAAAAGTCAAACTACAGGTCTCAACTTCAACTAATCGGGTGTCAAATATAACTTGCTTATAAATGGTTTAATCATCTTGAATCAACCACTTTTACTACATGCATGCCATGGGACCGTTCAATACACTAGCACACACGTGGCAACATAATGATTGTGTGCTAAACTGTCTGTGGCCAAAACATTTGAGCTTGACAATGACCATTGCACTATTGGATGATTTTCTCATTAAGCTCTCAAATAAGGACCACTTAAAGGAGGAGGATCTACGGTGTTTGATTTGCTCATTAGAAGAACGCAAGTTGTAGTTTTTGTGTTTGTTTTCCCTCCCCTTCAATTAGTTTAAAGCTTGCATTTCCTGTCTTCCTTTTATGCACTGTACTGCAGTACGAAGGCAGATCAGGCTTTCATGCATGGCTCACTCTGCTTATGTAAGAGCACTACTTAAACCTGGTTACGTCACACAAGAGGCACTGTGTCAGTGGGTCACTGTGCCACACCGCCACTCAACTGTACTGTAGTGATCCTTTCACTGGGCAGGACTGAAAGGAGAAACTCTTTGTGTGAGCAGCCAGTCGTAGGAAATTAAAAATAATTAACTTAATAGTGTTAATGGGTGATTTAACCAGAGTGTATTTTAAAAAAAAAAAAAGTATTTTATTTTTTTTCTAATGAAAATAAATAAAAATAGTGGTTAAAAAAAAAAAAATTATAATAATAATTGATAACTGGTGTGCACATATGTGGATATCACATTGAGGGTGAAATAGAACACCCCTAGGCTACGTTTACACTAGGAAGGATAACTTTGTCCCGGTTATTTGCAGACTATTTGTATACCTGTCAGCACTACGTTTAAAGAGCGTTTAAGGTCGCCCCCGCTTCTTCAAGGCATGCCAGCATTTGCGTAGACTACACATGCGCAAAAATGAGCAGCCTCATTGTTACGTCATCGTCCGCGTGGTTTACTTCTGAACCGGAAACTCATTACTCTCCTACAGGAAATTTTGAAATTACTACACCTTTTAGACCAGGGGACGGCAGGTCCGTTTTGTGAGCACTTTTCTTTTCGTGAACGCATCACACGGGAGTGAAGAGACTGTGGGCACGCTCGGCATTTATGAGCAGAGTTATGATTGAAATAAATCTTTAGAAAACAACAACGAAAGCCTGACATCGCTCCTTGGGATGTTACAATTGTTGCTCAGTTGCGTACTCACTACTTGGAAAATAACACACAGAATGACCACTTTGAAAATGACAAACAGAAAGATGGTGTGGTGGGTCCGTAGTTTATGAAATTACACGGCCCCTTACCTCGTGTAATAACATTTCCAAACAAGGGTACATGAAGCCCCTTTCAGACTTATATCCTGGTGAATTCCCGTGTAATTTGACGCGGGATGTACTCTTGTCACGGCTTTCAGACATGGAGAGCTGTCCCAGGAATAATCCAGGTTGGACACTTTTAGACTTGTCCCGTGTTAGCGACTCGATGCACACATTTCCAAAGATGGATGATGGACTGTCTCTTCCTCGGCTAATTTTGTTATATTTCCAGTTTAATTTTGCTCATTCCAGTTTGCCATGTTGGTTTGTTTACCCCTTTTCGTCTTACTGCGAAGAAAGCGGAAATGACAAACGACCTGCCATGATATTAACTTCACCAGCCTTTGTGCTGTGACCCAGGAATTAAACTCCTGCTTTCACAGATGACGCATCCCAGGTAAGTCCCGGACATTATAGTAGAACGCGACCCGGTAAATGGCCATGTCATCTCCGTGTCAGTCGACTTGGGAAATTGTTTTCACACATAAGGGCTACCCGTTTAAATCCCGGCAATTAACCTGAGTTCGGGTACGTGTAAAAGGAGCTTTAGTGTAGCCGATATGCCGTATAGTTTAACTAACACCACGAGTTCAAGGCCATTATCCGTCCTAGTGTAGACAGTACATACCAAATGTTAATATTGCAGCCTACATGAATACAAATGTGATGTCTATGTAGGTGGATGCCAGGTCTTTATGGAATATTTTATTTTTATGTAACCAAATATTCACCTGCCCTATAAAAGTTTAACTAACTGCGCAGTTTATTAATCCAAATTTGGTTATGTAAAACACAGAACTGCTCCATCAAACAGACCCAGCTGGGGCCTTGTTATATCCCAATCTCTGATCATTCTGTATCCTCTGTTTACCTTTGCCCTCCACTTCATACTCTGCTCCTCCTTACTGCCAGAAGAACAGCCCTTGCATGTCTTTTTTTTCTCCTCTTCCACTCCAGTTCTGTTTAGTTCACAGACACGCATGCTTCGGGACAAGAATGAGGGAAGAACCGGCCACTCCCACTTTTCTCTTCTAGTTCCCTTGGAGAAAAAAAATACAGGGAGAGAGAGGAGGAGGGGAGGAGGAGAAGAGTGAGGATGAGGGAGGAGCGTAGCTGCACTGAGGCTGAGCCCTCTATGTCTGAGAACACTGAGTGGAGCAGACGGCAGTAGCCACACAAACACTCTTCTCTCAGTTACATGCACAGTCACACACATCACTTGCACCGCTGCCACTGCACAAACACACAGACAGTGACGGCTGCCAGGCACAGTGGGAACCAAGCCGTCAGGGACAGAGCTCGTGAAAAAAGAGCGGCATCGCAGAAGGGAAGAGAAGAAAAGAGAGTTGGAAGAGGCACCTTGAGGATCAGAGGGGATTTTCCTCAGTGTGAGTGCATGTCTGGATTAGACTGCTTCTTCTTGAGTGAGAGTTTTTTTTTTTTATCTTTTGCTCATCCTCCACGCTGGAGTCCAGTGCTATCTACCTATCTGCTCCCGGAGCTTAACAAAAGAGGGAGTGAGTGAGAGTGAGTAGGAAAAAAGCAGTCACAGCTTCAGCTCCAGACCACCCTCCTTCTCCTACTCTTCCCTCCAGCTCCACATCCAAGTGCGAGTTGATCACTGACTTTGGAGGATACAATACAGGATGGTGTTTGTTCCCCCGGATGCAGCCGAGCTTCTCGTGGGATCAGGGTCTTGTTTGGAGTGAGGGCTAGGATCAGGAGAAAACAGATCCACAGCCAAAAAAGGAAAAGAAAGACAGCGACAGCAGAGAAACACGACCAACTGAAGGGGCATCTGCAGGGCAGCAGAGAGAAGAAAAGATTGAGTGTGCTTTTTAGAGCAGAGACTGCGAGGAACCGGCAACCAGATCCCATCCACTCCTCCCTCCTCCTCTCTTTGCTCTCTTCCTCTTCCCCCTCCTTAACATTCACTCTGTCCTGTTGTCCAATCCCTTCTATTGTTTCCTGTATTACCACTTCCTATCCTCATATTATGCTTTGTTGGTCTTCCTTCACCCCATCTTGCCCTCTACTTAAACCCTAACTGTGTTGCACCTCTGGATTCTTTCTGCTTTTTGGTACAAACAACCAGACTTTTTTCTGAGCAGCTTGGCAAGTTTTTTATCTTGGCATCTTTGACTCTTTGGAACAGATCATCAAAAAAGATGCAGGCTAGAACCTCAGTGTGATTGTTTCTCTCCTGTAAGCTTCCATCTCCAACCACCGGGACCTCCAGTTTGATTCCAGCTACATGGGCAAGCGTTTGGAGCAGCACCAAATGTACCCCCAGTACACATATTACTACCCCCACTACCTTCAGACCAAGGTAGGATGCTTATCCTGATACACTTGCTTGTGTGCCATAAACCATACTTGATCATGCCTACCCTATCCAGAAAATATGCTTTCATGTAATTGGTTAAATAGGTGTAATTTTTCGAAAAGCTTATGTAGAGTACAAAGGGGATGTTGGTGACACCTGGGAGGGTTCTTGAAAAGAAAACTATATTTACATATTTTCATTTGAGCTGCAAAAAAGCACAGTGGTCAGGTCTAAAAATGCCTCATAGTGTTAAATGGCTTACTGAAAAGCACTCTTTGCTCTAACCCCACATCTGTTTGTTAAGTAGAAAAAGGGTTTTTGTCATGCAGCTGGGTTTTTCCTACTCCTTTCCTTACATTCTCCCAATTAGCACTTGACCCTGTACCCTCAATCCAACCCCACCAGTTCAAGTTCAAACTCAGGGCATGAGGCCTTCCCTCCACTCGCATTGTCCGTTTATCAAACCACCACCACCACCACCACCTTCTGACCTTCTGAATCCTGATCATCAGTTATCTTACTTCATTCTCACAAAGGCCCCTTGTGATGAATATCTGACACAGTTACCCTATTATCTTGCACCTTGTATCTTTTTGGCAGTTTTGAGCCTCACGCTTTCCATGCATAGAAACATACCAACATTGTCTCCTCTACCACCAGTGTTAAAAATAAACAGGCCTGATCAATTGTTTCTGCTTTTTCACGCAACTCTACCCTCTTGTTGTTTGCTGTTGCTTTTTTTTTTTTAACCTGCTCTTGTAGTAACAGAAGAGCTATCGTTGCATGTTAGTTGCAATATTTAGCACGGTTCGTAGGTCAGCGGGCAAGAGTGGTGGATAGTGGGAATAGAGAAGATAAAAGTGTAGGAGTCGGATGTTACAGGTATAAAAAAAAGTGTGGGAAGATCAGGTAAAACTGTGCCATAGTCAATACATATCAAATGTCGACTTTGTGATGCAGTATGTAATCCTGTTGCCAAGTCTTTGTGATTTTTATCATTACCTTCACAAAGCACAAACTCATAGTGTGCATGAGAACTCAGAGATGAGACCGACGGTTAAACATTTAAATAAGTCCAGATTGAAAACTGTTCCTTTAGAGCTAGGAAATTCTGGACCTGACTAAAATTTTTGCATCCTTTTTCCTCAGAGCCCACATCAAATCATACACACATTATAAAATCAGATTGCACCCTTATAAGTATATTTTACAGTTTTAAGCAAACCATACTTGCTGAATTAGTGAATGAAAATATTTAACATTGTAGGATTTTTTTTATGTCATCAAAGGGAACTTCCTAGAATTTAAAGGGAATATTGTTAGAGGAATATTGATCATATTCCGATTGATACTTCAAAAATGGCACACAAATACACCTGTAGTGGTGAAACTAATCTCTTTGGTAAAGGTGCTGAGCAAGAGCATTTCTATAAAGTAGCATATACTGTATCTATCACACCAACACTGACAAAAAATGTGGAAAAACAAGCTAGCTAAGCTAAATTGGAACTAAGACTAAACAACAGTATTTATGTTTAGTAACTCCTTTAGCACCTATTGAGCTATTTTAAATGTTCATTTTACTGAACGGTTAGACTCAGACAATAACATAGTACCTGGTAAATATGTATTTATGAATGGTATAAAGTAATGATCTGTGGTAAAATCCTACATAAAAACCTTATGATTAAAGACCCCATGTTATAGGTTTCCCCCTATTTAACCAAAGATATGACATCGTCAACAAAGGGCAACCCTTTAGAAGTCAAAACAAACACGAAGAAAATGGTCCAGCGATTATGTTGTTTGGCCCTTTTTCCAAAAACTGAGGTTAAAAAAGGTTAAAACGAGTGGTTTCGTAAATCCCTAACTTTTCTACGTCACAAAGATTGACTCCAACTTTTAGGTTACAATCTCATTCCCTCCACCCCCAAACAGACATGTCAAACTTTGGTCGCAGTCGCTTTTATATGATTCGTTGAATCTTCTTTGGTGTCTCTTCTTTCTTCGGGGGTCAATGGTAGTTGGCAAATAACCTAATTGTGCGTTAACGCCACCTCCAACTTTTTAAATTAGTCAATTTTGAATAGAGTATCAGATGGTCTTAAAAAGTCTTTAAAAAAAAAACAGTCTTAAATTAAATAATTTAAATTTAAGGCCAAAAATGTCTGAAATTCTCCAAAAAGGTCTTAAATATGATTTCAACAGGTTTTAAAAATGTAATGAACTGAACATTAACTTCAATCTCGCTTTTAAATGTTTCGATTTTTGAGGACACTATAACAGAACTTCAAAGCGGAACAACCCGTGCTTCCCGGTCAGAATTTATTGAACACCACCAGCTATTGATGTGCGCACACAGTTCTGTGTTGACAGCTTAGTTAGCATAGCAGCAGAGTAAACTTTAAACAGAAACGAATTGCAGTACTTGCATCTGTGGATAAGTGCAAGTTTAATGATTTGTGGCTTCCGGACGAACAGTGCATGGTTGAAGTTGGTGGAGGGCTCACAGTTCTTGTGTGCATGCACGCTCAGGCGCACACCCACACACACGATGGCTATTGGATGTAGATTTTACTTATTTTGGTTCACAACAGAGAAATCTTCGTTGTTTTTATTTAGGTTAAGCATTTTGTATTGCAATTTGAACGAGCTGTAATTAAGTTCATATACTTTGCAAGTTATTCTGGATCTCCAATTTCCTTTTGAGTCTTTTGTACTCTTTTGCCAGTATTGATGTGAAATTGTATTCAATACAGTCTTAAAAAGTTTTAAATTTGGCTTGTTGAAACATACAAAGACCCTGATTGAATGAGAAGCACTATCGCCGATGACACATCATGAGCCGCGTCTTTAATGTTCATTTTAAATAATACACTCAGCTTTAACACACCGGCAACCATTTTTAGACATTCACGAATACTGAGTGTAATAAATATCTATGGTTTGGTTTATTTTATTTTATTTCAAATAAACTTGCCTTCATGTTTGATTTTCTAGAAGCATAATTTGTTGAACAGGTACTGTGCAAACTGTGACAAAACGGGGTTTGCATTAACGCCGTTATTAACATGTTTATAACTGACAGCATTAATATATATGTCGGAAAACACAGACAAGGCTGAAAAGCAGTTTCTGCTCTTGCACCCCTCTTTAAAATAAACTGCTGTATTTTAAGTCAAAAGAGCTTTTGTGTTTGATAGAACAACATGTCTATATGCTGCCATAGCAGATTCATGGTGCAATAAGCCCCCGAACTATTTTTAATTTGTCTGTTTTACCATGGAAACCCCCGTTTCCAGACGTCGCGCAACTGCTTTTTTTTTTTTCAACCTGGCCATAAAAAGAAGGTAAGTAAGCGTATTTATTATTCAAAATGTCTGTCATTCTTAGCTTAGAAACATTAATTGATGCCTAATATTTAAGTTAAAAAAAAAAAAAAAAAAAAAACGACTTTAAAAATTATTCACTTGCATATTTTAAACTTTTAAACAAATTACATCACAATGAAAAAAGGGTGTTATATTACCATGTTTCACCCATACAATCCCCCCAAAATCCAGCTGTGGTCATTAACATCTGTGTCTTGACACTCGATGATACATGCTACATGAAGTTTTGGATCGAAACAAGATAAATACATGATAATATCTCGCTAAAATCACGGCGTCTTTAATTCTGCTCTCGCGTGCTCTCACCTCCAGTTCGGGTTTGCTGTTTAATTTTTTATTTATTTTTTCTAATGCAAATTCAAAAAAAAAAAAAAAAAAAAAAAAATCCCCATATAATAGAGATCTTAAACATTCCAATGATGTATTACACATGCATATAGGACAATTTTGAATTTGGTCAAAATGGGGGTCTCAGAGCGGAACTTCAAGTCACCTGAGTGTTTTCCGCCATATATATGTGTGTGTGTAAGTACATACGAAGCATCATCATTCATATCGAATCTTATATGGCCAGGTACTGTGCGTTAAATTCAGTTAAACATTTGATGTCAGTCACGTCAATAATGTGATGGTGGCTGCCCACTGTCTCCTCTTTTATTTATATCAGTTCAAGGTCATCTCATTTCTCTCAAGTACTGTATCTGCAACAGGCATCTGGCCTAGACCATCACATCATTCCTTGCACCACTGGTTCTCTCACCCTAACGTCAACATCAAATTGAATTGTGTCCAACGTTTCCCAAGTTTTGCCTCTCTATTGCCCCTTCATCGTGTACCTTAGGATCTTGGTATCTTCATAGATATAGTATTAATAATATACTTTACACCTCGTTGTGCGTGTAGAGCTGTGTCTACAACAGTTCAAGTGTGTGTAAGGATGACATGAGTAGGTTAATCACATTTTATTTGTTTAAAACAGATGGGAACAAACATGTCCTGTGTGTTTGTATTTCAACAAGTGTGTGGGGTGATTGCGAGCGTGTGTGTGGTCTCACCTTCTTCCATGGCTGCCAGAAAAAGGCTGACCATGGAAATTTGTTCGATGTGCTGAGAATTCTGTGTTTTAAGTGGAAACATTATTATATACAGAAAAAGCGATATACCGTACATATTTTGCCAAAGGGTATTTATTAAAAACGGCTTGTGCTTCGCCTGCATATTGACATCATTAGTGCAGATTTGTCAGTCATTTTTGTGAGTCTGGATGAATGATTTTTTTCCTTCCTTCCTTCCTTCCTTCCTTCCTTCCTTCCTTCCTTCCTTCCTTCCTTCCTTCCTTCCTTCCTTCCTTCCTTCCTTCCTTCCTTCCTTCCTTCCTTCCTTCCTTCCTTCCTTCCTTCCTTCCTTCCTTTCGCATTCACTGATTTGTTTTAAGCCATTGTTTGCTTGAACAACATGTGAAACATCCAAAACCTAAAGAACAAAACAGATTTACTCCACTGTTGTCTCTTAAACATACCCTCAGCAACACTCAACCATACATTACACCTTGCAAACAACACCTATACTCCCTCTGGCTTGCACATACAGTCCTCCTGCTGCTCTGTGATTTGATTGGAGATGTAAATGGCCTCTTATTAATCTTGATTCCAGAGACTGGAGCCTTTCCTCTTGTGGAAATCAATCATGTATGTGCAAGCGTTTATGTGCGCACACATCTCGCTCTCACAAAAGCAATCTTTAAACCTGCGCCCTCTTCACATATATAGCAGTTATGAAATGGCTAAAATAACAATGCCTGGTTTGATGATGGTGTATATGTATGTGGGGAAATGCTACCCAGGTTTGCTCTTTCTCTGCCTCCACAATGGGCGAAAAGGGGAGTTCTTGTGCATTAGCAGAGAGCGGGAGCCGGATATCGTCTCTTATATATGACTAGTATCCCTTAATCATGTCTATAAGAGGGTTTGAAAGCAACCTAAGTGGTTGGAAGGAGGGGGAGGTTTTCTTTAAGATGAGCCACAGTTACTCACTGATGGATTTGTTAATATGAAACTAGATGATTAAGCTGTTGGGAGTAGAAACAAATATTCTTAAAGCAATTATTCTTTCAGGGAATAGGGAAGGTTTGGATCAAGTGTATTCCAGCAGAATGAACCTTGAATGACAATTTGGGGGGAAGAAATGCTAGGTTGTTGTTTACATCATATATTACTTGTATGCAGGGGTTGAAGTGGCTAGAATTTCTTGCCAGAACTCCCTAACATAAAGGTCGGCACGAAGCCCTTTTTTTTTCTTTTTCATTTTTTTTGGGAGTTAAACCTCATAAAACCACCGAAATGCAAATATTGCTTTTAGAACAGTTATAATTATAACACACAATAAAACACAACATGTTTCACACACACAGTGGTTAACACGTCTGCGTCAGTTCTGAGATCAAGGGATCAATCCCGGGCTCCGGCCTTCCTGTGTGGTGTTTGCATTTTCTCCCCGTGCCTGCGGGGGTTTTATCCGGGTACTCAGGTTTCCCCCCACATCCAAAAAACATGCCTGGTAGGCTGATCGAACACTCTAAATTATCCCAGCTATTAGTGTGTGCACGAATGGTTGTTAGTCTCCTTGTGTCCTGCGATTGGCTGGCAACCGATTCAGACTGTACCCAGCGTATGGATAAAGAGCTAGGAAAATGTTCACATGCATTAGACAACTGCATTTCACTGAAACAAGGTATTCCTTGAAACTGATTTCCATTCAAAATTGTATGTTTTCACTGTTTTACAAAATTCTATCTAAAACTTCATCTAAATTTTATTTTCCCTCATTTCCTCAAATCTAAATGCAAAATCTCAATTTTAGCTATTCAAGAACATAGGATGTACATTAAAACTGGAGATAAGGTAAACATTGACTTTTTAAAATAATAAAGATATAAGTAAAATACAATCACAAAAAAATACGTACAAATGACTTACATTACGCACAGTGAAATGGAATATATTTTGAAGATAAAGCACATTGACATTGACTTGTTTTAATTATAAGGAAATAAATAATTGCCTTACATACATGAACAAAATCAGTCCAAATTGCACATTAACATGGGATGATGTCCCAGATGAAATAAAATAAAATAAAAAACCTCATCAACTCTTTCCTCTCTCTTAAAGATTTGATCCATGTTCTGTTTTACCTGCCCTTTTAATTCAACAAGCTTGTTTTTTCCCTCAATTTGTTGTTAAAAAAAAAACAACAACAAAAAAACGTGCATTCGAACCAATCGGAGCTAACTATCCATGCTGATCACATGTCAGTATCTCAGCCAATTGAACGGACAGTAGAGTCCAGGTTTTTTTTTTTTTTTTTTGCTGCCTGCATGTGCTCAAATAAACGAATAATAAATATAAGTGGAAACAGATTATGCTACACAAGCACTTATTAGGCTTGTTGTTAACTACACTTGTGTATGTAAATCTGACGTTAGATGGTTCTTTTTGGAGATGCGTGTGTGGCAGCATGGCAAGGTTTTTTTTTAAACATGGAGTTTTGACTGTTGCCGTCATTTTTGCCAGTTTTTGGGATCAAAGCACCATATGCCGGAACAGCGTTCCGGCCCTGAAACTCATGCCGTTATGGAGTTCCAGCTTTTCTGGCCCACTTTCACCCTTGCTTGTATGTGAAACATGAAGTTGCTCGGCTAGTACAAGGATTGTGCTTAAATCATGTCAAAGATCAAATTGTCAATCAAATGTCAATTACATGACGTTAATGTCATAAAGATTACTGACTGAACATTTGATTGAAAAAAAAAAAAGGGCTTTTTCATCGTGTCAATGGGCAAAATACTATTTTCCCCTGTACCTTCATTTTGATTTAGAATTTTTGAATGAAATAAAAAGGTTCAGTGAGCCTTGTATAAAAAATTACTGAAAAAGATGACTTGTGTTTTTTGTCCAAGTGCCTATCATCGATTACATGGTTGCAAAACGTGAAACAGCCTTCGTCTACCGCCGGACAAAAAAAAAAAAAAAAAAAAAAAAAGATATCTACACCTGAATCAGATAAAGTATCTTAAATAGTGTGCGTCTATTTTTATTTTTGCTTCTTTATAACTGTGTATAGTGTTTATCAGAATGTAAGTGTTGTGTGCTTACAGTACCTGCTAATGCTGTATGTAGCCTATCGTAAAGAATGCACAAAAATCAGAATATTTGTCATTGATGTATGTAACTATGATAAAGGATTCATCCCCACATAAATTTCTTGGTTGCTGTTATGACACGATGATTAATTTCCCAATTAAGACGTGATCTCACAGCGCGGCTCAAACTTTGAGCGTCGAATTGGACGGCTGTATTCCAACAAATTTGACTTGACAGGAACTCATCCCTCCAACTATCTGCTTCAGGAACTTCATATGCAATTTTATTTTGCCTCACAGCCCAAAATTGATAAGCCAGCAGCTATGTGTGTCATTCTGACATTTCCTGGTGGGTTTTCTGTAAATTAACTCCAACACAAAGGACCTTGGGTATAACTGACTTCACATTCTTCCTAAAATGGCAGCGCTTATGGAGTTTTTTTTTTCTGTGCTTAAACATTGTTTTCTACGTTATTATAGTTTGAGTCAATTACTGATTTCCATATTTAGATTCTTTGAGAAACCATTTTTCACATGATGGTTATATGTACTAAAGCTTCCCTCTTCCTTCAACACTTTTACTTTCGTCGTTGTTTGAGTTCAAGTTTTCTTTGTTGATGTCTATTTTACTTCCCTGCCAGATTATGGCAACAATCAGTTTTTGGAAGCAGGAAATACATCTTAAGCCTTAAGGCATCTGTCATCAAATACAATAAAAGGAAATGAAATTCTGATGGTTTTCAACAAATCTTCCTCACATTGGATAACAGTGTGTTGCAAAACAACAAGTTAATCAAGTGCAAAAATTACACAGGTGTCAAAATGCGCACTTAGCTGCCTAATTAAACATTTCTTGTTCTCATTTCTAACAAATACCCCATTCTCCTCTTTGTGAATATACGGTTTATATTAAAGCTCCATTATTTAAGAATGATTATTATTATTATCATTGTAAATTATTATTATTATTTAATATCTTTAATAATCGTATTGTGGTGTAATCTTTGAGGATAATCATTAAGTGTAGGATGAGTGAGAACTGAAAGGGAAAAAAAAGTCACAGTACCAACCAGGCGATCATTAGATTGCTGTAGATCAGTGTGCTAATGTGCTTGGTGGCACTTGCCGAGCTTTAATTAGGGTGATGAGAAACAGCATCCAGCCCACATATAAGTAATGACACATGCAGACACGCCTGGACATTTAAATGAAATATCGCAAGCTTTTTAAAAGCTTTTCACATTCAATTACTCCCAAGTTTGTGCTAAAGAAATACAGTATAGTAAAAGTGGTTGGCTTCATGAACCCTTAAAGGACCAGTATTGTTAATCTTACTTCAAAAAAAGTAATCAGTTACAATTAAAAATTACTTCTCCTAAATAGGAATTGAATTAGTAACTCAGTTACCTCATTGTAAGAGTAATGAGTTACTCAGCAAAGTAACATTCTGACGTTACTTTTCATGTTCCACATGTTATTACATTATACATTATATAACAGGGGTGGGCAAACTATTTCACAAAGGGCCGCAGTAGGTGTGGGTTTTCGTTGCAACCAATCAATAGGGCACCTTTTCACCAATCTAGTGTCTTACAAGTGCAATCAGTTGATTGCAGTCAGGTGCTTCTTGTTTCCCCAGACCCCTCATTGGTTAAACTGCCTATGCCGAATCAATTGTAACAAAGACCAAGACCCACTGCAGCTCTTGAGGACTGGTTTGCCCACCCCTGTTCTGTAACATCTTTCATATCAACGTTAGGCCTGTCGCGATAACAGATTTTAGTGTGCGATAATTTATCTAATAAATTATTGCGATATGCGATATTATTGCGCCCCCCCCCCAATTTTTTAAAACCAATTTACAATAACACAGTGAGAATACAGTATATATTAATAGATCAAGTACACCCATTTAAACGCGATAAATATTTACTCTTAAATTCAAAAATACTTTTTAAGAAATCACAACTAAAAACAATAGACCACGCCTCTTAAGTAAAAGACAACAATATTAATACCACACAGAAACACAGAATAATTGTGTTTTTCAAGAAAAAAAAAATTGCACTTTATAACTTAAACATTTAGGCAAATGAAAACTTTTCCCCTCATAGCTTCTGCAATGGTGTTCCATAAGGATTCAACGAATAGGTACGATTTTCGATACGGGGGACACGATTTTCGATCCGATTCAATACATTTAATGCTCTGAAAAAAAAAACAATTTTTTGTTTCGGGTTTTTTCATTTTTTTGCTAACAGGCAAAAATTAAATTGCCATCATATAAACATGCATTTTAGTGCATAATATTTATGTGCTTACTTCTTACTGATCTGAAAAAGTTTTGTATAAAAGTGCTGAGAACAATCTTTACTGTTTGTAAAGTGAGGCGGGGCACACTGTTGATTGCTACAGCTCTCTTAGCAGCTAGGTTTACTACATGAGCAAGACATCCTATTTGTGGTCCGAATCCATCTGTGTCACGTACTGAATTAACAATATTTGCAGCATTATCTATAGTCAATGGTACGGATTGATTTGGCCTTCTTAACTTCCATTCAGTCATGACAGTTTAGAATTCGATGTAGTACATGGACTACATGTCCCATAATCACTCTGGGCTCATGTAGCCAATGGCATGGGACGTAGCACATCTAGTTTGCCATTTCATGATATCCAGTGTGTGCGTGCATTAAAAAAAGTTAGCAAACGCCGCTGTAGTCACATCTCCTCATTACTGCACAACACCAGCATATGACAATCGACTTTCAGAAACAGGACGAGTTTGAAGCACAGCGCTCCTAATTTGCCACTCAATGTTCATCATTTCCATTCAGCTGTCCGTTGTCAAAGCGAGGTTGTTCGTAGCAGCCAAGTCGGTAACAATGTTTTGGCGGACTTGGTTGTAAATATCCGGTGTTGTGCCGAAAAATAGCCACCCCGTGTGAAATGTCACCCCTGGCGGGAGCGCCCACACGTTAACAACACCGGCGCGCCGGAGATGGTCCCGCAGTCAATCCGGAGCACTGACGCGGCCGGTATACGTTGAACAATAGGATATAATAGGAACGATTTGCTCCGGCACTATTTTTTGCCGGACCTGGAACGAAGATGCATTTTGCGCAATTGGTAACAAGGAATCCGAACTTTTAACAGCACGTCTGCCGCACGTGTGCACGCACGTGCATGCGAGGCGATAAATCGCAGCGGAAAAATTACCGCCTTCATTTTTATTTATCGTGCAATAAATGGAATTATTGCATATTGCGACAGGCTTAATCAAAGTTTACATTAACTGATTGAAGAATAAGAACACTATATACAGTACTTTAGAACATTTGGTACTTACTTGGATCAAATTTTTTACAGTCTGTTAAGAAAACACAAATTTAAACGTTGGATCATACACTAGTGCAAATCTCTGAAACTGTATGTTAGGCATACTGCACAATAAACAGACCACTATCCTTAAATATTCCGTAAAGTAACGATATTAAATATTGAAATAATTCATTTGAGAACGCTACCTTTGAAATTCCCATTCCCAGTCGCCTTTTTCGCTGTCTTTATGTTGCATTACTTTGCTACAGTGTAGCGTGCAGTGAGACAGCGTGAGGAGGAGGGCATGATCCGCCCACCTAGCCAATCATGATAGAGTTTGCTACAGTCTCACCACCCCCCTGCCCCTTCTCCCGCTCTGCTCTCTTTCTATTTCAGGCAGCTGACATATGACAAAATTAGACAACTAGCGCATACATACATTCAACCAAATTTTAGTAAAGCGCCTCTTCGCATCCTCAGTAATGGTATTGGCGTTGCGAAAATGGGAAAATTACCCTATTGGCCCGAATATAAGACAGTGTTTTTTGCATTGAAATAAGACTGAAAAAGTAGGAGTCGTCTTATATTTGGGGTCTAGACATTATACCATTTACGACGCTTGATGGCACCAGATATCATTGAAGTGAATGCTGAACTTAAGGAGTAATGTTCTGTCATGACAGATCTCAGCTACTGTCAAGTTTAACCAGTTTGCATTATTTTATGCAATATTTTTCCTTATTCAGATTTGTTTCAAGACTACAGTTACAGTTAGACCTCACTTTGATGGTTAATGCAGTTATTGGAATTTTGTTGTTTTATCACAATAGGTTGGTTTATTTACATTTCAAAAAACAGAAGCCATTCATTTATGAATGTGATTGCACTTTAGTTTACATATTTAAATGTTTAGATATAAAGATTTGAATGAGTCAAAATAACATGCTTTTTCTCTCAAATATATTGTAATAATCATTTGTTTCAGATGTACTGTAATTATTTTCTGTATAAAAATTAAACATTTGGTGTTCAAAAAGTCTTTTTTCAAACTTGAGTCTTGAAATACGGCCAATACGGTAATTAATTAGATTACACACTACTGAAAAAGTAACTCTGTTAGAAATGCTGTTATACAACTGGAAATACAACTTGCTAACGATAGCACTATCATATTCATAGTTAGTGCAGGCGTTCATGTTGTTTGTGCTTCATCTGTCTCTCTCTCCTTCTCTTTTCTTTTGTCCCCCATTAACTCCTTCCTATTCGCTGCTTTCTCCTAATAAATGTGGCACGTTGATCACAATGGGAGTATCTCATACTCCCATGTGATACAATAAAACTGTTCAGACCAATCGGGCACTCAGATTACCATTCTCCGTGTCAATCAGCTGAACAGGACAGGTTTAAAAAAAAATGCTGTTATACTCTAACGCCGTTATTAGCAACATTGAAAAGGACAGACAACTTGACACATAAAAGCTCTATGTGCATTTGAACAGCTCAATTCCTATTTCAACCTTGTATTGTGGCACATCCTAACAAAAGCAATTATTGTAGTCTGTCTCTGCATTGCACTTTTTACTTGTGGCTCAAGGTAGCGCTTTTTTTTTTTTTTTTTTTTTTTTACAAGGGCGAGCACTACAAGAAGTCATGGTTTATTGATGATTATTATACTTTTCCATCATAATATGATTAATGATTGGACATGCTTAGCAAAAATATTACATACACTACATTTCACATTTTGTTGTTGTTTATTGTTTCAATTGTCATTCTTGCAAAAATCTTTATGAAAATAATTCATTTATTTTACATTTAGAGAAATTCTACTAATTTCATCCAAAAATCCATGGTGGTTAATCACCACACGGAAATCTATGGCTTGGTATGCCACATACCCCTTGTAACATTTAAATATGTTTTCACACTCACTCCCAAGGTAATCTGTCATTTGAAGATTTTGTCTATATGAAAATCTAACACAAACAATTGGCAAACAAAACAACTCTTGCTTTCAGTGGGGATATAAGATTCATCGCAGTAGCTACACTCGTTTGGTTTTCTGTTCACATAACTTGCTGGTTTCTTTTCAGGTTTCTGTTCCTCGTGTCAATTATAAAACACTTTACCGTAGCAGAAATGTTATCCATGAATTATGCAGAGCACAACATACTCACACTCATAGAAACTGAGGTGTTGTGCAAAGTAAACACAAGGACAAATCTCACCCCAGATCCATCATATGTGCTTTTCTTAACAGTAAAAAATTTTGGACATATTTTAGGCAAAGTTTTGTTGTTGGTTTCTGAGTTTTGCTCTTGACAGCTTCATATGCCAATATAGAGAATACAGAAAGTCCTTCTGGTGCCTTATTTTAATACCTTACCCTTCCACTCATCCTATCTCTCTCCCACTGTGTTCTGGATTCTCTGACTCTCCTGCTCTCCAACCATCTGTTCAGTTTCCCTGGCTTGTGTAGTTTTTACTGCATGAAAGGGACTCTCCAAATCAGCCATATATGCCCTTTTATTATTGTCAGTGGACTGTTCTATTTTTGTCACTGTACAGTAGCGGCCGTTGACGGGTGTCTGTCTTTGTTAAGAGGGTTTTAGTGGGTCAGGACATGCCCTTTGGAATGGAATTACCCCCTCCAAGAAAAGGAATGATAAAGAAAAAAATAGAGGGATAAACTTGAGCCGATGGTTTAAACAAAAAGAAAGAAGAAGCATTGGATATGCAGTGGGAAGCGAAACAAACAGAAGAGTGATGCAGTGAAGGAACTAGAAGTTGTCAGTTGGGTGAAGCAATAACAGTGCTGCTGCATTTTTAATAGTTGGCCACTTTGCAGCGACCTTTGCCTAATGGATTCGTGCCTCTTAAAAGCTCCTGTCAAAGCCCCTCCACCTCAGTTACACCATGGAAAGTGCTGAGCGCTCCAACACTTCCTGATAGATTGTCCACTGATCTAATAATGTCTCAAAGCAGTAGACAACAGAGACAGCGGTGAGATTGTTCCTCAAGTAATGCTTAGGGAGCACCTAAATAGAGAGAAGACATTGTCAAGATGTCCACATCATATAAGGTACTTGCCTTTTTTGAAGATACATCATAACCGAAGGACAAGGACTGTGAGATAAAAAATCTAGATAAACTCAAGTCAGCACCAAGTGAAGGGATGTTTTAGATCAGGTTTTCGTTATTTAATGGACTGGCACAAGCTTGTGTTTCTCAACATCACCGTTAATGTATATTTAAATAGTGGCGTGTTGGTTGATGCAACTCATCCTCTACCTGACAGAGAGAAACTGGTTTGCCTTGCATTCGGTATAATGAAATTCGAGCAAACCTACTGGGCAGCTCACATGAATTTCTCAGGGATATCCCCCTTTCCTCCAATTGTACCGCAGCCACTGTAATGATTTCCGAAATATAATAAAGATGTTAATAACCATCATACATTTAACTAATTGACTTCAACAATAATTCTGAGGGTTCAATGCATGCTTTTTGCGTATTAATGAATTGAACACGATGTCCACATGACAGCTGCGTATCTGTCTTCCAGCGTTTCGTGTGGAAGAACAACAATATACCTTGCTCCGAAACTCACACTCCTTCTGAGGCAGCATCATAAAAGTTTGCCTTATTGTACGCAAAATTTTCATTTTCACTAGGCATGTCTGCAAGGTACACCTATCTTGCCGCAGACCAGTCTGCCAAATTCCCTTAACATTTGAGGCGTAGTATGCGCTGTCATCGAAATACATTTGCATCTCATGGGTGTAGTCTATGAAATTAGTGTCCAATGTTTTAATGTAAGTACAGGTAGTCCCCAGTTTACGAACAAGTTCCGTTCCTACGCTGGCAACGTAACCCAAATTTCCGCGTAAATTGAAATTAACCCTTTAAGTACCCCTAAATACCCAACTATCCAAAAACATGTATTATATGTCATATTGATAAAATGAAGTAAAAAAAAAAAAAAAAAAAAAACAAAAAAAAAAAAAACATAGATAGATAGATATTACTTCCCTCTGGTAACACCGATCACACCATAATTCTTCTTACAACTGACATTTATTAATTTGTCACAATCAAACTATTAGAAAATAAAATACAATAATGACAAAGAGCGTACAATAATGCTATGAAGTCAAGCAATAGAGACATATTTGCTTACAAAAACATACCTAATTGCTGCACAATAATACCAAGGGAAATAAGGTCCAAATCTTCGCCAATTCAACAAGAAAAATGGCACCTATTAGTGGCACCGGTCTAGCAGTGAAAACGAACGCTGCTCAATAAGCTAGCAGGCTAATAGCGAGCTAATGGGGAGAGGAGGGCAACGCCGAGCCCGCGTCGTTTATCGTTTCTCTGCTTTATTTAAATGTTAACTGGCCCCTACTTCCCAATGTGAAAATAACACTCAAAACTAACAGAAAATAGCGCTGGCCTGACGTCAAACAAGTCCGAGTGTAACAAAGGAAAGCGGACTGCACACACACTGTAGTAGAATGAAATACCAGTTGCGTATTGTGTGATCATGTTTGTGACAATGCCGGTGCATATATGCATAATGATAAAAAATTAAAGCCAGTCTTTTGTAACAAATTCTACCAGTTAAAAAAGACTGTAAGATGGATATTCAATAAACAGTCATATATTTTATATTTGTGTGTCAGTTCTAACAGGCGAATATTGGATTTGACATTTATTTTTCATCTCTTTGAGTTGGCAGAAAAAAAAAACGTTTTCTAAATGTTTAAATAGTCTACATATTTTATGATCAATGCATTTACACAAGGAAATAACGCTGGAAAAGTTTGTTAAATATTTTTCTCGTATGAGACCAAAGCGCCATATTCGATTACATTCAGCGAAGCCGACACAGGTTTCCGTATAGCATCTTCAACAATCAATTTGAATCCTTTCCATATCCCACTCCTACCGCAGTTGTTTGCTTTTTAATTCCCCTGTCTTTAGTTTGTTTTCCACTCCCATAGCTGCTCCATATCGAAAAGGAAATACCAGGATACTCGCGGAAGGCGCCAGGGCGCGGGAGGGGAGGATTGAAAAGAGAGCCACTGTGCTCACGTGTCCAGGCATGCACAGTGCCTCCTCTGTTTTATCCAAATTATTTATTTTATTTAACATCCATACATCGTTTTAGTATAAATATATGAATATATATTTATTATTTTTTAAAAAGTTAGCGAGAGAGAAGTCGGCCCGACCCGATCGTAAATAATCACGCATAAGTCGCTCCAGAGTATAGGACGCACTCTCTGCTAAACTATGAAAAAAACTACGACCTATAGTCTGAAAAATACGGTAATTATGGACATTATATGTCCATAAGAAAAAGATTTTAATGTTACATAACTTTTATAGTCATTGTTAAAAATATTCATTTTTTAGAAGAAATATGATGAATATGAATTAAAAGTGTAACTGTCTAGTAAAAACTAAAAATCACCACATTGATATTTGGGAAAACCTAACAAATGAGCGTCTTTGTAGCTAAGATGCTATTGAAAACATTCATTTTATGTCATGTTTATAAAGTATACCACTATTTTCTATCGTAATTGCCATTAAAAAAATGCATAGAATCAATTTATGAAAATGATAGTCAGATTTACTTTGTTGTAATGAAGAATCCCCAACATTTAGTCAAAATATTTTAGAGGTAGGAGTGCTAATAAAGACATATTTTCCTAAACCACCACTGATTGATGCCAAAAAGACATATTTTTCTAAACCACCACTGGTTGATGCCTGTACACTTGCCATTAGACTTAGATTGGTTTCTGTTTAAAATTAAAATGCATATCTATGGAAGCTTGTTACCAATCATTACAAGCTACCAGAAACACATACTGTGTGGCTCATGAGATATACTTTACTGGCGTGCACCATTATTACCTGTACATTTACTATTACTAGTACTACTACTATCATTATACAGTGATTGATGTATAAAGATAGCTTCATGTTTCTTGTGCAAATACTCAAAATCTGTATGTGGTGTCTTTCAATTACTAAATACATCACTGTAAGGATTTTTATTACCCTTATAAAACAAACAAAATAAAAAAAAAAGTGACGAGAACACTTGGTTGGACAGTGACGATATGCATGCAGAATCTTAAACCTTCATTTTATTTTAATGGGATGTGGTCAATCGCACTATTAATAATTGTTCTTGTTTATGCGCTTACCTGGTGCGACTGTGGGGGAGGCAAGATGAAAAGATTTTTGAATAAGTGGCCGAATGATCCTTTCACCAGGGACCATGGTGATAATTGAAAGAATGGCCTGAGGTATTCCCCCATATGTTACTCTCGCTCTGGCTTATCAGTCAATTCCTTCGACTAAATCTTTTTACTGGCTCTTTCCTTTCTCATGTTCACTAACCACCCTCGTTATTTTTCACCAGCTCTTACAAGCTGTGCAAATCATGGAGGTTACATGGAGATGCCACTGAGGAAAACCACTACTGAAAAATAAATGTTATGTTATGGTATACAGTGACATACACTAATTTTGACATTATCAATTTTCCTTGGTTATATTTGCTTTATCATTTCAGACGTTTTATTCAAAGGAGTTGCTGACTGAATCTGGCTACTTTACAAGAAATTATGAGTCAATAATGTAATAGCTGTAATAAAGCATGTACAGTAGAAGGGTCCAAAAAGCACTCCTTAAATCGCCCAGGTGGACATCTCAAAATCTCATTTATTTTTGTTTGTATATTTGTTTTTCTTGGGCAGGAAACTAAATAAGCTTCTCCTTTGTTATTCAAGGATTAAATTTGGTAGGTATATTTTAGGGATGTCCTGTAAACATGTCGAGGTTTTTTATTTTGTCTCAGGTGTGATTAATTAATCACCATACATATTTAAAATGGTTACTCCTCTGTTATTTGTGGATGTATCAGAATGAAATAAGGTCATTATATTCGAGGGATGTACAGTATATGCATCTATCCTCAGACCCAGTTTTTATTTATTTTATATATATATTTTTTTATTAGCTCAGGGTTGATGAAATACAATACTCAATTACTGAATGTAAATTGCTGCTGGTCTGGTATTCATGGACAGATCACAATGAAATTTTGTCGGTATATTTATAAATGTGTATACATTGATTCTCAGAGCCCAATATTTTCTATTGTTTTTTTTGTCTCAGGGCTTATTAAAACAGTTAATGCATTGCAGACTTATTGTTGCCTAAGTTGCCAGTAGCGAGAGCAGGGTATACATAGTTCATGGAAATTTCAATGAATTTCAGGATTCATGAATAATATCTACTGTGGCGGATGTGTTGTCACCAGTATTGACTTGTGCACATGCTAACTTGCATTGCTTTTTTTTTTGGAATTAAATTTAATCGAATGATGTGCTATCGCAGGGGTCGGGAACCTTTTAGACAGAGAGAGCCAAAACCCAACATATTTGAAAATGTGATTCCACAAGAGCCATACAGTGTGTGTCTATTTGTATGTATGTATAAAAACACACACTGTATATTCTATGTTCTTTTGCCAGCTTGTCCAAATCCCTTTTATAAGCACTTTCGTAAACTTATTTGAATGCATTATATAGGAGGTCACTGTCGGCTTTTACGAGCAGTCGCCGAGTTGCGATTGAAATAAATCTTGAGAAAACGACCAAGGAAAGCCTAACATCGTTACTTGGGTTGTTACAATCGTTGCGCAGTTGTGCACACACCACAAGGAAAATAACAAATACAAACATGGTGTGGCGCCGCGTATATTTCCTGGAAGCGGAAACCACAATCGGGGACGATCAGGGGGACGTGTGCGCACCTGTTTGATTTGGGGTACCACGCAGTTCCCTTTCATGGTTTAATTTTTTCCCTATGTATTTTTTACATACCGTATTGGCCCGAACATAAGACGCTGTTTTTGAATTGCAGTAAGACTGAAAAAGTCGGGGTCGTCTTATATTCGGGGTCTAGACATTATACCCATTCACGACGCTAGATGGCGCCAGATATCATTGAAGCGAATGCTGAACTTCAGGCGTAATGTTCTGTCGTGACAGATCTCAGCTACTCTCAAGTTTAACCAGTTTGCATTATTTTATTGCAATGTTTTTCCTTATTCAGATTTGTTTCAAGACTACAGTTACATTTAGACCTCACTTTGATGGTTAATGCAGTAATTGCAATGTTGTTGTTTTATCACAATAGAGTTTATTTACATTTCAAAAACCAGAAGCCATTCATTTACGAATGTGATTGCACTTTAGTTTACATATTGAAATGTTCAGATATTAAGATTTGAATGAGGCAAAATAACATGCTTTTGTTATAATCATTTGTTTCAGATGTTTCAGATTATTTTCTGTATAAAAATTAATTTGGTGTTCAAAAAGTCTTTTTTCAAACTTGAGTCTTGAAAAAGAGGGGGTCGGCTTATAATCAGGGCTGTCTTATATTCGGGCCAATACGGTACCCCAGTTCGCTCTGCATTGAGTCAGGAGGGACCTACCCAGTCACTGGCCAAGTGGTGACTTAACGCACGAGGTGATCTCGCCCATATCAACGTGAACTGACCCAAAGCATATTATTGTGACGCACATTTGAATTTGAAGTGTCCAAGAATAATGTGCGAATGCGCCATCAGCTCATCATAGCTGGTTCTTATCATAACTGGTTGGCGGAGAGTCATATGCACTCATCAAAAGAGCCATATAAGGCTCATGAGACATAGGTTCCCGACCCCTGTGCTAATGACTGAATGTATACGAGGTCTATCAATCAAAAAGGGGTGTGCCTGTAGATCTATAGTTGAGCAGTGCCAAACCTTCTTAGAGTTATTCTCTAGTTTTCGTTGACTAAAAATGTATTTGGCTCAACCTTCTGTAAATTTTTAAATGCATTTCACGGATAATATATGCAGCAATGCAGGAATACAGCATAACCCTTTTCATTCCCAAACTTTTAGGATTATCCTCGGAAAACATTCCTTTTGTTGGTCTCCAGTCAAATTACTTTTTGGAGTTCCCGTGTGTTATCAGAGCTGGTGATGTAACTTTGTGTGTGTAGGGGTGTGCGTGAGTGTGTTTGGGGGGGTTGGTCATTGTGGGCTGACATGCATATATTGTCAGTCCAAACAGTGGCTGTTGCTGATTAACAAGAGCACTTGAAACGAACACTTATGAGATTGCCTGCTTGTGTCCTCATGGAAACATTAAGTGGATCTTAGGCCGTATTGAGACGGAAACAGTCTGAAGCAAAAACACAAAAGTGTCACTTTGTTGTTAGTTTTGCATGTGGAGAAATATGCGTACACACGGAGATGAAAAGTACATGAACCTTCCAATTTGCAGGTTTTGTATGCATGCCCGGTGTATAGGTGACAGCACAATCAAAACATTTTAAATGTACTGTACCTTTATACATGCATTGTATGTTAATTTTGCCATTGCATGAGTTGTGGATTTGCGCTTATGTCAGACTCTAAGAAAAAAAATCATGCAAGTGTGCCAGAGGCATAAAGTAACAATGATGTAGGAGTGAGTATGCGTGTAGAGCATGCATGCAAACTACCTTTGTGGTTCCCAGTGAAGTGTTAGTTTAAGTGGAAGTGGGGAAAGGAGGTGAGGTGGGCATAAGATAAAAAGCCTCGTTAGGCTGGCACACACTACTGAGGCGTGCTGCCTGGACTCTGGTCTTTCTATACTCTGACTTTATGGGTGGGTGAGTGGGTGGGTGTGTGTGTGTGTTGGTACTTTCGTGAGAATGTTGGCGACATTGCGATCAAGTTGTTGGAAAAAAGTTTTTGTCCAGCTACTGTATGCCATACAAGCAGCAGAAGAATGGAGCCATCACACGAAACTGCTGTATATTGTATTGTCCTGATGTTATGTGTAAAATGTAATTTATGTTTTCAAAGTGGAGAAGAGACATATCACCACTGAGTGTTCTCCTCCTGTTTTAATCAGAACATATTTTTTAAACAAGAAGTATAGAGTATAGTCTCCTTTGATTTCTGAAATAACAATGGAACACTTATCCAACTAATACATATATTGATTTAAAAAATTTGGTATTGGGTGTGATAAAACTATATCAGTAAACCAAAATGACAGATTGTACATTTTACATAGTTTGTACTTTTAATGACATTCATTGAACAGTGAAGGTGAACTAAAGGATGTGGTCATTGAGTATATGCTTTTTTTCTCCCATCATATTCACAAATAAGAATCTGTAGCATGCAGTGTGTATTACACTTTTGTGGGAGACAAATCTACAGAGAACTTGAGGTCAAAAGTAGGAGAATTGGAAATAATAGAGGAGCATAGTGAGATGGGCCAATGATGCAGATAAAGCAGTGGAGGGGAAAAAGGGGGGGGGGGTTGAGGGAAAATATGAAGCGCTTATGAGATAAGCTTAAAAGCTGGGAGTTGTTTGGATTTTATTGTCTCCTTGCTGTATGAGCCTTTTCTCAGTTATAACTGTAAATCTCTTTTAATCTCCTCCTCACCTATCACCACTGAAGTCATTGCAACAGTGTGTGTTGTATATATTCATATATTAGGGCTGTCAAACGAATAAAATTTTTAATCGAGTTAATCACAGCTTAAAAATTAATTAATCATGATTAATTGCAATTCAAACCATCTCGAAAATATGCCATATTTTTTCTGTAAGTTATTGTTGGAATGGAAGATAAGACACAAGACGGGTATATACATTCAACATCCTGTACATAAGTACTGCATTTGTTTATTATAACAATAAATGACAAGATGGCATTAACATTATTAACATTCTTTCTGTTAAAGCGAGCCACGGATAGAAAGACATGTAGTTCTTAAAAGATAAATGTTAGTACACGTTAGAGTAATTTTGTATTAAAACCCCTCTTAATGTTTTCGTTTTAATAAAATTTGTAAAATTTTCAATCAAAAAATAAACTCGCTAGCTCGCCATTGTTGATGTCGCCGAGCAGTGAGGTCACATGGGCTCCCTGCCATCCTTCCACAGTGTCTTTAACTACTTAAGGTAGTGATTGAAATACACCACAAGGTGTTGATAGCGAGTTTTAAATTACTCACATGACATTTTGGAGGGAAAATGACAAGCAGTACTCGATTTGGGAAATTTAGGGATGTGCATTTTTTCATGGGGGTGTACTCACTCACTCAGTTTTGAGGGGAAAATAAATTAACTCTGTTATATTCTAGTAAGCTGCACTCGGACTACTTTTCATTGTGTCAAAGTGTCATTTTGTCAGTGTTGTCCCATGAAGAAATATACTTAGATGCGAGGGCTGTACCCACTTTTGTGATACACTGTATCATTACAAAATCTTTAATAGTAAATTTAAAATAAAGACAGCATTTGGCATATTTAACTGCTAGTAATGTAACGGCAAACTTAAAAAGGCACTAAAGTCATATTCCATTAGTTGTAACTGTTTCATGCATATTGTAGGTCAAAAAGGGAGCGTGGCCTGATTGAAGAGTGTTATCTAAGTAGTTTTTTTTTTTTTTTTATATTGTTTTGCAATTGCTTTGGTGAGTGTAATTATTCTGTAAACGGTAGGTTTTAAAATTAGTCACGTCGTGACATCACGCTGTGCCTATTATGCAAGTACCAGCCCCCTTCAATAATTTTCTATAGTGGCTTGCAAGACGGGTCCATATAACAATGGTCTTTGGCTGCGTCTACACTAGGACGTATAATGGCCTTAAATGTGTAGTTAGTTAGGCTATACAACATGTCGGCTCCACTAATGCACCTTTTCTTCATATAAGTTCTTGTACGGGGTAGGTTACTGTGTAATGTACTGTAGTTGTCTCTGTATAACAATCGGATACAGAGGAAGAGACGTCATGTAGTGCGCCATCGCCATTTTTAGCATTGTAAACAATACAGGCAGACGAACAAGACATGGGATTCCTGCTCGTCTTTTTTCTTTTCCACAGCCATTGTTTACTGTTTATTCTCTAAGTCTAAAACAGGGGTCAAGAACCTATGCCTGAGAGTCATATCTGGCTCTTTTGATGAGTGCATTTAGCTCTCCGCCAACCCGTAATTTTTAAAAGTGGAACCGGCCAGCTCGCTTGACACGAACGAGCTGTGATGAGCTGATAATGCATTCATACATTTTTCTTCAAACTTTAAACATACGTCACACACTTATGCTTCAATTTGGTGCCCATTGATGGTCCTCCCATCGCGGATTACACGGAAATGAGCGTTATTAGAAAGCTCATCTCGCACGTTAAGTCTCCGATCAGCCAGCAGTGGGGCTGGGCCCTGCCACCTCAATGCCAACTGAACTGGAGTATATAAAAATGCATTGGGGAAAATTAAACCACAAAAAGTGAACTGCTTGGTGCCCCAGTCACGGAGGGACGCTCTGGTTGACTTTCATGACTTTTTCGCTTGTCAAAATTGTCGCGAGCGAGACTCACAAAACTGCTGCCCTGATAGGCTCCACCTGTCTTGGCCACTGTTATACACGCCATCCTAGTTGTGGTTTCCACTTCCAGGAAATATACGCAGCACCAAACCATGTTTTTATTTGTTATTTTCCAAGTACTGAGTGCACAATTAAGCAACGATTGAAACATCCCAAATAACAATGTCAGGCTTTCGTTGTTGTTTTCTAAATATTTATTTCAATCACAACTCTGTGACTGCTCGTAAAAAGCCGAGCATGCCCTCTATCCTTTCACTTTTGCTCCCGCGTGTTGCGTTCAAATGCGTTAAAGAAAAACAAAAAACGGAGTTCCCGACCCCTGGTCTTGAATGTGTACTAAGCTCGAAATATACCGGCGGCGAGTGATGAGTTTCCAGTTCGGGGCATGAGGCTGCTCCTTTCTACGCATGCGTAGTATGCGCAAATGCAGGCGTACCTTGTAGAAGCGGGGTGCCCTAAATGTACCTTAAACATAGTGCGGACAGGTACGATAATAGTCTGCAGAATAACGGGAAAAAAGTTATCCCTCCTTGTGTAGACGTAGCCTCAAACAAGTAACAGCAATGATATTCACATAAGTTGCTAAGACGTATTCCTAAACACCTCCCTGATTTCATTTTCCCAATTTCCGCTAAGTGCTTGTGCCAACTGACTGAAATATGTCTCTCTGCGTGCATGTGCATAGGACCCCGCTGAAGCGGCGTGAGTGTCAAGTGAGTGAATATTTTATTTCTGTATAACTGTGAAATAGCTAAGATTGGTTTCATTGGAGAATGATTATTGTCCACGGCCGCGTTTCCGCGATGTATCAAAATTACCACACACACTGTCAATGCTCACGAACTTTCCATACACACACACACTCCACCGATGGCCAATCAGAGGGCACCTTCACCAGAAATTGTTGTGCAAACCGGTATCACTTTACAATAAGGGTCTCTTAACCCTTTAATGCCTGCAATATGAAGTAATAGTCAGAGAATCACAACATTTAAAAAATAAGGTCTTAATGAAACCTTTTTTTTCAAATTTGTAAAAAGAAAAGTCAAAATGAATATGTGTAATAAGCGCTCTAATATCTATAACCTTCGCTAAATCCTGTTTCTTTTTCTAATGGAACCTGCAGATGCATGTGTTGACTTGCATCCATCTTTTTTTTTTCAAAAAGAAATGTCAAAATTCTGAATTAGTCTCTAAATCATGAAATTTTAGGCGTATCAAATGTGATACATTTGGCAATAAAGGGTTGATTAACATTAGTTAACACATTTTTAGACAATAACTAATGTTTAACTAACATTACAATAATTAAAACAATTTCTTATCTAACATTTATTAATATATTATTTAACATGAGTCAAAGCATTAGTTAATGCATTAGTCAATGCATTAGTTAATGCATAACCAGACAGTACCTAATGGTTTGGTAAAATTAAAAATATATACGCCTATATAGGGTTAGGGTTTGTTGACTTAAGCAATAATAATTTCTTAGTTATGGGATACATGTGCTACACTTTACAATAAGGGTCCAAAAAGCATTCAGTAATGGTTAATAAAGGTTGAGGGGGGAGAGTTTAAGCATTTATAATTTCTTAGTTAAGGGACACATGTGCTACACTTTACAATAAGGGTCCAAAAAACATTCAGTAATGGTTAGTTAAGGTTAAGTTATACTTATGAGGTACGTTTACCTAAAATAATACCATACTTAAGGTTATGTTAGCAGCACCCAAGGACTCACAGAGCAATGTTTCTCATTTTAAAATAACTTCTTACTTCACTTACTAGTACCAGTATACATTAATAACTATTTATTAATGCACTAATGTATATGTGAGTTAATGTTAAGCAATGTATTATATATATCATATATTATAACCTAACCTTAAGTATGGAATTATTTCATGTGAATGTACCTCATAAGTATTACTTAACCTTAATTAACCATTACTGAATGTTTTTGGACCCTTATTGTAAAGTATAGCACATGTGTCCCTTAACTAAGAAATTATAAATGCTTAACCGCAACCCCCCCCCCCCCCCCCATGCATGAATAATGCATTAACTAATGTAAATTAATATATTACTAAATGTTAAATAAGGGATTATATGAATTATTGTAATGTTACTTGAACGTTAGTTATTATCTTTAAATGCATTAACTAATGCATTAACTTAATGCATTAACTCATGTTAATTAATATATTAATAAATGTTAATCAGTGATTAAATGAATTATTGTCATGTAACTTAAACATTAGTTATTGTCTAAAAATGTATTAACTAACGTCAATTAAGGGATCCTTATTGTAAAGTGTTACCTGCGAACCTCGTAAAATGACACCCAATGTTATGAAAAATAATGTAAATATATACTGTATATTTTTAAAAACACTTCAGTGCAACTGTAACGTTTATAATGTGAATTGCTTGTAATATAAATAACTATTAAATTCAGACAATGCAGAATCTTAAATCCTTTCATCTCCCAATCAGAGTAAACGAGGTGCCAACCCCCTGGGTCTTCAGCTATTAATTTTACATCATTGACTTACAGAGTTTTTAATGGCTTCTGTTTAGTTTCTCCTCACTCTCTTTACTTGTCTTCACTCAACAGCGGCTTCTGTCACTCCTCTCCTTCCTCACTTTTTTCCGTCTAGGAAGGGTAATCTCTCATGTAGTAATGTGCCGTGACATTTCATGCTACAATAGGATTTGTGAGATGCAGTGTATTCTCATGATTCTGGGGTCTTGCTGACAACCTTGCTATCTGGCTGATTCTGGACGGCTAGGAGCAACTATTGTGTTTGTCGTAGTTTAATCCTGGAGATATCCATTGTCAAATCTGAAATGCAAAACAATATTAAAGGTTAAGTGGTGCTAGTTAGTAATAACCAACAAAACTGTCTACTGTCAAGCAACAAGTATGATTTCAAGAAGAATATTTATTATATCTGATTCATTTCTTTAACTGGGCAAAGAGTTCTGCGACAGATTTTTTTTTTTTTCTGAATTGTTTTCAGTGTGCAGCCCAATAATAATTATTGTGCTAAAAATGTGGTGTGTATTTGCACACGTACATTTTGACTAGTGTTGCACCGATAACATTTTTTGGCCCCAATACCGATACCTGGCTGTGCAGTATTGGCCGATACCGATACCATACCGGTACCACCAGGGGCGGACTGGTAATCTGTGGGTTCTGGAGGATCACAGAACGGCCGGTGCCCTGGACGGCCGGCGGCCGCCATTCATTATAGATCACTGTTTTTGTCCCCCCTAGCCCCTGATTATCTACAGTTTGCATCCAATCCGACAGGTGGCAGCAATGCGCCTGGCTGTTCATCGCCAGTCCGATAGAAGAACGAAAGAAGCACAAAGTTGCCTTCATTGGTTCCTTGTGGAAGCAAAATGGCGACGAGCGTTAATGCCCAATATGGATGGTGGTGGCAAAAAAAGAAAAGAGAAGGGTGGCGCGGAGAAGGTTAGGAAGAAAAAAATTAAAGAAACTGGAGAACAAAGCATTAAAATGTCATAAATTGACAAATATTTTCGCAAGCAGCAGTCTGGCTGCAACGGCCACGTTGGGTAACAGCAGCCCAGCCCCGGCGATGATGAGAGGGGGCAGCCGCTTTGACGTGCAGCCGGTGCAGGGAGGGAGAAAAATAGAGGGAGGAGGTAATGATAAGCTGGTGGAAGTTCGAGAGGGAAGTTCCCCAGACAAGCGCAGAGCAAGTAAAAAGGGATGAAGAGGGTCACTTGCTCGGTATACTGGCAATTGTTATCCACAAGGTAGGTACATTTTAAATGAAATAAATGACAATTAAAGGGTTAGTGCCAGCTAGTCGATGTACCCGTTTGCAATCGTGTCAAGTTATAATATGCTAGTCCTACTATCACTCTCCTAAGAAAAAATATTATAGCTGTAAAACAACGTATGCACACGCAGCAGCAATATTAATTCAGAAGAAATATAACAAAATATTAATAAAATGAATGGTTTTACTTTAAAGTTTAGGTAGTTAAATTGATATATATTTTTAATCATTTATATATCGTTTTGTTTTCTGGTTAATACTTTCCAATGAAGGTTATGTATACAGGATTTGTCTTGAAATGTTTTTTTGTATTTTCATTGAAATGTATTATTTGTATGGCAAGATTAATTATGGCAGGGGTCTCCAAAGTCCAAACCGGTCCTCAAGGGCCACTGCGGGGCCTGGTTTTTCTTTCAACCGATCGAGTACCGACAGTTTAACCAATGAAGTTTCTGCTAAAACAAGCAGCACCTGACTGCAATCAACTGATTACACTTGTAAGACACCAGATTGGTGCAGAGGTGTTGCCTTGTTTTGTTGGAATGAAATCCTGTGCCCGCTGCGGCTCTATGTGGAATAGTTTGGAGACCACTGAATTATGGCATAAACAATGAAATCGTTTTATAGACAGAGATATATAGAGATATATTATAATCAATTGGATACATGAATGAATGAATGAATGAATGAATTTATTGTCATCATCATCATAATCATTGACAGTTTCAGAATGTGGAATTTGCCCGAATACATAAAACTTGCTTTGAAGAATACATTTTCATTTGTTTATTCAGGTCTATCATAGAGCTAGTACAGAAAATGAACCCAACTCCAGTTCAGCCTTGCAGTACTTTGAGCGCCCCAAGTCAGACAGTGACAGTCTAGACATATTTTCTTCATTTTCTCTTAAAGTGCAAGAAATTGATGCATTTTACAATAAAATGTAAAAAAAAAAAAAATTCTCCCCGAGGGTTTGGCGGTATGCCCCCGGACACCTCTACGGGGTCTCTTTCCCTTCGTATAGCGTATCTTGTGGGCTGGGCTGAGTCAAAGTCCAGGGCTGCTTTTTAGTCCCAGTCCGCCCCTGGGTACCACCCCGATTATATATATGTGTGTATATATATATATATATAAAATTTTATTTATTTATTTATTTATTTATTTATTTATTTTTTCCCAAAGAGCTACATAATTGGATGTGAAATCATTGCTATCAAGGCTTTGTCAGGCTGTTGCTTACCTTTGCAAAATAGGAAAAAGAGTAGTACAAAGTATAATACTAGCCCAACAGTAAGAAAGTAAAAATAAGTTCATAATAATAAACTCTGAATGAACTGAGTAAACTTTTTTTAAACCTCTCAAAGGCCAAACAGTGCAACTTTCATGAAATTATTGTCACATTCTGCTGCTGGTTAGATTGTGTTTTGTTGCTGGGCTGTTAGTGGGGGCGTTCCTGACGTCGCACCTGAATCCAATGCGGGCTTATCAACGCAGCATTTAAGCACGGGTGAGCTCAGAGAAGGCTGCTAAGATATTTGCTTTGCTGATCGCCATTTGCCATCTCGCACTTTAGTCTCGCTACATTTGCTTGTTACGCCTCTGCATTGGGTTTTTTCTGTTAGTGTGCTGCACTCGTTTGTAACCTCTACCCTGTGCAGGCATTTGAGTGTTTTTATTTTGGCTTTTTGGCTCGCTGCCTATCGTCTTAGTTAATCTTCGAGTTTTTAGTATTGAGCTCCGTCGACTTGCTGTCACGGACTCCTTTTGTTATTTCTACTATCCCGCGATTGCATGTTATTTTTTGTTTGCAATCATTAAACCCTTGTACTTATCCCCCGCTTGTTGTCCGCTTCGAGGTCCAACCTTGTTTCCGCATTTGCGGACGCTCACAATTATAAGTAACAATAATTGACCACAGCATCCCGTCTCTCTATTAGCCTCGTTTTTTTCGGGAGGGGGTGGGTCCCTTATTTCTATTTCTGAAAGGTGGCAACCCTACTTTGGAAACACTTCCCAAATTACTGTGGCATTTCTTTCATTAAAAGACAGTAAAAGTAAAGTAGACGAAGTAAACTGACCAGAGATAGTTGCTCCGGTCCAGCGCCCTGCTTCCTCTGGATAGCAGTCCTGCTCTTGCATGCTCAAACTCGTTGTGTTCGTTCGCGTTTCGTCTTCAAATGTTTTATCAGGTTCGAGGTATTGAAACCGGCCGATTTAACTCCACATCTCCAAACTTTCAGGCCGCAAATCTTGCATGCAGCCATTGATTTTAATTGACGGGATTTCTATTTTGAAATATTTCCCGACCGCCGCCATGCCGCCATGTCGCCATGTCGGCCATGTCATTGGTCAGAAGTGGCTATTGGCCCATTCTCATTGGTCTGGAGCAGGCCAATAGCGATAGCTGTTTGGTGTTCACGTGTCATCACACAACACAGAGACAAAGTGTAGTGAGCGCCAGGAGAAAAAAAAAAGGCTGCGGTCAAATGTTATAATAATGGACCGGTAAATGGTGTCGGCGCCGTCTTTGTTGGTACTCGCCGATACCGATACCACCATTTTGGCCGGATCGGCGCCCCCTGCCGATACTAGTATCGGTATCAGTGCATCTTTAATTTTGACAGTAGAGAAGAAAATAAATTTAATTCAAATCACATTGTATTCTATCTATTGACAATAAAGGCTTTATATTCTATTCTATTCTATTCTAAATTGCGACAAAAGTATTGTTTATTGTTGGTAAATTGTAATGATTAAATAACACGGTACCAATGAATCACATGCTTCTATTGTGAAACTTTTTTGGTTGCAGCTTGACAAAAAACTCTTAAGATGTTTTACAGTATGTATTATTATTATCATTATTATTAGCCCATTCAGTTTCTAAGACACAGAGAATGGTCAATCTGTGTGTCTTTATAGGCTGGAACAGTTTTAATGTGCCACATGGGAGTTTGGTGTACTCCCATTGTGGTTGTTTTATATTGTGCCATTTATTCAGTTGTTGGGGGACAGAAAGAAAGACAGCAAGAAAGATCAGAGGGAAAAGTGAAACAATTGAATATACAGTATATGCTCCCTAATATAGGTCCCGCTGCTATCTTGATATGACTATTCTTACCAAGTGGGTAAGGGAAGATAGCTGAAATAGGAGTGTCATGGAGTAAGGTGAGTGCACGAGGAATGTTGGTAATGTGTAGTGGGATACCCAGTATCTGGACAAATTACTTATGATTATTAATGATGTCATGTTATCGTTAATTCTAGCAACAGCAATTTCATATATTTGTATTTGTCTAGTGGCACCCAGTCATGTGTGTACCCTTTCTAGCGTGTGTGTGTTAGGCTAGGTTGATACTGCAGGTCTTAATGCACAAATCAGATTTTTTCGTGTTTTTCCGACTGGAGTGAGGCATTAACTTGACGGTCTGAACGTGACAAGTAACATAGAAGTGGACCATTTCAAATCCGATCTGGGTCACTTTTGTATGTGGTTTAAATCCGATCCGGGCCACATTTTTTCAGAATGTGGCGCGGTCTGAACTGTCAAATCTCCCAAATCGGAATTCATGCAGGAATTACGTCAGTAAAGAGCGAGAATGGCAGGTAGGATTGCAGCGATGGAGCTGTACATTAGCACTCGGCTTTTTGGGAAGAGACGGGCTTGACAAGTCATAAAAAAAATAAACAAAATGGGGGTGTGGGAGCAAGCCTTAGAATGCTCGTTTTTTTATTTTTATTTTTTTTTTGTGATTGTGCTAAATGAGCAGTACTGTATTTCAATATTGCTTACAAGGTCAAGAATCGGGGCAAACTGACCGTATGTGAGTGCATGTATGGACGACGCACACACAAAATGTGCATGCATTCCATCAATCCATATAAACTCTGAATATAAGACTAAACATGTATTATTTATGTCTGTTATTTTTGTCCTTTTATGGAAATCAAAATAGGATCACCTTAGAACGATGCAGAGCCAGCATGTGTAGTCATTTGTTTTGATGTTTTGATGCTTCTGCGCATGCGGGTCAGTTTGCTCAGCGCGTGTCGCACTGCGAGTTAGTGTGCATACGTAATACTTGAAAGTGCTCAATGGACAGAGGCAGGCTGAACGGGCAGATATGACAAAAAATGGGAATTGTACATCAAGACCTGCAGTATGAACCTAGCCTTTGTCACACGGAGAATGAAACTGGCGAAAAGGCAAGGCACCACCCCACCCCCCCACCCCCCGCCTACATCCATAGCTGTTGGAACACCATCCACCCCCCAGGACCCACGGCACTATATATTCTTGAGTGACAGCTTGCCAGATTACTAATGACTAATCACGATAGAAAATGCATGCATTTAATGGTCCAAATCAGTTTCCTTGAAGGAATTATGGAATCGAAAAGAGATATGATGCAGGTAACAGCTGAGAAAAAGGAGGCATTGGTGTTTATCTCACAAGTAGGGTTGATGTAAGAGGATAGGAAGTGGGGGTGGTAAATGTGCTCATCAGCCTCATACTCAGATATAAGAGGAGCTGCCATGATCTGAACGCGGCAGCAAAAAAGAAGAAAATGACTGTTAAACACTTTACTATGGCATTTATGTTATTAACATTTTATGTGCTCTAAAAAGAAGAAACGGAAACATTTATGGGAGTGTAAGTATTGGAGGGGAAATATAACGTGTTTTAGATGGCATATTCCTGATTCTTGGACTTGCCTCAGTTGTGAAATGCATATAAAGAAAACAATTGCGTGACTCCCAGCTTTGATGTACAGTGGTACCTCTACATACGAAGTTAATTCGTACTAGGATCTTGTTTGTAAGTCGATATTTTAGTATGTCGAGCAGGATTTTCCCATAATAATACATGTTAATTCCATTATTTCGTTCCACAGCCCAAAAACCTACACTAAATCCTTAATAAATACTGCTGGTACTATTACAAATAGCAATTACACATACCAAAACAAATAAATTATTAATAAAAACAAGAATAATAAAATATAATAATGCCTATAATATTGTAACGAATTGGGTTCTAATGTGGCAGACGTGTTTTGCGTGCTGTACGTGAACGGACCGCGTCGCTGACGTGACAGAGAAAGCTAGCGGTGTAGTTCAAATTTTGCTTTCATTTTTAATGTTTGGTTGAGAACACCGTCAACTGGGGTGGACAGTAAGCATGTTGTGTTGGACAAGTTCTGAAATAAATGATGAAAAAACTGACGAAGCTGGCGATTTCTTTAGCGAAGTTACTACAATAATAAGTGTCACCTTAAAGTGCGTAGGACAGGATAAAAAAAAGTCTTAAATAGCATTATTATGTGAATTAGAATCATATTTTGAGACGATTCGACTATATACAACAATTTGGCAAAGCGCAGATGACGAGAAATTCGTGTTTTAATCGGCCGTCTAGCCATGCCTACCATTATAGAGCTCTAGCGTCCCCAACAGGTGGATGGTGTCAGCGGGAGAATGGTTTCATCTGATTTAGTATGCAGCCCATTGAGGGGGAATTATTCAGAACGATGAAAATGCGACGAAGATTTTTTCCCTGTTGCTAAATAGATGGTCTGGTCATGACAAATAACAATCTTGTGCTAAATGGAATATGAAATAATAAAAATGCATTTACTCAGTACGACATGGCAAAATTACTCCAAAGTAGTCAAAACTGTCAACTTCACCTTTACTGTCGCACCTCCCAAACCCTATATTATGCCCCTGTAGTTAGTCAGGCTTTTGACATTTCCCTGCCCCCCGGCTTCAAGAATGTAAACAAACCAAGAAGCGTGACAGATAGCTGACATGCTAACCCGAACTGAGCGAAGTCTCAAAGTCTTATTTTCGAAGCCAAAAATCACACAAAACTAGCCCGGCTCATCATCGCCGATCGGCAACCCGCCTGGCGGAGAGCAAGTTACAGCTCGTTCCCCTGCTACTACGGACAGGAGAGCTCGCCGGGGAAGCAGCTGGACAATGACCGCCGAACAAACCGGCAGACGTTGAAGGAGCGTGTAGCTGCCAAATGGTCAACACGAATATGGCAAAATAATGCTTTACTACACGGCGAAGACGTAAACAGCGAGAGTCATACGACAGCAGCTGCAGTTGTTGTGCAGCTAACATGACAATGTGTATGAGGAGAGCTTTTTACATGCCAATCAATGATCAAACGTAATTAGTCCTTTTTTTTTTTTTAAAAGAAAGTTTGTAGTGTTTCCTTTGTAATCGCTGTATTCGCAGCTATTTTTAAACACAAAGTTGCAATTTCTGATCGGGTGGAAAATTTGACAGAACACCGTGCACAGGAAGAGGACAACAAGCCGAGTATAGTGCTCTCCTGGCGGGGGGATGTGCGACAAGCTGCCGGTGTTGTCGGCCGAGTTGACAAGGAGCATGTCAGCCACATAATGCAAGCCACCTACTAATGATCCCAGTATTTGACAAAATACAAAACCCGATATTTACTCACTTCCTCTTAAGTCCAATGGTCCCACAGTAGTAGGGCTTGTTTTGCCCAATATCCACCGGTGAATGGGAACCTTTTGAAACCCCACTAAGGCTAACACGCCTCTCCCTGGTGGAGAAACATTGTTCTGCAGCCGTTTCGCTGGCGTGATGTGAAAAATAAACTAATTAATCCACAAAATCAGCTGAATCCTTAGTCCTTCTCATACAACAGTACGGCTGGACAGTGAAGAGGACTCCTTCTACCGTACACGTCACAGCGCCCAGGGATTCCCCTACATTTAACAGATTGTGGCGCACCGCCACACCAAAATAAAAGCCGCCACGCCTTGCAAATGAGATGCATTTTATTTATTTATTTAATTTTTTTAAGGCTGTTTCAAACTAGCAGCAGCCGAGTGTGAAGAGTTCAGCGGAAACCTATTCATTGTGTATTGTAATGTTCGTAACTATGCGGGGCCACCTTAACTCATTTGACAATCGGCCTGGGGAGCTGTGACGCAAGGGGAACGAGTAGGAAGATTGGGAGAACGAGCGAGATAGCGAGAGATAGAGGTCGCATGTCTTGGCAGCCCGCTGGTATTTTGTTATCATATTTCTTTATTATTGTTACCACAATAAAGTGGGTAAGCCAATACAGACTTCTCTCCTTCTTCCCCATATCCGGGGCATTACAATAGTTTGGATCAGACTTTTCGGCGAAAGTGGGCAGTGGATGGCCGTCTTGGACAGAAAGCAAAGTTTGACTGAATTTGCGCGGAGAGGCGGGGCCCAAAATGAAGCCTTGCTCTATTTTCAGAGCACCGGTCACAGTACAAGATTTATTAGTTCAAGCAGAGTAAAATGATACATATTCACGGTACAAGAAAGTCGTTTCCCTGTCCACCGATTGGTAAGAAAAAGCTGTGTGTACGAGTGAAGTGCAGGCGCTCCCGTTAGGGGGAACATTTCACGCGGAGTGGCTATTTTTCGACACAACACCGGCGCGCCAACTTCGACAACGAGGGGCAGGTGTACTTTATCTGTGCTGTTTCGGCTGACGGATATACGCAATTATGGTTGACGAAACTTTGATAAATGCGCTTTTTTTTCAAGTTTTGCGAGCTCTGGGACACTCGAAAAATGACTCTCATACCTCTCCTTGCTAAGTTAATGGTAACTCGATGTGCGTTTGTGTGGAAATTTAGTTCACGAACATTGAAAAAAAACTATTCACCTTCTCACCGAATCTAGTAAAACTCTTTGCACGGCTATTAGAATCCCCCACCCCTTGAAATGGGTCCGTTGGCAGAAGGACTGTTATTGTTGTGGTAATGTAGTACTTATAAGGGCCAAATAAAAGGAAAAAGAAGGACTAAGACGGTGGTCTGCAACCCGTGGCTCTAGGGCCGCGTGCAGCTCTTAAGCGCTGCTCCAGAGGTTTTTTTTTTTGAAAATGGAAAAAGATGGGAGAGGGAAATATATTTTTTGTTTTAATAGGATTTCTAGGAGGACAAACATGACACAAACATTCTTTCAGTTCATTAATATTGTAATGAAGTTAAACTTGTAGTGGCATCGTACAACAGAGTATTCACGTGGTGCATCATTCTCTATAGCACAGGTGTCAAACCGATTCCAGAAAGGGCCTAGTGGATGCAGGTTTGCTTTCCAACCAATGAAGATGACACCTTTTCACCAATTAGATCTTTTACATGTGTAATCAGTTAAACTTTGTCAGGTGCTGCTTGTTTCAGCAGGAAGTTCATTGGTTAAACTCTCTGCACGTTATCGGTTGGAACAAAATCCAGCACCCACTAGGCCCTTTCTAGAATTGGTTTGACACCTGTGCTCTATAGGATCCACTGCAGGGAAAATAAACATTTAATCATGAAGGCTAATTTTGTATTTCTAGCCAACTTAGTCATTTCGATAGTAAGCTAATAAAGCTAGTATCAATGCATACAGCCAGTGTTGCTATCATTATAAGGCTTATACAAGGCTTTTAATTTTTTGCGGCTCCCGACATACTGTATCAGTTTTTTATCTTTTATTTTTTGGTCAAATATGGCTCTTTCAACATTTTGGGTTGCCAACCCCTGAGTCACTACGAGATGCAAGTCGTACTATTGCTACGAGAAAAAAAGTCGTATTATTACGTAGGGTAAAGTAGCTGTAATCAGCTACGCATTTTACGTACATGTACCGTAGCTGAGAGCTACGACATTAGCCTAGCTAATGAAATATTTCAAATATATCTTCGTTATGGTTCTTATTAAGGGAAAAAAATAATGGAGAAAAAAAAATTCGCCGTGGCACGACATGGTAAGGCTGTCCGACTGCGATGCAGCCCACCACCACAGCTTCAAAAAATTCTAGGGGAAACACTGGCGCCCTTTTTTCTCAACTTCTTTTTTCACCACCTGTACCAACCTTTTCGAAACCAGTGTTGATTTCTCGCACAAGAAAATCTGCCAAGCATCCGTCTGCGGCACTGTCATGTCGTTGTATTTTGAGAACATTTTACGTTGGATGTCGAAAAGATCGTGTGTCGACACGATCGTATGTCGAGGTACCACTGTACTTTGAAATGTTACGTTCCTTTGGCCACAATCTTTATCTCTTCTTTAAGATTGAGCCTTTTGAGATCCACCTGTCATTGTGAAGAATCCATTTTCAGTTGAGTTGAAAAAGTCAATTGCCTTAAATTGTTAATTAAATCACTTTCCAGGTTATGCTTAAAGCCCTTGATGCAGTATCTTTAGTTAACTGTAAATTATAACCAAAATATGATGAGTTTTTATGGGGGGCCGTTAGGGACATAATTCAGGATTACCTTTCACACACACTTATCAAACGTTCTCACACACTCTATTGAAACATTTTCTGCGCACGTATAGATGTGAGATTCTCGCACGCATACATGTGATATTCACGCACACATACATACGAGACGCGTGCACGAATACATGTGAAATATTTTTTGCGCACGCATATATATGAAATCCTTGCACGCTTACATGTGAGACCCGCGCGCGCATATATATGAAATCCTTTCACGCTTACATGTGAGACCTGCGCGCGCATGTATATGAAATCCTTTCACGCTTACATGTGAGACCAGCGCGCGCGCATGTATATGAAATCCTTTCACGCTTACATGTGAGACCAGCGCGCGCGCATATATATGAAATCCTTTCACGCTTACATGTGAGACCAGCGCGCGCGCATATATATGAAATCCTTTCACGCTTACATGTGAGACCAGCGCGCGCGCATATATATGAAATCCTTTCACGCTTACATGTGAGACCAGCGCGCGCGCATATATATGAAATCCTTTCACGCTTACATGTGAGACCAGCGCGCGCGCATATATATGAAATCCTTTCACGCTTACATGTGAGACCAGCGCGCGCGCATATATATGAAATCCTTTCACGCTTACATGTGAGACCTGCGCGCGCATGTATATGAAATCCTTTCACGCTTACATGTGAGACCAGCGCGCGCGCATATATATGAAATCCTTTCACGCTTACATGTGAGACCAGCGCGCGCGCATATATATGAAATCCTTGCACGCTTACATGTGAGACCAGCGCGCGCGCATATATATGAAATCCTTTCACGCTTACATGTGAGACACTCACGCGCATGAATGTGAAATCTTTGCGCTTATACATGTGAGACACTTACGCGCATACATGTGGAATACTTTTTGCGCACGCACACATGTGAAACAATATTTTGGGTGCCATGTTTGTACTACATGTCGAATCCATTTTGACTGGGAGTGGATGGAAAGGAAGATCGGATGTCTAACACTGTCATTACCAGCCGTGAAGTTAAAGCTGGCAGTATTTTCATGCTCCTAAATGTTTCCCATTCAGAAACAGCTCTAACTGTCAACACGTTGCAAAAATGAAACCTGGATGGCTCAGGGTGCGTCATTGAGATTCGGCGTCTGTTGTTGTACGGCTGGCGCTGCATTAACTTACCATCACTTCCAGCGAATGTCGACGGAACGTGGGTCCAGAGCATAGCTGCAATCAGCACGAAGTACCGCAAAATATTTGCATAAATATATAGAAATAATGTATATATATACACACACATACACTATACAGGGTGATGAAAAAAAGAATGGGCCAAAACCATTGCGGTAAATTGGGGGGGGCAATAACTACATTGACACAAGTATTGTATATTTTTGTTTTTATTTCATGCTTTACAAGTGCTCAATGTGACCACCAGCAGCATCACGGACAATCAAGCTGATATGACTAAATTTGTTAACTTACTTGATAAAGAGACTTTCTTATCAAATTAACAATTTCATTAATCATTTCAGTCTATGTCAATGATTTTGAAAGGAATAAATGTGTGATTTTGGCACATTGTTTTTGAATCACCCTGCACATACACACATACATCATACGTACAAACATAAATTATATATACAAACATTCCTTATATATAATTATATTATGTACAATATGTATGTATAATATGTGGTCAATAAACCTTACTGCGACATTTTATTCTTAAACACTGTCTTGCATCTGTGAATAAACACAATTTGCACTTCAGTCTACAAGGCATATATATTTGGCAATTGGAAACAAGGTGGGATGGTTTTTTTTATTATTTCAAAACAGTTCCAATGGACTTCTTCAAATCTGAAATTTTACCTTTTTCATCAGTCATATGCAAACTGATATTGACAATCAAACCACACTCGGTATAGTAGCTTAAGATCCATTTTTATATACATATTCAGTAACTTAAGTACTGTGGAGGGGGGGGACAAGTTAGTCCCTCACATGCCGTTTTACTGAATTCTCATCCCACATGCAAAACAAACATTATTTCTTTTACACATTTTAAACAACGAACCAACCACAACAATATTGCACTCAAACCAGTGTGGATAAAATAATGATTTGTTGTAGTGTGGGACATTTCCAACACCGTATATCCTGGTCTGCTCGCGTTGTCGTAGCGGAACTGTTGCCCCGATGCGAGGCTAGCTGCAAAGGCTACCCCAAGATGCATCGGCGTGCCCGGGCATCAGTCTCGGGGTTCCCGCGCAGCGTGCGAAAACTCTACCACCGAGCCACCAACACTTGCAATGGAAGACGGGCAGCACGCTGAAATGATTAATCACAGGGTACACAAAGAGACAGACGACCATTGGCACCCACATTCATACCGTCACTGAGTGGCAATTTATCCTGTGCTTCTCTTTGTCGATATCAGCAGGTAACCTGGACTCGTCCGGATACTGGCCTCCATTTAAATGTGCCAAAAGCCGGAGGAACAGTTGACGCCCACTTCAATTGTGTCATAAGCTACAATGTAGCTTATTGGTCAAACTAACGTCTTTTCCTCCACGACCTTAGAAAATAAAAGCAGGCAAATTAGGTTAAAGAGGAAAAAAGGTGATTATACAAAAAATAAACAGGTCCATGACCCATATTTATATTATATATGTATTTATACTTTTAAGAATATTGCCAAACTTGACTGATCCTTCATACAAGTAAATACACTGCCAATGGGAAAACCCATTGGCAGTGTATCAAATACTTGTTCTCCCCACTGTATATATCCCTTCTGTCGCACTAACGTATTATTTGGAAAAGGCCCAATAATGAATCGTAATATGCAGCCCTTTTACACTGTCTACTAAAATACCGTGCACACTCATAACTGAGAACCTCACACAACTACACAAGTCTTTTTTTTTTTTCCGAAAGTAATGCTAAAAATAATAGAATTTTCCAAAAATTACATTTCGGTATAAAAAATGATAGAGAAATACACACTATTATTTCTAGATTCATTTAACAGTTTTATCCAGGAAAAAAATGATTGGAAAGATTTGGTGTTATACATTGCTGCACACTTTTTAAAAGATAATACATTTCCTATGAATATTCAGAAACATTTTCAAAAAGGTAAGGCCACTTAGAACCCCAGAGGTATTGATATGTTGGTGAAAAAAACAAAAACTTGTAAAGACATAACATGATTTTTTTTTTTTTTTTTTTTAGGGTTGGAAAGGATATTTTTAACGTTTAATTTTTTAAAACCAAAGACAGAGACTTGTCACAGATAGCTTTGTTACAATGTAATAAAAAAAAAAGCAAATCTGGTAGTTTTCAGATAAATTGCTATCGTTATTAATGCATGTGATAGAATATTTTATCCAAGCAATAATTTGCTCATCCCACTAGTAATTTCTTTTGCTTATGTGAACAAGAATTTTGTTTTGATGTTACTAAGTATGGAATAGCAATATACACAGGTTCAACTCAAGGAGCAAGGGCAGCTAGTAAGAAAATACAACAACAACATTTATTCAAAGTACTACAGAACTCACAAAATCATATAATCCCCAAAATATACACAAACTATCTAAATAAAAAATATTGAATTTGAACAGTCCCTTCAAAGTCTTTTGCTGCTGTGCCTCAATGTCTGTTGTACTATTCAGTGTATGTGTGCACTATCGGGATAGTGTGACTGTATATTGTGTGAAGAATTTTGTGGTGAAGGTGACCTTATCTGCTTTGGGTGATGCTCCAACAGTTGGCTGAAGTTGAAAAAAATTGGTCCTCAATCCCTCATTGAATCAGGCCGAATCCTCCTTGACATCAATTCTGTCTGTCAGATGTAGATCCAGCAATTAAAAACAAACAATCTGCATATCAAGAACTTAATTTTCAACCAACCATAGAATGTACAGCATGGCAAGTATAACCTACAATACTGGTCAAAATTGGTCGTTTCCCACATTTAACTATTTGTTCATGAATTGTACAGTGACTGATACTAGCCCACCTATCGATAATACTTTCCAAAAATGCATCAACATACAACATTAACTTATTTGTATTTGAAAAAATAACATCTTACTATATTTCCAATTTCCTCCAATTGTTTTTTAGACAAAGAAAAGACACAATATCTTGTAACTCAACTCTACAGGAAAACGTGTCTATGACATATCCTCTTGCATAGTAGCATAAAGCATAGCAACTCACCAGACACTTGTATCACACAGAACTCAGATGTAATTCGCTGATTAGAGCAGTCTGGAACTCGTCTGCAACAAAATCAACCTTTTATGGTTTCGCGTACATGAAATTGAAATACGTTTTTTCGAAACCATTACCAGTTTTTCTTTGGTTTGAAAGAGGTCGCGCGAGCGTTAGCGTTTTCTCCATTAGCGTTCATAGCATCTTCATTTCCCAAAATGCAACGCTCATATACCTGGTTTTAGTGCAATGCAAGATCATATAATGCTATCTAGTGGACGTTTTAACTAACAGCAGTCATCAAAAATACAGTTTTAAATAAAAACCATAAACAATACCTTTATCAGTGTTCCACTTCATTATAGAATGTAGGCTAGTACTGAATGGCTGTGAATATGTAGTTCGATTTCATCCCTGCTGACCCTTATATCGATTATAATTTGATGTTGATGAGGCCGCACAATACTTTGGACTTCCTTACAATCTCAGCCAAGTAACATCTTGAAACATATTTATTCAGACAGGCTTTCTTCCTCATAATTCCATTATTCTTTTTAATTTAACATTGTTGTGGGTTTTATCTGTATGTGTGTATTTTAACTTATTTTTTACCTTTTACCTTGTACGGCAATCTTGAGTGTCCTGAAAGACACTTAAAAATAAAATGTAATATTATTGTTGTTGTTAATATTATTGTTGTTGTTTTTTAATGCCACGTTTAAAACACACAATATAATTTATTCAATAATGCGAAAAAAATCTTAAACTTTATTTAGATCTATCTTTATCAAGCTTAAAATATATGTGCTAATGAAAATATCTTGCTTTCTTGATTATTCAACCATTCAATTTATTATAATTCAATGGCATGCATCAATGTGGATACTTATAATTACCGAGACTTATGTCTGATAGCTTTTTAAGTCATACGTATCTGTACAGATGTTTTCACATGCATTTATACGAACGTTTGACCAAGGAATGTGAGATATTTTTCAGTCTTATGTGTGAGAGGTTATTCACTTGTGTGTATAAGAGGCTCTCAGTAATGAGACTGCACAGAATCTCACTTGTGTGTAGAAGAGCATCTCACAAATGACAGTGCACGGCATTTCAGTAGATAGTATACGAGGCATTTTATAGTAGGAAGCTGTACTGGTCCTTTTCAAAATAAAAGTATTTACGGCGGAAGCGATATATTTTTACTTGTATAAAGCATCATTCAAGCTTGGCAACATTCTTAATAGAATAAATACATATATATCATCTAAATATGTGTCGTGGACCTTTTTTTTTTGGTGTGTAAAATCACCCTTTTCCTATTTAACATAATGTGCCTGCTTTTATTTTGTAAAATCGTGAGGGGGTGACGTTAGTTTGACCAATAAGCTACATTGTAGCTTCTGACGCAATTGACGTGGGCGTCGACTGTTCCTCCGGTGTTTGGCCCATTGAAATGGAGGCCTCGGGACGCTATTGTGGACGAGTCCAGGTTTCTTATCGATTTCGACCAAGGAAGCGCGGGATGAATTGTCACTCAATGACGGTATGAATACGATGTGGGTGCCAATGCTCGTCTGTTTCTTTGTGTTCCCTTTGATTATTCATTTCAGCGTGCCGCCCGTCTTCCATTGCAAGTATTGGTGGCTCGGTGGTATAGTTCTCGCACGCCGCGCGGGCACTCCGAGACAGATGCCCGGGCACGCCGATGTATCGTGGGGTAGCCTTTGCAGCTAGCCTAGCATCGTGGAACCAGTTCTTCAACGACAACGCGAGCAGACCTGGATATACGGTGTTGGAAATGTCCCACACAACAACAAATAATTTTTATTATATTTATTTATACCACACTGGTTTGAGCGCAGTATTGTTTTGGTTGGTTTGTTGTTTAAAATGTGTAAAAGAAATAATGTTTGTTTCGCTTCTGAGATGAGAATTCAGTAAGCGACATGTGAGCTACTAACTTGCCCCATCCCCAGTACTTAAGTTAATGAGTATGTATATAAAAATGTATCTTTAACTTTAACTACTACACCGAGTATGGTTTGATAGTCAATATCAGTTTGCATATGATTGATGAAAAAGGTAAAATTTCAAATTTGAAGAAGTCCATTGGAACTGTAAAATAAAAGTGTTGCACCCCCCCCCCCCCCCCCCTCGTTTCCAATTGCCAAATAAATATGCCTTGGAGGCTGAAGTGCAAATTGTGTGTTTATTCACAGATGCAAGACAGTATTACAGTTTATGAATAAAATGTCGCAGTATAGTTTATTGACCGCATATTATGTGTACATAATTTTATATAGTGAATGTATGTATATAATATTTTTATATATATATGATGTATGTGCAGGGTGATTAAAAATCAATGTGCCAAAATCATCACGCATTTATTCATTTCAAAATTATTGAAATAGACTATAATTATTACATTTTTAATTAAAGTACTTACTTTTTTTTTTTTTTTTTTTACTTTAACAAGTAAGTAATCTTAACGAATTAAGTCATATCGGCTTGATTGTCTGTGATGCTGCTGGTGGTCACATTGAGCACTTGTAAAGCATGAAATAAAAACAAAAATATACAATACTTGTGTCAATGTAGTTATTGCCCCCCCAATTTACCGCAATGGTTTTGGCCCATTCTTTTTTTCATCACCCTGTATAGTGTATGTGTGTATATATGTATGTGTATATATATACATTATTTCTATATATTTGTGCAAATATTTTGCGGTACTTCGTGCTGATTGCAGCTATGCTCTGGACCCACGTTCTGTCGACATTCGCTGGAAGTGATGGTAAGTTAATGCAGCGCCAGCCGTACAACAACAGACGCCGAATCTCAATGACGCACCCTGAGCCACCCAGGTTTCATTTTTGCAACGTATTGACAGAGCTGTTTCTGAATGGGAAACATTTAGGAGCATAAAATACTGCCAGCTTTAACTTCACGGCTGGTAATGACAGTGTTAGACATCCGATCTTCCTTTCCATCCACTCCCAGTCAAAATGGATTCGACATGTAGTACAAACATGGCACCCAAAATATTGTTTCACATGTGTGCGTGCGCAAAAAGTATTCCACATGTATGCGCATAAGTGTCTCACATGTATAAGCGCAAAGATTTCACATTCATGCGCGTGAGTGTCTCACATGTAAGCGTGAAAGGATTTCATATATATGCGCGCGCGCTGGTCTCACATGTAAGCGTGAAAGGATTTCATGTATATGTGCGCGCGCTGGTCTCACATGTAAGCGTGAAAGGATTTCATATATATGCGCGCGCGCTGGTCTCACATGTAAGCGTGCAAGGATTTCATATATATGCGCGCGCACTGGTCTCACATGTAAGCGTGAAAGGATTTCATATATATGCGCGCGCGCTGGTCTCACATGTAAGCGTGAAAGGATTTCATATACATGCGCGCGCAGGTCTCACATGTAAGCGTGAAAGGATTTCATATATATGCGCGCGCGCTGGTCTCACATGTAAGCGTGAAAGGATTTCATATATATGCGCGCGCGCTGGTCTCACATGTAAGCGTGAAAGGATTTCATATACATGCGCGCGCGCTGGTCTCACATGTAAGCGTGCAAGGATTTCATATATATGCGTGCGCAAAAAATATTTCACATGTATTCGTGCACGCGTCTCGTATGTATGTGTGCGAGAATCTCACATCTATACGTGCGCAGAAAATGTTTCAATAGAGTGTGTGAGAACGTTTGATAAGTGTGTGTGAAAGGTAATCCTGAATTATGTCCCTAACGGCCCCCCATAAGTTTTTAACACTAGAAAACCCAGCAAAGGCCGACTCGGCCCTTCCCCAAGACAAATATTCCTAATATTCCCAAGCAATGGCCGATTTGGCCTCTCTTCCTAAAAAACCCAGAGGTGGCCCAAATGACCCAAGTGCTTTTGAATTAGCAAGTCGTTGTCCGACAGACAGCAACCATTCATATGTAAATGCAACCACTAGACATACATTGTGTTAGAATGCGGCCCAATGGAGGGGAACACACCACGGTTGCACACTTCATATGATAGTTTTTGTCAGTTCAAGTCAAGCTACATTTATTAATTTACATTTATTTATTGAGTTTTACGCTTTTTACAAACTTTTAACTTACTTCTCCTATACTCCACACAGAAAAACAGAAAAAAATGGCCCAAATGTTTTTGCAAAAAAAAAAAAAACGCTTTAGAACTGCAATTTGAGTTTAAAGCAAGATCATGTATATAGTTTAGAATGACTGGATCTAATGGAGCATGAATTGTGGCCATTTTGTCTGAAGTTAGTACGAGAAAACGTGTGAAAACCTTTGAGAGAAACAGAATTTGTGTCATGAGAAGGTGGAAGGGAGCGGCCCTGAACAGTTTCTTTGAACACACTGAAATAATGACTGAATGTCCTAATAGTCCTAATTATTATGAAGGGAATATGTACTGCACAGTGTTGTCAATCTTACTTCAAAAAGTAATTAGTTACAAGTTACTAACTAAATTACTTTTTGGGAGAAGTAACTCAGTTACCTCATTGTAAGAGTAAATTGTTACTCAGCAAAGTAACACATGTTACTTTTCTTGTTCTACACGTTATTACAAATATACAATATAAAACATTTCACATCAAAGATGTTTATGTTAACTGATTGAATTGATTTTTTCATTCCTCCCCCAAAAAACATAGGTCAGATTTTTTACTTTTTTTTTTTTTTAAATTCACCTATATGAGAGTTAGCGGTATACAATCTCATTGGGCTGTCATGATAAATGGTAAAAAAAATCACAGGGACCTTGATTACTTGCCATTGAAAATAAATGGGAAATTTGTTTTTATATGTATTTGTTAAAATTCCAATACAGGACATACCATCTTCATAAGTAGGACTCAAGACTCGAAAAAGACTCAAGTAAGGCTACTTTAGCTGTGTAGGGGGTTGGGCGAAACCTTGCTGAGTGAGGCTGCTTTCTCTTTCGCCCAACCCCCTCCTCAGCTAAAGTAGCCTGACTACTAGTCAATTTGTTTCAGACACTTATTTCTTACTTGCCTACTGTAGGTTGATAAATTTGTAGGTAGATTTGTGTATGTCTTAGTCAATCCAAAAAAAAGGTTCCTTCAATCAAAGTATATATTTTCAATCGAAAACAAAAGTCACTTGAATGAAAGCAAAATGTGTTTGAATGCAAAAGTTGCCTGAATGATAGCTTGTTTCTGAAGCAAGAGTGGTATTTACTAGTCTTGCATATTTTTTTCCCAGCCATTTCATGTGAGGTGTTTTTCTTGTTACCACTGTTGTGCTTAGTTGTGGTATTTCTGAATATCTATGTATATCAATGTATATCAACAGCAAATTGTTAACTGATCTTTTCAAAAATGTTTTTTTTAACAAGTAGAGGGTATTCAAACAAATACATCCTAATAAATTAGAATTATTAAATGCAATTTTTGCATTCAAACACATTTTGCTTTCATTCAAGTGACTTTTGTTTTCGATTGAAAATATATACTTTGATTGAAGGAACCTTTTTTTTTTTTGATTGACTAAGACATACACAAATCTACCTACAAATTTATCAACCTGCAGTAGGCAAGTAAGAAAGAAGTGTCTGACTACTAGTCAGGCTACTTTAGATGAGGAGGGGGGTTGGGCGAAAAAGGCTCAAGTCAGGCTACTTTAGCTGAGGAGGGGGTTGGGCGAAAGAGAAAGCAGCCTCACTCAGCAAGGTTTCGCTCCTGCCATGTAGTTCTAGGCGGCCTCACTTTTCCCATCATGAGTGATGCCCCACGAGGAGAGATTTTATATGGAGCCCCAGTCCAAGGTAGATTATCAGTCATGTTTAGCCTTTTCCATTTTCTAACAATTGCTGCAACTGTTGATTTATTCTCACCAACCTGCTTTCCAATTGTCCCGTAGCCTTTTCCAGCTTTGTGGAGCTAATCAATTTTTTTACCTGCTGCCTTTCGAAATCTCTCTGGTATTGCCCATGGTAGCGGGTGGATTATAACTGACTGTGGGGTGCACAGGTGACAATTATGAGCTCAAACGGGTGGGGTAAAGGTGGACTTTTTTTAAGGTAGAATGACAACTCTTTGAGTGTCATAATTATTGCTGATTCTCAGGTGCACAAATACTTGAACTGAACCCCATTAGATAAAAATATATAACAAATAAATTTTTAAAATCCTACAATGTGATTTCTGGATTTTTTTAGATTGTCTCTATGAGTGGAAATGCATCTATGATTGAAATTTCAGACCTCCACCTCTTTTCAAAGTGAGTGAACTTGCAAAATCACAAGGAGTGCAAATAATTGCTCCTCATTGTATACCAAGTAGTCCCAGGAAAACAAAAAAATTCTTGATAGCCTTTCAACAAGTCCAGTATAGAGGATAGAGGGTGTATTGGAGGTACATTTATGTGTGTTTTCTATTGTATTTCATCGTTTTGACTTGATAGTTTTGATTTGCTGTGATTACTCGTTTGAATCCTGTGCATCAATAAATACCAGGAAGAAAAGACAAAAATTAACTTCGTCGGACTCTTATTTCAGTTTTACATTTGATACTGATTCAATGTTCTATTTTCTGCAGGCATCACACATATACTGTTATAACAAATATTGCTAGCATATAAAGGCCCCACAAATACAGTGTCAGAGATATTTTTTCCGACAGTAAACTCGTAAAATGATACACATTATTAAAATGTGCAAAACCCCATAAATGTAGCTTGACTTGAACTGACACATAATATTACATGAATAGTACTACTGTTGTGTGTTCCCCTCCATTTGGGCCGCATACCAACACAAGTGGTTGCATTTCCATATGAACGGCTGTTGTCTGTCGGACAACGACTTGCTAATTCAAAAGCACTTGGGTCATTTAGGCCACCTCTGGGTTTTTTCGGAGGAGAGGCCAAATTGGCCATTGCTTGGGACTGTTAGGAGTAGCAGAGTTCTCTGGGACTTCTAGTGTTAATCTAACAACTAAGTATAATAATGGCTGTCATTGTTTTGATAGATGATTGAAGGGATTTTCCTGTTGCACTGCCACACTGTAGCGCATTTAACTGTCGCTCGGCTGGTAAAAGAATCCCAGAGGTGTGCAAATGTTTCTGGATTAAGCCACAGCTCCAATTAAAGCCCCAGAATGTATTTATAAAGGATAGATTTAACAACGGCAGAAGTGCCCTCTCTGGTGTCCTTGTGGCCCGTCGCCTCTCGTGCCATCCTCACAAAGCTTTCACCACCTTATTTTGCAGTGTCCTCTTTATCCAGGCATCTGTTTGTATTCTCTGCTTCTCCGCTTTTGCCTTTTTATTTCTCACTCTGTGCCCATGTCCTTGGAAAACGTCTTCAAGTATTACGGAATGTCTTACAATAGTTTTAAAACTGTTGTAAGATTTCCTCTCCTCCATGTGATAATGTATTTATTAGTGGAAAAAAAGTTTGGTTACGTGTTCTGAGTGGCCAAAAAAGTTGTAAATTAAACTCTACCCTCAAATGGCCAAGTGAAAAGTGATGGAGTATTTGTAAAGTGTATTCGAGACATTTTTTATTCCACTTTCTCTGTTTATGCCATCGCCTTTCTCCACCTTGCAGCTGTTTACTGAGACATTTCTTCTCTTAAATGTTTTTTTGTGCAATATTGTGGTATATTTCCGCCTCCAGGATAAAGTCAAGCTTGATTGTTGTTCTGAGCAGCTGCAATCCCCCTTTTCACAGTGTGCACAATAACAAAAGCGTGTTAGTCAGTAATGGATACTTTTAACCTTTTCCAGGTAATTTGATGAGGCTTTTAAATCAATGCAAGTGCGCACCATGTCTGGGTTATGATTGCGGAATGTGTTGACAGATGTTGCGATTTCAGTCTTTTGTTTTTTTGCCAAACCATGTCTTTTACTCAGGGTATGAATGCTGGAATACTGAATTATAAATTTAAGTTATGAGTTGTAATTTTTCATCTATTAATTGCGCCGACAGAGTGAGGTAAACATCAAAATTGCTTTAAAATCTGGATGTAATTCATGCTTTGATCTGCAGCCAGGAAAAATGTGAATTTTGTTTTTTTTCCTTCTCATCATTATAACAGCATTATCAGTATTACAAATTGACGGACCTCACAAGCATACAGAGAGTTGTGCCAGGGGGAATGTCATACATTTACTGCAATAACAAAGATGAAGTTGGATACCTTCCCAAATCTAGCATCCCCCTTTATCCAAACAATATTCTGTTTAATAATTCACTTCTTTTTGTCTGGCCTTGTCTTTTTTTATGTTACCATGCTATATTTTGAATGTTCGCTATATAATATGGGATCATCAAATGATCATAGTTTAGGATGCTTGAATGATCCATCCCTCGGTTCTTTCATTCCTCAATGTTCTCTTTCTCTTTTCTAAATATTTCCTCCCAGTATTTCTAAAAAAGTTCAATTAGGACAGAGAGAGACACAACAACAACAAACAAGGGGCCAGTTGATGTCAGAAGTGGAGCAGGACTGAATGATGTTTGACCCATGGAGCAGGCAACGTCAAGATAAATATATTGAGATCTAGTCAAATTTAATACGGTCGATTTAGTTTGGATGTTACTTCATTAAAAAATGTTTAATGTATTGATGCTGAATTCAGCAATGATGCTTCACTTGTAGAATGCATAAAGGCATAAAATGCATCAACGCAATGAAACACGGCTGTTCAAATCAAGCAGGGAGTGCAAATAAGTCGCAGTGCGACCGCGTTTTAGACACGTCCTAGACGTGGTTCGACGCGTCACACTCGAGACGAACGGCAGTTTATTATTTGACGCGAGACATGACCGTCCTCCGTCAATACTACTAGGTAGGATCGGGCAGGCCGGAAGCCACTCGTGTAAAAATACGGTGGATCCAGTCGATTTCAAAATAATATGTAATAAAGTTTATTAATTTATGCCTAACACTTGAGAAAATAAAGCTTTTGAAAACCGTTCAAAGAAAAAAAATGATTTATTGTGGCATTTCAATTGTAAAATACAGTGGGGCAAATAAGGTTTTAGTCAAACACCAATTGTGCAAGTTCTCCTACTTGATTAGAGAGGCCTGTAATTGTCAACATGGGTAAACCTCAATCATGAGAGACAGAATGTGGAGAAAAAAAAAATCACAATGTTTGATTTTTAAAAGAATTTATTTCCAAATTAGAGTGGAAAATAAGTATTTGATCACCTACAAACAAGCAAGATTTCAGGCTGTCAAAGAGGTCTAACTTCTTCTAACGAGGCTCCACTCGTTACCTGTATTAATGGCACCTGTTTTAACTCATTATCGTTATAAATGACACCTGTCCATAATCTCAGTCAGTCACACTCCAAACTCCACTATGGCCTAGACCAAAGAGCTGTCGAAGGACACTAGAGACAAAATTGTAGACCTGCACCATGCTTGGAAGACCGAATCTACAATAGACCCCAATCACGTGACGTCACAACTCCGCCCCCCTGACTAGAGCCGCCATATTGTCCGTCAGCTCCTCGTGTTTACATATTAACGCTGCGTACATTTCTCCTATTACTGCGTGTTTTTCTGCTTGTCTAAGGAATCACCGCCTAGTAAACGAACCCAAAAACCTTCCTGACAATCGTTAACATTGATTAATCAAAAGGGTGAAGGCATGTGTGGCGGTTGGTTGCAGTAACAGAGAAGATAAACGGTCATTTTAGTAGTTGCTGTGTGCCCATTGTTAAAAGGGCAAATCTCGAAAGCATGCAGCACGGTTTGTTTTAACTCGGTCCATGATGCGTTTGTGTCGACAGCCGTTAGACAGCGGCGAAAACATCAATATGATGCCAACACAATCGCAGACATCATCAGATGGAGACTACGAAGCTCGTCGCCACGGTAGCGCAGCAAGAAGGTGAGCGCAACAACAGGTGTTGTGCAAAAAAAAATAGCCGCCCTGCGTGAAATGTCCCCCTTGACGGGAGTGCCCACACGGAAACGACTTTCTTGTACCGTGAATATGTATTATTGTAATCTGCTTGAACTAAAAAATGTCATACCTGTGTGATTGTCATTGGGATATGGTCGTAAAAACCTGTCGACATTTATGTCCATACATTTATGTTCAAAGATGGTTATGTGGCCCAGTTAACGATTTGTTACTAAAATACAGTACTAATATTTTGTGTAATTAATTAAAACTGATCTTACAGTCGTAAATCCATTATGGTAAGGCGTCCATGAAAACATTTGATGTTTTCAAGTCAATAAAGCGTTACAAATAAGCGCTCCTGTCAGGGAGGACATTTCACGCGGGGCAGCTATTTTTCGGCACACGCCGGCCCGTTGTCGATTAAGTTTCATTTTACAATCGTGACAACGGTGACGCTCACCTGACCAAATGTCGGTTTATATTCGGGCCGGTGCCGATTTTGGGTACCCGACTCCTCATAGTGACATAAACTGGAGTATGATTGAAAATTTTGTGGTCTCAGGACGAGCTCTGACGCACGGGACGGGACCAGACGGGAGGAAACATCAGTTTGGGCATCAAATATGGATCTGGCAACTGGATCGACCGAAGCTTTTCCAAATAACGGCTTTTATGCAACTCATCCAATGAGTTTACAGCGTCTGAAAGCACCGGGGCTTCCATAATTTGCAAGTGAATCCACCTTTAGAAACTACGATCAATGACAATATGGACAAATAATGACGGACAATATGGTGGCACAATACAGCGATCACGTGATTGTGTGACATTGGTGATAGGGGTCTATAGGTATAACGCTTGGCGTAAAGAAATCCACTGTGGGAGAAATTATTAGAAAAGTAGAAGACATACAAGACCACTGATAATCTCCCTCGATGTGGGGCTCCATGCAAGATCTCACCCCGTGGCGTCAAAATGATAACAAGAACGGTCAGCAAAAATCCCAGAACCACACGGGGGGACCTAGTGAATGACCCACAGAGAGTTGGGACCACAGTAACAAAGGCTACTATCAGTAACACAATGCGCCGCCAGGGACTCAAATCCTGCACTGCCAGACGTGTTCCCCTGCTGAAGAAAGTACACGTCCAGGCCCGTCTGCGGTTCGCTAGAGAGCATTTGGATGATCCAGAAGAGGACTGGGAGAATGTGTTATGGTCAGAGAAACCAAAATAGAACTTTTTGGTAGAAACACAGGTTCTCGTGTTTGGGGGAGGAAGAATACTGAATTGCATCCGAAGAACACCATACCCACTGTGAAGCATGGGGGTGGAAATATCATGCTTTGGGGCTGTTTTTCTGCAAAGGGACCAGGACGACTGATCTGTGTAAAGGAAAGAATGAATGGGGCCATGTATCGAGAGATTTTGAGTGAAAATCTCCTTCCATTGAAGATGAGATGTGGCTGGGTCTTTCAGCATGACAATGATCCCAAACACACAGCCAGGGCAACAAAGGAGTGGCTTCGTAAGAAGCATTTCAAGGTCCTGGAGTGGCCTAGCCAGTCTCCAGATCTCAACCCCATAGAAAATCTGTGGAGGGAGTTGAAAGTCCTTGTTGCCCAACGACAGCCCGAAAACATCACTGATCTAGAGGAGATCTGCATGGAGGAATGTGCCAAAATACCAGCAACAGTGTGTGAAAAGCTTGTGAAGAGTTACAGAAAATGTTTCGCCTCCGTTATTGCCAACAAAGGGTACATAAGAAAGTATTGAGATGAACTTTTGGTATTGACCAAATACTTATTTTTCACCATGATTTGCAAATAAATTCTTTAAAAATCAAACAATGTGATTTTCTGGGGTTTTTTCCCCACATTCTGTCTCTCATGGTTGAGGTTTACCCATGTTGACAATTACTGACCTCTCTAATATTTTCAAGTGGGAGAACTTGCACAATTAGTGGTTGACTAAATACTTATTTGCCCCACTGTAAGTAGTTAGTAATGGCCAGGGCCAAGTAAAGAGGGTTACTACACTCTTTGATGTCGCCGCGGGTGGTCACGTGGTTCATGTAGGGCGCGAGTAGTTCCAAGCACAAGCAGCGCTGTAGTGGTTTGCAATGGAACTGACAGCGGTAATTGCGACATTTATGGAAAAATGGATAAAGTCACGTATCTAAGTACTTGTTTGATTATGACATTGCATTATGACATATATGTAAGTGCTAGTTTTACATTTGGAGTGGTAAAGCGACAACTGAAAACTATGTAAACTCTAACACAGAAGGGAACTTTCCCATATAGTGTGAAAGTATCATGTTTGTGTTAGCATTAGCACGGGAAATCGACTTTTACATTGAAATGCATGATGATTTACGTTTTTCTTTTTTCACAACTAGAATACCGTTTTTCCAGAGAATGTCTAGATTTCCTTGATTCACCTAACTGTGGTAATTTATTAAAGTTAACACCATGTATAACACATTTTGTTTCCAAGTTCTAAGTGGTAGTTCCTAGTTTGTTTTGTCGCATTGACATATAAAAACTTCTGTTTCCCAAAAAGTTTGGGTTTCTGGTCACGACTTTTAAATTCTATTTTCCACTTTTCTTTACTGTTGCACTTTCGAATGCTTTATTTGTGTGTGTACATTTCCCTTTTTATTTTATAGACTTAGTTTGATCTGAAACACAAAGAAATGACATTTAACAAATATTTCCTGCATAACTTAACTAAACTTTGAAAATATCCTCTAATTTTAGCAAACCAAACCTGTACCTGTTTAGGTATTTTTCATTTGGACCCAAGTAACACAAAATGATTACAAGACAGGAACATAATTTTATTAGTTTCCTCAACATTGTGTAATGTATAACAATAACAACTTATTACCCTTTGATGAAGAAAATCTTTTTTTATTGAACAATTGGTGAAATTGGTGTCTTGGTTCATTGTTTACACCTAACAAATTACAATTCATAGATCAGTGGCCTTTGATGGTTGGTTGTGCAGCATGGTTTCCCCAAGGACCAAGAGCAGCAGAAAAAATGGATGGCAATGTTCAGTGTAAAGAATACAGGTTGACATGCATTGACTTAGTACTCTTTAATGTGGGGGATACCTTAGTCCAAAGCTTACAAAATCGGGCTAATAAGCATGTGAAAGCCGGTCGTCTACCAATACTCATAAATACAGATGAGTGTGTACGTCACAAAGGGCCTCTGAAAGAGTTGACAATTTAAAAGAGGTAGTGACTTAATGAATTTATCCCTGGCAATACATTAGTTAGCAGAGTCAGCTTAAAAAGTAGGAGAAACTCGTTCGTCAACCAATAGAAAATATATGTACAATTACGCCACACACATACAAATAAAGCTCAACATATACATCATAAAGCGCCTCTGATAGAATACAGACCATTGAAAATTCAAAAGGGATCGGTTCTTTCATCAACTTGCCTCCAAATATACTTTACAGCCAGCCATTCATATGAATGCGGTCAGCCCTCGTCGATGCCATGTTTGGAAGTACCCGAGGTTTCATAACCCGGAAGTAAAATCGTATAATGGATCCCTATGGGAGTGTCGTAACCATCTTAATATATGGCCCTAATAAGGGCTAATGCAAACATTACCCCGGTAATACACCAGGCACGTCTGTGGCGCGTCAGCGATGCCGGGTCGTCAACGCACCACTGACGGTGGCCCCCAATTTCCACAGGACACGTTTTAAGAGCAGAGCGTCTGTTAAGCGGCTCGATCGGTTCATGCGAGGATTGCAAGATTGTGCGAGAGTAGCGGGCAGGCACGTGCAGAGGGGTGTGGGCGGAGGGTGCTTGAGCACCTGCCTCTTAGCCCCTTTTGACTGTTTTTTTTTTTTTCTGGTGCGTATGTGTGTGCTGGCACCGAGTACTTTAGTTGAACACCGAAAACATCTTAAAAAAAAACAGACAAAAAAACCCGTCTGTGTCTGTGTGCCGCTAAGCCGCCGCATAACCACGCCACCCCCCACCCCCTGCCCGCCGTTCCTCATTGACCTGGGTGTGGGGTGAGGAGTCCGAGGACATCTGGTTATTGGAAACAAATGGTGTTACCCTTATCAACCGTGTTCGAGCAAATAGTGAAAATTCTTACACCAGGTTTATTGTGGGGATTTTAAAAAAATAAATAAATTAATAATACCTAATTTTCTCTTATATAATTTTCTACTTTAATAATTAAAATTTGCAATTCATCCCTTTATTTCGTTTTTCTGTGATTCTGGTGTTTGGGTGTCTGTATGAATCTTAATGTGATAATTTGGTAATTCCTTTTCTATGCATTTTATGATTTAAAAAAATATATATTTTTGTATTTTTCCCTTGAGTCACTCATGTTAAATGTTCTGTCTTCCATCTCTCTTCGCAACATTACTGAGAGAGAAAGAAATTAAGAAACAATAAAAAAAATAAAATAAAAGCCACCGGGAATCTAATTTTTTAAGTTTAAGATTTATGTTTTATTATGTAGCCATGCCTCGTAAGGAAAGAAAGTAAGGGATTAAAGAAAAAAAAAATAAAGGAGCTGGATGAGGCTGTTAAAGGCAGTGGATCCCTCATCAGCTGGGTGAAGAGCACAATAGGTAAGAATAACACCGTTTGCAAGGATATTCAGGTAAAAAAGATAAAATCCAACAATTCTAAACACAGTTACAATATTATTGTTCTATAACATTTTATGTAATTAATTTATAAATTATTAGGTCTTAGAGTTGTCAAATATGGATAATAAGTGAACATTTGTTGTGGTTTTTTTCTCAGGTGAACAACAAGTTGAGGAAGGAAGTTTTGATATAGAGGTTGAAGGAAAAAAAGAGGCAAAGACTGACTGAGTCACAGCCAGAAATGGCCCCATTCATACTTTTCTTTACACAGATCAGTCGTCCTGGTCCCTTTGCAGAAAAACAGCCCTAAAGCATAATGTTTCACCCCCATGCTTCACGGTGGGTATGGTGCTCTTCGGATGCAATTAATTATTCTTCTCCTCCAAACACGAGAACCTGTGTTTCTACCAAAAAGTCCTATTTTGGTTTCATCTGACCATAACACATTCTCCCAGTCCTCTTCTGGATCATCCAAATGCTTTCTAGCGAACCGCAGACAGGCCTGGACGTGTACTGGCTTCAGCAGGGGGACACGTCTGGCCATACAGGATTTGAGTCCCTGGCGGCGCATTGTGTTACTGATAGTAGCCTTTGTTACTGTGGTCCCAGCTCACAGTAGGTCATTCACTAGGTCCCCCCGTGTGGTTCTGGGATTTTTGCTCACCGTTCTTTTTATCATTTTGACCCCACGGGGTGAGATCTTGCATGGAGCCCCAGATCAAGGGAGATTATCACTGGTCTTGTATGTCTTCCATTTCCTAATAATTGGTCCCACAGTTGATTTCTTTACAGCTTGCGTTTTACCTATTGCAGAGTCAGTCTTCCCAGCCTGGTGCAGGTCTACAATTTTGTCTCTGGTGTACTTCGACAGCTCTTTGGTCTTGGCCAAAGTGGAGTTTGGAGTGTGACTGACGGAGCTTGTGGACAGGTGTCTTTTATACCGATAATGAGTTAAAACAGGTGCCATTAATACAGGTAACGAGTGGAGCCTCGTTACACCTCGTTAGAAGGAGTTAGACCTCTTTGACAGCCAGAAATCTTGCGTGTTTGTAGGTGACCAAATACTTATTTTACACTCTATTATGGAAATAAATTCTTTAAAAATCAAACAATGTGATTTTCTGTTTTTTTCCCACATTCTGTCTCTCATAGTTGAGATTTACCCATGTTGACAATTACAGGCCTCTCTAATCTTTTCAAGTAGGAGAACTTGCACAATTGGTGGTTGACTAAATACTTATTTGCCCCACTGTACCTATTGTCTATGCACTGCCATTCTGCAACAGCAATCTTGATTCCCACTGACATTTATTATAAATTGTCATCTTCATGGCACAACAGCTCCTGATGAGACTGACATCACCTATCAGTAGGCCAGGGGTTATACGAAATCCATTATAATTGTTAATCTATATGTGGCCCTGGTCCATGCCCATTGCGAGGTTCACATCTTAAACAGTCTGATAGAAGGCTCTGTCATCTTTCAAACCTTGACATACAAAAGACCAAATAATCAGATTACAGTCTATTCTCTTCAGTAAAATTATTTTGTATTTCTATATTAAATTAAGTTTCATATTTATATAAGTTAATTGCTTTCCCAAATCAGTCCTGGTATTGCCAAACTTTGAGTAATGTACAGTATACTGTACATTATGTACATTGAGTACATTACTTAAACACATACTAGTCCTCAAAAAAATAGCATATTGTGATAAAGTTCATTATTTTCTGTTATGTACTGATAAACATTAGACTTTCATATATTTTAGATTAGATTCATTACACACAGCTGAAGTAGTTCCTTTTATTGTTTTAATATTAATGATTTTGGCAAAAATGTCAAGAAAAAACAAAAAATCCTTATCCAAAAAAATTAGCATATCATGAACAGGTGCTCAAAAGAAGCTACTAACCTAATCATCTGAATCATCGAATCAATTCAAAACCCCTGCGAAATGTTCCTGAGGCTTTTAAAAACTCCCAGCCAGGTTCATTACTCAAAATTGCAATCATGGGCAAGACTGCCGACCTGACTGCTGTCCACAAGGCCATCATTGACAACGTCAAGCAAGAGGCTAAGACACAGAAAGAAATTTCTGAGTGAATAGGCTGTTCCCAGAGTGCTGTATCAAGGCACTTCAATGGGAAGTATGTGGGAAGGAAAAAATGTGGCAGAAAACACTGCACAACCTGAAGATGTGACCGCACCCTGAGAAAGATTGTGGAGAAGGGCCGATTCCAGACCTGGAATGGACCTGCAGAAACAGTGGACTGAGTCTGGAGTAGAAACATCCAGAGCCACCGTGCACAGGCATGTGTGAAACAGCAGCAGAAGCGTCTGACCTGGGCTACAGAGAAGCAGCACTGGACTGTTGCTCAGTGGTCCAAAGTACTTTTTTCAGATGAAAGCAAATTTTGCATGTCATTCGGAAATCTAGGTGCCAGAGTTTGGAGGAAGACTGGAGAGAAGGAAATGCCAAAATGCCTGAAGTCCATTGTCAAGTACCCACAGTTAGTGATTGTCTGGGGTGCCATGTCAGCTGCTGTTGTTAGTCTACTGGGTTTTATCAAGGGCAGGGTCAATGCAGCTAGCTATCAGGAGATTTTGGAGCACTTCATGCTTCCGTCTGCTGAAAAGCTTTATGGAGATGAAGATTTCATTTTTCAGTACTGCGTAGCACCTGCTCACAGTGCCAAAACCACTTGTAAAAGGTTTACTGACCATGGCATTACTGTGCTCAATTGGCCTGCCAACTCTCCTGACCTGAACCCCATAGAGAATCTGTGGGATATTGTGAAGAGGAAGTTGAGAGACACCAGACCCAACACTGTGGATGAGTTTAAGGCCGCTATCGAAGCATCCTGGGCCTCAATAACACCTCAGCAGTGCCACAGGCTGATTGCCTCAGTGCCACACTGCATTGAAACAGTCATTTCTGCAAAAGGATTACCGACCAAGTATTGAGTGCATAGCTGATATAATTAATTGAAGATTGACTTTTTTTTGTATTAAAAAACACTTTTTTGTATTGGTCAGATGAAATATGCTAATTTTTTGAGATAGGGTTTTTTTTTTTTTTTTTTTCTTTTTTGCCAAAATCATCAATATTACAACAATTAAAGGCTTGAACTATTTCAATTGTGTGTAATGAATCTAAAATATATGAAAGTCTAATGTTTATCAGTAAATGGCAGAAAATAATGAACTTTATCACAATATGCTACTTTTTAGAAGGGCTAGTATATGTGTTTAAGTAATGTACAGTATGTGTTTGAAAATCATGTTTAGTGTTACAAGAGTTGTGGCTGAAAGGTTTTCGTTTCCAGTTAGATGTGTTTCCCAATAGATGAAGATTGAAGGGGTGTATGGATAAGAAATCTAGACACAAATGCAGTGAAGAAAGAAAGAGTGCTGGCAAAACGCATGTCTTTTTTGAGAAATAATAGAAAGTCCCCCTGACTCAGATTTAGGATCTTGTTTTTGAGAGGGACCTTTTCTTGTCACGAAAGGATAAAAGTCCATGTTCCATATGACAACTAATACTGACCATTTAATTGAGTGATGACATAAATGAGTGCTCTTGCACCACTCCATAAAGCTGTTTTATTTACCTCACAAAGAATTCATTTACATGACTTTGGATTTGTTACGCTTCTTCATAATTGTCACACATGCCTTAATGGGGTAAATTGATTCAGCAAGTTTATTTGCTGCCTATATATGTCTTGCTTCTATAAATTTAATATTATAACTGATAACGTGTGTATGTGTGTTGAGATCCGTAGGCCACTGGCTGTTTTAGTTGGAAGTCTCACAAAATCCATGAAACGTAGAGATGCCTATTTTGAACAAATCATTATATTAAAACTTGTAGGGCCTGATTTAGTAATGTCCAAAATAGAGGCCGATTAATTATTATTTATTTATGATTTATTAGCTGTTAGGCTTCACAGACTTTGAATAAACTGGAAACAGAAATAAAGTTTGCCCCAAGTGCAGGGGTGAAAGTGGCTAGAATTTCTTGCCGGAACTCCCTGACATGAAGGTCACCACGAAGCAAGATTTTAAATTTTTTTTTTTTTTTTTTTTTTGGGGGGTGGTCAAACCTCCTAAAACCACTGAAATGCAGAGAAAACTGCTTTTGGCACAGTTATTTCTCTAACACTTCCCAACAAAAAACTCATTTTCATTCAAAATTGTATTTATTCAATGATTTGCAAAATAAAAGTTAACAAAAACAACAGTAACCCCAACCTTCATCTCCTAATTTTTATTTTCCCTCATTTCCTCACGTCTAAATGCGAAACCTCAATTTTAATTACTGAAGAACGTAGACTGTACTGTACATTAAAATAAAAGAGAATGTCGTTTTTTTTTCAATAATAAAAATATAGGCTAAGTACCATACATTCAATAAAAATAAGTACAAATGACTTACGGTACATAATGCACAGTGAATTTTCAAGATCACGCAAACATTGACTTTTTTAAATTATTAGGAAATGTTAGGAATGTATCCTAACACAAATGAATAAACATAAGTCCAAAGTGCACATTGACTGGGAAGATGTTCTGAACCTTCCAATCATATAAAATAAAATAAAATAAAATAAAATAAATAAGCCTCTTCAACTCTTGCCTTTCTCTTAAAGATCTGATAAATTCTGTTGCATTGTTTTTTTATCACATCAATTCAACAAGCTTGTTCTTTTTTTCTTTTTTTTTTGCTGTTCCAGAAAACATGTGCGCTTGAACCAGTCAAAGCTAATTATGTCTGCTGATCACATGTCAGTATGTCAGCCAATTGAACGGACAACTGTGTCCAGGGTGTTTTGCTTTGGTACGCGGATGCGCACATTGACGCGACTCTTCAGACTCAGATAACTGCAGCAGCTGGGGACAGCGTTGTGCTGTCCTTGGAATAAATAAATAAATAATAAATATTGGTGTAGTTGTATTGGGTTCATTTTGCCTACACTTATAGATTAGTCAAATGTTTCTTTTATCCCAGATAATAGTAGGTGATTTAATTGCCTGACATGTTTTGGCAAACACTTCCGCCTTTGTCAGAGGGTCACTGGTGTTGGTGTGACACGTCTTTATCAGCTGATGGATGAAGGCATGACTCACCTGTCAGACAGACAGTCGAGTCACGCCTTCTGCTGACCATTCACTCTTCCAGGATGCTGGTCCAGGTCGTAGAGAGCATGTATGCCCCCTCGTCCCTGTTGATGGTCCTCCTGGAACACCCCACTATCCACAAACTGTCAGTAGTCAGAACACTGCATGAACATATGGCAATAATAACGGACCTGGATGACAGAACACAGGAAGAAAAACATATAGCGGAAAACACTCAGGTGACTTGAAGTTCCGCTCTGAGACCCCCAATTTGGCCAAATTTCAAAACTGTCCCATATGCATGTGTGATACATCATTGGAAAGCTTAAAATCTCAATTTTCTGGAGGAAGAAACATTTATTTTGAACAGGAGGGCATTTAAAAAAGAAAAAAAAGAAAAAATTAAACAGCAAAACCCTAACTGGAGGCGAGAGCACGCGAGAGCAGAATTAAAGACTCCACAATTTTAACGAGATATTATCGCGTACTTACCTTGTTTCGATCCAAATCTCCATGTAGCACGTATCACCGAGTGTGAAGACACAGCTGTGAATGGCCACAGCCAGATTTAATTTTTTTTTTATTTTATATAACAAGGGTCGCAATGCAGAAATCGCAGACAACAAGGAGTGGTTGAGATTTTCTTTTTCATATAGTTACCCTTTTGAATGTTATTTTTCAATTTTTCTTTTTTTGGATCGATTATTTATCATCTAACACAGCGGTCTCAAACCGACTCCACAAAGGGCCGCAGTGGGTCCTGGTTTTTGTTCCAACAGATCCAGCACAAACAGTTCAACCAATGAGGTTTCTACTAACATAAGCAGCACCTGATTGCAATCAACTGATTACACTTGTAAGAAACCAGATTGGTGAAAAGGTATTTGTCTCGTTTGGTTGGAATGAAATCCAGTACCCCCTGCGGCCCTTTGAGGACCGGTTTGAGACCACTGATCTAACATATTGGGGAAAATATGACAGTAACAAAAAAAAGTACAATTAAGCGATAGCTATGAGGTAGACATCCCTGACTTTTTTACAGACGCCAAATTTTTCATTGTGACGTAACTTGTTTAAAAGTTTAAAATATGCGAGTGAATTATTTTTTTTTAAAGTCGTTTTATTAAACTAAATATTAGAAATCAATTAATGATTCTAAGCTAAAAATGACAGCCATTTTGAATAATAAATAATAATTACCTTCGTTTCATGGCTGGGTTGAAACAAAAGCGGTTGCGCGACGTCTGTAAACGGGGGTTTTCAGGGTAAAACGGACAAATTAAAAATTGTTCGGGGGCTTAATGACTCTTGAATCTACTATGGCAGCATACAGAGATATTGTTCTATCAAACACAACAGTTGTTTTGTGTTAAAATACAGCAGTTTCTTTTAAAGAGGAGTGCAAGAGTAGAAACTGCTTTTTCAGTCTTGTCTGTGTTTTCCGCCATATACAACAGGCACTAAAAAGGTGTCAGTATCCACAGTTGGCAATAGCAAAAGGACAGTACAGGTCAAAAACAAGAACAACACAACACAGAGGGGAAAGAAAAAACAAACAAAACAAGAACACAAAGATATGGTGATGTTGCCGTACGTGAGGGGAGTCAAGGAAGGTATCCAAAAGGTCATGAAAAAAATACAACATAAACACACCGGTCAAACCACACACAACACTCCGCCAGATATTGGTCCATCCAAAGGACAAAATCCACCCAGAAAACAAACGTAACTCCATATATGAAATTCCATGCAAATCATGTAATAAATCATACATCGAGGAGACAGGGAGGAGCTTTATTACAAGAAAAACAGAACACAAGAAGGAATGTGAAAAGGAGACAACAATGAGACAAACAAGGGCAATAAAAGAACAAGCACAAGAACATCACAAATCAGCCATCACCGATCACTGCAAAAGGGAAAACCACATCATGGACTGGGAAAAGCCCAGAGTCATCCGCACTGAAGAAAGCTAACATCAGCGCTAGATCAGGAAGGCCACTGAGATCCGTAAGCGGGGCCCAAGGACCATCAACAGAGACGAGGGGGCGTACATGCGCTCTACGACCTGGACCAGCATCCTGGAAGAGTGAATGGTCAGCAAAGGGCGTGACTCACCTGTCAGATTGACAGGCGAGTCACGTCTTCATCCATCAGCTGATAAAGATGCGTCACACCAACACCAGTGACCCTCGGACGAAGGCTGAAGTGTTCGCCGAAACATGTCAGGTATATAAATCACCTACTATTGTCTGGGATAAAAGAAAAATTTGACTAAAATATTGGTGTAAACGGATGTCGCCACACAACCACTGTTGTTAACACTTGTTGATATAAATATGACCTTGGTAGATTGTTTTCTTCTTGGAAATGAGACGCGTGCGTGTCAGCCTGGCAGTTGTTTTTTTTTTTTTTTTTTTTTCAACATAGGGCTTTGACAGTTCCCGTCATATTTTTGGGATCAAAGCACCGTTCCGCAACCACTCCGGCCCGAATCTTATACTGGAACGGCGTTCTGGACCGTTCAGGCCCACTTTCACATCTGCTCAAGTGTGAATGATTTTAAATCCAGGTTTATGGCATGCTTGTGTTTTATTTGTATGTATTTTATTTCATTTTATTTCATTATTAATGCTTTTTTCAAGTGTTGCACTTTTAAACTTTCTCCTGACGCCAAATTGTATCTCTGTTTTCAACTGCCAATTAGATGCGCTATTTACACGTGTTTGTCTCAGGTCTAATTAATTTTTGTATATTATTTGTATACTCTTGAATCCTTCTACAATGCACAAAATTAACTGCACAGCTATTTAGCGTGTTGGTACAATTAGTACATCAACTTTCATATCGGTTTGCATGAGCAAACCTTTAGTAAGTGAAGGGGGGGGGGGTGCCTATGGGGGTTTAGACAAATAGGTTATTCCGGTGATATAGAAGGTTATATGTTGCTTCGTATCCTTGCTTGACATTTTGTACAAGTGTGTCATACTTTGAGTTTGAGTTGACTTTCTGCCCTAGTGTGTTTTGTCCGTGTGATTTCCCATCGATTTCACCTGTTGTGGCCTGCTCCTTGTGTATCTACCGATCTGCTTCCTCTCGTGTCACCCACCTGTGTCTCATTGTCTCGTTACCCATGTCTGTATTTACGATCCCCATTTGCTGTCAGTTCTTATTGCGTCATTCTCATCAGTCTGCGTCCATGCTCCCTGTGTTCCTGTTTCCTCTTCCTCAAATAAGTTGTTACTCAGTCTTTTGTTTGATCCCCTCAGCTTTTGTTCACAATATCCCACAGATTCTCTATGGGGTTCAGGTCAGGAGAGTTGGCAGGCCAATTGAGCACAGTAATGCCATGGTCAGTAAACCATTTACCAGTGGTTTTGGCACTGTGAGTAGGTGCCAGGTCGTGCTGAAAAATGAAATCTTCATCTCCATTAAGCTTTTCAGCAGATGGAAGCATGAAGTGCTCCAAAATCTCCTGATAGCTAGCTGCATTGACCCTGCCCTTGATAAAACACAGTAGACTGACACCAGCAGCTGACATGGCACCCCAGACCATCACTGACTGTGGGTACTTGACACTGGACTTCAGGCATTTTGGCATTTCCTTCTCCCCAGTCTTCCTCCAAACTCTGGCACCTTGATTTCCCAATGACATGAAAATGTATGTAGCTCGAAAGGGGGTGGGAAGAAGACGAGCTTTTTTGGCTCCTACCCCTGATTCAGTCTTTTTTTTTTTTTTTTTTTTTTTTTTTTTTACTGTTTATCATTTATTATTGATTTATTATTCGAACATTCAAGAGTTGAGGTATTTATAATAACAAATTTGACTGGTGCTCATGGTGACAACCATTTTTTCTAAAGATGTATATTATCCATTATAATGTCTCATTATTCCTCAATCAAGTCAAACCCAACACAGAAATATCTGAAAACGTGCTATTTCTATCTTGTCTGTTTCTTGTTACCTTGGAGAAACATTCTTTATGCACACACATTATATAGTCTCCATTTTTTGACCCTACGCTATATAAGCATTCTGTCTCTCATGCACTCTTATATTCAGATGGTAATTCGGCTGTGTGAAAGGCCTGGCAAAGGATTGTTCTGCCTCATTCAACAAAATACGTTAAAAAGTCAATCCTGGTATTTAACAAAAAAAAAACTGCATTGGATTTTACAGCACTCTGTTGTTGAGGCTGCAGTTGTCTGTCGGCCCCTGTTCATATGCTAATAAGGCAGTCCTTGATTGTTTCCTCATATTTTAATCTCCTGTGCAGAGTTGGAGCAAAGAAGGGCAGCCGATAGGAGGAATGCAAGCAAGAGGAAGAGACGAGAGGAGAGAGGAATAGATAATACCAGGAAAGGCAAATGATAACAGCAGTTACAGTTGGATGTGGGGGGGGAGGACGAAGAGAAGTTTAACGGCAGCGTGTTTGACAAGCACAATTAAAAACTGAGGTAAATGCAAGCCTAGCTGAGATTATATATGGAACTAGGGACAAAAGGATGAAAAGGGATGGAACTGCGGCTGGATGATGAGCTGTAGGTGGTTAAGAATATACAGTAGTAGCTCCAGGAGACATTAGCATAAAAAAGTGTGTTATTGTAGACTAGGCTGCAAGATTTAACTGCTTCAATTTCAATTTTGAGGAACAATAAAACCTCCAGCTGTACAGTACATACCTGTAACATTTATAGGAAGGAGCAAGGAAGGCCTGTAATCAAGATATATAGAATTTGCCTAAATAAGCATCATAAAAAGATATTTGCTCATCATCATTTGCATGGTTTCTTTTCTCTTACTTACCAGAGGTCAATGTAATTATGAAGTAGCAATGTGGAATTTTAATTGAAATGCATACTCTATATACAGTACATTCCAATATTTCTAAATTTCTGCTAAGTAAAATAGTAACATTAATTGAAGGAATCTAACACCGCCTGGGATTATTGTTTGGCCATTATCACTTTTTATGTTCATGTTTTCATAAATGGGGTTAAAAAGAAAAAATATTGTTAATGAGAGGAATGAATATTCTCAAGAGGATATTCTAACTGCACAAACTAAAATGTACTGTACATTGGCATACAGTATTTTTGTTGTGTTGCTAAATGTGCAATAATACATCATATTATATCTTATCATTTTATATGCACACACTGAAAGTTAAAATTATCAATAATGGATTTTTGTATAATATTTGGCCTATATGCATCAGATTAATGTTCACATTGCAAGGATGATCAAATATCCCATTCACCTATAGAGCGTGTAGCAACAAATATATCCGTGGTTTGTGGATCAACAAATATATTCATCATCTGTGGATCTCAAAAATACTTGTGAAAATATTTATTGATCCTGAAAACACACGCTTGAATCGTGTGTGTATTTGTGAAAACCAACCGTTTAACCACCTGCGCAACCCCGTTGCTCCAGAAACCAGGTAGATGCACCATTTACCAGCGCCTGAACAACTGTTCAACCACAAAGAAATGGGCAACAAGCAAGCATTTTCTACCAGGAAATGTAATTTGGTATTTCAATAGTGTAAAAATATCATCTTAAATACAATTTAGAGGTGCTATGAACAGGAAAACTTTGAACATTGTTTTTCCAAGCGGGCTAAAATTAACATCAGGAAGTTTATGTGAACACTGCCTGTTGATTTAGGACATTTTATCTCATCAGTGTACTCAATGACACTTTTACACTATCCCTAAAGAGGCTAGTGAATTGAACTCCATGATTAACATAGATTACACTGAGTTGGCAAGGTTGTTTGGGTTGGCTGAGATATGGAATAGCCTACTATGCAGTATGGTAATTTAAAAAGAGATAAATCAGCTGTCACATTAAAAATCCCATCCTAACTTTACTTCAAAGTAGAAGTTTCGTTTACTGTGATTCAGTCTTGTATGCTACATTCGGTGTGTATATATAGTATGTAATCACTGTATATGTATATTTTGAATTTGGTACTTGTACTGATCTTATCATCATTCCAAATCCATGTAAATCTAATGTTCCCCGAGTTTAACAAAAACGTATTAAGGATTGTATGTTATAACAATTATCAATGATGTTTTTAACTACATTGTTTCTTATAGTACAGTGGGGCAAATAAGTATTTAGTCAACCACTAATTGTGCAAGTTATCCCTCTTGAAAATATTAGAGAGGCCTGTAATTGTCAACATGGGTAAAACTCAACCATGAGAGACAGAATGTGGAAAAAACCCCAGAAAATCACATTGTTTGATTTTTAAAAGAATTATTTGCAAATCATGGTGGAAAATAAATATTTGGTCAATACCAAAAGTTCATCTGGATACTTTGTTATGTACCCTTTGTTGGCGATAACGGAGGCCAAACATTTTCTGTAACTCTCACAAGCTTTTCACACACTGTTGCTGGTATTTTGGTCCATTCCCCCATGCAGATCTCCTCTAGAGAAGTGATGTTTTGGTGCTGTCGTTGGGCGACACGGACTTTCAACTCCCTCCACAGATTTTCTATAGGGTTGGATTTTCTATTGGGTTGAGATCTGGAGACTGGCTAAGCCACACCAGGACCTTGAAATGTTTCTTACGAAGCCACTCCTTTGTTGCCCTGGCTGTGTGTTTGGGATCATTGTCATGCTGAAAGACCCAGCCACTTCTCATCTTCAATGCCCTTGCTGATGGAAGGAGATTTTCACTCAAAATCTCTCGATACATGGCCCCATTCATTCTTTCCTTTACACAGATCAGTCGTCCTGGTCCCTTTGCAGAAAAACAGCCCCAACGCATGAGGTTTCCACCCCCATGCTTCTCAGTGGGTATGGTTTTCTTCGGATGCAATTCAGTATTCTTTCTCCTTTCTTCCATTTTCTAATAATTGCTCCCACAGTTGATTTCTGTCTTCCCAGCCTGGTGCAGGTCTGCAATTTTGTCTCTGGTGTCCTTCGACAATTCTTTGGTCTTGGCCATAGTCGAGTTTGGAGTGTGACTGACTGAGATTGTGGACAGGTGTCTTTTGAACCGATAATGAGTTAAAACAGGTGCCATTAATACAGGTAACGAGTGGAGCCTCGTTAGACCACAAGAAGTTAGACCTCTTTGACAGCCAGAAATCTTGTTTGTGGGTGACCAAATACTTATTTTCCACTCTAATTTGGAAATAAATTCTTTAAAAAATCAAACAATGTGATTTTCAGTTTTTTTCCCACATTCTGTCTCTCATGGTTGATGTTTACCCATGTTGACAATTACAGGCCTCACTAATCTTTTCAAGTAGGAGAACTTACACAATTGTTGGTTGACTAAATACTTATTTGCCCCGCTGTATATGGTCACACTAAAGTCGATGTATAAATTCTTAAGTACTGTCAGTAATTATCCTGTGATTTTTTTTTTTCTCAAGCATGCTATATGACTCCATTTGATAGTGGATACTACTGAAAATAACGTTGTTGCATGAGTCACGGTGAAGATTGATTTTAATAGACGGCCAACTGATGTCATTTCTTCCCTCTCTCTTTGTTTGTCAAATGCCAATGGTAAACTTATTATTATCCTGTATCTGCCTACTCTAGACCTGCTTTAAATTGGATATTGATACCTGAAGACAGCCATGTTGGCCATTCAACAATTTTTTTTTTTTTTTCGGCATTTCTGTGATGACTTGAATCCCCCAGATTTGACACAGTGAGGATTTTGTGTAACTTCCCAACCGAAGAGAAATGATTTTTCTTTTCATAGGTATTTACAAACCCATGGCTAAATCTGTGGGATTCATTTAGCAGTCTGTACCATCTTCGAATGAAGATTGTACTACAGTATACAGTACGCTGGCCATACATAAAGACGGATACCTCCTGCTCCTGTTATTACACATTGCGATTGCACGAGAGGAACTCTTTCGGACCCTAAAATAGCCTGAATTTTCCCATCTATGTTTCAGGAAGCATCAGAAGCGGCTGGAACAGCTCTCTTAAAAATGTCTCTACTTTCTTTCCTGATACTGTAGGTGGCATCGTCTCGGTCCTTTTTCAGTCAACTTCCCCCATCATTCACCATCTCCACTTTCCCATTTCTTTACCTTTAACCCAAAATTCACCTCTCCCTGGGACATTGTCATTTACTTTTCTACACCCTTCATCTCACTAAACTTCCAGGCCGTCCCTTTTTGAAACTTTCAACCTTCCTTCACTGTAATATACCTGCTGTAGGCTGTGCTTGAGCCATGGAATAAATGACAATACTGTGGAAAACATGCCCATTTCATATTTGATGAGTGCATGAAAAGTGCAAGCATGTTATGCCTGAAGACCTGGATTCCAAAAGCTGCTTAAGTTTTTTTTTTTTTTTTGCTGGTTTCTGTACTGTAAACTGCCTAAAGCATCGATCGCCAGCTACATAAAACAATGTTTCATGCACCATGGATACAACTTGAACTTGGCATTATGCTTAATACAGTTATCATTGGCAGCCCTGCAGTGGTCCAATCTTGACTCAACAGGAAGGTATATTGTGTGTACGTGCACAGTATATATAAAGCCTGCACAATATAGCTCAGAGACATGGCCTCCTGGTTTCCTTTTATCAGAGCTGGGTAGAGTATTGAAAAATTGTACTCAAGTAAGAGTAACATTACTTCAAAATAATATTACTTTAGTAAAGGTAGTCATCATCCAAAAAATGTACTGAAGTACAAGTAAAAAAAGTATTTTTTTGAAAAGAATACTTAAGTAATGAGTAGCATTGTGAGTAACTGCTTACTATGTTTGCTTTATTATTATCCTTTTTAAATATGGCATTTCTTTCTCAGCACATTCAGCAAAAACTTAATTTTTTACGGTGCTTTAAAGACAATGTTATTGAACAGTTTTGTATGATAGAAGAACGGCAAGATTGAGTCTGATTGGTGTAATGGAGTCATGTGATTATTGTTGCGACATCTCACTGGTGAAACTGGTGGAGCTACTGTTGGCATCGCTGATAAAAATAAAGTCAATATGTAGGATAAAGAGGAAAAATGGAACAACTCCAGTGTAGCCCAAAGTAACAGAGTAAGAGAAGTGTTTCTTCATTACTAATCTACTCAAGTAAAAGTAAAAAGCACATTTTTCTCAAAGTTTCTCAAAACTGTAACAGAGTAAATGTAATGCTATACTACCTACCTCTGTCTTTTATATACAGTAATCTTCATCATTAGCAAAGTAACCCCTATAGCCTGGAATAAACGGTATTATATGAATACAATGAGGTCATGGTGAGTCAACCAAAGTATCTATCCAAATTCTTCCAGTTTTATTATTGCAATTTATATAGCAAACCCCTAAAAAGTCGCAATGTCAGTTTTTTCCAATCTCATTCAGTCCCAGTATGTCTGCATTTATGGATATAAACACATGCACACGTGTGTATGTATATTTAGCTGTACAACAAATTATTCATAATCTTCTTATTTTCATGTTTTTTTTATTTTTTTATGGAATAACTGCCTTGCCAAGTTTGTTTATGGCTTATGACTAGTGAAAGATTAAAATTACACTATTTTAGAACTGTATCATTTATGGGGTATATTATTTATTAGAGGTGTGCGAAATTTCCGATTCTTAGATTATTTGCGATTCGGCCGTGGAAGATTCGAGAAGGATTCACAGACATCCAAATTCCAATTATTGCAATATGTCAAGTAAAGCGAAACCAAAACACAGTCAGCGCAGTCTTTGGGACGCAGTGAGGAATGGACCGAGAGTAAACATCATGCTTGTCATTACCCGGGTAATGACAATGCTCAACCCACGGCTCTGGCTCAACTCATGCCGCTAGATAAAAAAAAACAATAATACCTGACTGCTGCCGACAGCCGGTACAAACTACGTCCGCATAATGGTATGGTAGATGTCACATGTATAAAGAACTAGATGACAAATGACAGACCCGGCGGCGTTAGCAGTACATGTATAGAAAACTAGATGCAAAATGAGCGACTTGCCAGCGTTAGTAAAGAGCCGCCATCTTAAAGTAGTAGACTTCCCTGGAAGGCTGTTGTAGCGAACATTCCAAGCGAACCTAAGTTTTTATGAAAAATACTCCTAAATCGGCAAAATCTTGACTTGAATCTGTCTTTAAAACAGTTTTAAAACTTTCACATGTCGAAAGTAGACAGAAGGGAAATTATGGAATAACGGGAGTAATTTTAAAAACTTCAACAGTTGATTCACAACATTAAATTAATTGAATGTAGATTAAAGCTGCTGATACAGAATGGGGACTTGAGTATTTTATTTACTGTTTTGAGTTGTTAACTTGATACTGAAATAGTCGTTTATTTAAGCCTGAGAGGCTTTTTGTAGAATTTTTGTAACTAATGTTCAAAACATTAAAAAACAAAAAACAAATCAATAATCGATTTATAATTGAATCAGAGTCTCTGAATCGTAATCGAATCGTTAGGTGCCCAAAGATTCCCACCTCTAATGGAAAGTACTTAAAAATGTATCCATCGACTTTAGTGTGACCATATACAGCGGGGCAAATAAGTGTTTAGTCAACCACCAATTGTGCAAGTTCTCCTACTTGAAAAGATTAATGAGGCCTGTAATTGTCAACATGGGTAAACCTCAACCATGAGAGACAGAATGTGGAAAAAAAACCTGAAAATCACATTTTTTGATTTTAAAGAATTTATTTCCAAATTAGAGTGGAAAATAAGTATTTGGTCAACTAAAAACAAGCAAGATTTCTGGCAGCTAAAAGCTGCTAATAGCTTGGGGGGGGGGGGGGGATCAATAATCGATTTATAATCGAATTGTAGCCTCTGAATCGTAATCGAATCGTTAGGTGCCCAAAGATTCCCACCTCTATTATTTATGTACCGTATTAGCCCGAATATAAGACGGCCCTGATTATAAGACGACCCCCTCTTTTTCAAGACTCAAGTTTAAAAAAAGACTTTTTGAACACCAAATTAATTTTTATACAGAAAATAATTACAGTACATCTGAAACAAATGATTATAACAATATATTTGAGAGAAAACGCATGTTATTTTGCCTCATTCAAATCTTAATATCTGAACATTTAAATATGTAAACTAAAGTGCAATCACATTAGTAAATGAATGGCTTCTGGTTTTTGAAATGTAAATAAACCAATCTATTGTGATAACACAACAAAATTGCAATAACTGCATTAACCATCAAAGTGAAGTCTAACTGTAACTGTAGTCTGGAAACAAATCCAAATAAGGAAAAACATTCCAATAAAATAATGCAAACTGGTTAAACTAAAAAGAGTAGCTGAGATCTGTCATGACAGAACATCGCTTCAATGATATCTGGCGCCATCTAGCGTCGTGAATGGGTATAATGTCTAGACTCCGAATATATGACAACTCCCTCTTTTTCAGTGTTATTTCAATGTAAAAAACACCGTCTTATATTCGGGCCAATACGGTAATTTAAAAAATGCCATGTTTAAAATATTCATAACCTAGGTTTACTGAGTCCAATGTATTTCTCTAATAGTTAAAAGCATACCCTTTGTTCTTTATGACTGCTTCTAGAACAGGGGTCAGCAACCTTTTTGGTGTGGCGTGCCACTTTCAAATTTTCTTGTCAATCAGTGTGCCACACCAAGATTAATGACGCACATCCGAATTTTTATATCCAACAGAGCTGTAATTTTACTCCAAAGAAAACAACATGAACATACGTTGAAATCTTACAACTACCATTCTTCTTTATCAAATAACTACAAAATAAAAGTATATTGTAGAAAATATCAAAACTTGAGCATCATCTAATGTAAACATATCACACACACACAACCCAGCAAGAAAAGGGGAAAAAGTGTGATTCTCAGTACAGGTCTCTCACAGTACAGAGCGGGCTGTTTTAACCTTCAAAGTCAGAACAGGCGACTACTTTGTCTTTTTCACTAACAGTGAATTCTATGCACAATTTTAGATTTTATATAACAAATACAAAATATGCCTACCTTAATGTGATCCCTGGCCCTGTTTTCCATGAATTTCATGTTTTGTCTCGTAGTGGCGTTTGACACTTGTTGTGCGACACACGCACAACGCTCTCGAGGCATAATGCACAGAGCAAGCGGAAGTAACCAGCCAACCAGTTGTTACCGGCACCCCCAAGGGGCCGCTGTCCCCTACAGTATGACCAGCTTACTAGGTAAGCGTAAGAAAAAGAGAGGCAGGGAGCAAGGTGTTGAGAGAGAGTTGTGCGAAGAGCGCCATGAAAAGTGGCTGTGTCCCATGCTGGTTTTAGTTTTGTTAATAAAAGTCTCCAGCAAAATACCATCCAACGTGTCACTGGGTTTTTATACACATCACCACCTCTCTGAAGTAAGCACCGGTGTTCGGCCATTCCTTACTACGCGGCGAAACGTCCTAAACAATGCTCAGGGCGCTTGCGCATGCATCCACACGCATGCGCACATCGGTTAGAAGCGGCGAGTACTCACTATTTTTGTTTTTATTTAGTTATTTAGAACCTTTTCACTGCCTAAAAGATACTTTTTGCATGTATTACCCTCTCGTACTTTTAACCATTGTGTTTTTTTGTGTTAGCTTTGAAGCAATTGACCACTAGTCATGTAGCGTATTTAAACCGTCCTTATTTGATATAACTACATTTAAGTATTTTCTGCAGGCATTTTTTTAGTACGTTATTCCTGTATGCATCTAAACAAAACAAGTTTAGAGCGCACGGTACTACTTTAGGTGTCAAATTCGACTAATGTAGGACGTTTCGCCGATGTAGGATATTTTGGCAGAACACCGGGCGAATCGACGACAACAAGCCACGTTAATCGCCTGTCCACTACACACTACGGTGCAGAGTTGCAATTACCAAAAAAGTGCAATTGGTAACACAGTGTACTTCCGCCAGCTCTCTGATTGGTCGGCTTCGTGACATGTTAGTAGCGTGGGCTGAATTAAATGCGCAGAGAAAAAAATCCGACAAGCGCAGGAGTCGAGAAATTGGAGCTGGAGGTGTGCTCAAAATCCATTATTGCTCGCATATAACGCCACAGGCAGAGTGGGTGAGAGGGACGGTCCCATAAAGCCCCTAAATAACAGGGCGCGCAACTGAAAATGCCTTAATTTCTGGTAAAAAGGCGCATTTGTAAATGGGCTCGCTTCCGCTATCCAAACAGCTAAACATGAAAAGGTTCACACTCCGGATGTTTTCAGTAATCCTTTATGTGTCTCTTTTCTTTTTTGTGAAACTAAAACAATGAAAAAATACATGCAATCAGCAACAATGCTGCAAATAACAAAAATGCCATCCATATATGCAAACACAATTAGCCTGTATTCAGTAGTTCTTAATTAGAAATATCAAACACATTTCCCTCAAACATGCAACCTAAAGACAATATAAAGAGTGTAATTCTCAATTTGACAACAAAATACTCACAGACGTAGCTCTAAAGAACACAAATGCCACTGAAGTGTTGAGAGTCGAGCTGCCATGTAACACACTGAATCACATTTGAAGAACTTCCTATTTGCATTTTTCTTCTACTGTTTTAGAACCAATAAATAAAACGGCCACAAGATGGGGCGCTTCAGCAACTGATAAAGATACAACCGACAATAAACATAACACGCATTTTTTTTTTTTTTGCCATGCCCTCGCGTGTCACTGGTTAACCCTTCGCGTGCCAGTGCTGACACGCGTGTCATAGGTTGCCGACCCCTGTTCTAGAAGATACTTGTTTGTATTCTCAAGCCTCTTGCCTGTCTCCTGTGGGATGTCGGGCCATTTGTCCTTGAAGGAAAGCCTTAAGCTGGGTCAGCTTGAATTGTCTTGCTACAAGTTCTCTGTTGGATTCAGGTCAGGACTCTGACTTGGCCATTCCAGGATGTTGACATTGTCCTGGAACTATTTCTTAACTACCTTTGCAGCAAGTTTAGGACCATTATTGTTGTGTTGTTCCATCCGGTTTTGGCTAAGCTGAAGTTTCCTAGCAGATTATCTCATGTTTTCATCCGAGTTCTTGATGTAAACCTCCTTTCTCATAATGTCTTGGAACCTGATGAGGTTCACTATGCCACAGGAAGAAAAACATTCCCACAGCTTTAAGCGTCCACCGCCATGCATGACAGTTGGCAGTGATTCTTCCTTTCAACATCGTATGGGTCTTGCACAGAGGAGAACGTGGACCTCGGAAGACTCTGCCGCTCAGAAAAAAAAAAAAAAACATCTGAAAGCTTGCTTGACCTTTACTAGAGAGCATCTGAAGCAAGATCCTGCATTTGGATCATCCTGTGATCTGATGAGACATGTTATTTGGTCATATGGATATTGAATACATCTGGAGGAAGGAAGGAGAAACATACAATACTTTATGTGTTCCCTTTCAGAAAAAAACAAAATAATAATAACGGCAGGTCATAGTGAAACTGTATTTGTTCATGGTTCTTTGGCAAAGTGCACTTGCTATGACAAAACAGCTTCCAGCAGAGTACTTGTACTTCTTACGTCGATCATATATTTTTTTTCAATATCACAGTGGCAAGTGGTAATTACTAATTAGATTCAAATCTTTATTACATTTATTGTTGTTGTTGATATTTTTAACATTATTGCACTGAGGCGTTCATATTTAATTATACAGTTATGCTCAGCAGGTAGTCCAACTGCACATTGCCAACGCTGTGCATCAATTTTGCAGTTGTGCTGCCGTTCAGTTTCAACCAGGCATGAAATCTCGTAAAACCTGGTGACGCTTTGTTTGCTTTGTGTGGCAGTTTCTGTCACCGCCTCAAAGCCTGTACTCCCACTGTGAGAGCTGCTTCACTGTAGCAAGTGTCAATAATACCAGCTGAGAGGCAGCCTTCCGTCTGTACGCTCGTTCTGCAGAATAATCCTTCAAGCGAAAAGACTGATAGAGAGAGGAGGCAGAGAGTGAAGGAGGATGCTCTGCGTAAAGTGGAGAGATAGAGGTGAAAAGAGCGAAGGAATTGAGCAACAATGAACAACAGAACTGGAGTTGAATTTGACATTGAGTGAAGCCAGAAGAGTGTAGAAAGAGTGTGAATCAACATTTCAAAGGATTTCCCTATCACAGTTTCTGACACATTCACAGCTCCCTATCGGCCAGACGCTGACAGCTGAACAAATTGGCTGAAAGAGGTTCGTCGGTCATGGGTTTAATTTGGATTCGAAAGCAAACAAAATAAATGTTTTGGGCTTTGCATAGACTGGTCTGGTGTTCTTTTCATCCCTCTAATATTATATATGGAAACATGGTTATGAGATACATTATGCCAAATCTTGGTCGCCCTCATCATTTTAGTTGACCGTATTTGTGTATAATGTGTATTGTGGTATTGTTTTTATCAGGCTTGATTTTGTTTTCTCTTGATGTGGTCACTTGGTCAACAATGGTAGAAAACTACCAAACAAACTGAATTCGAATTGTATTTGAAAATGTATCCAAAAAGATACAATTTATGACTCTTTCAATTGATTGAATGAAAGTCAAACATGTGTAAAGGTATCCTCAAACAATTGAAATCATTGCTGAATGGCTCAATCTGAAGGGCCCATCCATACCAATCTAGGGAAAGGCAACCACTTGAGGAAATGGTAGGTTGCCTTGCAGCTGTGCTACTGTGGAGAAGTCAATGATGATGTCATTTAGAAAGACAGTTCTTCATGTGAGCAACTTCATGGAGCTCAATGCAGAGAATTGAGTCTTCAGTAACAATTTGACCTTTATGATTCAATTTATTGTTGTTATTGTCATCACATATTTACGGTGGCCGTAAAGTGCCAAACACAATTGCAAATCGAAAACACAACAGCAAATAAAAAAATTTAAAAAATTAAATGACATTAAGGAACCTGAAAAGGTAGGTACAAATTAAAAAATAAATAAATAAATAAATAAATGAATAGACTCATCGCTGATTGGACAAATCCACTGGAGGAGGTACTGATGAACTAGTAATTTACTCCGCTTCTTGCACGGAATTTCAAAAGGAGCATTACCAAAGACGTGAACATGGCTGCCCCTATAAAAGAATATTTTTATTTATGTAGTTGGATGTCGTGGTTCGTATGGAGCATGTCCAATATGACTTCATACGTATGTCCCAAATAAAAATATTCTTTTATAGCGGCAGCCGCGTTTGCGTGGATTACGTTACGTGCAAAAGGTATGTGATTTCTCTGGTTTGCATTCATACCAGCCCAAAAAGTGCGCACCTCCAACTTTTTTTGGTTTGGTCCAGACCAAACAGGGCAGGTGAATACGCCCTTATTAAATGGTTGGTATGGCATGGTTATTAGAGGAAGTAAGCAATATTAAATTAATTACTTGCGTCAAGGAAAGAGGGTTTTTACCTAATCAAAGTTTAAATTAATTGCTAAAAATGTCTAACGAGTTTAGATAAGATTTCAAAACAGGGAAAAATAAGGCCAGACCCTCAGGTCTCAAACGCTGTAGTCGTGTCAGGTGACTGTGCTCAAACAACGCCCCGCTTAAGTGCCAAATGTCTACTTCAGGGGTGTCAAACAGATTCCGCAAAGAGCCTTAGTAGGTCCTGGTCTTTGTTCCAACAGATCCAGCACAGACAGTTCAGCTAATGAGGTTTCTGCTAAAACAAGCAGCACCTGACTGTAATCAACTGATTACACTTATAAGACACCAGATTGGTAAAAAGTTATTCATCTCGTTTGATTGCGATGAAATCCAGCACCCACTGCGGCCCTTTGAGGACCGGTTTTACACTCCTGGTCGTCTTGTTACCATAATTGTTGTAAATAATGGCGTAGGAGTATGTTACTAACGGCGTTATTTTTTGCAGAAGTGAGTAATCTATTTAATTACTATTGTCATCTTTGCGACGCCGTTACCGTTACTAAGGATGTAAAGGTGTGCGTTACTATGCGTTACTACGTTGGTTGAATGACGTGAGAAAAGTCTGAGGGACACGGACTCACTCAGACAGCAGAGCAGGAGTGGGGAGGAGGGAAGGATAGTTGTGACGCCGTTGCAAACGCGATGCTAGATGGCTCCAATACTGCAGCCGACAGCCTACAAACTACTACGCCCACATGATGCTACGGTAGATATCATATATCATGTATAGAGAACTAGATGCAAAATGATACTCACCAGCAATAGTAAACAGCCACCATCTTAAAGCAGTAGATTTCTCAGGAAGGCTCTGTTGTAGAGAACCCTCCTAGTGAACCTAAGTAACTTTTTATCTAAAATACTCTTAAATCGGCAAAATCTCGACTTAAATCTATCTTTAAATGATGAAACAGTTTAAATTCTTTCACATGTCGAAAGTAGACAGAAGTGAACTAATGAAAGAACGGAAGTGATTTTAACTACTTTAATGGTTGATTCACAACATTAAATGACTTCCAAACATTGCGAAGGTTACTATCTAGCTATCGCGATATCCGCAAAATCCCTGTGTCTGGTTAAGTTTGGGGTAAAGAATTGGGCTAGGGCCAATTGTCCCAAAAACCCTTTGAGCTTCACATAGCGTTTTTTTTTTCGCCCCCCCCCCAAAAAAAACAAAACAACAAACACAAAAAAAAACATGAAAACTAACACCAGTTACTTTGCCAAGTAACTAATTATTCTTACATTCAGGTAACTGAGTTCCTTATTCAATTACTTTTTGGGAGAAGTAATTTATAACTGTAATGAATTACTTTTTTAAAGTAAGATTAACAGCACTGGTTACCATAGCTTGTTACAACATGGATGGTATTTTTTTTTTTTTAGATGTTTTCCATGTCTATTGAACTCATCTACCATGCCAGCGATGCTTTGTGAACAGGAGGAGAAGCATCCATCTCATCAGTAATGCATTGCGATAAAGAAACAGACGGTTGGTTGGCGGCAAGCAGCATAGGAAGCCCACAGGCTAACGGCAGCTCAAGCAGCAGTTGCCTATTGTTGTTGTAAATGCATAGGGTTGGCTACAAATCATTTGAAATATACCAGGCTCTTGGCATTATTGAAGCTGAATGTATACATCTACTGTCCGCCGGCAGTGAAACAATGACCTCCCGGCCGCGGGGACCACTGATGCCCCCTGAACGAATGCTAGAAAGTTTAGCAGACTGTTGTTAGAAAGTAGCTGACCACAATGTATCCAGTCTCGGCCGCTGCTGTGCAAGACACTGCTGCCCGCATGGCCTGCCAGCAATGCTGCGTCGTTGCTCACGACAGGACGTTTGTCTCACATAGACAAAGCCTAAATAACATAAAACACATGCACTAGTGCTAAAACAAGCCACACCTGACTGCAATCAACTGATTGCACTTGTAAAACACCAGATTGGGGAAAAAGTGTTGTCATCTTGTTTGGTAAGAATGAAATCCTGCACCCACAGTGTGCCTTAGTGGAATAGGTTGGGAACCCCTGCACTAGTACATGCGAGATATGATCTATTTTGACAGTCAGTGTCTGTAACTTTTGTGGCACAACTCGATGGCGAAGTAAATGAGAATGCTGCGCTGGTGCGAGGGCGGAAAGCACTTACTGATAGTGAGTTTAGCCTTATATAGTCGTAGGGGTTGGCCAGAAAGTGTTCAAGGTGACGTTACCTGATCTTTTTTTTTTTTTTTTTTTTGGCTCGCCTAAAAATTACTGGCAGGTAAACAGAGTTTCTTGCTATAACTACACCACTCAGTTGTTTTCATCTTGTGAACATTTCAAATATATTTTATTTATTTCGAAACAAATCGATGGAAATGATTGGAGTGTGCCTTTAAATACATCAGCTCACGATTCATCATTAAACACAAGTGCTGCCTCTAAACTGTATACTCATGGGTTATTTCGAACATTTTTTAAATGAAATTATATCAAAATCTCTGTTTCAGCACAGTTAAACCCATTATCATCAACAAAGTAACAATAGAAGATGGAGAAAAAAATGGATCCACAGCCTTTTATCATTTTATTTGTAATGAAGTGTACTGTGGTAATGCCAGCTGGCTAACACATGTAACACCACCAGATCTATTTTGAACAGTGATATAAAATGTTGGCCCCTTTACACTAACCATGACAGTGGTCCATGGCTACCCCTTTCTTTTCGTCCTTGCATTTCTTAGCACATAAATAAAATTATAAATGTGGGCTCGTCAGCCATGACCCCAGGTGGACATAATTTGATGTTGCCATGGGTCTGATTATTCACAAAGTGTGAGCATTCGGTAAATAAATGACAAACCACCCTGTATTGTGTAGTGTGCCTTGCACTAATCTTCTATAACTGCAGACCTTGCACAGTGTAGAACACACAATACAGAAAACACACGCACACAAGTTCATATATTATCAGCTGCCTGTCTCCCTTGCTTGTCATTAAGGCACATAGTGGAACTGGCTGGTGTTCATCTTAACGGCTGCAGGTTCTTGATTTTGTTCCATCCAGCTCCCATTAGTGAAACTGATGGTGACGTGTTTTAAAGCCAGTGTGGATGTTTGACTCCAAACATCAAGACAGCGGAGAGAATGTTGTGATTGCTGTTGCTGTGTGAGCCATCAAGCTTGTTTACTTCCTCCTACTTGTCTGCCAAAGACAGCTGGCAGGAAGAGGTGGGTGTGCACTCTGAACCCGTAAACTCCAAACATTCATTAATCCTTGCACTGCCAGAAATGGACAAACTATAAAGTCAGTAGAAAACAAACAAGAATGCAAGGCCCTGGTATTGTAAATCAGAAAATAACCACTTTCCTGAACTGAGTTCAATGCCAGATTTGTCAATTTTCTCTTTGCTTTTTAGAGCAATGTTAATTCTATATTTGCTATCAAAATGTGGTCAAGCAGCGTAGTTACTGGCTGAGTGGAAATTAGGGTTTGGGGTCTTGTGTTTCTTTAGCTCATGATTGCCCATGAACAATGAATGTGGCAGACAGATATGCATTAGATATTTAGACATCCAGTTACAATGTGGCTGAATGACATTGAATATGTGGAATGCTTCAAGTCAACATATAGTGTGTTGGAAAATGTATATTTTACCTATTACATTTACAGTTAATTTCTCATCTTTTCATGCTGTTTTCTTGTCACCATTTACCTGCGTCTTCTTTCCTTTTGTGTATCGGGCTGAAACTATTTTCTATCTATTAACTATCTCCTTCTTGAGGCCAGGCATTAGAAATTCCATATGTTCACAAGTAACTTGGTTTTTATGTCCTTGCAATAGTGAGAGTTAGTTAACATAAAGTCTTCACTTATATGTTTAGTTTTCATTTTCCTGCATAAGCCTTAGGAGTCAATTAAGTGCATTCTGGGAGTCATTACTAGCATTTCTTCCTTTGGAGTGACGTCACTGGGAAGCTCTTATGGCTGACATAAACAAATATGGGATCCAATTCTTTGGTTTTAACTGGACAATCCAATCCTGTTTATGAACATTTCCAAAGCAAAAATTAAATTGGATTTTTTTTTATCCTCCTTTTTTTCTTTAATATTTCTCATTTATTAGTTTAATAACATTTAACTGTTTTGGACAAAAATGGAAACACCTTAAAAGAAAAATCAACAAAAACTAATTAATATGGTGTCGGTCCACCTTTTGCGGAAATTACAGCCTCACTTCTTCGAGGGATTGACTCATCCAAGTTGTGAATTGTTTCCAAAATAATTTTAAGCCATTCTTCAGTTAGAATACCCTCTAACTCTTTTAGAGACGATGGCGGTGGAAACCGACGTCTTAAATTGAATCTCTAAAACTGAACATAAATGCTCAACAATGTTGAGGTCTGCTTTATTAGAATGTTCCTCATGCTATTATTTAACAATTATGTTCAATGATTATGATGCCAAAATGTATATACTATAAATATACTGTATACTGTATACTTTCAAGTATGATTAAAATTTTTTCCCCTTCATATTTTCTGACCTCAGTGTAATTTTTGTTGTTGTAATATTTATAGCAGTCGTATGCTCCACCCCCTCCATCTATGGCACCGCCCAGCCCCAGCACCACAGGAGGTGGAGGCCAGGGAGGAGGGATGGCGGAACAGCTCAGTAAGACCAACCTGTACATCAGAGGCCTACCACCATTCACCACAGACCAGGATCTCATCAAACTCTGTCAGCCGTAAGTTCTATTCTAAGTCTGACACCCGCATCTCTTTGAACATGACCAAAACAGCATCCTTCAACAGAACTCAAGCCTCAGCGCAGCTATTTGCAATTAGTTTTGTGTGAATTCAATGAAAGCTTGTAATGACTATCAACTGTGTATGACTGACCTCCATGTTCCGCCTCTGCGCTTCCTATGAGGAAATAACAAGACTCAGCTCAGCCTAACCCATCCGTTCCCCTCTGCGCTGGTTCCTCCATACAGAAACACAAACACGAGTGTATCATCCAACAGTTGCTCTGTGATAACCTGTTAAATTAGAATTTAAATGTATGTAATTTATGTATGTAATGGAAATTTAAAACTAGCATATTATGGAACCCCAAAAGGGTCAAGATTAAATAAATTAAAAAAAAAACCATTTTGAATTAAATAAATAACAGACAAATTGTGTAATATGGCCCTTAAATTATAAAATAAAGTAATATTATTATGAAAAACATTTTACAGGATAAAACGTGTTTTTCTCAAAATATTTTCTCTATTTCATAATCCCTTTTGCCTAAGGGTGTAACGGTACATGTATTTGTATTGAACCGTTTCGGTACGTGGTGCTCGGTTCAGAACGGAGGCGTACCAAATGAGTTTCTGACGTAATATAACCCTTATTTTTCGAGGCTGTGAGTCGATCGGGTTACAGTTTCTTTGTGTAGATTATATTTACTCCGTCTTCTCTACTATAATGAGGACCAACACGGTAGGACAGTATAACCCAGAAACGTCAACGGCGCGACAACGTGGCCGCCGCGAGAACGCAGCGAAACGCGGGCGTTAAAGTCAATCAGCCAATGCACACCAGTCGCAGTGCGGCTGCATGCGAGACGTGTCCCAAAAGTGCCTCAACACGACGCACGCGAAAAGAACGGCAGAGTTTATTTTTTGACGCGAGACGCAACCCTCCTGTGTCAATACTACTACCGGTAGCTAGGATCAGGCTGACCGGAAGTCACTCGTGTAAAAATACGGTGGATGCAGTCGATTTTGAAACTAATATGCAATCATAACCCACTTTTTAAGTCCATCAGATCTCTTGAGTGGTAGATCGGGGCACAGTTGACTTGTCTTTGTTGATTTACTGCTGTCTTCTCTGCTATAATAATAACCAACACGGCCCCGTGTTCAATACAAAACCCTCCTACCACACCAAAACAAGTAGGAACTAATATTCACATAGGAACTTGAGTTATACAACATAAAATATACAATATTAGTGAATACTACATCACATTTGTAAAATATAAACACATAATAAAATAAATAATAGCCCATTTAAATAAAAGAAATTGAAATGAGCTAAAACACCTGTAATTAAATAATAAGAATAATATACAAATCCTGCTTACGCAATTAAATTTATTAATTTCTGTGTGGCGCTTTAACTTGAGAAAATCTACCAATAAAGCTTTTGAAAACCGTTCATAAGAAAAACAACTATTCATTGAGGCATTTCATTTGTAAAATACATGTTAAAATCTTTGTCATTGGGATTGCTTTTCTCTTTAGCACAGGACTTCTTTTGTTCTTTTTTCTTTCAGAAAGAAAGCTGACCAATACGCTGGCTCTGAAAGGCAAATTGTTGTTGGATTATCTTTAAATACCCGCTACTTTTTTAGCAGAATTCTAGCTTTGTATAGGTTAATGTTCCTATTGTTGAAAGCACAAAGGTGTTTAATAAACAACTAGCACATTAATATTTTGCATTTTCTTTTCTTACTGTACCGAAAATGAACCGAACCTTGACCTCAAAACCGAGGAACGTACCGAACCGAGATTTTTGTGTACCGTTACACCCCTATTTTGGCCACAATAGTCTTTTATTTCATAATGTCATTTTTCTGCACAATGAGATTTTAAAAGATAAAAAGTGTTTATCACAAAGTCATTTTTTAATAATGACTTTTACCACAATGGCTTTTTTATTTCATAAACTCGTTTTCCAGCACAATGAAGCGTGTACTGTCAATAAAATGCATAAGGCTGAGTCAGTTAAGTGATTGCCTGGATGGATGGTGGAATCTGGCTAGCTGCGCTAGCATTTGGTAGCGTCACTGAGTCACTCAGAGAAGTTGCAAACCGGTTGGATAGTAATAAAAGGCTTTTACCTCAGCCTGAGCGAGGATTTAAGCAGCAGTGTGTTTTAATTAGACGCTTTCTTGAAGTTTACCTAAAAGTTCACCGACGTTATCGAAATCTAGCGCAGCTGCACTTCATTGTGCTGGAAAACGATATTATGAAATAAAAAGGCCATTGTAGAAAAGACAATCTGAAAAAAAGTATTTGTGAAAAACACATTTTATCTTGAAAAATCTCATTGTGCTGACGTCAACGACATTATGAAATAAAAGGGCAGTTGTGGCAAAATGCATTATGAAATTAAAGAGAAAAAAAATTCAGGGATCAGGGAGTCTATATGATGGTTATATGATATTTAAGCTAAGGATGCCAAATAAAATCCACAAATGCTAACATCTAATCTGTCTTGATCTTCTTCAGGGTCATGAGAACCAACCAAAAACCTCTGACTGACTGATGATACTGTGCTGCCCAGAAATATTATTTCTATTGAAATACATAAATAAATGAAGAGGAATAATAATGGCAACCTTTATGGAAATTGTGCGTGAATGATTAAATTATGTCCTGATAGTTTTGGGACTGCTGTGCTTTTCCATTGTCATATGCAACTGATACAGAATGTAAATGGTTTCTCTATTACTCCGTATATAATGTTTTGAAGGCATGTTTTACCTGAAAAAGTATTTTCTGGCTGTATATCCCTTGCTTTTCATTAGTAACAAAACAACTGCACAACAAGTCTAGCTTCCGTATAGGCTAGGTTCATACTGGAGGATTTAATTCGGATTTTTTTGTCATATCTTTTTTTTCTACCTACCTTTTGGGCGTGCCGGTTAAGACTCCCTTTGTCCATTGAGCCTGAGTATTACGCGGGCGCAGTAACTTGCAGTCAGACATGCACTGAGCAAACTGACCCGCATGCACAGAAGCATCAAAACAAATGAATACACATGATGGCTGCACGTCATTCCAGGATGATCATATTTTGATTTCCAAAAAGAGGACACAAATAACAGACATTAATAATCCTCGTTTAGTCTTATATTCAAAGTTTATATGGATTGATCGAGCGCATTCACGCACTGTGCGTTCATGACGCACACACATAAGCCTTATGTGCCCCGACTCGGCCATGTAAGCAGTACTGAAATATTGGTTATTTGGCACACAGAAAGGAAACCAAGCATTATCAGGCTTATCCTTTTCTTCGTTTTATGACTCTTGTCAAGCCCGCATCCTGCTTAAAAGCCAAGTTTAAGATTGGGTGCTAACGTTAATGCACAACTACATCACTGCTATCCTGCCTGCCGCTCTCTCTCTTTGCGGACGTAATTGCTGCGTAAATTCCGATTTGGTAGACTTGACAGTTCAGACCGCTGCCACATTCTGCAAAAATTTGGCCCAGATTGGATTTAGACCACATTTGAAATGGTCCACTTCTATGCGACTTGTCCCGTTCAGACTGTTAACTTAATGCCTCATTCGAGTCGGAAAAACACGAAAAAATTGGGATATGTGCATTCAGACCTGTGGTCTGAACCTAGCCTATAAAGTTAGCGCCAACTCATCTGCAACACTAAAAAGGATAATTGTATTGAAGTTGAAGAGCTAAAGAAATCAAATAAACACTGTTAATTTTGAACATTATAGATTTAAAAACTAGAAAACAGCTAACATCCAACTTATGACTACCGTATATATTCCTTTAAAAACTGTTTTGCAATGATAAATATTTAATATGTTCCCCTTATGTCTGTAAGACAATTGTATGACTTGTAATCTGTGAGGTTTTAGTTTATTATTCTTTATGCAGTTAAACAAAAAGTTTAAACTTCCTCCTTGGAAATGTTAATATATTATGAAATGAAAATGAAATGCCGTAAAGATCAGAAGAGTACCAAATACACACACACACCAAGCATAATTTGCCCTTCTGCAGCTCAAGACTGCAATATTTCAGTTTAGCCCTTGAGGCGTTTTAGAGAAACAGAGTGAGAAATGGGGGGCCAATAAAAGTTTCATTAGAGCCCCAGTCACCGTGCCAAGTGGCCGGTAACATTTCACAAAGGTCACTGTGGGAGGCGCCCGATGTGTGCTTTTGGGTCGCCGCCTCGGCCTTGGCTCTCTTTCCGTCTTTCGGAAATACTTTGAGTGGCTATTTCCTGCCACTCATGGCAATGACGTGCACCACTGAATGTATGCGTGTGCGCTCCACAAACACAGTTAACTAGCACAGGCCAAAAAAGCTTGGAACCTGACACACTCGCACTTAGAGTCTCCATTTATGCACATAGTTTCAAATAATGTAGATGGCAGTCTCCTACTTCCACACTAACACAGACACTTACTCGATCTTTTTGTATGAATTGAGTTGTTTGGTTACGTGCTTTGTGGCAACACCAATACCCTATCCTATGGTCATGTCTGCCATCACATTATGCCATCTTTTTTTATCCCCTCTTTCTATGACACTGTTTGTCCTCCCTCCCAATTGTACCTCCTCTCTTTTTGGTCTTTGTGCCAGTTCTAAGACTGGCACTGAAAAGTGCTGTTGTCAGCTGACATTTCCAATCGTCCCCCACCTCCGCCCCTTCGCCCTAACTGTGGACACACTTTTAATGTCTAGGGACAGAGCGGAATGTGAGCAGAATGTAAAGCTCAAACCAAGAGCTTTATAATGAGTCTATATTTATTAAGGGTGTAAAGGTACATGTATTTGTAATGAACCGTTTCAGTACATGGTGCTTGGTTCGGAACGGAGGCTTACCGAACGAGTTTCTGACGAAATGTAACCCTTACTTTTCGAGGCTGTGAGTCGATCGGGTTACAGTGTCTTTGTGGCATTTCATTTGTAAAATACATGTTAAAATCTTTGTCATTGGAACTGTTTTTCTCTTTAGCACATGACTTCTTTTTTGTTCTTTATTTCAAAAAGAAAGCTGGCCAATATGCGGGGTCTGAAAGGCAAATGGTTGTTGTTTTGTTATCATTAAATACGCGCTATTCTCGCGCGATCTTGCAATCCTCGAGTGAACCGATCGAGCCGCTCCACTGACGCGCTACTTGTAAAACGCGTCCTATGGGAATTGACGCCGAGCGTCACTGGTGCGTTATTGCGGCGGAATCGTTGACGCGACGTTAACGTTTCTGGTGTGTTATCGGGGTTAGAAACGTCCCAGAAGCGGCTTAACGCGACGCACGCGAAAAGAACGGCAGAGTTTATTATTATTTTGACGTGAGACGCGACCCCCCATAGGAAGTCACTTGTGTAAAAATACGGTCGATCCGGTCGATTTTCAAACTAATATGCAATCGTAACCTACTTTTTGACTCCATCAGATCTCTTGAGTTGTAGATCGGGGCACAGTTGACTTGTCTTTGTTGATTTACTGCTGTCTTCTCTGCTATAATAATAACCAACACGGCCCCGTGTTCAATACAAAACCCTCCTACCACAACAAAACAAGTAGGAACTAATATTCACATAGGAACTGAAGTTATACAACATAGAATATACAATATAAATGAATACTACATCACATTTGTTAAATATAAACACATAATAAAATAAATAATTGCCCATTTAAATAAAATAAATTGAAATGAGCTAAAACACCTGTAATTAAATAATAAGAATAATAGACAGATCCTGATTACACAATTAAATTTATTCATTTCTGTGTGGCGCTTTAACTTGAGAAAATCCACTAATAAAGCTTTTGAAAACCGTTCATAAGAGAAAAAAAAAAAAAAGATTCATTGAGGCATTTCATTTGTAAACTACATGTTAAAGTCTTCGACATTGGGATTGCTTTTCTCTTTAGCACAGGACTTCTTTTTTCTTCTTTCTTTCAGAAAGAAAGCTGACCAATTGTTGTTGGATTATCTTTAAATACCCGCTACTTTTTTAGCAGAATTCTAGCTTTGTGTAGGCTAATGTTCCTATTGTTGAAAGTACAAAGTTGTGTAATAAACAACTAGCAGATTTATATTTTGCATTTTGTTGTCTTACTGTAACAAAAATGAACCGAAAAGTGACCTCAAAACCGAGGTACGTACCGAACCGAGATATTTGTGTACCTTTACACCCCTAATATTTATGGATGTATTATAAAGAATTGTAACCCAAACTATTCCTTTTTTTATATTTTATGATTGCACAGACAGATAGATTGTATATACAGTACAGTATAGATACTTTCTTTAATGCAGCTGCAATTGTATTTGAAAAATGGAACTGATTCAGAACTTTTAGATAAATCTTTAAAATTCACAGCATAAGAAACCAAAAGTATGCTATGTCTATAGCGGAAAACACTCAGGTGACTTGAACTTGGAACGCTCTGAGACCCCCAATTTGGCCAAATTTCAAAATTGTCCGATATGCACGTGAAATACATTATTGGAAAGCTGAAAATCCCAATTTTATGGGGGAAGAAAAATTTTGAACAGGAGGACATTTAAAAAAAAAAAGTTTTTTAAACAGCAAAACCCTATTTGGAGGTGAGAGCACGCGAGAGCAGAATTACAGACGCAATGACTTTAACAAGATATTATCGCGTACTTACCTTGTTTCGATCCAAAAACTCCATGTAGCATGTATCGATGAGTGTCAAGACACAGCTGTGAATGGCCACAGCTGGATTTTTGGGGGATTTTATGGGTGAAACATGGTAATATAACAAGGGTTGCGATGCAGAAATCGCAGACATCAAGGAGTGTTCGCGATTTTCTTTTTTATATATTTCCCCTTTTAAACGTTTTTTTATCAAATTTTCTTTGTTTGAATCGATTATTTATCATCTAACATCGGAGAAAATGCGACAGTAACAAAAAAAAATACAATTAAGCGATAGTTATGAGGTAGATATCCGTGACTTTTTTAGAGACACCATTTTTTTCATTGTGACGTCATTTGTTTAAAAGTTTAAAATATGCGAGTGAATAATTTTTTTAGGTGTTTTTTTTTTTTTTTTTTAAACTAAATATTAGGCATCAATGAATGATTCTAAGCTAAAAATGACAGACATTTCGAATAATAAATATAATCACTTACCTTCTTTTTATGGCTGGGTTGAAACAAAAGCGGATACGCGACGTCTGTAAACCGGGGTTTCCGGGGTAAACGCACAAATTGAAAATAGTTTGTAGGGTTATTGCGCCATGAATCTGCTATGGCAGCATATAGACATATTTTTCTATCAAACACAACAGTTCTTTTGGCTTGTTGCAAGAGCAGAAACTGATTTTTCAGCCTTGTCTGTGTTTTCCGCCCTATCATTATTTTTAAAGAATATAATGGCTTCCATTCATATTTATCAGACACATTTGATCAGAAAATAGCTTGTTTTAGTGCTTTTAAGTGGACTCGCGCAATCGTGTTTAGCTCACGAATGTGTGAATCTGTCCCTATAATGCCAGTGAATCGATAGCCATGAACTTTACTATGCGTAATGTCCTTTTTTTCAAAAGTTTCAGAAGGAGAGGAACGGCTCTAATATTCTAGCGCGGGATGTTTATATTGCTTGACCACTTGACATGAGTCATTTCAGTTAAGATAACTATCCTGTAAATATAGCAAAGACCCTCCAAACATTCTTCCACTCTTTTTATCCAATGTGTTTTTGGTACAAGGGAAAGTAATGAATAACCCTGACCCTCTTGGTCCTTGTCATCCATTGTATACATCTGAGAAAAATTTTAATAAAAATCTAATCCATCTCTGTTGTCCGGTCAAGGGTAGGTCGATGTTGTTTGCACTTACTCAAGCACTACTGAAATCAAGAATTCCGACTTTCCGAATTTTGACTTGGGCACATAATAGTACATCTGACACTATGTTCTGCACTCTTTTTTGTGCGCATCCGCAACCCCCTAGTGGGATACACGATGTCAATATTCTTTTTCACCACCCAGCCTACAGTAGCAGATAATTTGTGCTTTCTAAAATCGGATGATAGCATTGACTGTAACCCAGAGCATACAGTACTAAATTGGATGCTGCAAGAATGTTGTCAAAGGTTGTGCTCCCTGAACCATGTTTCACATCTTCTTTCCTCCTAACTCTGAAAACTACCTACTGAGGCAAAGGTGCTGTTGTCTGAGGATAACAGAAACACCTATAACATATGCTGTGTGCGTTTTCCACTTTGGAAAAAGTGACAACTGTGAATATATTGTTTCAAGGATCACAATTTGTCGAGCCAGGTATCTGCTTCTCTCTTTACTGCGCTTCCATTTTTCACTCACATACGCAAGTTTGGATGCGTGCACGCACACGCAAACACAGTTTGAGAGTGTTTTTACTTTCCGAGCCCTGCTAAAACAACACGCCAAAACACCGGTGCATGACATCTTTGCATGCATTTCAATCACCCCACAAATATATACACACAATCACACCATTTCGAGAAAACACCTACACATATTCTAACATGTCTTGCCTCACTTACCCACACATGCATTGTCGGAGTTTACACATACATACAGTGTTTGTATTTCATGGAGGCAGAAGTAAACAAAGAGATGGGCATTGCCAGATGGCATGTGTAAAATGCGTGATTACTGCTTTAGTGATTTTCATCTGTGACGGCGTGTGTGTGTGTGCGTGTAAATGTGTGGGCGATTTATTCTGCCTTTTATTTTCCATGCTTGCATTCATTGGTTTTCGCCCCAAACCACAAGCCAAATATGTTGTTCACAAGACGGTAGAACTTGACAAACATCATTTCAGTCTGCCACAGCCCGTTGATTTGTAAATACTCTGAAATATCCTGGATCACAGTCTAAACCAATGTTCAAATGTCTGATGCATCACTTTCTGTGAAAAAGTGAGTTCACTTTCCCAATTTTAAGATCAGTAGTCACTTAATGCTATGTTACATGTGACAGCAGTCTTTTAAAATGTCGTACTCTTTTTACCTCCAAAGTCTCCTCCTGTCCCAGTAGAGTTTGATTATGAGGCTGTCAGGCAAGCAAGTCTGTGTTCGCTGACAGAGACGCTCCTGCTGGTGACAGTTAAATGATCTCCTATTTATTAAACACCCTATACTATCTTCCAAATGCTTCCTCCTTGCCGTCAGTGTTTCATTTTATCCTTTGACTGACTCTTCCCTCGCCTCACCCGTTACATATTTGTCCCCTTCCTCCGCCTTTTCTCCGTTACCTCCAGCACTAGCGTATCTTAACTCCCACTTGTTTTCTTCCTTCTTGTTGTAAGTCGTGACAATCACCAAAAATAACTGATCAAGGCCATCTTTTTGTACCATCGAGTTTTGGTCAAAGTAGTGACTGTAGTGATGTTGTATGGTGCTGTGATGTGGGAACAAACGAAAATTTTAAGTCTATATTGTACAGTACTATAAAAGGAAATACACAAACCTTAATGCAAATACTGATCTTGATCTCCTGTATCAAACTATCCCGGGGGAATCCAAGCTGAAGTTTTCCAGAGATTCAGCGTGACTGTGCTTAAGGCATGTTGCATCAAGAACTGACATCTGTAAATCGATTGTTTTATGGAAAAAAAACAAAAAACAAAAAACAAACGATCAAATTGGCAACCGAAACAAGTAGGCCAATACAGTAGTGCAAAATTCTGTCATAGTCCACGCTATTTTCTAGGGCAGTTTTTGTAATGTAAAACGCACACACACACACACACACACACACGCACACACACACACACACACACACACACACACACATATATATAGATATATATACACTCACCGGCCACTTTATTAGGTACATCATGCTAGTAACGGGTTGGACCCCCTTTTGCCTTCAGAACTGCCTCAATTCTTTGTGGCATAGATTCAACAAGGTGCTGGAAGCATTCCTCAGAGAGTTTGGTCCATATTGACATGATGGCATCACACAGTTGGTGCAGATTTGTTGGCTGCACATCAATGATGTGAATCTCCCGTTCCACCACATCCCAAAGATGCTCTATTGGATTGAGATCTGGTGACTGTGGAGGCCATTTGAGTACAGTGAACTCATTGTTATGTTCAAGAAACTAGTCTGAGATTATTTCGATTTTTATGACATGGCGCATTATCCTGCTGAAAGTAGCCATCAGAAGTTGGGTACATTGTGGTCATAATGGGATGGACATGGTCAGCAACAATACTCAGGTAGGCTGTGGCGTTCCAACGATGCTCAATTGGTACCAAGGGGCTTAAAGAGTGCCAAGAAAATATTCCCCACACCATTACGCTACCATCACCAGCCTGAACCGTTGATACAAGGCAGGATGGATCCATGCTTTCATGTTGTTGACGACAAATTCTGACCCTACCATCTGAATGTCGCAGCACAAATCGAGACTCATCAGACCAGGCAACGTTTTTTCAATCTTCTATTGTCCAATTTCGCTGAGCTTGTGCAAATTGTAGCCTCAGTTTCCTGTTCTTAGCTGAAATGAGTAGCACCTGGCGTGGTCTTCTGCTGCTGTAGCCCATCTGCCTCAAAGTTCGACGTACTGTGCGTTCAGAGATGCTCTTCTGCCTAACTTGGTTGTAACAGGTGGTTATTTGAGTCACTGTTGCCTTTCTATCAGCTCGAACCAGTCTGGCCATTCTCCTCTGACCTCTGGCATCAACAAGGCATTTCCGCCCACAGATATTTTTTCTTTTTCGGACCATTCTCTGTAAACCCTAGAGATGATTGTGCGTGAAAATCCCAGTAGATCAGCACTGTATGTACATATATATGTGTATATATATATATATATATATATATATATATATATATATATATATATATATATATATATATATATATATATATATATATATATATATATATATATATATATATATATATAAACACACATGGTAATTTTCGCACTATAAGCTGCACCTTATATATATACACATGGTAATTTTCGCACTATAAGCTGCACCTTTCTATAAGCCGCCACCCACCAAATTTGGCAGGAAAACGGCATTTGTTCATAGATAAGCTGCACTGGCTGAAAAGCCGTAGCTGTCTACTCTATTATGGGATATTTACACCAAAAAATATTAACCGGTAGCACTTTATTTGACAGCAGCATCATATGACTGTCATAAAACCAAATGAACCACCATGAAGCTTTGAACCAACTGGCTGAAAAGCTTCACCACCATGAAGCTTTGAACCAACTTGCTGAAAAGCTTCATTTGGCCATCACTGCTCCCTTGGGGGAGACAGTAAACCTCTGCTGCCACCTGCTGTCAACACTCTAGTTGTCCAACATGCCTCCTAGCATGCATTGCAGTGCTACAGATGTAAACAATGATCAAAACTCATGTTCTATGCTAATTAAATCTTCAGTTACTGTTCCAGATGTTTCATTAATTGCTAGTTATGGTATTTGGTAACACTTTATTTGATAGTGTTGCCATAAGACTGTCATGAGACAATGATAATTATGACATGACACAGTCATGAGCATTAATGAATGCTTATAACAGATGTCATTTAGTGTTATCCGGCAAATTATCTCACTTTTGAATGGATGTAAAAGTTCCAAGCTGGACATAAATGGACTTAGCGACATAATTTGGGGAATGACACTTAATGACAACTGTCAAAAGCATTTCGTAATGCCCATGATAGTGTAATTTCTTAATTATGACTGTCTTATGACAGTCTTAATTAAGAAATGGTGTCACCTATTAACCCAAATAAATCAACAAATGAGTAGCACTGGACTATATATATATATATATTTCTTTGTATATACATATATACTTTGTATATATGTATATACAAAGAAACTTATTTGTCAACTTATTAATTAACTGCAGTGTACAACTCTCTTGTATTCCCTCCATATGTGATATTACTGGTCTACATTAAATACAATGTACATCAAATACAGGGTGTCTAAAAGTGGACTATATGGGGTGGAAATATTATACGGAATAATGTGTAAGATACAAAGCGGCACTGATGGAAATGTGCATTTATTGTCCTCTACAATGTCTTATTTTCATTACTTGCCTGCCTGTTCCTCCGCTTTAGTCTCAGAAAGACTGAAAGACAGAGCTGATAAGATATATTATTAACTTCTGTGAGAGCACACCAAGCTGGCAAGTGGGAATGGGAGGAGGGTTAACGAAAGAAAAGTGACAAAGAAAACGTGGCACTGCCAAGACATACAAGAAGACAAACTGTTTTGATGGCAAATAAGAACTTTGTCTCATTGTTTTACAGATATGGGAAAATTGTTTCTACAAAGGCAATTCTGGACAAGAACACCAATCAGTGCAAAGGTGAGTCGGTAAATAGTGTGTGTCTTGCTTCACATGGACAAACACATCTGCTGTTATTTTAGAACGATAAATAACACTTGATATTTGTTTTACCGGACAGATAAGATTAGATTCACTCAGACCAGGACAGAAGCCGATGATGAATGTTTCCTTCCGCAAGTCTTAATTTACAAACTCATAATTTACAGTAGGCCTACATGCCACACACCAGAGGTGGAGAACTGAAGTCGCATGACTCAACTTCAGTCGTACTCGAGTCGCCAATTGTAGGACTTGACACTGACACTGATGTACTGTATATGTTAAATAGTTGTTGAGTTACAGTGAGTTGTAGTAGAATGCCTTACAACTGGATAAGTGTTAGGTTGATTGCAAAAGCATTCAATTGGGACAAGATAAGTGCTTAGCGTGACTAAGGGAGTATAAATTGGCAAAGAGGCTTCTCATGGGAAGGGAGAGATGGACGGGAAGCAGCACAAGGAAGTCGGGGGGAGTGGGTAAAAATAGCTAGCGGCTGACAGAAAAGGAAGGGTACCCTTTCAAAATGATGAGTTAGCAGACAGGCTCTTTATTTGGGTGAGATTTGACTGAAACAAAAAAAAGTAATAAAAGGAGACAGATCAGATCAGTCTGTTGTTTTGGCATTGTTGTCATGTTTAAACTGGGTTTTGATCAACTTATGAAAATTAATTAGAGCTAGACTGTATATGTGTGTGTACAGTGCGTCCGCTAGGATTTTTTTCAGCAGCGGGGGCAGAAATACATTTAAATATGATTTAAAATATTAAAAAACATTTATTTTTATTTTTATAAAGGGTTTCAGGGTGGCATAAATTGTTAGCGCATCCACCTCACAGTTCTGAGCTCAAGGGTCCAATCCTGGGCTGCGGCCTTCCTGTGTGGAGTTTGCATGTTCTCCCCGTTCCTTGTGTGGGTTTCTTCAGGTACTCTGGTTTCCTCCCAAATCTCAAAAACATGCACGATAGGCTTATTGGACACACCAAATTGTCCCAAGGTAGAGTGTATGCGTGCATGTTTGTTCGTCTCTTTGTGCCTTGCGATTAGCTGGCATATGCTCTAGCACTCCAGCGACCCTTGTGAGGATAAGCAACTCATACGATGAATGAATAAATGAATGAATGAATGAATGAATGAATGAATTATTTACCAACCAAGCGTTTGCACTTCTAAAGCTGAAAGTTCTGAGGCATAGTTGCATTATAAATATACTAGTACAGTATACTTTCAGTAATATTTGACAAGACGAATATTTCATTTTGTCTTAATTGTTAGCATAGCCGCCATAGAGTTTTGAGGTCGTGGGTTTAGATCAGTGACCTTCTACGAAGCCGGTTTTCTGGATTAGCAGGGTACCTTCGAGAGTAACTTCATCATGTGCAGCCTATTTTACCGGCTAACCCAGACTACGAAAGGTAGATATGTTGGAACCGGGGAGTGTTGCCATGGCAACACACGTCAAACCTGGTCGTCTCAGAGTTAGATCTTGCTTAACCCCGGGATTCCAATTAACCACGCTCTATTTAAACAGCACTCCGCGGACGTGTCCTCTTGACAATGGCAGCGTACCTGGATGATCCGTAAGACATTGGATTGTGAGGGGCTCTCTTCAAAGGGCATGGGTTTTTGGAGACATGTTTTTTTCACTTTTTTTTCCCAAAATATAATAATTAAAAAAAAAAAAAAAAAGTGGATGTGTATGAAAAGTGTATATGTATGAATATATATGTATATATGTATATATGTATATGTGTGTGTGTATGTATATATATATATATATATATATATATATATATATATATATATATATATATATATATATATATATATATATATGTATGTATGTATTAGTGGTTAACACTGATGCTTGAAAATATTTATTAATAAATATTTTCTAAGCACTTCAAATGTAATCATTATGATAAGTTTTAAATATGTTGCTGTCCCACCGAATTATTTTTCAACAATAAAGTAGTAGAAAAATGCTTGGCTTTATTAAATGGTTTATTGAGTGGGTTTTCTCAAATCCGCTCCAGCTGCTCACTTACACACAATGAGTTGCCACAGCAACTGTTTAACAAGTTAAACGATGATTTACGCATGTGGTGTGCTTGATGTTCCTGACTTCGACAAGATTAAACACAAACATCTATCCATCATCGTTAACTTTAATAAGCAACTCCAGTACAAGTGCACTGCCTGACGAGAAAAGAGCAGGGAGAGATAGTGAGGGAGGGAGGAGCGAGAGTGAGACTAAATGATCGGCTTGGGACAGCTCACCTGCATTTTTTTTTTTTTAATTGAAAAAAAAATCCGCGACGGAATGAGGGCACGAAGTTTGAAGCGCGAAGTAACGAGGAATCTCTGTATATAAATGGAGACAAATTGAAAAATTTGTCCTAATGTTCTTAAGAGAAAAAAAAATACTATACTATATCGAATGTATGTTGTGGTTAACACTGAGTTCATAATGAAAAAGATTTGGAATCAGCTGTCCTCAACAGTATAAAAATGTCATGGTTCCTTCATTGACCTATGCAGTAAAATTAGATTTGCAAAGGCAAAGCTGAACTTAAACATTTTTTATTGTGCTTTGTATTTAGGGCGATTAAAAAACAAGAAAAAAAAAAAACGTGCAGAGGAACATCAAAAGTCTGTTGTCATACTTCTAGGAATTTTTGTTTTGGGGGCGTGGGGTGCAACGAAAGATGCGTACAACTTCATAGATTAAACTGATGTCATGCATGATGTCATAACATTGTTGAAAAAACAATGTCCCTTTTGAGACCTCAATGTAAGCCAAGGAGTAACACGGCCATGTGGTTTGTCCTGTTTTCTTGTTTTGGGGCAATTTGTGTTGCTTATTACAAAAGATCAACATCACCAAAGGGGTATGATGTACGTAGACTTGTAATCAAAACAATAAATTTACATCGATAGCATGTCACTCTTTTTGAATAAATCAAAGTGAACTTAAAATTTCAGTGCACAAGACTCAACTTTGTGTTTTGTCTTGGTCATTGGAAACGTACCATTATTATTGAGTTATAATATTAAAGATTCTGATGGTGACATTTGGCCCTGAAAATTTACTTCCAAGTTGCATGTGAGAAAATAAAAAAACTAAACTCAAAGATCAACAAATCACCATTTGTTATTGTAATTCGATTTCATGAAACGATTTGTTTGAATAAAACAGTTTTTAATGCTTTTGTACTCAAGAGCTTTACCTAAACACATTGACCATTTTTGATTAAGCATTGTTTGAACACAATAGGACAGTAAAGGTCACAGAGTAAAACAAAAATGAAAGGGAAGTTAATTTATATTGTAAAGGATTTCCATTTCCCAAATACATTCACACTCTCCTCTCGGTTTCAGTGTCTCTTGTGTGCTCTTCCTATTGGTCTAACTGTGCATCTTATTCTTTATTTGCTCTCTCTTCCTGCCTTAATTACCGGACCTACAAATTCACCTTTTCATGTTTCTCAGTCCCTTTTTCCTCTGATTTACTGTAGAGTCCTATTCCACTGGCCAAAAACTAGTAACCCTTGGAGTTCAGGAGATTAGATAGGATCTAGGGTTGTTCCGATCATGTTTTTTTGCTCCCGATCCGATCGTTTTAGTTTGAGTATCTGCTGATCCAGATATTTCCTGATCCGACTGCTTTTTTTTTTGCTCCCGATTCAATCCCAATCATTCCCGATAATTTTTCCCGATCATATACATTTTGGCAATGCATTAAGACAAAAATGAATAAAACTCGGACGAATATATACATTCAACATACAGTACATAAGTACTGTATTTGTTTATTATGACAATAATCCCTCAAGATGGCATTTACATTATTAACATTCTTTCTGTGAGAGGGATCCACGGATAGAAAGACTTGTAATTCTTAAAGGATAAATGTGACTTTGTATATTGTGACTAAATATTGCCATCTAGTGTATTTGTTGAGCTTTCAGTAAATGATACTGTAGCCATTTAACTTCTGCCCAAATGCATGATGGGAAGTGCAACCATAACTGTTCGTAGTGGTACCAATTGATATATCTTCTTTGCGTTGGAAAATAACATAAGGTGTTAAGAAAAAGATCGGTTACTACCTTTCTTCCCCACATTGCTTCCCACAATATTCCTAATCGTAGGGAGAGGGATTGTAAGGCTTTAGCCGATTAAAAAAAGGCTCCAAAGGCTGCCAAAATTTACTCTACTTATTTTACGCTGCCTTTTAGCTCTCTATATATGGGTAAAACGGCGCCATTACAGATTGAACGCAACAATGCATGAGTGGGTCGTGCAGCGCATGCGTTAAGTGCGTTAAATATTTTAACTTGATAAATTTGATAACCCTACCTTAAGCCTGAACTAAAGACTATGGATGAGTGTAACATATTATGTCTGTAATGTTAAATACAATTAGAAAACAATTTAATTAAAAAATATATTTATATTAAAAAAAGGCATGTCCGATATTTTTTTTTCCGATTCCCATACTTCGAAAATGACGTGATCGGACCCGATCGATCGATCGGGACATCTCTAATTGGATCTCAGGTTTTTTGTTTTTTTTCCCTAGTATGTGCTGTTGATTTGCATTTTCATCAGTGTCTCTTTGTATGTTTTTTTTAATTCAAGGGTTAAAGATTTGTTACAGATAAAATGTCTATCTTTATATCATCACAAGGACATAGTTGAGAAGCAAAGAGCGCAAATAAGAAGAGTTATGTCCAGTAAGTCTGATGATTTAATTTTTCTATCTTCATAAATGCACTCATTGTTATGTAGGAAGAAATTTGTTTTCCCCCCTCCCAACTATAGAAAGGAAAACCAAATGTTAAACAAATATATATTGGGATGTTAGCGCTAGAACATGATAATCTCAAGTAGAAGGCAGGAAGCTTCTGTAACGCTAACTCTCCAAGCGCATCCTTGATTTGTTGGTGATAGTTGTCAACTAACTCCTTCACATACAAATTCTGAAACCTTTGTTTGAGTGTGTGAGCAAGTGGCAATCATATTTAAGAATGATGTTCTGTCCCAAAAAAATTGTGCACTTGCAGGAAAAAAGATCTATTTCTGTAAAGCCTCTCATTTAGACAAATGTTCACTCTCTGGAATGTGGTCAAATACTGCTCAACGAGACTTTTTATCTTTTTAAGGCGACTTAGCATTTTTGTATATGTAACCACTATGCTGAATATCATGCTACATTTGACAATTTTATGAATTTACATATCTGCATTCTTGTATATTTGTCGTTGTTGTTGTTGTTTTTGGGAGGTGGGTGTATACGTGGGAATTTGTATTTTTGTTTGTGTGTGTGTGTATTTGTGTGTGTGCATCTGTGCAAGTGTGCGAATTGTTGTTATCCTGTGGTGGCATAATATAGAATTTCTTCATTAGCAACTGTATGAATATTTGTGTAGGTGTGTGTGTGTTGATGGGGTGGCAGGTCTTGCCGTGAAAGCAGAAAGCAGCCTTTGAACAAAAAATGAGTTTGCTTATCAGCAAAACAAGCTTTGTTCCAAATTTTGGAGAAGACTGAGAACTTATGTTTTTCAGTATGTGGTCATACGTTTATGAGAGCAAGGCAATGAACATGTAGTCCCTAGTTAATATATTTACATTTTCGATTTTATAGAGGCGTTGGTAATATCATTTAATCGTATTATCATGCAACCCACTCAGAACTCAGGGGTTCCAAAGCTGAATTGCTTTTAAATTACTCTCCTGCCTGGCGCCACTCTAGTGTGTAAGCAATCTTTTACTATTATATCATATAAGGTAGGGCTGTCAAATGATTAAAATTTTTAATCGAGTTAATCACAGCTTAAAAATTAATTAATCGTAATTAATCGCAATTCAAACCATCTCTAAAATATTGTATATTTTTCTGTAAATTTTTGTTGGAATGGAAAGATAAAACACAAGACAGGCATATACAGTACATTCAACATACTTCAGGGGTCGCGTTAACCGAATATTTTCCGTTGTTGACCGGTTTTTTAAAACGGTGACGGAAAAAACTGAAGTCCGTCCGTCATTTTGACAGGTTGCAATTCATACCCCAGACCACAGGGTGGCGAGTGATCATATTAATTAGCTATTGTCTCTCTTAATGCATGACGTCGTTGGCTATTCTGTCAGAATATTGTAGCGTCACCGGGGTCTGGCGGCGGCACCGTGATTGACACAGCAACGCGAGGTTCTTATTGGTGCACCCGGTGTGCCAGCGGGTCATCCAATTGGTGGACTAGATTGCCGCCTGTGTATAGACCCCAATCACATGACGTCACAACTCCGCCCCCCTGACTGGAGCCACCATATTGTGTGTCAGATCGTTGTGTTTACACATTACCGCTACGTAACGTACATGCCTCCTATTACGGCGTGTTTTTCTGCTCGTTAACATTAATAATCAAAATGGTGAAGGCGTGTGTGGCGGTTGGTTGCAGTAACAGAGAAGATAGACGGAGAGACTTGAAGTTCTACCGTATTCTGAGAGACCCAAAGACCAAAGAGGAGAGCGAGATGAACTGCTGTAATTCGACAAGAAATCTGGGCACCAAACGATCACCACAGACTATGTAGTAGTCATTTTATATCTGGTAAGATGCATTATATATATATTTAGAAGATTTTGGGCTGACAACCACAATTAAGATTATCGTGTGACGTTGGTGATTGGGGTCTATATAGTTGCCTCTTTTTCTTTGGGGGCGGAGTTGTTGTTTTGTTGGTGTTGTTGGCGGTATGCAGAGTAAAAAGAGAGAGAAAAATACCACGACTTCCGTGTCTAATTTTTCGCCGCCAAGCAAGCGTTACAATATTAATTAAAAATGAATGAAAACTAAATACTATTGAATATGTCATCATTTTCATTTTAAAAATTTAAGTGACGGGTAAAGATAGATTATGACCGGATTTTTATTACCCTGTCAGACAAAATGACAGACAACGAAAATGTCTAGCGCAACCTCTGACATACTGTACATAAGTACTGTATTTGTTTATTATAACAATAAATCCACAAGCTGGCATTAACACTATTAACGTTCTTTCTGTTAAAGGGATCCACGAATACAAAGACTTGTAGTCTTAAAAGATAAATGTGAGGACAGGTTATAGTAATTTCATATTAAAACCCCTGTTTTCATTTTAATAACATTTGTAAAATTTTCAATCAAAAAATAAACTAATAGCTCGCCATTGTTGACGTCGCCGAGCGGGACGTCACATGGGCTCCCTGCCATCCGTCCGCAGTGTCTTTAACTACGTAAGGTAGTGATTGCAATACACCACAAGGTGTCAAGGGCGAGTTTTAAATTAATTAGAGATCTAGCAAAGGCAAAGTCTGAGTATGTTTTATGTGTATTTTGCATAGCTATTTTGATTGGGAATGCCAGTTCTCTTTGATTGTGTTATGACGGCAAGCCGTTAATGTGGATCCAAAACACAGACCAGGAGATCAATAGAGCAAATGTTTGTATTTAATGAGTACAACAAACGGAGCATGCTAGGAAACGCGAGTATTATAAAGTACAACTTAGAGAGCACGCTAGGAAACGCGAATATAACAAGTACAACTTAGAGAGCACGCTAGGAAACGCGAATATAACAAGTACAACTTAGGGAGCACGCTAGAAAACGCGAATATAACAAGTACAACTTAGGGAGCACGCTAGAAAACGCGAGTATAATAAAATATAACTAAGAGAGCACCCAAGATGGCGTGAATATAACCGAGTACAAAATCCTAACTACAAAATCTAAAAGAGCACAAAAGTAAATAAGATCAAACCAGAACACGACCGAAGAACGTCGGGAAGCACCGAGGATGACGATGAGCACACAGCGGTAAGCAAGGCAGGTAACAAGCATATGCAATAGTCCGACACTTGTGTATGGTGACAGGACTCCTTAAATAATAAGTGCTCCTGATGCGTCGCAGGTGTATTGTGCAGCCCTGCCCATCTAGTTGATTCATGTGCTGGAATGAAAGAAAAATAACTGAGAAGGCACACAAACGTGGCAGAACCCCCCCCCAATGGACGCCCCCTGGCGGACCACCTGGTTTCGAAGGATGGAGAGAGTGGAAATCCCGCAGAAGTGACGGATCGAGGATCCAGGAGCGGGGGACCCACTGGCGTTCCTCAGGGCCATAACCTTCCCAGTCCACCAGGTACTGCACCCCCCTTCCCCGCCTCCTAGAATGGAGAATAGTACGCACCGTATATACCGGCCCACCGTCAACCACGCGAGGGGCAGGAGGAGGCACTGGTGGAGGGTTCAGGGGGCTGGTGGAGACCGGCTTGAGCAGAGACACGTGGAAGACCGGGTGGATCTTCATCGAACCGGGAAGCTTTAGCCTGACCGCGACGGGGTTCACCACAGAGTCCACAGCAAAAGGGCCCACGAACATAGGGCCCAACTTCTTGGAAGTTCCAGCAAGGTTCAAATCCCGTGTTGATAACCAGACCATCTGGCTTGGACGATAGACCGGAGCGGGCCTTCTGTGGCGGTCAGCAATCAGGCGGTTGCGGGCTGCAGTGCGGACTAGTGCAGCCCTTGCGTCCCTCCAGACTCTATGGGCCCTCCGCAGGTGCACTTGGACGGATGGCACGACGACCTCGGCCTCCTGAGAAGGGAACAGTGGTGGTTGGAACCCGTACGCTGACATAAAAGGCGACCTCGCAGTGGCCGAGCAAATGAGGGTGTCGTGGGCATATTCCACCCAAGGCAGGTGTGAGGCCCAAGAGGCCGGATGCAGTTGACAAACGCAACGGAGGGCAGCCTCCAGCTCCTGGTTGACCCATTCTGTCTGTCCATTGGACTGTGGGTGGTAGCCGGAAGACATACTTGACGTGGCCCCCAAAGCTTTGCAGAACGCTCTCCAAACCCGAGACACAAACTGGGGTCCCCTGTCAGAAACGAGGTCAGACGGAATGCCATGGGTTCGAAACACGTGTGTTACCAGCAGGTCAGCGGTCTCCAGAGCTGAAGGCAACTTGGGGAGAGCGATGAAGTGCGCCATCTTGGAGAATCGGTCAATCACTGTCAAGATGACAGAATATCCCCTTGAGCGTGGAAGGCCAGTGATAAAGTCGAGTGCAACATGGGACCAAGGACGAGATGGAACAGGCAATGGACGCAGAAGTCCTGCTGGAGCTTGATGGACTGATTTGCCCCGAGCGCAGATGGAACACGCAGAAATGTAGTCCATGACGTCCTTTCGCATACCCGGCCACCAAAACCTCTGGGAAATGAGGAAGAACGTGTGGGACACACCCGGGTGGCAGGCGAACTTCGAGGTGTGCCCCCACTTCAGCACTGCTGCACGCTGAGCATCTGGAACAAAAAGCTTGCCAGCAGGGCAGCCTCCGGGCACCCTAACACCTCGGAGAGAGTCTTCCACTAGCCGCTTGACCTCCCATCGGAGTGCGCCGATGATCAGGTTCTCTGGGACAACAGGCTCCTCTGAAGACCTCTCCTCCACTGGTTCATGAATCCTTGACAAGGCATCGGGTTTCCCGTTGCGTGATCCCGGACGGTAAGTAATCACGTAGTTGAAACGTGTCAGGAACAGCGCCCAACGGGCCTGGCGTATGTTGAGGCGCTTGGCAGCCCGGAGGTACTCCAAATTCTTATGGTCGGTGAGTATCTGGAACGGCACCTCCGTCCCCTCCAACCAGTGCCTCCATTCCTGCAAAGTCTGAACTATAGCGAGCAGCTCCCTGTTGCCGACGTCATAATTTGCCTCCGCGGGGGTGAGGCGGCGGGAGTAGAACGCGCAGGGGTGTAGTCTCTGGTCGACTGCAGACCTCTGGGATAGGATGGCCCCCACTCCGGAACTCGACGCATCAACTTCGACCACAAAAAGAAGATCTGAGTCAGGGTGAACAAGGACAGGCGAGCTAGTGAATGCCCTTTTAAGACTTACAAAAGCTGCCTCTGCCACAGAGGACCACACAAACGGGCGTTTATTAGAGGTCTACCTGGTAAGGGGCTCGGCCCTCATACTATAGTTCCGGATAAAACGCCTGTAAAAATTGGCAAACCCGAGGAACCTTTGTAACTGCTTACGTGAAGTGGGGGTTGGCCACTCTGCAACTGCCTGAATTTTGGCTGGGTCAGGCCGTAATTGCCCCTTTTCGACGATGAAACCAAGAAATTGCATTGACCCGCGGTGGAACTCGCACTTCTCGGCCTTGACAAACAGCCTATTTTCCAGAAGCCTTTGGAGGACCATGCGGACATGTTGGCGGTGTTCCTGCAAGCTTCTAGAAAATATTAAGATGTCATCTAAATAAACAAAACAGAAGACATTTAGCATGTCACGAAGCACATCATTTATGAGGCTCTGGAAAACAGCGGGTGCATTAGTCAGACCAAAAGGCATGACTAGGTATTCAAAATGTCCGAGCGGGGTTTTGAAAGCGGTTTTCCACTCATCTCCATCCCGAATCCTAACCAAGTGGTAAGCGCTGCGCAAGTCTAACTTGGTATATATGGTGGCTGACTTTAACGGTGCGAAGGCCGAATCTAACAATGGCAGCGGATATTTGTTTTTAACAGTAATCTCATTAAGGCCCCGGTAGTCAATGCACGGCCGAAGACCCCCATCTTTTTTGCCAACGAAGAAAAACCCTGCTCCCAATGGTGAGGACGAAGGGCGAATTAGGCCAGTTGCCAAGGAAGAGGTTATATAATCTCTCATAGCCTCCTGCTCAGGTTTAGAAATTTGATATAACCTCGAGCTAGGTAGTGGGGCATTGGGCTGCAAGTCAATGGCGCAGTCGTAAGGGCGGTGCGGAGGCAGGGTCTTAGCCTGGTCTATACTAAAAACCTGTTCGAGATCATGGTACTCGGCAGGAACATTTACCAAATTTACAGGCTCGGCAACTGTTTGGGCTTGATCCGGAAGTAGGCACGCCGAGCGTAAGCAGTGCGCGTAACAGAAGGAACTCCAAGTCACTACTTGTGTTTTAGCCCAGTCAATATTAGGGTTATGCATCTTTAGCCAGGGGAGCCCTAGCACAACCGAAGCCGATTTGCATGGCATAACCAAGAAGCTACGAACCTCAAAATGATTCCCGGACAGCTTTGTTTTAAGCGGGGGCGTTATAAACCTTACGTCCGCCAGGGGTCGCCCATCAAGATCTAGAACCTTTTTAGGAGTAGAGAGTCTTATTAATGGGCATTTAAGAGCATCAACAACACTCTGGTCTATAAAACATTCATCTGCCCCTGAATCTATTAAAGCAGTGAACCTAAAATTAACCCCCCCATGCGAAACTTCTCCGGGCAATTGCAGTCTCATTTCACCTCGAGTTTGTTTTAGTTCAATCGACTCCTTGCGAGGCAAATCATTTGACTGATTGCCATCATGTACGAACCTGGTCCCCCCTCGGGCGAGAGGAACCCCAGGGGCCGAAGATCCAGGATGACGTGAAGAGATCGCGTCACAGGCAGCAACGTGGTGCCCCGGCAAGCCACAGTAAAGACATAAGCCCGCCCTCATTTGTCTCTGCCGCTCCTCCGCAGAAAGACGACCGCTGCCGAGTTGCATTGGCTCCTCCCCCGTCAGGACCCAACTCCGCGTCGGCGTAGAGGCAGATGGTGATTCGACGAAGCCGTCCGCACGTATCGCTGCCTGACCGTACCGCGATGACGACCTACGACGACCCCGCTAATCCAAGGCTCGTTCCCTCTCGCGCTCCTTCAGTCGATTGTCCAACTTTACGGACAAAGAAATCAGGTCTTCCAGGCCCGAAGAATCCTCCCGGGCCACCAACTCGTCTTTCACCGCAGACGACAGCCCCCTCCGAAAAATTCCACACAGCGCTGCCTCGTCGTAACCGCACTCTGCGGCCAAAATGCGAAATTGGATGGAGTAGTCCGCCACGCTAAGATCGCCTTGAAAAAAATCCAGCAGGCGGCTGCCTGCCTCCTTGCCTCTAACCGGGTGATCGAAAACTCTCACAAACTCTGTTTTAAAAGTCTCGAATGACTGACGGATTGCGGGATTAGCGTTGCTTACCGCCATTGCCCAAGTGGCCGCTTTACCGGCGAGGAGACTCATGGTATACGCTACACGGGACCTGTCACTCGCGAACGTATATGGCTGTTGGTCAAATACAAGGGAGCACTGGTGCAGAAATTGTCGACAAGCGCCGGGTTCTCCCTCGTAACGATGGGGGTGTGGCAACACTGGCTCCCGGAAAGAAGCCGGTGGAACAACCGGAGACGGGGCGGAGTGATCGGGCGCCGCGGCAGCGTTACCTACGCCACCGGACTGTGCAGGTGGGGCCATATTTTCAATTCTAGTGGTTAGCGCGGTGATCACGTTCACTAGTTCATTTAAAGATTGTTCATGCTTGCTGATCATATGGCCATGACCGGCAAGCGCATGGCGAATTCCCTCCGAGTCTGTGGGATCCATGGTCGGACTATTCTGTTATGACGGCAAGCCGTTAATATGGATCCAAAACACAGACCAGGAGATCAATAGAGCAAATGTTTGTATTTAATGAGTACAACAAAGTGAGCACGCTAGGAAACGCGAGTATTATAAAGTACAACTTAGAGAGCACGCTAGGAAATGCGAATATAACAAGTACAACTTAGAAAGCACGCTAGGAAACGCGAATATAACAAGTACAACTTTGGGAGCATGCTAGAAAACGCGAATATAACAAGTACAACTTAGGGAGCACGCTAGAAAACGCGAGTATAATAAAATATAACTAAGAGAGCACCCAAGATGGCGTGAATATAACCGAGTACAAAATCCTAACTACAAAATCCAAAAGAGCACAAAAGTAAATAAGATCAAACCAGAACACGACCGAAGAACGTCGGGAAGCACCGAGGATGACGATGAGCACACAGCGGTAAGCAAGGCAGGTAACAAGCATATGCAATAGTCCGACACTTGTGTATGGTGACAGGACTCCTTAAATAATAAGTGCTCCTGATGCGTCGCAGGTGTGTTGTGCAGCCCCGCCCATTTAGTTGATTCATGTGCTGGAATGAAAGAAAAATAACTGAGAAGGCACACAAACGTGGCAGATTGAGCGCTTTTCTTTTTGTGAACATTATTTTTTTGGAGAAATAGGAATATTATTTTTTATTGTGCTTTCAATAAATGATACTGCAGCAACTTAACTGTTCCGCCCAAATGCATGATGGGAGGTTGGGCAACCATGACTGTCAGTGGTGGCTGCAAATGGTGTATGTTCTGCGTTGTGTTCAATAACACGTGTAAAGAAAAAAATCATCTCCTGTCATTCTTCTCCACGTCGCTTGCCAAAATAGTTATGTTTGTTGTGAAAGAGTTGCCAAAGCTTATTCCAATAAAAGGCGCGGTCCAATGAACACCTGTGTCCACTCGCGTTTCACCGCCTTTTAGCTCTCAATGTGCAAAAACGGCGTGATTGTAATCTGTTTGACGCAATGCATGAGCGGGTCATTCCGTGCATGCGTTAAATGCGTCAAATATTTTAACGTGATTAATTTAAAAAATTAATTACCGTCCGTTAATGTGATAAATTTGACAGCACTAGTATAAACATGATCAAACTGATCTTTCACTAACATTCCCTTAGTAATGTTCATTGTCCCTGCAAACTCTTTTCGCTCAATGACACAAAGCTATTAGTTAAATGAGGCCATCTTTTCATAGCTCGACTGGCTCTTTTCAGCTTCCCTCCAAATGTAACCATAAAACAGTGAAGCAAGTGTCTATTTTTGGCTTTTTTTTTAAACTCCAGATGTTTCAAACACACAAAGGCTGCAGATTTGGAGTGGTTAATTATCATAATCCGAATAATCGTTGCTGGCTGCTATGTTACAAAGACACAATGAATTTTTGTAATTCGTTGTAGTTATTTTGTACAAAAATATAACAAAAATATTGTACAGCGACAGTATATCTTCTTTTCTGATACTCCAGGCAAAAATGCATGCTTGTTTTTGCAGAATATATGCAATGCACATACTATTCTGTTCATCAATGTAATGTAAATAGCTATAGATGTACAATACAGTACAGTTCAATGCAGTACAGTACAGTAGCATATAAGTAGCACACAGTGTAGAGGTGCACAGCATGGGTTCAGTTCCCACTTATACCCCTTTCCCACTGGCCAAAAAACCCGTGTCAACCCGCTAACAATCGACTTTTGGTGGCAGTAGGAAAGGTGCAGCGACCCGCCTCGACCCGTGTCAATCAACCCGCCAAGCGACCCGCGTTAAAATCACCTCGGCTCTGATCGCCATGCAGTGTGAAAGCAAAACCCCGGGTCAACAGTCAACACCCTAATCTACGTGGTGACGTAGGCTAGTACGTGATGCGTCATAACAAAAACCAAAAACCATGTGCTCTAGCCTGGATCCACATACGGCGAACAGTCGGTGTAGCAGCGTTAGCAATAGCCATAGCAATAGCCATAACAGACGAAACAAAGGCTCTTCTCCTCCTCCTGTGACGTACACGACTCCTTTCAATTTCAAACCAAAATTTACGTCGCCTACGTTGCCTCAGCACAAGCACAGTGTTGATCCTTTGCTGCATTTCGACCATTTTGCGGGCAGTAAAATGCATGAAAACAGAGAACACAAACAGAAAGGAGGCTTCCATGTTGCTTTGCATTGTTAACTTCTTTGAACTGAATGAATTTGGTCGCACTTGTCGAAGCGTATCTTAGCGTGGTGACGTCACGCACCTTACGCACGGCTCAGGAGGGGTGGGGGTTAGACGGGTGAAAAAAAAAAAAAAAAAAAGAAACGTCTTTTTCGTCAATGGGAAAGGTTCCAAATGCCAATTGCTAGTGGGATGCATCGGCTTGGAAAAACGCGCGTTGACCTACTAGTTTCAGTGGGAAAGGGGTTTTAGTGACTCTGAATGTGAGTGTTAATGGTTGTCTGCCACTGCAGTATTTTGTGACTGACTGTCATTCAGTGCAGCCTTCCTTTGGCCTGATGTCAGCAGGGATAGGCTCCAGCACCCCACAACACCGAACTGGATAAGCGGTGTTGAAAATGGGTGTATTGATAAATCATAGTTAAAGCACAAGACAAGTAGTATAAATGACCTAAAAGAAAAAGAATGTTGCTGAAATAGTCTGAAATATGCAAATCAAAAATTTCTTAAACCTCTAATAACTGAGGAAAAAACAATAAACAAATAGACACAACTCGTAGGCACTGCCATTTTGTGATGGATATGTGACCCCAGTTATACCCACGTTCCTTTGTGCTGGAGGTAACCTACGGATTGCCAGCCAGGAGGTGTATTTAAATAACAACTGCTAAAATCACTGAAATACTTGTGGATCCCAAAACAATAGGCCTGGGGAATTGTGGGTATAACTGGCATCTCGAGCAATGGCGGACTATCTCAAAAACTCACATTTTGTTGGCTTAAACAGTTCTGGTATTTGAAAATGTTTTCTAGCTGCAATTTCGCCTACGTGTTGGAAATATGGGCTTTTATTAATGTTTTTCTCCACTACTACACATCAGAAAAATGAAATTATCTTGTTTTTTTCCCCAAACTATTAAACAAGATTCTTTCCGCTCGGGTGCACTTTACTACGGTGTTGTCTTGCATTTAAATATGTGAGCTGACCTTGACTATATAAATACATTGCAAAAAAGACGAAACAAAAAACAAACAAAAAAGCTTTTACCTGAACCTTTTTTAACATGTCATTAAAGTTCTGTTCTTTGTTTGATGAACTGCAGGTTATGGTTTTGTGGACTTTGACAACCCTTCAGCTGCACAGAAAGCTGTGACCTCACTTAAAGCCAGTGGAGTACAGGCACAGATGGCGAAGGTAAGACTTTTGCTGCCCTTCACTCCATTTTATGAAGAAGACAAATAAAGACATTGACTGTGGGGATGATAAATGCAATAATTGTCCATGTCAGCTATAGCCCTCCTAGTAATGGAATTGTGATGTTGAATACGATTGAATTCAGACAGATATATGCAGTTTTAAATGGTCAATGGTGTGGTTATTGATTGATAAATTGAGTCCTGTATGCCGTCACGGATGCGCAACCATGGCCAGGACAAGATTATTGATTGAAAAAGTAGAACACATGGCCTACTTAATTTATTTCACTTTGATGTCATAGTTTGCCATTTTGTCTGTTTATACCAGCAATTGCAGATATATGTGCATACCAATATGCTCATCTGTACTACACAAGCGATGCAGAATTTATATTATCATGTATCTCACCATAACACAGCAGCAGCAGAAGGTCACTAAAGTGTCTTTCAGTTTTGTTGTGTGTATTTTTTTCTTTAATCAAAAACTGCAAACAGGTTACTTTGCTTTGGGCGCACGTCTGCCTGCCTGGCAGTTGTGTAGGGGAAAAAAGGACTGGGCTGCCTTTCTTTCACATTCATTAAAACTATATCACAGTATTCTTCATTTAGATTTGTGTGAGGTGTGCAATTAAAATGCAGCAGTCTTCAGGCATTACAAGCATCCAGTAGAATTAAAAGAGCAGCAAGCCTCTGAGCCACGTTGCTCTTCTATTACACCTCTTTTCATTAGACTTCTATCTTCTGCGTTGTTCCTAATGGCTTGGGGGGGTCATTTGGAAGAGCAGCTCTGATGTGTTTAGCTGTTATTAGGGAGAGAAGAGTCATCCATTCCTCTGAGATTGAGTTTCCGGGGGAACGGAAGGAAAGTCAAAGTGAAATAAAATTACACCAACTTTGTAATGTTTCGTCAACCAATTATGAACAGAGTTTCTGACATCCGGGCTAACTTTTCTGACTTGGAATGCAAGTCAAATGAAATTAATGAAAATAATATACAGACATACTCAGAGATACACAAGCTCAATTAAACTTCCACAGTTTTTAGGACAAAGTTTGGGGAAAATAGTGGCTATCGAACTTTCTGTTTCAATCAAAGACAAGCTTGAATCTAAATGCTTGCTCATTAATCATCCATGTAGTCTGATATTTTGGAGTGTTCCTACTGAAGGATTGACACTTTGATTGTAAATGTTTTTCAGGGTGATTCTGAGCTTCTTCGTTCCAAAGTGTGATGGGTTCCTAATAAGAGTGGGAACCTCTTGGTACCTCACGATACGATACGATTTGCTATACAAAGCTCACGATAACGATGATCTGATGATATGACGAAACAACGATTATCGATACATTGGTCAGGAAATCATTCTAGAATATTCTACAAACAACCAATAAACAGAAAAACAAGCTCCTGCTGTGAATTGGAATGAGTTTATCACTGGTAGACGTGCAATCCGTTTGAAGTGGGAGGGATGGCAGCGAATGATGTTCATTCGCTGCCATCCCTCCCACTCCAAATGGATTGAACGTTTATGGCCGTCAGTGGCAGCCAATGCCGGGCAATGAGGTAATTTTGGGCTATTTAAGGTCATTTACCTGTTGATTTTCAGTTACTTTCTGTTGATTTTGAGGTATTTTACAGGTCACTTCCTGTTTATTTTGAGTTACAGAACATGAAGTTACTTGGGAATCACCCAAATGAATAGGCAATGACTCAGACTCAACAGGAAATGACCTGTAAATGCCCTGAAGATCGGACAAAATGACTGTGAATGCTCTGGTTTCGAATGAACGAACGTTCCTAGTCTAAATGTATTCGTTGTCGTGCACCGTCAATGCAGTCTTAGAGTTAATTGAGACACTATTATGGTGGAAGATTTTGGTAGCAACTTGTTGGTTCCTTTTTATTTATTTATATTTAGACATTGACACCTTTTTAAAACAATATCTCGATTCTTGGCAGGAGCATATCGATAACCTTTTGTGATAGAAAGTATCACAATATATCACCATTTCGATATTTTGTCACACCCCTAGTTCCTAACTTACTAGTAGAGGTGGGAATCTTGGGGCACCTCACGATTCGATTGCAAGTATGATTCAGAGGCAACGGTTCGATTCTAAATCGATTATTGTTGCACAACCCCAAGCCCCCTGCCCCCCCCCCCCCCCCCCACACACACACACACACTCTAAAATCCTCTCAGGCTTAAAGAAACTGCTATTTCGGTATCAAGTTAACAGTTCAAAACAGTAAATAAACACTCAGGTCCTCATTCTGTATCAACAGAATAAATTGCAGCATTTTGGAGGAATATATTATTTTTTTCCAACCAAAAAGTGCAAGCAGGTATAAATGAAAGACAATGTGTACTACTACTTCAATACAAAAGCTCATAAAGTGCTTTTCTGCTTCTTAAGTTGTAAAAACATGAACATGTAAACTTTAAAGTACAAATAATTAAAAAAAAAAAGTCATTTTGCATCCAAACCTCAACAATATGCAGGACTGGTCAAGTGGGTTTAGATACTGAGAAAATTGTTGTTGTTCTTGTATAAGAACACGAGTTGATCGACATACTAAGATGAAAGTGCTCTGCTGGGCATTTACTCCTGCAGTCGAAAAAACAAGTTGGGCGTAGCATGTCAGATGGCTAACGTTACCCAGCTGGGCAGCAAAAACCGTATTAGTTGCGTTGTCTGTAACAACAAAAACATTTTTTTGCCAGGTTCCATTCACTTATAGTACCGCTAAGCAGCTCAGCCATATTAGCACCCATGTGGTTTTCATGCATTGCACGTAATGGCGAGTCAGTCGATTCGACAGCGATGGCATGATTTTTACTTTTGTCTGCTTCCAGAGAGCCGGTGTGCCATGTCAGTGAAATAGCAGGATGACGTACCTCGGCTCTATTGCTTTCAACATTTTTCGAAATCCCTTATTTTCTAGAAGAAGATTTTCTAGTCGAATCCAAAATAATTCCTCGTGTCTGCTTTTAAATTTTTGGGAGCATGTCTGATTTCACCGAGAAGTTGGTTAGTCAGGTCAGCCATGCTTATTGCTGTTTTGTATCTAGGAAGCGTGAGTTGTGGATGTTTACTCTTGGTCCGTTCCCCATAGCGTCCGGAAGCCTGTGCAGACTGTGCTTTAGTTCCACTTTACTTGGCATATTTAAATAATCTGAATTTGGATGTTTGTGAATCGTTCTCTAATCTTCCACCGCCGAATCACGAATAATCTAAGAATCGAAAATTTCACACAGCTTTAATTCCTAGTGAAGTATGATAAAGGGTTTAAAATGCAAGACTAGTGTATCTTCGTGTCTGTGCAACGCCGCTCGTGTTTTGGAATTTCGTAGGCTGATCTGCGTCAATTTGAGCGTACTGGCACAGCAAGGTCTGTCATTATGGAAATGCCCACTGCAAGCTCTTTGTGTAAAAACTGATCATATATCAAGTTTATCCAGATTTACATATACATTTTCTTTCATTTTCATTTTCTACAAACATGTCACCTTCACTTTCCAGTTTTATCAAATTTATCAACTGAATGTGCAACCATTTGCTCTGATGCCGATCTGCCAGATTTCTGTTTTTTTTTTTTTCTGAACTAAATTTTTTTTTTTTCTGAACTAAAAAAAAATAGACATTCTGTTATTGTGTGTTGAAAAAAAATAACAGAAGAACATAGCTTGCACCATGCCTATGTAAATAATTTGCAATTTAGAATCAGCTCCAGGAAGGACACCTTGCCATAAATGTATTTGACACACCGTGCTTTCTACCATGCATTTTTGTGCCAGAGATGTCTCTGGAGACGACTTTCCATGGCTACGTCAACGACACTGCGAAAACAGCACATTAGCTGAGCCGCAGCTGCAGCTTCATCCTTCCATCATCACCACAGCACACATACAATAGGGAATGTACAGAAGCTGACCCATTGTAACCCATTGCAACAGGATATCTACGATAATACTGATTCATAATGTGTTCATAGGAAGCAGCGAATTAGGCACTCTGAATTGTCATTGAGTCAATGTGGGTGGTATAACCTTCCTAAAGGATTTTCTATCTCTTGTCAATGAGTGGGTTTGTAATTAATCCAAGTTAACAATGACAAGCAATACTTTCTCCTTTTAAGCATTTTTTTTCCAGCAAGATAAGAGCATGCTTCTGTTTATTAGTGTTTTTAACTGTGATTTAGCTCCCTCTCATCAATCATCATCAGAAATACAGTATGTGTGCATGTGATAAATCACTTATCCTATCCTAGCAGTCTTTGAGCGAGAGGCGGCATACATCCTTTAACATCATAATCGTGAAAACAAAGTCTCGTATGTGTAGATGTGGTTGATCCATAACACATCATTTTTGAGAAATGTACATATGTCTACCACACCAATAGTTGCGGAGGACCAAGGTCATTATTCTAATTAGAGATATTACCACTGGCAGTGTCACTTCAGATGCCTCTTTTCTCCTTATTTTCTCTACCTGTTTTACCACATCCACGTTGTCCTTGGTACCGTCTGCCACCTCGTCTTAGTCTCCCTCTTTTTTAACCTTCCATCACTTGTACTAGAGTGTGTAGGTGTGCGTGTGATTGTGTGTGCGCATGCACATTCTACACTAGGTACTGCAGTAGTGAGGGAGTAGTAAGGGAGAGTGAGAGAGGGAGAGACGTTGTTTACCATCCCCATCCTTGAATGTAGTTGTTTTGATTAATGGGAGTGTTAAAATGTACTAATTTCTGAGTAAAATATTTCCACTTACTTTTAGAATATTGCGTATGCCAGCCATCCATAATTAGCGGCCTGTGAGCAAAGTGTCCAGCCTGCGTGACGATTCATTGGCACTCGTGTCATAGCCAGGCTTGAGAAAGGAAGAATATAGTACCGTATTGGCCCAAATATAAGACGGCCCTGATTATAGGACGACTCCCTCTTTTTCAAGACTCAAGTTTGGAAAAAGACTTTTTAAATTCCAAATTAATTTTTATACAGAACATAATTACAGTACATCCGAAACAAATGATTATGACAATATATTTGAGAGGAAAAGTGTGTTATTTTGCCTCATTCAAATCTTAATATCTGAACATTTAAATATGTAAACTGAAGTGCAATCACATTCGTAAATGAATGGCTTCTGGTTTTTGAAATGTAAATAAACCAATCTATTGTGATAAAACAACAAAATTGCAATAACTGCATTAACAATCAAAGTGAAGTCTAACTCTAACTGTAGTCTTGAAACAAATCTGAATAAGGAAAAACATTGCAATAAAATAATGCAAAATGGTTAAACTTGAGAGTAGCTGAGATCTGTCATGATAGAACATCGCTTCAATGACATCTGGAGCCATCTAGCGTTGTGAATGGGGAGAGTAGCTGAGATCTGTCATGACAGAACATCGCTTCAATGATATCTGGCGCCATCTAGCGTCGTGAATGGGTATAATGTCTGGACCGCAAATATAAGACAACCCCTCTTTTTCAGTGTTATTTCAATGCAAAAAACACTTTCTTATATTCGGGCCAATACGGTACATGAAAAACAAACAAACACAATAATGATAATAATAATACAATGGTACCTATACATACAAAGTTAATTCGTTCTAGGACCTTTTTTGTAAGTCAATGGTTGTATGTCGAGCAGGATTTTCCCTCAAGAATACATTACAATTCCATTAATTTTTTCCACAGCTCAAAAACCTACACCAAATCCTTAATAAATACTGCTGGTACGATTACAAATGTCAATTACCCATAGTAAAACAAATAAATTATAAATAAAAATCGGAAAAATAATACACTGTGATAAAAATAATGATTAATTCTTATAATAACATAACAAATCGGGTTCTAATTTGGCGGATGTGTTTTGCGTGCTTTACCTCAACGCACCACGTGGCTGACGTGGCAATGAGATAGAGCGTGAGATTTTACTTTCCCTTTTGATGTTTTGTTGTTGTTGGCGTCAACTGCGGCAAACAGTAGGCATGTTGTGTTGCACTGGTTCTAAAATAAATGATTAAAAACCTGTTGAAGTTGGCGATTTCTTTGGCGATGTTACCACAATAGTAATTGTCACCTTAACTTATAAAGACTGGCGAACGGAAGTAAGGGGAGGACCGTTGAGATCATTCTACGGCTGTATTGTTGAGCCAGTTCATGGACTTGCACATCACGCTCATATTTTTTTAAACAATTCCATCTTCATTTTAATGGTAAGTGTCACCTTTTTCTTTTTATCACCACCTGCACTAATCTTGTTGGAGCCAATGTTTATTTCTCTCACAAGAAAATCCGCCGTGCATCCGTCTTGTCATAAATTGTCGTATTTCCTAGCATGTCGTTGGATGTAGAAAAAAATGGCGAGTCAAATTTTACGTTGGATGGCAAAAAGATCACGTGTCGAAGCGATGGTATGTCGAGGTACCACTGTATGTCAATTTTATGGAAAAACACAGCCTCATATTACTGGTATATTTATTTAAAATATATATATATATATATAATCTTTTATTATTATTTATATAATTTCAATTTAAATCTAATTTTAATCAGACAGACAGACACCGGTTGTTGATTTGAGTCCTCAGCTGCTGATCAACCTGTTTGATTAAGACATACACAAAGTCAATATTTTCAACTGTCCATCATCAGACTTGACTGAATGACTCATTCCGGCCTTTATTATTAGCTTTTTTGTCCTCTGGGTGACTCTAGTAAGACTTATTAAAGATGCCTCATTGATCTATGCTTCCGTTGGTGTACCCATTCAATAATTGAAGTGAGAATTTTAACTTTTTCTTTGTAAAGTGCATAAAATTTTGAGACAAAGGTGACCAAGTACAATTTTATGTACATGACTCTAAAATAAAAGAAGGGGATTGTGTATGTTTGTCTGGGTGTGCTCCTCCGTGTGAAGCGGATGAAGACAATGAGTCAAAGGAAAAGAGATAAGAGAGGAGTGGGAGGTAGCCAAGTGAGTGAAACCCAATTGAATTAAATGTAATTTAGCCTGAATGTGCACAGCCATCAGCTGCCCTCCAATCTTATTATAACCCAGCATTACCCATGGATTGAGCCTGTGTATGGGCACATACACACGTGTACCAAGAAGGATGGAGGAGTTAAGTGGATAAGTGAGAAATGAAAAACAAGGAATGAGAGGGTAGAGGGTGAAAGGGGACGTGTCCGACAGGTTCATAGGTGGACTTGACTCACTCTAGCTTCTGATACCCTTTAAAATGCAAGTTGTACAAGTCTAGATTTGACAAGGACCAACAATATTTATTTCTTCACCCATGGTGAGTATCTGGCATGAACGTGCATAAATGGCAGACTTCAGCTGTTTGGACAGCCAAAAAAAGGAAAGGTGAAAGGACGGTGTTTTTTGAGCCATTGAAACTACCCTCGGAATGATTATCACTTGAGGATTGTAAAAGAAATAATTTGACATATTTTGCCGTGCCAGGGAAAAAATGCAGTAGGCAGCTGAGCGTGGGGGCAGTGCTTGATTTGATGGAGCTGGGGTAGCACTAACTTCAAAACATCACAAAGTGCCTCCCCCCTTACATTTTGTCCGTCTGTGGAATTAGTCTTTGAGTGGGCTGATTCAAGTGAGGGAAGGAGCGTTGAATATAGTGAACGAGTGGGCAGCTGGAGCTAGGCAGGGTAGACTGATGGTGGGAATATGGAGTGGGCATTGAGCTGCAACTCCAAGAAGGAGGAATGTAAAGTAAAAGAGGAGAGGGAGGAAACATCAGAGGAAAATGAATGGCACTCAGATGAAGAGGATTTGAGTGTTTTTTTTTTTCTTATACACATGCATGAAATGCATACTGTATCAAACTTCTTATGCATATTTGTGAAGCTGGTTAAAATAGCAGGATTCAGTGTTACATTCCAATTGAGTACTCTGTCCTCACATCTCTCATTGTTATTGGTGGCCAGACATGTTTGTTGTTTGTCATTGAGTAGACAGCAGAGTCGGCTAGATTCACAAACCGATGGCACAATTCAGCCATCGATCAAACTTTGTGGACAGGCAACACCGAAGAGAGAGAGAGAGCTTTCAGAGTTGGATATCACAAATCAAGCGCTGTAACCTTTTAGTATTCCTGAGTCTGCACATGCTCACTGAAAACCAATGAGGCTTTTCCCCCCCTGAAGCACCTATCACTCTGTCGGCTCTTCTAGCTTTGTTTTTGTGTCTTACAGTTTTCTCTTTCTGTGACAGTCACTTATCTCACAGCTTCATTTTCAGAGTTCCTTCCCTGACTTCCTTTGGATTCTTTATGTATTGAGTAGGTTGAGCACAAATATGCATCCTTGGGTCCCTTTAGATTAATGCATTTGATTTATCTGCTATCCCTCATAATTAAGTCTTATACATTAATGATTGCAGGTTTATGCAGTGGGGGATTGTAAAATATTGGAATATCACAACAAAACGAATTCTTAAAAGTAGAGATATACTTTATGGCCGGCAGGTACTGTGGGTTGTTACTGGATATATGACGTTTGGACTGCAATAATAATAAGCTCTGGAACTCAAGGTGGCGAGACAGACACGGGGGACCGAAAGGTGGAGAATAGAGGAGGAGCAAAGTAAACAGGGGGGGACAGTAAATACAAAGGAGATTGCTTGGGTAGGGAGGGGCCAGGCCATGGAGTGCTTTAAAAGTAATGATAAGGATTTTGTAGTTGATTCTTTGTTTGACTGGGAGCCAGTGAAGTTGACGGAGGATGGGGGTGATGTGGTGTGTGTTTGGGGTCCGAGTGATGAGGCGTGCTGCTGAGTTTAGGAGGAGCTGCAGTTTCGGGAGGGACTTATTTGGGAGGCCGAAGAGCAGTAAGTTACAGTAATCGAGCCGGGAAGTGACTAGACTACAGACAAGCGTGGAAGCGGTTTGGCGGGTGAGAGAAGGGAGGAGGCGAATATATTGCGCAGGTTGCGAAGGCAGGCTGATCTAGTGATGTCGTTGATTTGGGAGCGGAGGGAGAATGTGCTGTTGAGGATGACACTCAGACTCGTAACCTGAGTAGAGGGAGTGATCGGAACATTCACTATTGTTTGTTGATGTTGTCAACCCAACACATTTTTCTCTGTTTACAAAACTCGCAGAAAAGCAAGCTAAATTGGTAGGTTGATTGAACACTCCAATTGACCACAAGTGTGAATGTCAGCGTGAATAGTTGTCTAATTGTGCCCTGTGATAGGCTGGCAAACAGTTCAGAGTATACCTTGCCTGCTGCTTATTGTAACCTAGCATTTTTACCAGCAGCCCTAAAACTTTCATGAGATAAGTGGTTGGGATGACAATTGAATAAATATTATTTTCATTTTACAACATAGCCTAAATACTTGATTTGGATAATCAACAGATTGTGTTTAATAGCCTGGTACACCAGACTCACCGCTGTTCCAGCTATTGAGTCTGGCCACCATTCAGCGGATACAATTTTCAAGGCGGAGCAAGCCACAGCAAACAGACAGCGGAGTGGACCAATCAGCGACGGGCGGACGTAACGTTAGTAAAGCGACGAGGGACTTGCGCGCGGAAGTAAACATACGAGGAGAGTGGAGTTTATTCAACATGGCTAGCGCGAGACAGACTGTTGTCAATGACATGTGTCGATGTGTTTTTGGTCATTTAAAACTGATTTTACCGTGGATTGGAACATATTCTCGGCTCTCCTGTTCGCCTTCTGTGTTGTTGTGAAGACGACTTCCGACACGGAAGAGTGACGTTGCTCGTTAAGAACACGTCACGCAAATAAACGAATCTGATTGTACGGTTGATTTTGTTCTCGCTCGAGAGGCCGTTAATGGGCTGGGTCCCAGACTATTCACACAGTGTTTGAAAAATACAGGGAGAACAGTCTGGCCATGCCAGGCAAGTATTTAAAGCTCTAAAGCACATCAATTTTCAATTTATTTTCCTTATTTTGATGGACAGCATTTTCAGTCACTCAGGAAGTTAATCTTAAGGTGGGCATTTGAAATACATGGGGGTGGGGGGTGCGACAATAATCATTCCCCTATGACTATTGTTTGTAATAAGCCTAAAGTATACTCTATTTACACAGCACACAATATCCATGATATTCATCAGGTTTTGTAATTCCGATTAGCTGCAAAAAAAATAAATAAATAAAAAATAAAAAATAAAAAAATAGGATAGAAAAGTCAACAGCAAGATTCGAAACCAAGGGGGGGCTTTAATGTGCTTTCCATGTTTTAGTCTTTGCCACTGTACCACGAAGTACTATATGTACTGTAGGTGTATCTTCAAAATGTATTTCAATTCAGAAAAGGTCTGGCTGAAAAGTGTAATAAATTACACTTATCCGGTGGGGAGTTGATGACCCTCCCCCCTTCAAAAACTAGTTGGTGTGGTGTGACAGTTCTGTGCTTTGAGCGGGAGGGCACACTGCTTCTGATGGGCTGGCACAGCCCCCTATCCACCACCCATGATGACAGCTCTGAGCTAAAAAAACTATGGATCAGAAGAGGATGTAGTTGCAGGTACGATGAGGAGATAATTGCGATTGTTCTGCCGCCAGATGCCCTTGGTGGAAGGATAAATTGGTAATTAAACTTTTTTCCAAGTGTGTCAGAAATAAGTCTGCTTGGGTGTGGGTGTCCATCTATATAGCCAAAGCAACAACGCTGTCAGAGATAAACAGATACTAGTTAGATTTTTAAGATATAACCTTTTATTGCTCATTTGTGCATGGGTGTGTGTGTGTGTGTGTGTGTGTGTGTGTGTGTGTGTGTATGTTTGCTGACTCAAGCTGGTTTCATTTTTTTCCCCCAACATAACCTTGACCCACCAAGCTGTCAACTGGTCCTTCCATGTCCCAACATCTAACAGAAGCGAGATAATACAGTTCTCTCATTTAAGCACAGAAGAAATACTTGGAACAGGCACATCATCACAGTGCCTGCAAGGTGCAAAGAAACACCTTCAGATGCAAAACTGGCACAATTAAAAAGGTTTCTAGACTGTTAATGCAAATTCAATTAACAAACCCAGTGTTCCATCAATAGCACAGACACGTTTCCAACCAGCAGACATCTTGACACACAAATATACACATTAAATTTATAACATATATTTTTTTCTCTCTCGCTTTCTCACACTCTTTAAAGGTTTATGACTTTATTTTCCTTTTTAGTTTTGTCCATTCAAAGACCTGTTTATAGATTTCTGCTTTTACAATTTTAATAATGATCAAAATACACAAAATTGAATTGTTGACTTTTTCCTTAAAGAATGAAAAATCCACAGTGGAAACTACATAGCTTTAAATTGATTGCTGAAGTTAAACGGTACCTAAACTGACAGTTGTGGGAAATACAATACAGTAATAGTTTAATTGTGATTATAACTGACAATATACTGTATGTTTTTTTTTTTTTTTTTTAATTAAGAGTTTTAGATCAATGTTTATCCTGATGCATTTTGTTCAAACTAAGGCGCTAAACAACTGTGGCAACTCTGGGAGCATTTATGAGACCCCCATGCAACAACAGCACTGGTAAATTATGATTCTATAGCTGCACAAAAATAGATTTTATTTGGAAGGATAGAGAGGAAGAGTCCTATCTGTGGTTCAAATTGAGCATTGTTATCTTTGCAAAGGTAGAAAACAGTATTTGATATAGCTTTCTAATTAGGATTTTGCTGAATTCTGCAGGTGAGTGTATGCCAGCAGGCTTGCACCAAACTTAACGAAAGGGATGCCATAGACAAAATATTTGTTATATTTCTATTGATTTATTCCTACCCAAAGATGTTTTTATTTTGATTTGTCCTTGTACGCCTCTTTTCAGATGCTTCCATGTCCTCAAGCCCTCCACAGGAGGTTAATCCCTCTGGTTTTAAATAGAGAGAACCATGGCAACAGTCCACTATAAAGCCTTGTCTCTGTAGGTCAATAGCATTGATCAGGATGTAGCTGTATCAACTGGAAGTGCAAAACACACAGTGCCCACCTTGTACACATACAGGTTTGAGTTGCAACAATATGTACAGTAAATGACATCCGCACGTGTTATCTGGTTATCGGTGTGGTCTGCAACACAAAATTTACATTAGAGTGCGAAGTGAATTACGCGTACAGAGATTGTAATGATACAGCATACTAAAATAAGTATTGCTCCTGACACTATTTCACATGTAGCATGTACAAGAGTGTTCATGTTGAAGAGTGTAAAGGAAGGATCAGTTTTACTGTGTATATTTTTGTAATGACAATAATAAGGCTTCCTAAAACTCGACTGCTAAATGAATGAGGAAATGAAATGGCATGTTGAAGCGGGTGGAGACAGAGAAAATCTCCATTGAATAGAACATGCTCTTGTCCAGGCAATATCCAGACGTTGCATCTCTGTGTTAAACAGGGTTGTTTCCCTGTCATTCTCAAGTTTGAATAACCACCCTTTGCGTAACTTGAAACAGAGTTTAAAGTGCATGTGACACGAAAAAGCATGTTTATTTCATAATACACGCGGTATTTTATGCTCCTGAATGAAATGGACCACTTGGATGTGTGGAGAAGCGATCGATATATTTATTAAATTTTTTAAATCCAGCGCTACGAAAATGACAGACTTCTGGCTTCGGTCTTGCACTGAAGAAGAGGGTGCTGTGACGTGTACGGAGGAAGGAGTCCTCTTCACTATACAGCCGTACTGTTGTATGAGAAGGACTAAGGATTCAGCTGATTTTGCGGATTAATACGTTTATTTTTCACATCACGCCGGCCAAACGGTTGCAGAAAAATCTTGCTGTATGAGGAAGAGGCGTGTGCACCTTTTTGGGGTTTCAAAAGGTCCCCATTCACCGGTGGATATTGGCCAAAACAAGCCCTACTATTATGGGACCATGGGATTTATGAGGAAGTGAGTAAACATTGTGTTTTGTATTATGTCAAATACTGGTGTCAACAATAATCGATGCGGCGATGCATCCCGATGCGGGCCATGGACGATGCGATTCGATTCGGGCAACAAGCCGAATCGATTCAGCACATATTAAAATATATAAGTCCGTTCAAAAATCTTCTGGTAATGCAATGGATTTGGTTTCCCCATTTGTATTATTATTCTCATGTTTACCTGTAGAGGGAGCTACTGTACAAGCAATGCAGGGGGGACGAGGAACCCAAATCGGCTTCCTCACGGGAGTAACGTCACAGACATGCGCAATTGCGCAGTGGCAATCGAGAAAGCAGAGAGATAAGACATAACAACAATGGCTGAAGCGGAGAAAGAGGGAGCGCGAAAGATTATTGACGCACCAAAAACATTGAAAGCAGGCATATGGAGACATTTTGGCTTCTATGAGGTTGGTGGGAAACTTGACCAAACTTATGCGGTGTGTAAAAATGAAAGGCTGCTACTGTGTGTAAAGAAAGAAAAAAAGAAAGCCCTGGTCTCATTCAAAGCACTAAATAAATGCTATGATGTTTTTTTTTTTTTTTTTAATATATATTACTATTTTCATTTGACTACAACCAGGAATGACACAAGAGCCTATAAAAAGTTGTTTAATGTCTGACCGCTTGTGTTGCCTCATGATTCACGAAAAATATGCTTGGCTTTAGCATTTTAACTCTTTCACTCCCAGCCATTTTCACCAGAGCAAGGCCCTTCGCTCCCGGCCGTTTTTTCTGGATTTTGACTGATTTTGCAAGGCCCACAGAAAATTCTGTTCTATTGCTATATAAACTTTGAACCCACCAAAAGAAAGATTGAGCTCTCTTCTTTCAGCAGAAAAAAAAAGTAGGTTCGTATCTTTTTCCATTCTTTAGAAATCAGCATTAGAAAATAGCTTAGTTTGAGCAATTTTCCAATTTCTTATGAAAAAACGGAGAAAATGAGCTTTTTGTAAACGCATACATTTCAAACTATCATAACTCAAACTTTCAAACGTCATAACTTTGACTTTAACAAAGCTATTTTTTGCATTAGTTACATCCCAAACATCTGAATAATGTTTTCCTTTTACAAAATACTATGAACAACCAGACAAATAGAGCTTTAGATAGAATAGTAACAATTTATTCACACACAACGACTGAGAGATGACAGTTTGTCGCCGAGATGACGCCGTTGTCGCCACGTCAGCTGTGTAAACTTTTCCCTCATCGTTGTCTGTCTCACAAAGATGGATTATTTTTGCATTTCTGCGGGGTCTGCTAGGCGAGCCGCTCCACGGGGGGTTTCACTCGTTTTGCACGATCGTCCAGATCCTGGTGTCCCAGGCGTCCTCTCGTTGTTTTGTCCGGTCGGAGCGCCGCCTGGGCTCAATCCGCCAGCGCTTTGACAATGCTGGCCGGCCGTTCACTGCTGTTGAATCGGCTTGTCTAGTCTTCCAAAATGCGCTACTGCCCTCCAGTGGCCAGTTTTATTGCTTTAAAATTGGTTTGGAGCGTTTTTCTTTGTTTCTCAGATACAGCGGAAGCTATATATGCTTCTTATAAAAAAAAAAAAAACGCAAAAGACGTATAAATACGGTTGCGGGACAGTTGAGCATTTAAAAATAAAACGTATTTATACGGTTCCGGGAGCAAATGAGTTAATGCATCCCAGGCTTTAATGCATCGTGATGCATTGCCGAATCGTACCGAATCGAATCGTGGCCCTCTGAATCGAATCGAATCGAATCGAATCGTGGCCCTCCGAATCGTAATCGAATCGAATCGTGAGGGCAGTGCCGATGCACACCTCTAATGTCAAATACTGGGATCATTTTAATATGTAGGTGGCTTGCATTTTGTGGCTGACATGCTCCTTGTCCCCTCGGCCGATGACCGGCGGTTTGTCGCACATCCCCCCGCCGGGAGAGCAGTATACTCAGTTTATTGCCCTCTTCATGTGCCCGGTGTTCTGTCAAATTTTCCGACCGATCAGAAATTGCAACTTTGTGTTAAAAATAGCCGCGAATACAGCGATTACAAAGTAAACACTACAAACTTTCTTTAAATGAAGGAATACTTATGTTTGATCATGGATGGGCATGTAAAAAGCTCGCTTCATACACGTTAGCTGCACATGTTAGCTGCACAACAACTGCAGCAACTCTCGTATGACTCTCGCTGTTTACGTCTTCGCCCTGTAGTAGGGCATTATTTTGCCATATTCGTGTTAACCATTTGGCAGCTACATGCTCCTCCGACGTCGGCCTGTTTGCTCGGCAGTCATTGTCCAGCTGCTTCCCCGACGAGCTCTCCTGTCCGTAGTAGCAGGGAAACAAGCTGTAAATTGCTCTCCGCCGGGTAGGTTGCCGATCGGCGGAGGCAATCGACAACCCAGTCGTCATGTGAAATGATCCAGGCTAGTTATATGTGATTTTCCCTTTCGAAGACTTTGAAACATCACTCGGTTCGGGTTAGCAGGTCGGCTAGCTGTCACGCCTCTTGGTTTGTTTACATTCTCCGAAGCCGGGGAAGGGAAATGACAAAAGCCCGATTTAGGCGGCATGAAATATCGTTCGGGAGGTGCGACAGTAAAAGTGAAGTCGACAGTTTTGACCATTATGGAGTAATTTTGCCATGTCGTCCTGAATAAATGCATTTTTTTTTTTTTTTTTTTTTTTTAAATTACTTCATATTCCATTTAGCACAAGACTTATTTGTCATAACCATACCATTTATTTAGCTATTACATATAATATATAATAGCTATATAATATCCTGTAAAAATATTGGAGTATAGAGACTGAAACAATGACATTTTGCGGCTCTCTTCGTCACGTTTTCCTCATTCTGAATACTTCCCCCTCGATGGGCTGCACACTAAATCAGATGAAATCGTTACTCCACTGACGTCATCCACCTGTTGGGGACGCTACAGCCCTATAATGGTAGGCGTGGCTAACCGGCAGATTAAAAGACTAATTTCTCGTCATCTGCACTTTGCTAAATTGTTGTGTATAGTCGAATCGTCTCAAAATATGATTGCAATTGGCATGACAATGCTATTTAAGACTTTTTTTCTCCTGTCGTACGCACTTTAAAAGAGTTAGTAGACTGGATTTTCTTTAAAAATGCTTAGTGAAATGGACTGCTTGTCAATAATGCATCTATATAATACACACGACCTGGCTTCAGATGTAAAGAATGTAATTCTAAGCTTGAACCAAGCACCATTAAAGTGGGATTAATCTTCCTCAACTTCAACCTTCATTTTTACACTCTCAAAGATCATTAAGTTCGAATCGAGAATTTAATTATTTGTATTCAAGGCCATGTCATGTTTTGATTAAACATAGCTATAAAGGCCTTCAAATACGAGTGCCCTGACTTACAGGTTTTATAAAATATAAGCTTTCAGCATTGTCATTTGGCAACCCCCCCCCCCTCTGACTTCGCTCCAAGCTGATGAAGTTCTTGCGTCTGAGCCACGGGCTTATGTTTGGAGCACCGCAGTGCTATGAACAGAAACACATTGCTCCTACGCATTCCTTTTACCTTAGTTTTCTTTCATAATGCAATTTGCCTGCCAAAGAGCAAGCCTTGTACCCTTTTCAGGTCAAAGGAAGCAGAGAAGAAAGACACGTATTTGTCTGCAAAACAATTTAAAATGTTCTCTTCCCATATCCCAGCAAGTGCTACCCCGGTGTTAATCCTGCAAGCAGACAGGCCTTCTGCCTTATTGCGTTTTTCCAATAAAATGTTCTGAAACAGGCAGACAATTAAGGAGCCATTCAGTGTAAGAAAAAGAGAGACCGGGGAGATGGAGGAGGTGGTATATGAGTCATTTTAGCAGCCTTGTTTTTAATCTGCTCGAGTAGGTAGTGCGGGGTTATTGTGTATGTTGAAGACCCGCCACGTTCGACAGCAAGGTTAAGACTTACTCTTTACCTGCATGACACTTATCCGCCCTCCACACGACCTCTTACTTATATTAATTCTGACATACAGTTTAATGTTAGAGTGTCTCAAATGCATAATATGTTAATATTGGTTCAGAACATAAAGAGAGTACATCAATAATTCAAATTAGATGATTTTTCACTGACATTCATCATATTGGTGAATAATTGCAAGGTTTCAGAATTTATTATCACAAATGTGTAAATATGTTTGGTTTGGTTCATACAGAGTTAATTACTAAAATTAAGATGAATGGCAAATGTATCTTTAATTGGGATCAAGACCCCGCTCCAAGCTCTTAAGTAGTTTCTGCTGTGTTGTTGCCAAATTATTATTTCTTTACTTGCTGTTGTGGTGATGCATTGCTGGCCAAACAAGTTTGTAACATTAATATTACAACTATAGCTACTTCCGTCCTACATATATAATGTACACTACTCACAAAAGTTTAGGATATTCAGTTTTCAATTTATATTTTAGGATGAATCTAAAATATGGACTATTATTCTCTTACTAAACCTTATTTCACCTTCTCTTTGCATTTTCATACAATTGTATATTGTCCAACTGTTAAAGCTGTCCAGTGATTGACGGGTCACCTTGCATGGCAGTAGTATAAATGCGCGTCAATGCATGTGAGGAAATGTAAGGTGCTTTGGGCCTGGTAAAACATAATGAATCATGGTAAAACAGATAAAATCACTAAGCCATATGGTATAAGTAATCTCCAGTCACCATTACAGATTGTTCTCTTATATTCCAGTTAATTTATTATTAATTAATTACTACTAATTATTTATAGTCACTGTCTAGCTAACAATGCATTGCAGTACTGATCCAATGATAATGATACACTGACTCACAAACTCTGGCTGTGATTGTTTAACCATTTGACAGATAGTCTATAAATACAGTATATTTGCAATCAATACTTTTGACTTAGCTGTAATTATTATTTTTTAAACATAAAAATAGTAACAATGATAATAATAATAATGCCATGTTTGTATGCCTTCTCAGTTCTTTTCTTTTCATTCCAGCAAATGAGTCAGCTGGATGGGCGGGGCTGCGTAACACACCTGTGGCGCATCAGGAGCACTCATTTTTTAAAGACTCCTGTCACCTTATACGAGTGTCGGACTATTGCATAGTTTCTTGTTTACCGCTGTCTGCAGCTCGAGTCTCCTGGCCATACGTATGTATTTTCGTCAAGGGCGTAGGTTTGCATAGGGACAGTGGGGACATAACACTACCAACTTTTCAGGATGCTGAAATTATCCCCACCAACTTTTAAGCAACCTTATTTGCAGAATGAATTCAGTTATAGAGGTCATTTAGATTGTCTTCCAATATGTTGTGAGGATAGAATCGATCCTACCATTATTAAGTGAATTACGGTACTTTCATTATGTTCAGACTTACATTGACCCCTTTTCACTCGCTGAATGCCAGTCCATTTTTATCCCTCACACGCACGTTTGATTGGCTCATGACTTCACCCCCCCCACACACACACACACACACATCCACAGCCCGACAGAAATACAACATGCCGCCTCCCCCGCCCCCTTCGAAGATGAGGGATATTGGAATGTAGAATGTAAAAGTAATGAAAAAAGACGTCAATATTGTGGAGGTGGGGAAGACACCACTAATTTTGCATCTGCTACAGTGCTTCCAGTCAATTTTACTCTTTTACTATTTTTAATCTTAAAGGAAAAACTTGTTCGTCAGAAATATTCTTAATGCAAGAATATTATTCAAAATATGATTTGAAAGCATTTTTTTCTTGATTTAGGTGAAAAATGACCAACTTTTAGATATTAGGCTCAATACGAAAAAATTGTAATATTTACTTAAAGTGGAAGAATCTGACGCATTAATCTGTTAACCTCTGTACCCTTTAACACTCAAAACAAGATGGGAGGAAATATTTGACTAGATTTACCAACTTTTAGATGTTAGGCTCAATACGAAAAAATTGTAGTATTTACTTAAAGTGGAAGAATCTGACGCATTAATCTGTTAACCTCTGTAGCCTTTAACACTCAAAACAAGATGAGAGGAAATATTTGAATAGATTCAACAAAAAAAAAAATCAGATTAAGACATTATAAATTTGCAGTGTGAAAGTTAGTATAGGTCAATACAGATTTATTTTGCATTAATCATTTAGCCTATCAATTAATTAAATTCATATTGGGGAGAAGTGTAGCCCTGACTTTTGTTCACCAAATATGTTTGGTCTTATTAATGTCCCGTCCCCAGCAAAAACTGTACATGCAGGTTATGCTGTTATATCGTCCCTACCAATATTGAGACCAAACCTACGCCCTTGATTCTTGTGGTACGTTTTGTGACAGTAGTTTTATTTGGACTTTACTATTTTGTTTTTGTCTTTTCTGGCCTTCGTCGCCTTTCCCTTAGTTATCTCGCCGACTTGGTTCGTACCTCTTTTTGTTTGTATTTTTATCTCACGAGTTCTGGCGTGCTCCCTTAGTTTCCTTTTTTTTAACAAATTCTACAAACCACCTGTCTGTGTTGGATCCGTATTTAACGGCTCGCCATTCCATAAAAAATAATAACTGTGAGGATGAGCGGCTCAGAAAATGAGTGAATCAATGTATTATTGACATCGTCTATATTTCAGTGTTAAAGTATCAACATTTCCATACATTTAGTATTGCAAATCAACCTGGCATGATATAAGTTTGTATTTTCAAGACCATTCTGGTACATTGACAAATGAATACGAAGCTATTTCGGGATTTACTCAATCTGGAGCTGACACTCTAGCTTCCTCTGAATATTAATTCTTAAAAATAACTGGACAATTTTGATTAATTTATGCTTACAACATCGTAGAGGGTTAAGAAAGCCTCTCTTTTTTTCTAACATCACTGTGTCCTAGTGCACCTACAGGTTCCGTAAAGATATAGAAGACCATGACATAAGACAAATAACCCTAATCCCAGTGTCATCAAATACATTTGGTTTACACTCCAAATTGATGTCTTCCATTAGAGTGTTCAACAAACCCGGTGAAACTTCAGCTAAAGCCACAATATCTTCCATTTTCAGTAAACTTTCTTTTGTCCACATGTACGGTCGCTCTCCAGTTGTTGTTTTTTTTCATCTATACCCACAAACCCTCGGTTGTCATCTCAACTCGGTTACTCCCTCTGACATCTGAGTTACAAGTCTTTCTATCAAGGGCGTAGATTTGCATAGGAAGAGTAGGGACATAACACTAGCAACTTTTCAAGGTGCTCAAATTGTCCCCACCAACCTTATTTCCATTAAATATACTAGTATAGGTCCATAGACATCATCATTATTGACGGGTCAGCTCGGCCACGCACTGTGCAACTCCTTCAAGCAGGGGGCCGCCCACATCAAGAAGAGCTATTCACAAACACACACGCAGCGAACTAACAGTGGATTTCAGCTCAAAAAGTACGAAAGCTATACCACATACAAACAGGAAGGATTGTCTGAGGAGTGATTTGTTCGAGGATTCAAGGTGATTACTATATTTTTCATATCATGCATGCATTTTAAAACATGAAAAAAATGGAGAAATTAGCCACTATGACATTGGCATCATAGTTCGCAATATTTACGTAAAATAAATGCTCCCTGCACATTGTTTTTGCTTTTAACCAAGAATCGAGACTGTTTTACATCCATATCTATAAAGAATTCAGGAATTTAAGCTTGTATTCACAAGAATTTCAACGTAAAAAGCTCTTTATTGTGGTAAGGCGGCGCCACAGTGGACTTAAAAGATGAGCCGCACATTTGACATACAGTATTTACGTAAAATAAATGCTACCTGCACGTTTTTTTTTTTTTTTTTTTGTGCTTTCAACCAAGAATCGAGACTGTTTTACATCCATATCTATAAAGAATTCAGGGTTTTAAGCATTTATTCACCAAAATTTCAACGTAAAAGATCTTTGTTGTGGTAAGGCGGCACCACAGTGAACTTAAAGACGAGCTGCATATTCGACATATTTACGTTAAGTAAATGCTACCTGCAGGTTTTTTTTTTGCTCTTAACCAAGAATCGCGACTGGTTTATGTCCCTATCTATAAATAATTCAGGGATTTAAGCATTTCTTCGCAAGAATTTTCAACGAGAAAAGCTTTTTGTCTGTGATTCCACTCGGTCAGCTTTGACGGCCTCGTCAACAATGCAGGCCCCCTATTTTTCGGCCCCACGCCCCTTGTACTGTCAATTGCATTATAAAGTCTATGATAGGTCATTTAGATTGTCTTCCCATATGTTATAAGAATAGAATTGACACCGCCATTATGAACTAAGCTATTTTCCTGATATTCAGACTTAGATTTACCTCTTTTCACTTGCTGAATGTGCTGGTCCTTTTTTCCCCTCAAACACACGTGTGATTGGCTGATGACTTGCATTTATTTAAAATTTATTATTTTCTCTATTATTTTATTTTAAAATATTTTATTTGTAGCCTATACATACATTTTTCAGATAATCATACATTCAGCATAATAAGCTAAAAAGGTTTCTTTTTTTTTTTTTTTTTTTTTTTTTTTTTGAGTTTGGCTGTGCTTGTGGACAAAAGCAGTCCTTGTTTTATATTTTTCTTTGTTACACCCTGACAAAAAAGTTTTTTAGTTGTATGTAATTAATCTATTTATTTTGACAAATGTTTATTTTTTGCATTGTTGGATACTTAAGAGATTATTAATAGGTGTGTATGTTTATATAATTTATGTTCAAATATTGCAATTTAAATTTGCTTATAAAATCCAGACATTTATTGTGGAAGTTTTCAAAATGTTTCATTCATAGTTTTTAATAACAAAGGTTTGAATCGAATGTTGTATCAACTGAACAAATACATATGAAAGTTAGTATGAGTCACTACAGATTTATTTTGCATTGATCATGTAGCCTATCAATTCATACATGACAAATGAAGCCCTAAACCCCATTCACCCAATCGGTTTGGTCTTATTAATGTCCCGTCTGCTGCAAAAAGTGTTCATGCAGGTTATGGTGTCCCTACCAATGTTGAGACCAAATATAAGCCCTTGCTTTCTGTATTTACAGTATGGCAGTCAAAAATGGCAAATGGTAGTCAGTCTAACAGTTCTTGCACTGTTCTTGACCCTTAGCATGTGCAGTGCTTAATTATAGATTAATAATTTCGATAGTGGATTGCCCAGAAGGTTCTTTTCTCATTACACGGAAGAGGTCGGCAGGGTTTCATATGATGCTTATCTGTGCAGTTATAAACTAATGATTACACAACAAATGAAACACACTGTGTTCTTAAGTAAGTTCAATATGGACTTAATGGGATGCTGTATAGCAGGGGTCCCCAAACTACGGCCCCAAACTATTTTATTTTTTTTTTTTCTCACTAGTGTTATTTATTTCCTGGCCTTTTTCTGTGAAGAACTCAGAGAGGGTTATTTGGTTATTATCTATTTAATTAATAGTTTTGTTATTATTATTTTATTATATTATATTATATTATTTTTATTTTATTTACTTTTGTTCCGTGAATAATCGAGAAATGTTTATTGGATTGTGGCTTTCAGAAAAAAAATATTTTTTTACATTTAGACACTCCTGCAATCGTCACACTTTTTCTGTTACAGACTGACACCGGCCCCTCATCAGAGAAGGGAAAAGTTATGAGGCCCTCACAGGAAAAAGTTTGGGGACCCTTGCTGTACAGCGTATGTCATCAAGATTGGAAATGTTATTTAAAAATGGTTGCATTTATTTTTAATTCCAATTTAAAAATGTGGCTAGACTTTTTTAGTTTTAATTTTCTCCTTGAATTATCGAAAACTATTAGTGAAGGGGCTGAAACACTATTCAGATCGCTTTATCTTTTGATCATTTTCATTTCCACCATTATACATATTTGAAACATTGTAGGTTGCGGAATATAGTAGGCTCGTTGTCAGCATATCGTTCTCACTGTTTTGAGTTTAAATCAAGGCTCCTACCTTTTTCATGTTCTATCAAAGCATGTTGAGATTTACCACCATTTTCCCATATTCCAAAAACACTCATGTTAATTGAACTGAAAACTCTTAACTAGACCTTATGTGTGAATGTAAATACAAATGGTTGTTTGTATTTGTGTTCCTTGAAATTCACTATTCAAAGAACGCTTGCCTTAAATCAGCTGGGATATGCTCCAGTTAACTTATGACTCTAATGAGGACAGGCAGTATAAATAACTGATGAATGAGAGTTGTCATCCACTTTACACAGCCAAACTATTGAATAATGTCATGATGAAAATGAAATGTAATATTCTAACAATATTGGGGAAAATAGGGACGATGACAGGCATTAGGAAATTTGCTCTTTGTAGACGAACTTGAATTTTTTTGTTTGTTTGTTTTTAATGCCCGTTGATGAATACATGCTGTCATGAGTGCATTGTTTGTTGGCACCCAAAGAGACTTAAACATTCAAATAGACATGTGCTGCCAACTCCCATACTGTAGGCTGCTATCACATGCATACACACATTTTGAATGACAAGTGTATAAAGAGACAACAATAATCTATGCAAGGCCTTTGACTGTACAATAGGTGCGTGTGGGCTTTAATGGGTGAGTGTGTGTGTGTTGGTTGGCGGGGGTCATGTGTGCGTGTCAGCATGTCATCCAGATCATCTCTCTGCATTCCAAGTAATTAGACTGCCCAACAGCTGACGCCCATTATGAGAGATTACAACATTGAGTACAGAAAAAGAGACTGTTAAGAACATCAGAGAACTGCATGCAAGCTGATCATGTTATTGCTATTATGTATGTAGTCAGTCTTTAAATATGTGTGTGAGTCTATGATCCAACTACATGAAAAATTTGTTGTTATGTCTCTCTTCTAGGCGCGTCACGTCTGCTTTATTGAGGATTATAGTAACTGGATGTCTCTAATCATGTATTATGAACATTCAGTTCAGCACCACTATCACCTTTCAACACCACCGCAACAAGGGAATAATGTATTTACCAGAGTCTGAATTACACACTTAACGTCATATTTTCCAAGTTCAAATGGCTCATTTAATAATTGAATCTGAGTAAAACCAAAGTACCATAAAACAAACAACATTACCAGAGAAATTTACACTGCTTTTTACTCGACTATGCAGATTCAAGCCCTTATTCAAATCAATCACTGTGGTCGTTACACCAAATAAAAATGTACGTCAACAACAACAAAAAATCTCAGTATAAAAATATCACAACCAATCATGTTTTTTTCTGTTTCTCTAGGGCACAGGTGTCAAACTCAAGGCCCATTGGCCAGAACCAGCCCTCCACATCATTTAATGTGCTCCACGAAAGCTTGCCACAGGTTTTCTTTTACTTCTGTTCCACATAAGATATCTATTATTAAAAATAAATTTAAAAAAAAAAAAAAAAAAAAAAAAAAACATTTTTGTATTTTGTTATCTAATGCAGCGGCAGTTAAATTACAGTGTTATGAAATAGTATCTGAACCTTTTGGAATTTCTCACATTTCTACATAAAATCACCATCAAATGTGATCTAATCTTTGTCAAAATCACACAGATGAAAAAACTGTCTGCTTTAACTAAAACCACCCAAACATTTATAGGTTTTCATATTTTAATGAGGATAGTATGCAAAGAATGACAGAAGGGGGAAAAATAAGTAAATGAACCATCACGTTTAATATTTTGTGGCACCCCCTTTGGCAGCAATAACTTCAACCAGACATTTCCAGTAGCTGCATATCAGTCTGGCACGTCGATCAGGACTAATCTTGGCCCATTCTTCTCTATAAAACTGCTAAAGTTCAGTCAGATTCCTGGGATGTCTGGCATGAATCTCTGTTTTTAGGTCATGCCACAGCATCTCAATGGGGTTCAAGTCTGGACTTTGACTTGGCCACTCTGGAACGTGTATTTTGTTCTTCTGAAACCATTCTGAAGTGTGTGTGTGTTTTGGATCATTGTCTTGTTGCAACATCCTTCCTCGTTTTAGCTTCAACTGTCTAACAGACGGCCTCAGGTTTTCCTGCAAAACATCCTGATAAACTTTTGAATTCATTCTTCCGTTAATGTTTGCCCTGAGGCAGCAAAACAGCCCCAAATAATGATTCTCCCTCCACCATGCTTCACGGTGGGGATAAGGTGTTGATGTTGGTGGGTTGTTCCATTTTTCCTCCAAACATGACATGTGTTATTCCCAAACAATTCAACTAGGGTTTCATGAGTCCACAAAATATTTTGCCAAAACTTCTGTGAAGTGTCCAAGTGCCTTTTTGCGAACATTAAACGAGCAACAATGTTTTTTTTTTTTTTAGACAGCAGTGGCTTCCTCCGTGGAGTCCTCCCATGAACACCATTCTTGGCCATAATTTTACATATAGTTGATAAGTAAGTGCACAGAGACATTGGGCTGTTCCAGTGATTTCTGTAAGGCTTTAGCAGAAACTCTAGGGTTCTTTTTTACCACACTAAGTATTCTGCGCTGAACTCTTGGCGTCTTTGGTGGACGGCCACTCCTTGGGAGAGAAGCAGCAGTGCCAAACTCTCGCCATTTGTAGACAACTTCTCTGACTGTTGATTGATGAACATCCACACTTGTAGAGATGGTTTTGTATCCTTTTCCAGCTTTATACAAATCAACAATCCATGATCGCAGGTCTTCAGACAGCTCTTTTGACCAAACCATGATGTGCATCAGACAATGCTTTTCATCAAGACAATTCTTACAGGGTGTGTGTTTTATAGTGGGCAGGGCAGCTTTAAACCACTCATCAGTGATTGGGTACACACCTGACATAAAATGTTTGGTAAAAGTTGGTTTCAATTGCTCTTTAAGTCTCCTTAGCCAGAGGGTTCACTTATTTTCCACCCCTCTGTCATTCTTTGCATACTATCCTGATTAAAATATGAAAACCTATAAATGTTTGGGCATAAACTTCATAACCTATTGACATGACACGGAAAACGGGGCCGATCCATAGGGGGCCTATTTTCAAAAACTTCAAAGTCAAATATTTTCAAAACCAAAGCTGCTACCGACCTAAAACCAAAACAGGCACCTACCTTAGCCATATATGTGTCTCCATGAGCAGCGGCATCAAAAAATTCAAAGTTGTTCCCCAATAAAATCCAAAGTAATTATTTTCATATAAGTAAAACAAAACTTAAAATAGCTATAAAATTCTCAGATTTTATACTAGATGCACAAATATATATATATATATATATATATATATATATATATATATATATATATATATATATATATATATATATATATTCAGGATCAATAGCAATATTTAACATATCATATAAGTTTTTACCCAAAATACCAACTTTTCTTTTTCTTTTATATACTGCATGTTTTCAACAGCTATTAAAATCACTCAATTTTCACATCAGAAACTTAATACTTGAGGAAATATGCAGAATCAATTATTATATATAAAAAGAATACTAATAAATTCTATATACAATCACAACTTTTTATAGAATAGAATAGTCCTTTATTGTCATTATACAGCATTTCCCTTTGCAGTGCATGATAAGTTAAAATCTCAAAAGTGACTTGCAAGAATAAAATCTAAATAAACAAATATAAGATGCTAATGAGATAGGTGCATCTTTCGTAGTTCTTCAAAAATCCAAGCTTAAATCCAACATGAGTGTGTGTCGTCCTCGGCTGACTATTACTAACTGAAGCTCGGCCCCCCATGGTAAGGCGTGACACAAAGAATGACGAAGTGTCAGATCAATAGGTTATGAAGTCTATGGTTTGGGTGATATTAGTTAAAGCAGACACTGTATTTTCATCTGTGTGATTTCGACAAAGATCAGATCACATTTTATGGTGATTTTATGCAGAAATGTGAGAAATTCCAAAAGGTTCAGATACTTTTTCATACCACTGTATGTATTAGGGACAATGTAAAAACATATCTCTCTCCATGAAAAAAGCAGCGAATTAGGTTTTTTTATTTTGTTTTTGCGTACACGCAGTACACCCTATAAGAAGGCCGCACTGTAACTACAATGTCATGTGACAAATGACGATAAGGAGTTTGACATTCACACTATTTGGACACCCACCTCAAATTTAACTTCTTGATAAAAGTTACATACATCTGTGATAGATTGATCCCATCCATGTCCGTCACAATTTGTAGTATTGTCTGTGGCTCCTCTGTGTCCAAACCTCCCTGATGGCTCCACTGTCAAGGACAGGGTGATTGATTACAACTCTGGGCAGCTGGCAGAAAACTAAGGAAATCGCCTGCATACTGGTGTGCAGCCGCATCTGATGCTATGATGAATTACCAGCTTTTTAATAGACACAGAAGTGCAAAGTAAGTAAGTGAGAGAAATATGAGGTAAAAACAGTGCAAAAGGGAGGATAGCAGAAGACACCCTTCAAGGAGAAAAATTAGTGGATCAGAGAATATGTTACTCTTTAGTCTCAATTACTTCGAAGGCCTGATCGTAATGCTTAAAGTGAGTCATGCAGTGAGAAGATGCTGGCAGCTGGTTACTGAATCCCAGAAAGAGAAACAGTGCTCTGTCACAAACTATCATTTAACATTGAAACTGTTTCTCAATCAGTCAGGTGTGATGCCATTATTTTGGAGAGTCGTGGTTTCGTTAACAAACATGGGACTAGAGAACAGCATTTCTATTATGTGTGTTTTGATTGCAACATCACTTATAAAAGCTGGTTCTCCCATTTAATGAGGGTCTTGGAATTAGTTGAATCTTTTAAAGGTTAGCTGTGCTTAATGACCTTTGTAGCCAATTAACCACAGAAAAGCTGGTGCAGAAATGAGAGCATGGATCAAATGAAGTTGTTACCTTGGAATAATTTATTGTGATCTATAACAAAAGTAGTTACGGTGGTTATAGAAACAGAAATAATGAAACCTCGTGAAACTAATCCATTTCATGACTGTTTAACATTTTTTTCCAATTAAAATGAATGTGGTTTAAAAAGTTCCAGGTTCGTAATGTGAGCATTAAAAAACCTTCTTCAACCAAAATGAAATGCTTTATGAACCATTACTAACATTCTTAACACTAACACATTCATATAAATCTGTCTACTGTAATCTGAGATGATCAATTGTGGCATAACGGTGGATGACTGGTTAGCATATTTGCCTGACAGTTCAAGGCTTGTAGGTTTGAATCCAAACTCTGGCCATCCTGTGTGCGTATTCACCCAGTGCTTACGGAGAGTTATCTACTGGCACTCTAGTTTCCTCCCATATTCAGAAAGCTGTCCTGCCACTGGTCAAGAGAGCCTACTGCCCCATTCCCAATGGCTCGTAGCGGGCCAACATCGATAGCGGCTTGGAACGACACTCACTGAACACACAATCACACAGCAATATTTGAGGAAACTGTTCACTGTTCCATTTTAGGGTAAACAGCATTAACACGCTATTAGTACTGGCCGATATAGATGGCAGCATTTTAGCACTGTATCAAGGCCTGTTATGATACTAGTATTGGTATCGGTACAGCAATATTTCAGACCTCGTTTGCAGTCATTCAAAGGATCTCTTATCATTCAATTTAAATGTGACACACTCACATCTCCTGTTGGGGACTTCTCTGCGCATAGGCGGAGTTTGACTTTTGGGGCAGGGGGGTCACAACATGTTGATGACCCCAAAACGCAGTGTCACCAATACAATTAACTTACATGAATAATTGAAAATGAGCGTTTTTTTTTTTTTTTGGTCTCTCGTCATTCTTGAGGGGGATTATAATTTGGTCTCTCGTCATTCTTGAGGGGGATTATAAATCAGACTGCTTAGGACAGCTATACTTTTCGCCAAAATCGTCATCCATTGATAATGGTACGGCCGCCGGTGTCGTGCCAACTTACCCCCGTCCAAAATTGTATCGCCTGGACGGAGTCACTGCGCTACACTGATTTTCTTGATTTCCGTGTTTTGGTGATGTAGTTATCTACAAGGTTTTAAAACATGACCCATCCATTAAAAAAAAAAAAACTTTTTTTTTTTCTGTGGTATAACGTAACATACACACTGAGTGTAAAAAAAGGCAATGTTTTACTGTTTTACTAGTAGAATGACCTTTAACTATTATTACTGTAATTCAAGTCCTGTATTGAGTTTCTCCAGTTTATTAAACGTCGATATCCATAATTTCTAACTGTGGTTCTTTTCTGGCTTCAATTAATTGTTTAAATCAACATAACTTATAACTAATGTGTGTGTGTGTTCCCGCGGCCAGGGGATGGAATTTTTGACGGGGGTAACTACATTGGCAAGACACCAGTGGTGGCTCTGTTGTACAATTACTGTCTTTAGTGGGGTAAATTGAAACTCCACTTATCATTTTGGCGGTGCTCTCTGGCGTTTCATGGTCCACATTTTCAATCCTTGGTTCTTGCTCAGTAGTTGTTGTCGCTTTTGAAAGCTTAGTTTTGAAATAATTCTGTATATCTTGCCTCTTCGGTCTTCGGGTGGTTTTGGCTAAGCAAAGCAAATGACCATCTAAGGTACTAGTCACATGATCTGTTCGAAAAATAATTTTGACTCATTAAGGAAACATATTTTTTTGTTCATTTAATTCATTTTTGTTGTTTGTTTTATTGCTTTACAACTTTTATAGACAATATTTTACCGGAAAACGTTTGAAATTTCAAAATCATATTAGGAAAGTCAGTTACATGCAATTAAACTTTTCGGCCACCAGGGGGGGCCTGGCTCCCCCCGACCCCCCTTAAACTCCATGTATGTCTCTGCGCAAAAAAGGACTCAGCGATCCATCGCAATCGGAGTGTTGTCATAGCTTTTAGCCAGTATGGCTGCAGACAACATAGACTCGTTGGTACCCTCACCTGTGGAGACTGAAAGGTGTCCGCAGTCGTTATATGCAATATTTTAAATCCACTCCCAGTAACCAACAAAGTGATTAAATTGAAATGTAGTAAGTTTGTTACAGTCTACCTTCACACAACATGTTCCGGCAAGAAACAAGATTTAAAGATAGCCATAAATGCATGTTTTGTGGATGTTAGTTTCTTTTTTTTAATCAGTCAAATATTACTGTATACTGCATTTTCCTTGTCGTGTGGGTCTTCTGTGGTGTAAAGCATACCTGTAAAACATTTTTTCATTTTCCAAATACTATTGTTTAATTCTAAGCAAATCTTAAACTGATGGCTATGATAATTGGATGGTGTTTGATCCATACAGCCTTGTGTATCCCAAATCACATTCCCAAAAAACATTTTCTGAAAATATCCTACTGGATAACACCATTTAGAAAAGATAGATAGCTTGACATCTACAGTAAAATGCCACAAATGCTGTAATATGAACTGAAGAGAGACAAAATAATGAGATAAGTACCCAGTGTTGATTTCACTGAGCCTCCAGTCATTGTGTAGATGGAGAAACGTGTACATCTCCTTGGCTAATGAAACCCTGGGGATATCAGGGTTTAGGGTCCATAAAGTATTTATGATATGTTCATTAAGTATTGATTAAGCCGTTAGAAAGTGTTTAGACACCCAGACGATCATTATGAAAGATTAGATGTCATCTGGAGAAAATGGAGGATGGAGAAGTATGGAAAAAGAGCAAGGTGTCAGTGAAGGGTACTTGGAAATGATAGAAGGATTGGGGTGGTGGAAAAAGAGGAGAAAGCGGGAAACATGCACTAGGTGATAAAGAGGCAGGAGAACCAGGAGTGAAAAAGGAAAGTGTCTGCTCTTTAATTATTAACCATGTATTCGGATTGCATTTTGGACAGCAGAGCTATACCATTACAGGAGATTATAGTTTAATCTGACAAAGAAGCAGTGGAGGAAAATAAAGTATCATGGGGGAAATGACATTCATGTATAAAGCACCTGAGATGGAAACCTGTGCTAAATTACAAGTATTCTAAATGAAAATACTTTGGTAGAAACTTGTTTGAAAAGTTGAACGCCACTGTTGAAGATAAGTCATATTAGATCTCGACTAGAGTTTGCCAAAAGTATATGGAAGACTCCAAGGTCAAACGGAGGAAGAATTCTTTTGTCTAAGGAGACCAAAATTGAGCTTTTTGGCCACTAGACAAGACATTATGTTTGGCAGAAACCAAATACAGTGGTACCTCGACATCCGACCGCTTCGACACAGGAGCTTTTCGACACCCGACGTAAAATTTCACTCGCCATTTGTTACTACATCCGACGACATGCTGGAAATACAACGATTTATGACAGCGCCGCAGTTTCTTTGTTTTCCCGCAAGACTGACGCACAGTGGATTTTCTTGTGAGAGAACTCAACATGGGTTCCAAAAATGTTAGTACAGGTGGCTAAAAAAGGAAAAAGGTGAGGCTTACCATTGAAATGAAGATAGAAATCATAGAAAAATATGAGCATGGTAGTCGCGTCCTTGAACTGGCTTGACAATTAGGCCTTAAAATGTCTAGAATCTCAACGGTCTTTCTCCGACCTCTGTTCACCAGTTTTTATAAGTCAAGGTGACAGCAGGCATGAAAATGGGTCAGGGGTTAAAAAGGTGAGAAGGGTGTGGAGGAAATATGTTCCAGTACACTGTACACCCCAACAAAATATTGAGCTCTGTCGACCCACACTGTGTTTCAGCAGGGCCGTGCAGAGACCGGTGGAGGGGCGGGTGCTCGTAGATCAAAAGGAGCACATGAACAAGTATTTAATACACCTTAAAACAACATAACTTCAATTTTAACCAGCTTTAGATAATAATTGGCTGCGACTGTGACATACTTTAATTGGGAGGGGGCAACAGTGAATACAAATCAAAACTGTCATCAACACTTTCTGGCTGTGACTCAGTCAGTCTGCCTCTTTTCTTCCTTCAACCTCTGCATCAAAACTTCCTTCCTCAACTTGTTCATCTGAGAACAAACCACATCAGATGGTCACTGAGCCACCAACAGCAGTTTTCTTAAAACTATTATTTCATTATTATCCATACTTAACAACTCTAGCACCTAATGATTAATAAAGCAATGACATAAAAATCTTATAGAAAAATAACATTGTAATTGTGTTTATAATTGTATTTAATACCCGACTATCCTTGCAAACTTCTTACCAGGTCTGCTATTCACCCAGCTGATGAGGTATCCACTGCCTTTAGCAGCCTCATCTAACTCCTTTTTTTATCCCTCAATCTCCCTTCCCTACGACGCATGTCTATGTAATGAAATATAAATATTTTTTTAAAAAAAGACTCCCCGGTGGCTTTTAGTTTTAAAGCTTTCGTAATTTCTTTCTCTCTCAATAACGATTTGTGTTTTTATTATTCAATCAAAAAACAAAGTTACCTCTATCAAAAACAAAGTTGCTTCAATCAAAATACAGTATATACTTTTAATCCCCAAAAAGTGACTTCAAGAAAAAAAATTGTTTTTGATTGCAAAAATAAATTTGAGACAAAAAAAGCATTTGAAAACTATTTTTCTTGATTGAAACAAATTTTTCCATTGAAGTAATGTTGTTTTGCATTTGGGCCACATTTTGGCTAGGACATTTGTGTCTTTATTATTCAATCAAAGAAGTTGCTTCTTTGGCTAGGACATTTGTGTCTTTATTATTCAATCAAAGAAGTTGCTTCAAACAAAAATATATATATAAAAAGAAAAACTTTGCACATGTGTCAATCACCGTTTACCAAAGCCTGAGAGGGTTTGAGTAGACTCACTATGAAGCATTTAATAAAGCCAAGCATTTTCTTACTACTTTATTCTTGTTTAAAAATAATTCGATGGGGCAGTAACATGTTTAAAACTTATCATAATTCTTACATTTTGAAGTGCTTGAAAACCATTCATAAATGATACTTTGGTGAAAAAAGTGAAAAAACATGTCTTATATATATATGTATCTTTTTTCCAATGTAAAATCTGAATAAATGCATTGAACACGCACAAAAAAAATGGGGGGGGGGGGGGGGGGGGCGCTACTTTGCGGTTTTCACTTATTGCGGTGGGTTCTGGTCCCCATTAACCGCGAAAAACGAGGGATCCCTGTATTTCTGAAAAGCTTGAAGAAGCAGGACTCATTCCCACCACTTGTCGGGCCGGTGTTGTGCCGACACCGGCCGTCAGCTCAAATCCAAGCCGAAAATAACGCGTCTCTGGCGGACGACGGGAGCGATGTGAGGCGCCCCCTCCATCCGAGAGCATGCCGCTTAATTTGACTCAACAGTGTGTTTCTTCGTTTGTATTACCGCTAAATACACAAGCTTGACGCCAATTTAACGGGAGCTATTTTTTTCATGGGAGATTTGGCTAGCTCTGGCAGTGTTCAACGCAAGCTGCAACGAATGGCAGTAACTTTTTTATATGCAAAATGTGAAAACGATTGAAACCATTAGTCACCAACTTCAATCTGCTGGCAAATACAGGCAAGTGTGTATGCTGCGCTCTGGTCTGCCCCGGTGTGGATAAGGCCTGCTTTTTGTTTTCGCAGCTTTGCAATGCAACGAAAGGCTCTCCATGCACTCCATGTACAGTAAGGAGTGCGCGCGTTTGGAATAATGGAACGCAGCTTGGGCCGATGATTGGTTCTCGTCAGCGAAGCATCTAGAAGGATTCTCTGACTGTGCTCTTAAGTGCTCAGTTTACGTACTAAGTTAATCACATGATGATGATAATAATAATAATAATAATTAAATAAAACCTCCCGAGCCCCCCCTGCTCCCAAAAAGAATTTCTCCTCGGATCTACGCAATTCACGTAGGTCGCCCTTTTTGACTTCAAAATGGCGAATTTCGCCGAAAGGTGAGAGATTTTCATGCCTGTGACAGTTATTATGGTGGTAACATCGCCAAAAAATCGCCAGCTTCAACAAGTTTTTAAATAATTTATTTCAGAACATGCACAACACAACATGCCTACTGTCCACCCCAGCTGAACAAAGTGCTGAACAAAGTGAAAATAAAAAGTCCTCCCTCACTCTGTCAAGTGTCAAGTCAGTCACGCTCAGGTACACAACGCAAAAGTCATCCGCCACATTAGAACTCGATTCGTTACATTATTACAGGTACATTATTATTAATATTACTATCATTTAGTGCTGCAACGATTAATCGATTAACTCGAGTAATCGATTAAAAAAATGATTCGAATTGAATTTTGCTGCTTCAAGTATTCGTTTAGTTAAATTGGCGTTGTAATGGTTTGTTTCGAAAGTGTTTACATTTAGTTTTATTGATTTAGGTGGATTCTGTCATGATTAGCCAGGTGTGTGTTGGAACCAAAATGCAGATTCGGCGACAAGCTTGACAGTTTGGCCAGGAGGCCGTTTATTGCAATCAACAGCAGAGTGTAAAAACAGCAAAAAGAGGCAGACCGGATTACTGAAGTCAGGCGTGGTTGCGTGGCCGTCAACAAGAGCAGGCAGGGTTACATATGAAGGAGGTCTCAGGACGTGAAGCTTTGTGCTGGAACGATCAGACAGTGAAGTGATGTGAGCCTGCCACTTAAATACTCCCCTAACGATGATCAGTAGCAGCTGTGCCAAGCCGAGAGGCGGGAAAAGGCAGGTGAGTGAACCAGAGAGGCAGGGAACATGACAGGGCCCCCCCTCAACGGCCGGCACCCGACGGCCCAGGCGCCTCAGGATGGGCAGCATGGAAGGCACGGATGAGGGCGGGATCCACGATGAACCGGGAGGGAATCCAGGAACGCTCCTCAGGGCCATACCCCTCCCAGTCAACCAGATACTGGAAACCCCGGCCGCGACGCCGCACCGCCAGGAGCCGCCGGACAGAATAGACCAGCCCGCCATCCACAAACCGGGCGGGCGGCGGGGGTCTGGCCGGAGGGACAAGACGACTTGCACGGGCAGGTTTCAGCTGACTGACATGAAAAGTGGGATGGACTCTCATGGACTGGGGTAACTGCAGGCGCACGGAGACTGGATTAATAACTTTAGAGACCGGAAAGGGACCCACAAACCTGGGAGCAAGCTTCCTCGACTGGACCTTCAAAGGCAGATGTCGTGTAGACAGCCAGACCCGGTTACCCGCAGCGTATGTCGGGGCAGCAGACCTCTTGCGATCCGCAGTGGTCTTGTAGATGGCCGAACGACGGAGCAAAATGCGTCGAGCTCGTTCCCAGGTCCGACGGCATCTACGGATCAAGGCGAGAGCTGAAGGAACTGGAGAGTTGTTATCGAGTGCAGGAAAGAGTGAGGGCTGGAAGCCATGAACAACATGGAAGGGTGAGAAGCCTGTTGCTGATGATGGAAGAGTGTTATGTGCCACCTCCAGCCACATCAGCTTCTCGCTCCACGTGGAGGGGTCCTGGGACGCCAGGCAGCGAAGACCAGTCTCGAGAATTTGGTTCAGCCTTTCCGCTTGACCGTTGGACTGGGGGTGGAACCCAGATGAAAGACTGACGGTTGCCCCTATCATCTTGCAGAAGGCTTTCCAGAAAGCCGAAACGAACTGTGGTCCCCTATCAGAAACCACATCCGTGGGGAAGCCATGCACGCGAAAGATGTTGTACATCAGTACTTGCGCCAGTGCCTTGGCAGATGGTAATTTTGGTAATGGGATGAAATGTGCCATCTTGGAGAATCTGTCTACTACTGTGAGAACAACGGTGTTGCCAGAGGATGGGGGTAAACCAGTTACAAAGTCCATACATATGTGTGACCAGGGTTTGGATGGTATAGGTAAGGGATGGAGCTCACCAACTGGTCTGCGCGTAGATGGCTTGCAAGAGGCACATACTGAACAGGCGTTGACATATTCGGTCACATCGTTGCGCATGGCTTTCCACCAGAACCTCTGAGATATGACAAAAGTTGTTTTGGTGATACCCGGATGACAGGAGGTCTTGAGAGTGTGGGCCCAGTGGATAACCTCACCGCGAAGATCAGGCACCACGTATAGTTTTTCCTTGGGGCACTCTGATGGAATCTCTGTGGACTCAAGAGCAGATTTTACTTTGCCTTCAATATCCCATGACAGCACGGATAAGAAACAGGATTCAGGCACGATTGGCATCGGTTCAGAGGGGTCTTTCCTTGAATCGAATATCCTGGATAATGCGTCTGGTTTCGTGTTCTTGGACCCTGGTCGATATGAGATATGGAATTGGAACCGGTTAAAGAACAGAGACCAACGGGCCTGGCGTGAATTCAGGCGTTTAGCAGTCTTGAGGTATGACAGGTTCTTGTGGTCAGTCCAGATCAAAAAGGGCTGTGACGCACCTTCAAGCCAGTGCCGCCATTCTTCTATGGCTAGTTTAATTGCTAATAGTTCTCTGTCACCAACATCATAATTTTTCTCCGTCTCTGACAATTTTTTCGACATGAAGTAGCAGGGGTGAAGTTTACCGTCCATGGGATTTCTCTGGGAGAGCACAGCTCCGACTCCCACATCCGAGGCATCCACTTCCAGAATGAATTGGTGAGCCGGGTCTGGCAAGGAGAGAATGGGGGCAGAGGTGAAGCGGTTCTTCAGCAGATCAAATGCCTTCTGGCATGGCTCTGTCCACTGGAAGCGTCTATGGGTGGAAGTGAGAGAATGCAGGGGTGAGGCAATGGTACTATAATTCTTAATGAATTTTCTGTAAAAATTAGCAAAACCCAGGAATCGCTGTAGCTCTTTTAGGTTCTTTGGTACGGGCCAGTTCCGGACAGCCGAAATCTTTTCAGGATCCATCTTGACCTTACCCTCGGCGAGAATGTACCCGAGAAATGGAACGGAGGATTTATGGAAATCGCATTTTTCAGCTTTGACATACAGCTGGTTCTGCAGCAGTCGCTGAAGTACTGCCCGTACATGCTGCTGGTGTGATTCCTGGTCGTGGGAGAAAATCAAGATATCGTCAAGATACACAAATACATTCTTATTCAGCAGGTCACCAAGAACATTGTTTACAAGGTTCTGGAATATGGAGGGTGCGTTGGTGAGTCCAAATGGCATGACGAGATATTCATAATGTCCTGAAGGGGTGTTGAAGGCTGTCTTCCACTCGTCACCTTGCCGTATGCGCACCAAATGGTACGCATTGCGCAGGTCCAGTTTTGTGAAGACTTTAGCACCTTCCAATAACTCAAAGGCAGACGATATTAGCGGGAGAGGATAACGATTCTTGACTGTGATTTGATTTAGGCCTCTATAGTCAATGCATGGTCTTAGTGTCTTGTCTTTCTTCTCTACAAAAAAGAAACCGGCCCCAGCCGGGGAAGAGGAATGACGGATCAGGCCCGCGGCCAGGGATTCCTGGATGTACGATTCCATGGCCTTACGTTCGGGTGCAGACAAGGAATAGAGCTTGCCTCGTGGTGGGGTGGTACCTGGCAAAAGTTCTATAGCACAATTTATTTCTCTGAAGGGGGGAAGCGAAGTAGCTTTGCTTTTACTGAAGACTTCCGAGAGGTCATGATAACAACTTGGAACATTGGTGAGATCAGAAGGAGGGACCAAGGTTAGAGGAAGTTGCGGAAAACACAAGTCCATGCAGTCTTTTCCCCACTTTATTATATTGCCAGTGTTCCAGTCTAACTGTGGGTTGTGTTGCTTTAACCACGGTAGACCAAGGATTAGCTCATGGGGCATGTGATCAAAGACATGAAGGCAAAGATTCTCAGAATGGGTGTCTGTAAACGTCACACAAACCGATTGAGTCCGATGGGTGACTGATCCAAGGGGGGTGCCATCGACAGCCTTGACCGCCAGGGGGCTAATCAGACGAACCAGGCAGGGTGACAGACGCCTAGCAAGACGGAGGTTTATCATGTTAGCTTCTGAACCCGAGTCAATGAAAGCTGAAACTGTGACATGACAGTGGGGTGAAGACAAGATAACGGAGGGAGTGACGCTCCCTGGATTACTGATGATATTCAGGCTCACCTGGGCTGATGCATTTGCTGGGTATAATGCGGCCTTGACTTGACATTTGTTGACTACGTGGCCAGGTTGTCCGCAGTAAAAACATAGTCTATCTCTTGCTCTGCGGTGACGTTCCTCTGGGGTGAGACGGGTACGACCCAGCTGCATTGGCTCCTCCGGCGTTGGTTCTCGAGGCGGAAGGGGTTGAGGAGAGAGCTGTTGAGGTCGCGGCAGGTAAGAGTTGGTGTTCCCATGATTGTGGTGAGAAGGTTGCCGTGGCAGACGTCGTCCTTCCTGGTCCCGCTCGGCAAGGCGTCGGTCAATCTGCATGGCCAGTGCAATGAGGGAGTCCAGGTCGGCAGGAATGTCGATGGCTACCATGGCCAGCTTGATGGGGTCAGACAGAGCTTGGAAGAATGCATCAGTCAATGCGGATGGGTTCCAATCGCTGTCGGCCGCCAGCGTACGGAATTCAATGGCGAAGTCAGCTACTCGGCGTTTCCCCTGTCGCATGTTCATTAGGGCTAATGACGCCTCTCTTCCTGGCGGTTTGCTTTGAAAAACCTGTTTCAAGGAGCTGGTGAAAGTCTGATAAGATGAGCATACAGGCGAATTACGGCTCCACTCAGCGGTGGCCCAAGCTGCGGCTTTCCCTGAGAGATGGGAAATGGCATACGCCACCTTGGAACGCTCAGTCAGGAAGGCAGAGGCTTGTAATTCAAAGTGGAGCTCACATTGTGTTAAGAAGGTGCGGACGTCTCCCGTGTCACCTGAAAAGCGCTCCGGACGGGACAGCTGTAAGTTTGCCTGTGTGATTGGAGCCCCCGATGGTCCCTCGGAGAGCAGGTTGGGTTGGTCCATACGAGCAGCGGTCGGCCCGACTGATTGGGCTGTGGGTTGGAGTTGAAGAGCGATGTTTCCAAGCTGGGAGTTCAAGCTCTGTATCATGGACTCTTGTCGATCAGTTATCTCTTTCAGAAATACATGGAGGGAGGAAAGCCGTTCCTCTTGCTGCAGGAGTCGCTGTTCTTGGGCTCTGAGGGCGACGTGATACAGAACCGGATCTGCAGGCTCCATGTTCTGGTCTGATCGTTCTGTCATGATTAGCCAGGTGTGTGTTGGAACCAAAATGCAGATTCGGCGACAAGCTTGACAGTTTGGCCAGGAGGCCGTTTATTGCAATCAACAGCAGAGTGTAAAAACAGCAAAAAGAGGCAGACCGGATTACTGAAGTCAGGCGTGGTTGCGTGGCCGTCAACAAGAGCAGGCAGGGTTACATATGAAGGAGGTCTCAGGACGTGAAGCTTTGTGCTGGAACGATCAGACAGTGAAGTGATGTGAGCCTGCCACTTAAATACTCCCCTAACGATGATCAGTAGCAGCTGTGCCAAGCCGAGAGGCGGGAAAAGGCAGGTGAGTGAACCAGAGAGGCAGGGAACATGACAGATACACTGCCCTGTAGTCTGCTTCATCATTCACATCGCTGACCAACATAAGTTTTTGTTTGAGTTAATGTGTTTTTTTTTAATGCATTCGTAATTTAGTTTATAGGTATACTTGGCTGTTTTTTTTTTGTTTTTTTTTTGTGGTAATACGTGTCTGGACCATTTGTTAAGAGCATTGTTTAAAAAAATAAAAATAAAAATAAAATAACGTTAGCGTATTATAGCATTTAAGCTAGCGGACTTTAGCCAATTATTCTTTTGTACATACATCCTCATTTATTTATTTATTTACTGTTTAAGGCTCAGCTCAGGTATTTTAATCTTTTATGTTCCTTATCCGATTACACGATTATTCGAACTAACTACTTCATCGATTAATCGACTGCTAAAATAATCGATAGCTGCAGCCCTAATATCATTATATTATTGTTCCAGTTTTTATTAATAATTTATTTGTTTTGCTCTGTGTAATTGCTATTTGCAATAGTACCAGCAGCATTTATTAAGGATTTTGTGTAGGTTTTCAGGCTGTGGAACAAATTCATGGGATAATAATGTATTCTTATGGGAAAATCCTGCTCGACACACGACCATTTTGACTTACAAACAAGGTCCTGGAACGAATTAAATTCGTATGTAAAGGTACCACTGTACTGCACATCACCAAAAACACCCCACCCCACAGTGAAGCATGGTCGTGGCAGCATCATGCTGTAGAGATGTTTCTCCGACGCCGGACGTGGAAGGCTTGTAAAGATAGACGGCAGAATGAACGCTGCGAAATTTATGATTTAAAGACATCCACATAAACTCACTGTGGTGATTGCAGCCAAAGGTGCATCTATTAAATACTGAGTTGAAGGGTGAATAATTATGCAATTATTCATTTATATACATATTTTTATTTCATTAACATTACTATGTAGAAATCTGTTTTAACTTTGGACATTAAAAAACATTTTCCAATACATTTTCGTGTTAAAAATGCCAAATTGTTTTTACCATGATTGATTTATGAATGCAGTAAAAGGGGAAGCCATCCAAGAAGGTGAATACTTATGATATGCACTGAATGTGTAGGTTATACATAAAGAGCAAAAAAATATGTTCAAAAATCCTAAGATGTAAAATGATCATGAAGCAGTGTAAATAAAGGTTATTTGTGGCAATGATGCAACTATGATCTTTAATGAGGATGAAAACACAGGGTGACTGGCTGGCATGTGGGCTTAAAGGTTGAATTGATGAGTTCATGACAGATGTTGCCGTGAAAAGAAGTGAGTGAATCATACGGAGGGGGGGAAAGACAAGGGAAGAGAGAGGTGAGTCCAATCACAAGCTGGAGGGTAAGAGAGAGAGAACGTTGTTGCACAAAGTTGACTGTAACTTTTAGGAAAGTCAAGCAGCTCAATCAAACACAGGTGCTGCAAAGCACTTAAGTTCTTACCCCGCAGGCTGGCAGCGAAAAAGAGCAGGCACGCATTATAAGCAACATCTGGCTAGAAGGGGGTTGGGTTGGGGAGGTTGTTGTGTCCTTCTAGGCAACTAGCAACCTGCATATGTTTTCGCAGGAGAAAAAAGGTTGCTCAGTCTGGATACTTGTTTCAATTTCTGAGAAGTTTTAAAATGCCAAATAACCTGAAGCTCATCAGCATCACTCTCAAAAGTGACACCAGAACTATTACTTGTAACAACTGCATTTCCTTAATGTTGTCCCTCTTGTGCTATTCTTCAGATGTAAATGGTTTCACACTGACATAAAGAAAACTGCACATATATTCTGTGTCGTAAAATAACTACCAGTAGTAGCTGATGTATAATGTTGTAAAAAGAGATTATATATTTTATGTTTGCATTCAAGCTATCAAACGTTTAGCATTGATCACTTTCCTGACACAAATATACCCGTGAAGGATTAAGCCGAAGTGTTGCTTTTTTAATGCCACGTTTGTTTTAGTCTGTCTTCACCATTGGAGCTCAGAAAAATAACTAATAGAAATTAACTCAAATTTTCAGTGCTTTCAAAAGAATTAAATGGTGGTGGAAATGAGTTTTCTTATTTGTATGTTCAGTAGTCATTCATTATCATGAAAGAACATTTTCAACACATGTTTCTATAAGATTATGAACAGAAGACTCTTGTTCCCTGCTTTACTGTGAAATTAATCGTATACGTTTTTCCATATTTACTTATTACAGCAACAAGAACAGGACCCCACCAACCTGTACATCTCCAACTTGCCTGTGTCAATGGATGAGCAGGAGCTGGAGAATATGCTGAAACCATTCGGTCATGTCATTTCAACACGGATATTGAGGGATGCCAACGGACTAAGCAGAGGGGTTGGCTTTGCCAGGTACAAATTATGATTGCGATTTCTTCAATTTGCTATTATTAATCACAAGTGTACACAACGTGTAGGTCTGCAATTAACAATTGAGCATTTACATTGCACATACAGTAAATATAAAGTGATGTACTGTAAATTAGGGATGTCCTGATGCTAACTTCTTTTTATTTAATTATTAATAATTTTTTTTTTTTTTTACTTCCGATCATGTTTTTTTAAAGGGAACCTTGGACTTAAATTGTTCTCTTTCACTAAAATATGTTATTAGAAACACATAAAATATTGCCATTGATTTAAAAAATCTACAATATTTAGTACATGTTTTGGCCTACGTGGGGCGGCATGTTTTATACGCGCAATGGACGCTCGGGGCGATGACGTACTTTCTCACTGTCACTAGACGAACACTACCGGTGTTCTGTAATTCCTTCTACGCGGCAAGACGTCTAACACATTCGCATATCGGTTAAAAGCGGCGAGTACTGACTACTTGTGTTGTTATTGTCATTTATTAACTTTTCATTGCCTCAAAATTCTTTTTGCATGTGTTTCCCTCTCATACTTTTAAGCATTTTGCTTTCTCGTGGTAGCTCTAAAGCAGATAGTAACATACAGTACCATATTTAAACCACACTTATTTGATATTACTATGTTTAAGTATTTTCTTACGGCATCTTTAGTATGTTCTGTCTGTATGCATATAAACAAAACAAGCTGAAAGCGCACGGTAGTACTTTGGGTGTCAAATTAGCCTCTTGTAGGACGTTTTGCCGTTGTAGTACATTTTGGAAGAACACCGGTTTTGTCATACTCTCGTCTCATCCTGTCTTTCCTGTTCATTTTGCTTTTGGTGCTTGTTTTGTAAAATTTTGAGAGTGCTGTCATACCCATTAATGTTCCTCTTGGGTTCAAAAATTAAGGGGTTGAACAGATTAAATGTTTATGTCGCTAGAGTCATACTCTGGAAGCCAGGAAGTGTAACCTAGTGACGTCACTGCCCTGCAACGTCAACAACAATGGCGACCTACTAAACTATTTTCACAAATTGTATAGGAACGAAAATATCAGGAAGGTGTTTTAATATCAAATTATTTTAACTCATAATTACGTTTATCTTTCAAGAACTACCAGTCTTTCTATCCGTGGATCCCTTTTATGACGTTTTGCCGATATTGATCCGATAACAATCTGATACTGATCCAGTACCCGTACCTTTAAAACAGCAAAGATAATGCCTCTTGTAAATGACAAATGGTATTTTGGGGCTTAAAGTGAGCCTTGTTGGTACCTCCTCCAGAAATGCTCTGTTTACAAATATTACGCCATGCTCTGTTACTATTATTAGATTCTGAAAACACGTAGTTCCATAAAGCAGACGTTTGCCTAGTGGTTTGATTTACAGCAGCCGAAAAGTGCAATGGTGGTGCGGAAGACATACGGGAAATACTGCATATGATCTGATCTTGTGACCAAATCCAGTACAATCCAATTCTCAAAAACTACCCGTGTTGGATGCCGATACCGAATATCGAATCTAAACATCACAACTGTAAATCTTATCTCTGGCCGCATGGAGGAACAGAGATGCGAGTATGCTTATGGCCTGCATGGTTACTGCAGTTTTTTTGTTGTTGTTGTTGTTGCTTATTGCAAGATTTAAAAAAAAAAAAAAATCACTTGTCGGAGATGTCGATGAATAGAAATATTTGAATTTTAACCACAGAGCTGGAAAAAATTATATTCTACTGTTTGTCTGTTTTATAACTGTATAACAAAATAATCATGCAAACATACGCCCCCTTAAAAATAATGGCAATGCAAAACTCCCTCGTATTAAGAAAGAAGTAACTGTGCAAAAACATGTCGCCAACAAACACACATGCACACGTGTGCGCGCGCGTGCATGTGTGTTTGTTGGCTTTTATTCATGTGGTGGCATGTGATCTTCTCCGTTTCACTCTGGAGTGTGCCAGTGATTAACATGCAGTCAGGTCTCTCTTCAGGGTCAGTGGTTATGAGAAGGAAACCCAAAACCCACACACAGAAAACCAAACCTTCACACTAAAACACAATCTCTCTTGTCACACTCACACTGGCTTTGCTTGCCAAGCAGGCAATTAGTCATTGAGCAGTGATTGGGTGAACAGAGCTGAATAGGGGCAGACAAAGAGGACATGACACACAACAGCTCAAACTGAATGGAGCTTTTCAATGAGGACAAAGAAGAGGAAACCCCATAGAATAAGTACATGCACACACAGGCGTGCAAGCACATTCACACACACACACACAGTATCTGACCTGAGAAATTTTGCTTATCAATATATAAAACAAGACAGCTCTTAATGATATAGGTATAGTATTTGATGTTCATAGAGCATAAAAAACTTATTTTTCCCAGAATATGATCAGATTTTTTTTACTCTTTTTATCTCCTAGGATGGAGTCAACAGAGAAGTGTGATGTGGTGATTCAAAATTTCAATGGAAAATTCTTGAAAACTCCTCCAGGAATGACAGGTACATGTCTTCTAGTCCCAAAGATTGCTATGTTCTGTCCAAGATTATAAAAGATTTGGATATTTTGTTATGTTTACTTTTAGTTGGTTTTACATTTTCCCCTTAAATTTAGTTGGTTTTAATTAAGTTTTAGAGTGGATTTGCTAATATTCATTAGGGTTAGGGTTTAGTTTTGATTTTCTTGAAATATTTAGTTCTTGTTGAAATCAAACTAATAAGGTAAACCAATATATTTTGATAAAACAACAAAATTGCAATAACTGCATTAACCATCAAAGCGAAGTCTAACTGTAACTGTAGTAGGGCTGCAGCTATCGAATATTTTAGTAATCGAGTAATCGACTGAAAATTCTATCGATTAATCGAGTAATCGGATAAAACAAATATATTTTTAGGTGAAGAGCAATTATAGATATACATGAGAAAACAAGACATTTTATCATTTTCAGTCAATCAATGTCTTTATTTTTTATGTATATTGTTGAAAACAGCCAACAGTTGCATCTCAGATGTAACTAGAATTTTAAAAAATGACTAATTCACTGCTTTCACTCAAAAAACCTTTAGATCTTATTTTAAAAAAAAGTATATACATATATATATATATGTATTATATATATATATATATAAACACACCTAAAAATGCCTTTACGCTTGATAACACACATCACTTAAAAGTTAGGATTTTTTTCCCATGTTTTTCAGTTGAATTTCTATTTGTGTCAAGCCATTTTTAAGTTCTAGTTAAGTTTTAAGTTAGTCTAAACTGTAAGTCCTGATATGATTTTGAGTTTTTGAACTGTTCAAAATAAATATATGATACAGCCTGTATTGGAGCACATTAGGGACTAGTGCTACTTGGTGTTTTATCCAGCAATGACTACTGAGCTAAAATTGATAGTTAGCATTATTGAGTTTTTATTTGACACCCTCATCACTCCACAACGCTATGTTATGTTAAAGCCTGTATGTAAGACACGTTAGCCACGCATCGAAAGTGGTCTTAATTAATTGAAACCTAGCCCTCTGCAGGGCTAACGTAAGGTGAGCTAGTAGTGACAGTAACGTTAATCTTATATATTAGCGCTTAGCGCTCTACTGCTTTAAGATGGCGGCTGGTTGCTAACGCTGCCCAGACGCGGCCTAGTCTGTCATTGTGCATCTAGTTCAACATACATGTGATCTCTATGAGACTCATTGGACGCTACCTGCAACTAACGTAGCATGTGCGAGCTAGTATTTAGCAACGTCGGCGTCGTTTGTAGCGGTTGTCGGCTGCAGTAAGTTTTTTTTTTTTTTTGCTTCTTCCTCTACGCACGTGACATCAGCGCGTTGTCCCGCATTAAAAGTAGTCCGAGCAAAACGTGATGCTTAGAGCTGTCAAAATAAACGATTACTGGAAGTGAATAAAATTACTCGGATCAGTTTTTAAACTCGAGTTACTCGAGTTGCTCGAGTATTCGTTTCAGCTCTAAACTGTAGTCTTGAAACAAATCTGAATAAGGAAAAACATTGCAATAAAATAATGCAAACTGGTTAAACTTGAGAGTAGCTGAGATCTGTCATGACCAGAGGTTGCGCTAGACTTTTTCGTTGTCTGTCATTTTGACTGACAGGGTCATAAAAATCCGGTCATAATCTATTTTTACCTGTCACTTAAATTTTTAAAATGATAATAATGACATATTCAATAATATTTAGTTTTCATTCATTTTTAATTAATATTGTAATGCTTGCTTGGCGGCGAAAAATTAGACACGGAAGTCGTGGTATTTTTCTCCCTCTTTTTACTCTGCTTACCGCCAGCAACACCAACAAAACAACAACTCCGCCCCCAAAGAAAAAGAGGCAACTATATACACAGGCGGCAATCTAGTCCACCAATTGGATGACGCGCTGGCACACCGGGTGCACCAATAAGAACCTCGCGTTGATGTGTCAATCACGGTGACGCCGCCAGACCCCGGTGACGCTACAATATTCTGTCCGAACAAGCTTAACAGAATCCACACCGTGCCATCAAGCATATGAATATGTAACTTTTTCTCCGCAGTGACAAAAACAGCTGACTGTGGCCCCAGTAAGTAGGCTACATATGGAACAATGAAATTAACAGTTCACCTGCTGTGGCCTGAACGCAGTCTTCCTCCTGGTGCGTATGGACTTGAATTGCGTGCCCGCTTGTGCATAATTAAATGTCTCAAGTGGGATTCCTTCAGAGGCTATTGTCATGAGGTTTTGGACTTCTGCCTCGGACAGACGACTTAGTTCGGACACTCAGTTGTCTTGACATTTTTCCAAGTAAGGCCAACGACGTCAGGCATTAAGAGAGACAATAGCTAATTAATATGCTCACTCGCCACCCTGTGGTCTGGGGTGTGAATTGCAACCTGTCAAAATGACAGATGGACTTCAGTTTTTTCCGTCACCGTTTTAAAAAAACCGGTCAACGACGGAAAATATTCGGTTAACGCGACCCCTGGTCATGACAGAACAGCACTTCAACGATATCTGGCGCCATCTAGCGTCGTGAATGGGTATAATGTCTAGACCGCGAATATAAGACAACCCCCACTTTTTTAGTGTTATTTCAATGCAAAAAACACAGTCTTATATTCGGGCCAACACGGTAATAAATACTAAAATATAGTTTTAGTTTTTCATATTTTTTGGTTATTTGTCAGGTGCAGGATAAAAAAAAGAATAACATAATACTCAAATAAATGATAACTTTTTTAAAAATTGTGATTCATTTAGAACAACAAACCTGAACAGTCCACAGCATTGCCTGAAGTGCAAATGTGAGTAAATTCTGCTTTTGTGGATAAAATACAAGGTATGCCTATGCCTATGCTACATACTGTATAAAAATATTTTAACTAAAGACAAGAATAATGGAATTTAAGCACATGCATCAGCCACAAGTCATATGAGAAAACATGAGCTAACTCATTATTCAGTCCACTGTAAAGGTTTGTGTATTTTTTTTTTTTTTTTTTGTATATATTTTTTTTTTGGTCCAAATTTCCAAACTTTATTTTCTAAAGTAGACATGCGTGTGCACATTAATGAGTGCATCTCATGCTTCGGCGTTCCTGTTTGTTTACTAACCAGCTGAATAGCTAGTGATTCTATAGAGTTCATTATTGTTGTCACCTTTTTTTTCTAGTGCGACCAAGTACTCACAGTTAGCTTTCTTGTGTGAGCTTCTCAAATGTACTTTCAGAATCGGACTTGTTGGGTTTGGATTTCCAAATCTGTTACCACCCCCTTCCAAGATACTAGCTTTTGTCTTTCTCCCTGGTGTTTCTCCACCATTACTGGCCCAAGGCTCCGATGAGGAAATCACACAGTACACCACTAGACGGGTCCGAAAAAATGAACTTTGGAAAGTTGCTGCTCCACAAGGTTATATTTATTCATTTCCTAGAGAATAACAAGTACACAAAATTTCACATTCATAGTCCTTTATTTAGTGTCCTCAAGTTGTCCACTAGTGACCGCTCTCTGCATTGTCCCCAGGGTGAGGGATAACTGATAAACTCGCAACTAAGTAACGCAAAATGAAAACAGAAATAAACGGTATGACGACCTACAAAAAAACAAAGAAATGTGTAGTTTATTCATTTTGGATCACTTTTTTGGTTCATTGTGGGGAAGAAATAGGGAAAAACAATTATGGAGGGCACGGACAGCAATTGCGTACCGAATGGCACCAAATTTCACACACACATCTTGTGCCTAAAGACGAACAAAAATAGCCTTGTGGAGGACAAATTCAAAAACTTTGAAAAATAACCATTATGCGATGGCCCAATCTAGTACATCACCCATCAAAAATGTCACAAAAATATGAATACTGAAATGAATAATCTCATCTCGGTATGCTCACAAATGAACTTCTCAGTGTAAAATCTGTGCCTTCTTTCTTTCTTTCTTTCTTTCTTTCTTTCTTTCTTTCTTTCTTTCTTTCTTTCTTTCTTTCTTTCTTTCTTTCTTTCTTTCTTTCTTTCTTTCTTTCTTTCTTTCTTTCTTTCTTTCTTTCTTTCTTTCTTTCTTTCTTTCTTTCTTTCTTTCCCCCCAATTATTTTCTGTGATGCTGCGTTCTCTGAATAAACAACACAATATCGACAATCAAAACGAGTCAAAACTCCCATATGGCACATTAAAACAGTTTCAGACTTTAAAGATACTCAGATTTACCATTGTGCGTATATAAGCAGGTGAACAAAACTAGTTTAAAAAATGATCAGAAAGACATCACATAAATTCTAATTTCATGTTAATTTCATGGGGGATTTCCATTATAAACCATAAATTATTTAAAAAGGATGATAATAAAAGGTGACCCAGGAGTCAAGGGTGTAGGTTTGGTCTCAATATTAGTAGGGACGATATAACAGCATAACTTGCATGTACACGTTTTGCTGGGGACGGGACATTAATAAGACCAAACAGATTAATGCATCAGATTCTTCCACTTACTTTTAGTAAATATTATCATTTGTTCTCATTAAGCCCATACATCTAAATGTCGGTCATTTTTCACCTAAATCAAGAAAAAATGCTTTCAAATAATGTTTTGAACAATATCTATTCTTGAATTAGGAACATTTCTGACAAACAGGTTTTTTCAAAAGATTAAATATAGAAGCTTTTTGCTTAAAATAAATCAATTATGCTTACTTTCAGCTAGCTATTTTTCTTATTTCAAGAAATCTGAGTAAAATTTACTTGAAGCACTGGCAGATAATTTCAATTATTTGTAGTAGATTTACACTGAAAACAAGGGAATTTAAGTTTGGTTTTTTTTTTCCATTTTTAAGGAGGTGGGTTTTTGCAGCGCATGTGGATTCAGGTGATACACCGTACGAGTAAAACCTTTGTTTTCAAAGATGACAAAAGAAACATTTTAAAAACTTTCAGAATAAATGTCTCGATTTTATGAGAAATTTTAAATTGCATTATTTGAATATAAATTATATTAACATACACAAGAAATACAAACTTGTTAATAATCTCACATTTGTCTTGATACCGCTCAAAATTGTCTGTCTAAATAAATTAAATATAAAAAAAACCCTTCTTAGACTTGGTATAACAAAAGTAAATAAAAATGGAGCCTTCCTTCAGGAAAAACACTACTGCTCTTGTCCACAAGCACAACCAAAAAAACTGAAATCTTCTTTGGCCTGCTTTAAGACCACATAAGACAAATGAAAACTGGGGAGAAGGGTGTAAACCTTGGTTCACTACATTTCTTACAGCTGAGCAAAGTTCACTATATTTCTCACAGTTTAATTAACGTTAACATAGTAGAAAACACATACAGGAGGACACTTCTCCTAAGCAGCGTCCTACTAAGGTTAGCAAGTTCACACAGTTTAATGTCATGTTAATGCTAAACTGTGATGCAGGTCAGACTTTCAGTAGCAGAATTAGTGTTTTTTTCCGCCTTCACAACAGTGACTTTATATAATATTTATAGCGGCTGCTGGCCGAAAAAACAGTATCCCTCCTCTTCGAAGCGGGTGGAGGAAGCGGCATGTCGAAGTGTCACGTAAATCTGTGTGCGTTGTTGTGTGTGTGTGGGGGGGGGTGGGGGGGGTCAACTCATCAGCCAATCAAACATGCGTTTGAGGAAAAAAACATGGACTGGCTCATTCAGCAAATGAAAAAGGGGTAAATGTCAGTCTGAAAATAATGCACTTAATAATAGTAGGGTCAATTTTATCATTACAACATATGGGAAGACAATCTAAATGACCTATATAACTGAACACATTATACAATGCAAATGAGGTTGCTCAAAAGTTGGTGGGGACAATTTGAGTATCCTGAAAAGTTGGTAGTGTTTTGCTCCTACCGTCCCTATGCAAACCTACGCCCTTGCCAGGAGTATAATATATACTTTTACCAGATGAAAATGATCATATTACCTGAGGGTGTCTTCCTGCTTTGTGTCTTTATTTATTTATTTTGCATCTTTTAGGCATGGACTTTTGTATTAGTGTCTTCAGGTAGTAATAATATGTCAAAACAATAATGTGTCTCTCAAACAAGATGTGTGCTGGTGAAGTTTTAGAAAACTGTCAAAGGAAACAAAGGATCAAACATGAAGGGTCATGTGTACGGCAAAATCACATTCCATGGATAAGACGGAGTAAACCCCCTAAGACTTTGCTGCAGGGAAATCACTCTGTTAACCTACAATTGGTGAAAATGCAGTTAGGAGAGAGAAAACAATTGTGCAGTCATGCCTGATTGAAGAGATCATGAAGAACACATCCCTCAGGAGGATGGTTTCACAAGCGGGCTACCAGCTCAGAGGGGTTGTAAATAATAATGTGTGTGTATGTTTAACTGGATTAAAAAAAAAATCTCAAATTAGGCTTTGGTACTGCAAAAAGTTTTCTTTGATGTAATTGCACCAGGGTGTCAAGCCCAAGCCTACTGCTGCTTTCTGATATATTTATTCATGCTTACCAGAACGTTTTGCAAGCCTGAGATGCTATTAATGGTGTCCTTCATAAAATATACTTTTTTTTAGGTTACGTTGTCACTGCAGGTCAGTTTCAAATTCTTTGCCCATATGTCATCAAGAAGGAACATACTATGTCACCACTGTTCGACAAAATAAACAATTGGTTCAAATGAGGAATGATAAACAGAGGCACTTCTCCGTCTTAAAACCGCCCATGAAGCTATCAGGTTAAGAAAAAAATAGACTCCGGTTGCACAAAATCCTCAAAAGTTGCCACAGAATCGTGAAAGCTGAGAGCTCGGCATACTTCCGCAAAAACAATGACACGGGATGACATGTTACAGTGTGCATGCATGTGACATCACAGACACTTTCCTTTCAGGCTGCGAGTCGCATATAGCTTTGCATTATGAATGTCTACACCAGTGGCCTGTGAAATGGGGTATTGAGGGTGCTGCAGCACCCCCTGGTGTTTTGGAGAAAAAAAAGTTTTCGTAGATCATTTTTGTTAAAAATGAATAAATATACAATGAAACAATAGCGTATTTAAAATAACACTAGGTACCTTTCAACCTTTATAAAATATTTTCATAACATTTGTGATAATATGTCGACTGAAAACTAGTTGGATGACACCTCTTTTATATCTTGAGGGGGTCTGTATCACTTTCACTGACACTAATTAACTTTCAGAAGGGTGGCAGGAACCCTGCCACACAAAAGAAAATTACGAATATGCTGACTGCTTTACGGTATACATCACTTCCTCCTTTCCCCATTCGTTATAAAGACAGTCATGAAAAGTCGATGCGAATGCTTTCGCGTGAACTCTGTAAAGATGGCAGAGCAACAAAAGAGACAAAACGTTTTGTCTGAGGAGGAAAAAAAATGAAGGCTACCAAGATATACAGAATAAACTTTGATCCGGCTTTTACCCGCTGCCGTGAAACATCCCCCCTCCTCCTCAACCGAACTCGTTAGCGCTAACGAGTTCAGGTGGGGTGGAGGGGTTAGCCACTCTAAGCCACATGGTTGCTAGCCGTTATATGCACCACCCTGGTCTGTCAATCCAGAGGCATGTCCCCGATGTCCATGCTATGTTGTCAAGGCATGTCATCGGTTTTCTCACAAATTTCCAAAACAGGCATGGAAGATTGGGTTAACAATCTAAACCGTCCCTATAGGTACGAGTGTGTGCGTGAATGTTTCTCTGTCTCCTTGTGCCATGCGATTGGCTGGCAATTAATTCAGGGTGAACCTAAGGTCTATAGTCTATAGTCTGCCTATAGTTACAGTAGCTGGGATGGGTTCCAGCACCCCCACGATACTCTTGAGGATTTGCGGCTCGGGAGATGAATGAATGAATGAATGAATGATTGAATGAATGAATACCGTACATCCTTTTGCACACTGAATCTTGTTTAATTCCATATTAATGCTTGCTCCATTAAACAGATTATACATGACACGCATGTGCCAATGAGGGCACATTGCCCCTTAATAAATGAGCCAAAAAATGGTTATATTTTCTTCCCAACATGTTTTCCACATGGTTTTTGATGTTTTCAGTTTTGATCAGTGGCTTTTTATGTATCCTCTTACTGGCTGTATGGAGTAAGTGTCACCAGCTGCTGTGTTTCATGTGACCAACTCCTGCTGTTCATGTTGGTGTGTGGACGTGCATAGATTACGTTGGCTAATTTAATGGAAATGTGATTAAACTGAGCACATTCAAGTGGAAACATGACTAATGGTATCATCTTCCGTCAAGGCTGCTCTCTCTTTGTCACCTCTGTGAAAAGAAATGAACTGAAATCAGTAACAAAATTAGAGATGATTTGCAAAACTTTGTCATGAAGGAGAGATCTTTATATATTCTCATTTACTACATTAAAACCACCTCCATAGTGGGATTTGTTGCCCACTAACATAATAAAGGAGGAAACATATTGAACCACATCCACCATCTGAGGAGGAGGCATTTTACTCGAATACAAATTGACCTGTCGTGCAAAGCATTTTGCCTTCACGCTAATTGATCTTGTCAAGTTACCTCTTGGCTGTAGCATTTGTTGTTTAGACATATCGACTGCTGCTAAATGACTGTGGTGATAAACCGTACACTGCCTTGGAATAAAATAAATATTAGCAGTAAATATGAAAATATACATCCTACAATTGGCTGGCGTCCAGTCCAAGTTATACTCCACCTTGAAGCCAAAGTCAGCTTGCATAGGCTCACAATTGCGATCCCATTGATGACAAATGGTTTGGAGATTTGTTGGACGGAATATAAATATTCATATTTACATATTATGTTTTTAATAAATCCACATTCATTGAGGTTATAGTTCAGCCAATGCAAATATTTACACAGCCCACATGCAGACACAGCAGCAAAAAACAATTAGACAGCAAAGGCAATGATAATAGTATGGAAATATGTAATGAAATGTCATAAAAGCCATCAAAACAGTGAAGATCCACTTAATGTGGTCCATTAAGGAGTCAATTTTGCCTGCATTCATTTCCCCTGGGAAGCAGAATTGTCTCATCTGTGCAGTATGTTGCAAAGCCAACTAAGCTTGGCTGTTTGAATAGTCCCCATGCCGTGTGCTTTTTTCTGTCCTTTAGTACATTTGCGAGAGAGACACTAGATAAGTGTATTATATTAATTCACTGGTATTTGTGATTTGAGTAGATATTGCTTCTGTATAGCCTGAAGCGATTCCATAAGCTTCCTGCAACACTATGCCCACACTCATACATTCAACAGACCTCAACAACGTTTCAAGTCATTTTGTTGCTCTTTTGGGTGCAACTGATATCAGAAAAAACACAAACTCAAAAATATGTAAGACATCCTGCTGTCATATTTTTCCACAGATGAAATAGGATAATTGGGGATTTTTGGCGGCACAATTCTTTCTTGTGTACCGTCTTCAGAAAGAGGCTTCCTCCTGGGGTGACAGCCATGCACACCAATTTGATGTAGAGTGCGGCGTATGGTCTGAGCACTAACTGGCTGACCCCCCATCTCTTCAAACTCCGCAGCAATGCTGACACACTCCTGTAATGAGTCACATGACATTTTGGAGGGAAAATGACATGCAGTACTCAATTTGGACATTTAGGGATGTACGTATTTACTAAGGGGTGTACTCACTTTTATTGCCAGGGGTTTAGATATTAATTTCTATATTTTGAGTTATTTTTAGGGGAAAATAAATTACCTCTATTATATACAGTAAGCTGCACACAGACTACTTTTCATTGTGTCAAAGTGTCATTTTGTCAGTGTTGTCCCATGAAAAGATATACTTAAATATCTGTAAAAATGCGAGGGGTGTACTCACTTTTGTGATACACTGTATTTGATGTTCTGTATTATCTCGGTTTTGTTTTTTAAGTCTGCAAATAAGTGTTCTGATATGTTGACGAATGACTCATTCATTTACCAGTCACCATTTGTGAACGGTTTTCTACGCTTTATTTACCCCAGGTTGCAACAAAACTTGAAGCAGTAGTGGAGTTTGGAGATGCCCTTTTTAAATCTATTTATGCTCTTACTCTTTACTCCTCTAATTTCTCCAGAAGTACTGCAATCGCACTTACTGGGTACTCGGCTGCAAAAGTAGTATGCCTCCCCTGCAAATGTCTTTCCACATTATTCCGTCTGTGATTTGACAACTTCTCGCTACAGAGCAAACATTCAGAAAATCCTTCCGCATTGGCACGAAGGCAAATGACTTGTCCCAAGAAACGTTGAACCCTCTCTTCTCCTCAAATTTTTTTTTCTCTTTTCCTCTGTGGAATTCAAGTCCCATCATAAAGCCGCCAGGTTTGCTTACAACAGCCGCCCTGCTGACAAAAATGTGCGTCGCAGGCTATGACGCAAATCTTCATTGACAGAAAATGTTAAAATGTAATATTTATTCTACACATTTTTACAGCATTGGAAGACGTTAAGATTGTTTGTGTAATGTTTGTCCTCCTCCAGAAACCATGTTCAAACAAAAAATATATTTCCCTCTTCCATCTTTTTCCATTTTCAAACATTTTTGAACGCTCCAGCGAGCCACTAGAGCAGGCTAAAGAGCTGCATGCGGCTCTCAAAACACAGGTTGCGGACCCCCGTATTACACACTACATAGTAGCATTAATCTTACCTTATAGTTATAACAGCAACTTTCCTTTGGCCATTTCCCAAAAGATGTCAATGACTTCACTGTTGTTGATTGGAATGTCCTTCTCAATTGCCAGTAAAAGAAGCTATGACAGCATCTCCTCTGAGTAAAGGCTGCGATGTTTGGTCTTTACTAGTTTTAGTTTTGAGAAAGAACGTTCCACCATCGCAGTGGACATTGGAAGAGTCTCAGCAGAGTTCGGCAGCTCAGTCATGTTCAGGATGGAATTACCAAATGATCACATTAAGATTCATACAAACACCGGAATCAGAGAAAATGAAATAAATGGACGGATTGCAAGAACTTAAAGATGTGGACCTTTCTAGATAACGTTGTGAAGAGAACTGACAAATATGGTTGTCTATAGAGAGTAGAGACACACAGATCGAAATAGCCATGGGGGGTGGGGGGGGATGTAATTACAGTTGTTATAGTAGAAAACTATATAAGAGAGAATTACGTATTATTAATTATTTTAAAAAATCCCCACAATAAACCTGGTGTAATAATTTTCACTATTTGCTTGAACATGGTAAATAAGAGTAACACCGTTTGTTTCCAACCACCAGATGTCCTCGGACTCCTCACCACACACCCAGGTCAAAGAGGAAGAGCGTGGGGGTGGGGGGTGTTTACGGCGGCTTCAAGGCTCACAGACGGCTTCTTTTTTTTAAGTGTGTTTTGGGTGTTCAAGTAAAGTACTAGTACTCGGTGATGTGCCTCCACAGTTGGCCAGCACACAGATACGCACCAAAAAGTAAAAAATATAAGCCCAGTCAAAAGGGGCACTTTAGGAATGCAGGGGCAAAGTGGCAGGTGCACTATTACCCTTGCCCCCCCCCCCCCTCCCATTTTCTATGCTGTGGTTGCCATGTGACTGTTCTGTCATTCCATCAACATGTACTATAGCGCAGCACTCAAAAGTTTGTCTCGGTCACCATTTATGGTTGTGATGTCACACCCAGAATTGCTGAAAAGAAAGTGTGCATTCCCTGATACATTGTTGTGGGTCAAATTACTATGAAATGATTAAAAGTACCAAATTCATTTTCTACATGTAAAATTACATTATTCCAGTCATTTTCTTTCATTCTTTCTTTCTTTCTTTAGTTATTTATTTATTTACTTTCCCTTCCCTACAGGCATGACAAATCCGAACAAACATACAGCATCTATATGTGTTTACAATTAATTCAACCCGAAAAGAAAAGGGCAGACGGGAGAAGCCGAAGCTTATTGAAACCCGCCCCAGTATACCATATAGGACGCAGAAAATATCGAATAACAATTTTTGACATGGTTACCATTTTTGAGGACCTTTCATGCTTTTACATCCACTAGAAGCCACAGTATTTGTAAGCTTCATGGCCGCCTCATAATCGGCTTTTCAGTCTTGAACTCTAAAAGCTTCCATTAAGAATACCTCTGTCATTCTTATGTTAAAAGGTAATTTATCGTGAAGGTAAATGCATAGTTTTATTCTAGCAGTCACATTAAAATCATTACCAGCAAGAATATCCCCTCCGCAAGATAGTTCTGTTCTGACTTTATTTCCAAACTACTCACAGCAGTTTTAATATACATTGAAGTTCTTCTATAAATATAATTCTACAAAATATACAGTAGATTGGAAATAGGACATTTCTTACTGTTTTTTCATGACAGAGTAATGAGAGCATCAAAAAAGTTTGTTTGCATTTTGATGATCATTGACCAGAAAGTTTTTTTTTTCTTTATAAATGCAGTACTTTTCTAGCCATCTTAAAAGGATACTATTGAATGAACAGCATACAGTGGGGAGAACAAGTATTTGATACACTGCCAATGGGAAAACCCATTGGCTGTGTATCAACTGTATATTCATATAGATATCAAATTTTGTAAAACTCAGACACGTAAATGGATCACAGATAAACACTGCAACTAATGAAGGTTACTTCAACTTTAATATTGATTCCTTAGATTTTTACAAAATAATAGCTTGCAGATGTGCCCCATGAGAGCAATAACCATTGATTATTTAAATCCCAACATATCAACAGAATATATTAAGACACTCAAGCTAATTGCCTATGTTCCTTGATCGACTCAACAGCAGTCAAGGTTCACACAGTGAGCTGCTCATCATTGATTCTCATGTAGATTCACTCCGTTCCCACATCACAAACCAATTATAAATACCTTCAAGGGAATAAAATCATCTTTTTGCCTCTCTAAAGATTTTGCTATCGTTTGTCTGGGATGTCATTTGCTCAGTTTGTAAGGGCTTGGCTATTTTAGATCACCCTTGACATGAGTGTGCTCAAAAACCTATCAAACAAACAAAACATAAATACATTTTATTGTACAGAACATCTTTAATTGAAGTTTCTTATCAAATAATTACCAAAACCCATCCGCACCATCCTTATTAAGCCAATAAACTGGATTTTAAAAGGTAAATTGATATATAAATGTGTAAATGTAGTTTTATAATGCAATATGTTCATCACTAAGATGTGCTAGCTGAAGAAATAGAGCACATAGATCAGACCGGTGGGGAAATGCCACCTCCAGCAACCATCAACTAGAGTTCTCAATTCAGAAAATGGATTAGATTAGGGTGAGACTGTGTGTGTGCATGTGATTGTGTTTTAAATTATTTAAATGTACTTAGCCTATTTTATAAATAAATATATAAACATACAATTGATAAACGTGAAGTTTATATAAAATACATACACTATACATTTTTTTAAAATTTGTTGAACAGAAATAATAACATTAACAAAAAATGCAAAATAACAGATGGTGGGGGATTGTGGGGGCACCCACCATTATCAGTGTGGTTGAGCCGTAAGTCAGTAAAAAGCTAGTGATAACTGACTAGCCTCGTCTCATCTTTCTCCTCTGAGAGAAAGGTTTGCATAAACTCATCTGAAAAAATGTGGTCAGCAATTACCTAATAGTGTGTAGCTACTCAGACTGGCGACAGTAAGTTGACATAGGCCAAGTCAACTACCAATATGTCAAAGAATATTAGCGGGTCATCAATATACTTTCAACTTTAATTTCAACAGCGTGTAAATGAGCCGTGCAGAGCACTTATTCATTGAGTGGCTTGCGACCGCAGCTATCCGATGTGGAATAGTCTTCATCACTTGCAAGCCAATTCATGTCGGGGCCATTCGATAAACAAAACATTACAGTCAAAGTAGTGTGTACTTTGAAATAGCTATAGATTGCTCAAATTTCATTTGATTTTCAAATGTCTTGGTTTACCATGAATGTCAGAATGCAGTAATTTCACTAAAAATTAAATATGATATAACCTTACTCAAAATCCAGATAGAATCATAGCCACGTTAATGCGGTTTGTTATAAAACAAGCTGTTTGTGAATCTGTCAAGAATTCAGCAAGTTAGGAGCATTTTAGGAAAGAAAATCACGCACCAATAAAAGCTACAATAGAGCCCACCGGAAAAGTGCCTCAATCAAAGGCATAGTTTTGCATAGGGACAGTAGGGACACAACACTAGCAACTTTTCAGGATGCTCAGATTGTCCCCACCAACCTTTAAGCTACCTTATTTGCATTTTATAATGACTTCAGTTGCAGTATATATATAGGTAATTTAGATTGTCCATATGTTGTAAGGCTAGAATTGCGCCAAGCATTATTAATTGAATTATTTTCATTATGTTCAGATTGACCCTTTTTTACTTGCTGAAAGTGCCAGTGCATTTTTTTTCTCGCTCAAACACACGTTTGACTGGCCGAAGACCCCCCCACACACACACGCACACACACAATCGCAGCCCCAACAAATATACTGTACAACATGTCAATAGCATACTGCCTCCTCTGCCCCCTTCGAAGAGGAGTTTTTTTTTTTTTTTCCCCGGCAAGCAGTAGAAGCAACTATCAATAATGTAAAAAGACGTCAATGTTGTGGAGGTGGGGAACACGCCACAAATTTTGCTACTGAAAGTCCATCCTCCATCAGAGTTAGCAGAGCATTAAACTCAGCGGTTGGTAGTAACGCGTTACATGTACTCCATTACATTTACTTCTAAGAGTAGTTTTACTGAGCCATACATTCTACTTTTACTTGAGTAGATCTGTTAAGAAAAAAAACGCTACTTATACTCCGCTACTTTCGGCTACTAAGAGTAGTTACATTTTTCCTCTTTATTCTAAATATTAGATTAATTAATTATTATTATTTATTTTTTTTTGCTAGCAGTGCTATTGCCAAGAGTAGCGCTACAAATTTCACCAATGAGATGTCGCAACAATAATCACATGACTCCATTATACCAATCAGACGCAAGCTTGCCGTTCTATGATCACACGAGCCTGTTCAATCACGCGTCTTTAAAGCACCGTAACAAATGAAGTACTTGACATAGAGCGCTCTCCTGAACATGAATTGAAAGCACAGATTTAAATCTCTCTCCCAGTTTTTATTTTGCACCGATTGACCACGGAAAACCAGAGATATGATCCTTTTAATTTCATAATAGTAACTATGAAGGAACTATACGTAATCATCACTATTCAAACTAGGAACAATTTTCTCCACTAGAGGGCAGGGCACTCACGCTCTTTGGACAAATAATGCTTCATTACAGTTTTTTTTTTTTTCCTCTCTAATGATTTTTTCCCCTTTGATTTAATGTGGTTATGTAATGGATTATTGCACAGCATCATTATAACAACATTTCACACGGATAAGTTTTTGCTGAGAGAAAAAAAATACCATTGTTTAAAAAAAAAAAAAACATGCAAAAATAAGCTGTTACTCAAAATGTTACTCATTACTTGAGTATTCTTTTCATTGAATACTTTTTTACTTGTACCTAAGAACATTTTTGGGTGACTACTTTTACTCTTACTTGAGTAATACTATTTTGACGCAACGCTACTCTTACTTGAGTAAAATTTTTGGCTGTTCTACCCACCTCTGATTAAACTGTGTAAATTTGCTAACCTGTAAAACTCGAGTAGGAAGCTGCTTAGAGAGAATTGTCCTCTTGTATGTTTTCTACTGTCCCTGATTTTCATATTTATTGGGGGGCTGTGCTTGTGGACAAAGCAGTAGTGTATTACCTGAAGGAAGGCTCCATTTTAATTTTATTTTTGTTATTCCCTGACCTGTTTTTTCATTACGTTTATTTATTTAGACGGACAATGTTGAGTGGTCTTAAGACAAATGTTTATTTTTTTGCATATCTGGATAGGTACAAGATTATTAACAAGTTTGTATTTATTGTGTATGTTAATATAATTTAGGCTGTGTTCAAATACTGCAATTTAAATTTGCTAATAAATTCCAGACCTTTATTCTGGAAGTTTTCAAAAATGTTTCTTTAGAAGTTTTTGAAAACAAAGGTTTGACTCGACCGGTGTATCACCTGAGCCAATACACATAACAGTTAGTATAAGTAAATACTGATTTATTTTGGATTGATCATTTATCCTATCCATTAATTATGTTCATACAGTATTTGTGCGAAATGTAGCCTTGACCTCCTGACCTTTTCACCCAATCTGTTTGGTGTTATTAATGCCCAGCAAAAAGTATACATGAAGGTTATGCTTTTATATCGTCCATACCAATGTTCAGACCAAACCTACGCCCTTGGCCTCAATGCAAGATTACTTACCATTGGGAGGCTATGACGGTTGCACGCAAATGTAAATGTAATGTTTCTTATGACAATTTTAGTTTTATATTATGAAAATGATTGAGTTATATCATTTTAGATGTTAGAAATGACAAGTGTTTCATAGGGTGGGAGAATGTCCTGAAATGGGTGAGAGACACACTAAAACCGTGAGAGTTGAGAACCCTGCATCATCATCTCTTCTGGGTGGCCGGGTGGTTCATTTAACTGTCCTGCAAAGATTTTACCTAGTGTGTCGTCCCACTTTCTGGTTTAACGTACTGTAGAAATTTAAAAAGAAAATGGGATTTTACTTTCCTATAATTGTGCCCCCATACAAGCTGTCTACGTTAAGATTAAGTGTATGATCTTTTGTACAGAAGGTCACACTTGGCCAATTCTATTTATTATCAAAGCTTTCTTCTCTCTTAGCTCGCCTAAATTGGAGCATCTTGAGCAATGCACAATGGCAGCCTTTCACCCAGGGTCAAGTTAGAGTTATTTAGCGTAAAGCATGCTAGTTCACATTCTAAGTTTGTGTTAAATTTGCTATGCTTTGGTGATTAGCCTGTGGCTTTTTTTCAATGTCAGGGCTGCTTTTGCACAAGCTCACCTCTCATATATATGGATAGAATTGTTTTTTTTTTTAATTTTATTTCTTTTATGTTGATATAACAGGAAAGGCCTTTTGGTTGTTACACAAGAAATTATTGCTGTGACACATATACAGTAGCACTCAAATAGTTCAGTTTTCATTATTCCTGCTTTTAATAGGATTTGTCTCCTTGTGTGTGTCATTGTGTATCTATCTTTCTCTCCGTATTTACTTCCAAATGATAGCCCCCGCGGAGCCGTTGCTTTGCAAGTTTGCTGACGGAGGCCAAAAGAAGAGGCAGACTCAGGTCAAATATTCACAGAACGGACGACCATGGATGCGAGAAGGAGAGGTGAGGCTTCTCACTATTTCTTTTACACAGATTAGCGTTCCGTCTGAGCTCTGGCATATACATTTTATGACAGGAAGAGGAATTGTATGCTCATTCATAAATGAACAGTTTGTCATTTACAAACACTTCTTTTGCCTCTTTTTTTAATCTCCCACGTTGCCAATTTATGGCTTGACCTTCAAACCACCATATTCGAGGAAAACACTTAATTGTTTTAATCGTTTTCCTCGAATATGGTGGCCCCTTACCTTTGTTTTGACAGTCTTTAAACATTCTGCAAGTCGGAAGCAAAACTAAAAAATGCCCCAATTGCTCCCAGGACATCCACAGCAAATTGTCTTCAAAGCAGGGGACATTTATCCCCTGTGGGAAATACACTGGCATTACCCCAAATTTTAAGGGCAAGGTCATGCACTCAGTTTATGAAGTTTATGAGTTCTGCTAGTTACCAGTCTTTAGAGCCACTTTTGTGTTATAATAAACAAGCCACTATAACAAAAGTACCATAATTTTCTGACAAAAGGCGCACCTGACTATAAGTCGCCACAGACCAAATTTGACAGGAAAACGGAATTTGTTCTTAGATAAGTCGTACTGGACTATAATCCGCAGCTGTCCTCAGTGTATTATGGGATATTTACACCAAAAGATATTAACTGGTAACACTTTATTTGACAGTGGCAGCAAACGACTGTAATGAGACCAAATGAACCACCATTGCTTCAAGAAGCTTCATTTGGCCTTCACTGCTCCCTTGGGTGAGACAGTCAACATTAGCTGCTACCTGCCCTCAAACCTGTTATTGTCCAACATGCCCCATAGCATGCATTGCAGCACTACAGGTGTAAATAACATTCAAAATTCATGTTCTATGCTAATTATTTATTCAGATACTGTTCCAGATGTTTCATTAATTACTTTTTTGGTATTTGTAACACTTTATTTGACAGTGGCACCATAAGACTGTCATTAGACAATCATAATTATGACATGACGCTGTGTGTTTTGAGCATTAATGAATGCTTGTAACAGATTTAGTGTTATCCGGCAAATTATTTCACTTTTGAAGGGATGTAAAAGATCCGAGCCGGACATAAATGGAGTTAGTGACATTATTTGTTGGATGACACTTAATGACATCTGTCATAAGCATTCGGTAATGCCCATGATAGTGTCATGTTATTATTATGACGGTCTTATGACAATCTTATGACGCCGCTGTCAAATAAAGTGTTACCTATTATCCCAAATAAATCAACAAATAAGCCGCACTGGACTAAAAGCTGCAGGATTCAAAATGAAGGAAAAAAGTAGCGGCTTATAGTCCGAAAATTATGGTACATGTGAACGCATCATGAAAGTACAGATAGTGCAAAGGTATTGAACAATGAAAGTATTACAAGTCTTGCAGAGAGTTGTCCAACAGTGTAAAGGCACTTGAAATGCAGTAACTATAATATAGTGACAATATTGCAACTGAAGCAGTTGTTAGGCAATATAGAGTGATTATGCGGTACCGTCTAGCAAACCTCAACTGTCCAACCACTTTCCCGGTCATCTGATGTTCGAGCCAAACAGGAAAAAGAGGCGGGAGGTGCAGACGTGACCAGGAAGCAATTATCGTTGAATACAATGTCGGAGTGCAAATCGGTTCTGTAGTTCAATTTCTGAAGTTTTGTTGGAAATACACTCAATTTTCTCATTAAAAGAAAAGGAAAGAATGTCACGAAAAGCTTTTCTTGACGTGGAATGATGTTTTTGCTGTTCTGCGAACCAATACGTCATACTGTGGCTTAATGTGGATTGTTCACCTTCTGGTGGCAAGCCAATCAGAGGAGAGAGGCGGGAGCTGCAGCCTTGAATTGGAAGCGCTATCTGCCGGAATACAGAGTGTTTTTTGTAGATGGATCAGTTTCCTAAGTTTTGACGGAAATACACTTAATTTCCTCATTAAAAAGGGAGCAAAAAATGTCACTAAAAGCTTTTTTTGACCCGAAACGATGTTTTTGCGACTGTGACGAGAAGAGCCATAAGCAGCCATATGTATTTTGAAGGTTTCTCACATGAAACTCAGATCTTTTCCAAATTGATTGTGGAATATATCCATCGTGGATATATGGAACAATCAATCTAGTGTGCTAGGTCAAAGTGATTGTAGTATAAAATAAATACTCTAGTTAAAGAGTCAAAGTTCAGAACAATCTGCTTGAAAACTGTTAACTCTACAGGCCTTTTTCAAATCACAATTTATTGTATTTTATTGCAGTTTAAAACTGAGCTTGTCAGGCCCTTTATTGCACCATTTTTGGCTTTCTTTTCAATAAGACGTTTGAGGATGATTTGGAGATACTGCAGACAATATGAAAGCTGTCATTTATAAAGGTATTAAAATTAAACCAATAATACAGTTTATGATTTGTGAAACAACTGATTACCATTTTTGCTCTGTTCCCATTGTCACACTGACATCTATGAATGAAGTGACATCTGCAATATTTCCCTTGAATGCAGCAGATTGAGGCATTGTTGCACATGGTAGAACATGTAATGTTGAAACCAAAGCCTCAATTAACAGAACAAATGGAAGTGACTAATGTGACTACCCACTCAGAATAAAGAGTCTTGAAGCAATATGCCATGTATACTGTAGGATGTGTTGGGTCTAAAACTCGTTCTTTAACTTAGTTATTTACCCAAGGCAAGCTGACAAAAGGCAGGGCACGGTGAGACAGAGTCAGAGAGTTGACGTTTTTCAACCTGCAGGTTGGGAGAGCCAGGAGACATGTTCCGCGACCAATGTCTCATTAGAGTCTCTCTCTGAACTCTACCGCGCTGCTAACTTTTATTGAGGGCTTGTTGATGGGCAGAATACAGTTACAACACTGTTGCCCAACGTGGCAGTATTCTAGTCAGTGATTGAACAGTCACACTTCCTGATTGAATTTCCTGAGCAGGCAAGATATCTTTGTTTTGAACACACATTTGCAATCAAAGTACTGTAGCTTGGTGGAAAAGTACTGAGACGTTGTGTGATGAATCAACATATGTGTGTGTATCTACTTATCAGCAGAATGTGATCACCGGTAAGCACATGATTATGGGCTAAAACTGTATTCTTCATAATAGCTTGGGAGTGCACGTATAATACCTGTGGGAGAGCAAACTGGCATAATATATTTGGCACCCAAAAACAAGCTTATCTTACAGATGAAATTCAAGACTACTTTTTTCGTGTTTATTTGTAGGTACACCATGAGACAACCCAAAAACGTATTCTTGCAGAACATATTTTTTTACAACATGCTGCATGGTTCATACACATTTCTGAGAGGCTTTATCACAACAAATAAAGGTAGAGAGAGAGTGGTCGAGAGAGGGAATGGCCTGTGACTTTGACTATGTTAGAGTAAAAGAAAGTAATGACCAGGCTCAAGCACACTGCAAATCTATAACTTCTTAAAGCGGAAGTTCAGAATTTTTGGCTTAATCTTTGAGTTAGCGGGGGTTTAATTAGTCGGTGGAGTTGATTTCAACAAATTCCGTGCAGTTTGCTAGTTACAGTGGGGCAAATAAGTATTTAGTCAACCACCAATGGTGCAAGTTCTCCTACTTGAAAAGATTTGAGAGGCCTGTAATTGTCAACATGGGTAAACCTCAACCATGAGAGACAGAATGTGGGGAAAAAAACAGAAAATCACATTGTTTGATTTTTAAAGAATTTATTTCCAAATTAAAGTGGAAAATAAGTATTTGGTCACCTACAAACAAGCAAGATTTCTGGCTGTCAGAGAGGTCTAAATTCTACTAACGAGGTCTAATGAGGTCTAACGAGGCTCCAATCGTTACCTGCATTAATGGCACCTGTTTTAACTCTGCAATAGGTAAAACGCTTGGTGTAAAGAAATCAACTGTGGGAGCAATTATTAGAAAATTATTAGAAAAGACATACAAGACCACTGATAATCTCACTCGATCTGGAGCTCCATGCAAGATCTCACCCTGTGGCATCAAAATGATAACAAGAACAGTGAGCACAAATCCCAGAACCACACGGGGGGACCTAGTGAATGACCTACAGAGAGCTGGGAACACAGTAACAAAGGCTACTAGCAGTAACACAATGCGCCGCCAGGGACTCAAATCCTGCACTGCCAGACGTGTCCCCCTGCTGAATAAAGTACATGTCCAGGCCCGTCTGCTGTTTGCTAGAGAGCATTTGGATGATCCAGAAGAGGACAGAAGAATTCCCATTAGCAGTTCTAGGGTTCCTGTCTATCCGTCCTGGGAGTGGATCTCTCCTGACTGTGGTACTCCCCGAGGTTTCTCATTTTTCTCCCAATTGACTCTGGAGTTTTTGGAGTTTTTCCTTGCCGGCATGGAGGGTCTTAAGGATATGGGATACACAGGACTTGAACTGTATCTATTCATCTTTGTTGCTTCATTTCTAATTGTGCATCATATTGCCTCTGTAAAGCCCTTTGAGACATCTGTTGTGATTGAGGGCTATACAAATAAAATTGAATTGTATTGAATTGACTGGGAGAATGTGTTACGGTCAGATGAAACCAAAATATAACTTTTTGGTAGAAACACAGGTTCTCGTGTTTGGAGGAGAAAGAATACTGAATTGCATCCGGATAACCCACTATGAAGCATGGGGGTGGAAACATCATGCTTTGGGGCTGTTTTTCTGCAAAGGGACCAGGATGACTGATCTGTGTAAAGGAAAGAATGAATTGGGCCATGTATCGAGAGATTTTGAGTGAAAATCTCCTCCCATCAGCAAGGGCATTGAAGATGATACGTGGCTGGGTCTTTCAGCATGACAATGATCCCAAACACACAGCCAGGGCAACAAAGGAGTGGCTTCGTAAGAAGCATTTCAAGGTCCAGGAGTGACCTAGCCAGTCTCCAGATCTCAACCTGATAGAAAATCTGTGGAGGGAGTTGAAAGTCCGTGTTGCCCAAGAACAGCCCCAAAACATCACTGCTCTAGAGGAGATCTGCATGGAGGAATGGGCCAAAATACCAGCAACAGTGTGTGAAAAGCTTGTGAAGAGTTACAGAAAACGTTTGGCCTCCGTTATTGCCAACAAAGGGTAGCCACATAACAAAGTATTGAGATGAACTTTTGACATTGACCAAATACTTATTTTCCACCATGATGTGCAAATAAATGCTTTAAAAATCAAACAATTTGAGTTTCTGTTTTTTTTTCCGCATTCTGTCTCTCATGGTTGAGGTTTACCCATGTTGACAATTACAGGCCTCTCTAATATTTTCAAGTGGGAGAACTTGCACAATTAGTGGTTGACCAAATACTTATTTGCCCTACTGTATTTAATAATTTCAGGGCTCCTGAGTGGCTAAGCTAGCATGAGCATGCCAATAAAAATTATATTAACAGATCTAACATAGTCTAATAAATTCAAAATGCAGATCGTTGTTCAAAATACCCATGGGGCCACAACAATGTCACACCAAACTGCCGTAATTCATTTATTTCTGCGGGACTATTTTTTATTTTTTTTTTAGATTTATTTGGCGAACACAATAGAGAGGAGTGCTTCGGCCACCCATGCTCATGCTGCATTCGAGGAAGTTGGGAAGTCGGAATTTTCCCACTCGGATGGTACCAGTTGCGACCTCAAAGCGTTCCAAGCATTTTTTATTTTGGCCATTAAAAGACATGTTGACCTCCGGCAAATCTGCCTTCTCATATGCGATCAAATAGTGGAGGAAAAATGACTGCTAAGGTAAATAGACCACACTGTAAACTGCCTTCTTTAGTTTAACAATTGAAAGTCTGCTTTTCGATGGGCAGCACATTTTGTTGAGTGGCGTCTGACTGAAGCAACTCGTGAAGTCGGGGTGCTTTTTTTTCTGACTTTCCGACCCAGTTTGAGTGGTGTTCCAATGATATTTTTCCTGGTCGGAGGTTGGAAATCTCTGACTTCCCACCTTCCTTGAATGCAGCATCAGTCTGGAGTCTTAACTGAAGAACGGCAACATAGTTAAACATGCATTTAGAGGCTGTGAAAACAGACAGAAGAAATGGGCAAATGAGACAAATTCCACAAATTCCCTATGACGAACGAGGACTATACAAACTGGATACCTGCTGCTGGGTAAGACATAAACACACCGGTGGAAAAAATATCACTCCGTTCTGCAGCCTGTTACCTACAGAGCTACTGGATTACAAATGTTGTTGTTCATACTACAGTGACTGACATGCAATGGTGAGTTTTAATAACTTCATTCTGAAAACATAGCTAAAACTATGGATTAGATGGGTCATCAGTGATTTTCATGCGTGCATATGTTGTTTTTTATTGGCATGCTAGGACGGGCTCATTGACTTGCGCTAGCTTAGCCACTCCGGAGCACTTAAACCAGTACTTCTCAAATGGTGGGGCGCGCCCCCCCAGGGGGGCGCAGAGCGATGCCAGGGGGGGCGCGAGTGACCTCGGGGAACATGCTTTTTTTTTTTTTTTTTTTTTTTTTTTTTGCCGTACTAGAATAAAGTGTACTTGCACATCCACTCCGTGGGTGGCAGTGGCGCTCTCATTTTCAAAGTGCGTGCAGTATTTTTGAAGTAAGCAAGAGCACACGGAAGAGACTCATGCAGAGCTGGACTCACGCAGCGACCCACTGTCTTTCTCACGTGTCCGGCCGAGAAGTGCCGTTTTCGGCTTGGGATCGTCACAACCACCGCCCTCACCTACGGTTCTCCCTCGGCCGCCGAGAATGCGTTTTTTTCGGGCCGTTTGCCTTTGACTTTTAATATAGTGGGAAATGAGGAAAGACCACTGTTTACTGAGTCTAAAAATGATTATAGCGGAGAAGCCAAATCAGTTAAGACGCCACTTAAAGACATTAGACCTCAATCTCATTGATAAGTCGCTTGATTGTTTTCCAGCGAAAATGTGCCGAATATTGCCAATTGTCACAATCGTCCCGCTTTGTCAGTGTTATATCAGTAAACCAGTGAGCACTGTGGTGAATCAGCGAAAATAAAAACTTTCCTTCTGTCCAGAGACCTTTTTCCCCCCTTCTATTCAGTTTTGTTGTTTTTTCGGTCAAATTTTTTGGCATGTTGTCCTGAAGAGTAAATGTTTCTAATCAATTTGAATTTGTTATTATTTACTGATTTTATTACATTTTATTTTTCAGTATCAAATGGTCAAAAATGTACCTTGAGTGTATTTTTACAGTTTGGATGTGACTTTTTTTTTTTTTTTTTTTAACTTCAGGCAAATTGATGCGCATTAAGTCTTTTCTGTTACAAGCAACACAATGTTAAAAAAGTTATTCTTTATTATAAGTTGATCTATGTTACTTTTTTTCTTTAATAGAAAAAAGGACACAATGTTAGGCTGAGGCGTACTTATAATAGTAATATAGACGAATGATACTATTTACAGTGGCGGCAGAGAGTTGGGGGGGGCGCGAAACATTTACGTCTTCCTTGGGGGGGCGTAACAGAAAATAATTGAGAAGCACTGACTTAAACTAATAAATAAATAACTAACTGCACAGAATTTGTGGAAATCAACTCCACCAACTAATTAAACCCCCACTAACTCAAAGATTAAGCCTAATGTCAAAAATTCTAAATCTCCCCTTAAATCAGATTATTTTTCTTAGTCAAATAATTTTCTCCATTTTGTTTTGAGTGTTAAAGTTTGTTTGTTTTACTTGTTCTTAATAAGCCCCTACATCCTAAAGTTTTTCACCTATACCAAGAAAAAAATTGCTTTCGAATAATGTTTTGAACAATATTGTTGAATTAAGAATTTTTCTGACATCGAGCTTTTTAAAAATATAATAGTTTATTGCTTAAAATAAGTCTGTTTAACTTATTTTCAGCTTGCTATTTTTCTTATCTCAAAAAAGCTGGGAAAAATTTACTTGAAGACCTGGCACTTATTTGTAGTCGATTTACCCTGAACAAAATTGAATTTTACTAATTTTATGGAGGTGTGTTTTTGTAGTACAGCACTGAGAGAAATTAATATTTTGACAAAAAGACACCTATTAATTACTCAATAAACACAATATCTAGTGTTATATACTTCAAGTGAGGAGGAGGAACATGTCTTTCATGGGTTGTCGCCAGCTCACCCCTACAGTCTTAAAACAAGCCATTTATGTTAATTGAAGACTGAATTACCCGTTAGTGTGCAATGTGCATGTGATAGGTCTCTGTAGTCCCATTTCAAACAAGCGATACATCCTAATTCTCCTTGATTCCATTTTTAATGGTTATTCCAGATCTAGCTTGGATTTCTACCCCGGGGTGTATAAGCAAGTTGTGATAACAGTTTAATCAAAAGACTTGGAGGCTACATGGAGGACATCCAGCATTGTGTGCACTTTTTTCTTGGCATACTATGGTTGATTATTGCAAGAACAAAAGTACTGTTTGAGAAAAGGCAGTCATAAATTCTGCCTCTTTAAAGTTTCTGTTTTCTATTCAGCAATCAATGGAGACTTCTTACATTTTGTTTCTATAATACTGCTTCTATTCAGCAATCAATGGAGACTTCTTTCATTTTGTTTCTATAATACTGCTAATGCTACCTCCTGCAAGAGATTAGTGTTAAAATGTGTTAGATAAGTTGTTTTGGAGTTCATTACTTGTAATCAAACTTATGAAACTTTAAAATACCAAAGATTTGTATGACAAACCATATTTAGGATTAGGATTTCAGCCCCATGATAGGACTGTGATCTGTCCAGAGACACTTTGCCTTTGATCATGAATTAGCAGGGTTAGGCTTCACATCCATGGTATTCCACAGTATAATGGCTATGAAGTAGAGATAACTAAAAAAAATTCACTGAAAACAAATCTGTTCATTCTTCCTTTGAAAAATATTTTATTTTACGCGACAGTACAGATAGCAGCCCTATCATGCACCTGTTTTAAATGCATTTGAAATTTGTTTGAATTCTCTAAAGACTCCTTTTTGTCCTTGCTATCTGAGTTTGTTGGGCAAGGCAATAAACAATAATACTCAACAGTGGTTTCGGAGAGGCATTTTAATCCGTTTGTGCTTCTGAACTCTTCCAGAGAAGTGGTGTTTTCATCTTCATCCATGGTCATTTGTCTCAGTAAAGAACAAATCTGCAAAACTAATTTGAAAGTTGGAACATCTTTATAACCCCCTTATTTTTTAAATATAGTGTATTTTCCCACACTCTGCTGCTTTTAAAACATATCGTATTTAAATAAAAAATACAAAGTTGATTTTAAGGACACTGTACAATTAATCACAGATGTGAGCATATGTATTATTTCCACTTTACTTATAGTAGTGCCCATGGGGAAGAATACTGTAGATTTCATTCAATACAGTGAAGAAAATGAGTATTTGTATACCCTGCTATTTCTCTAAGTTCTCCCACTTAGAAATAATGGGGGTGTCTGAACTGTTCATTGTAGGTGCATGTCCACTGTGAGAGAAATGATCTAAAAAGAAAAATCCAAAAATCACATTGCATGATTGTTAACACTTTATTTGAGTGATACGGCTGCAAATAAGTATTTGAACACCTGTCTATCAGCTAGAAGTCTGACCCTGAAAGACCTGTTAGTCCGCCTATTAAAAGTCCACCTCCACTCCATGTATTATCCTCGATAGCTGCATAAACACACCTGTTCACCCCATTAATCAGTAAGACTCAAACCTGTAACATGGCCAAGACCAAAGAGCTGTCCAAAGACACCAGATACAAAATTGTACACCTCCACAAGGCTGGAAAGGGCTACGGAGCAATTGCCAAGTAGCTTGGTGAAAAAAGGTCCATTTTTGAAGCAATCATTAGAAAATGGAAGAAGCTAAACATGATGGTCAATTTCAATCGGAGTGGAGCTCCATGTAAGGTATTACCTCGCGGGGTCTGAATGATCCCAAGAAAGGTGATGAATCAGCCCAGAACCACACGGTAGGAGTTGGTCAATGACCTGAAAAGAGCTAGGACCACCACCAAGGTTACTGCTGATAATGCACTAAGACGTAATGGTTTGAAATCATGCATGGCACGGACGGTTCCCCTGCTTAAACCAGCACGTCAATTTTGCCATTTGACCATTTGGATGATGCAGAGGAGTCATGGGAGCAAGTTTTGTGGTCAGATGAGAGAAAAATAGAACTTTTTGATCATAATTCCACTAACCGTGTTTGGAGGAAGAAGAATGATGAGTACTATCCCAAGAACACCATCCCTACCGTGTAGCATGGGTGTGGTAGCATCACGCTTTAGGGGTGTTTTTCTGCGCATGGGCCAGGATGAGTGCACTGTATTAAAGAGAGGACGACTGGGGCTCTGCATTGTGAGATTTTGGGGAACAACCTCCTTCCCTCAGTCAGCGCATTGAAGATTGGTCGTGGCTGGGTCTTCCGACATGACACTGACCCAAAGCACACAGCTAGGGAAACCAAGGAATGGCTCTGTAAGAAGCATATCAAGGTTCTAGCATGGCCTAGCCAGACTCCAGATCTAAACCCACTAGAAAACCTTTGGATGGAGCTCAAACTCAGCAACAGCCCAGAAACCTGACTGATCTAGAGAAGGTCTGTGTGGAGCAGTGGGCCAAGATCCCTCCTGCAGTGTGTGCAAACCTGGTGAAAAACTACAGGAAACGTTTGACCGCTGTAAATGTAAACAAAGGGTACTGTGCCAAGTATTAACATTTGTTTTCTCAGGTGTTCAAATACTTATTTGCACCTGTATCACACAAATAAATCGTTAAAAAAAAACCAGACATTGTGGTTTCTGGATTTTTCTTTTAGATTATCTCCTCACAGTGAACATACTAGTACATCTACAATGAAAATTTCAGACCCCTCCATGATTTCTAAGTAAGAGAACTGGCAAAATAGCAGGGTGTTCACATACTTACTTTCTTTTCTGTATATCCATGTTTTCTGGCTGACATAAAATATTGACGTATCATTCTATTAATCTATAATTGTATTACTTGAAAAAATAATGACTACTCATAAATTAAATTATATAAAAATAATAATATCAAGTCATCCTACCAATAGTTTTCAGTCCACAGACATGTCTGCAAAGCAAATAACTTAGCTCTAACATGAGAACAGGCTGACTTTTACATTGTATAGCATAATGATAATGTACCCTGAATGGCTATGAAGTAGAGATAACTAAAACAAATCTGTTCATTCCTCCTTTGAAAAATATTTTATTTTATGCGACAGTACAGATAGCAGCCCTATCATGCACCTGTTTTAAATGCATTTGAAATTTGTTTGAATTCTCTAAAGACTCCTTTTTGTCCTTGCTATCTGAATGAACCCTGACTCTGTCCCCCCCTTTGTTTCTATAGAATGGGATGGCGCTGACATATGATCCAGCCACAATACAAAATGGGTAAGGTGAAAGAGTTTTTTATTTTTCCAAAGGTGTCTTTATTTGTCTGTTATTGTTCAACTTTGTGTTTAAGAAAGCGCACTTTGCCTGTTAAACACATTTCGCAACTCATATGCATACAAATAAGCAAAGAATACATTCAAAACATCTTTGGATGAACTTAAAAGACATTATCATAAAAACTCTCCAATTTTGTCTTTTCCGATCACTAGTGTTTCCAACTCCTGTGTTTATTATTCTCTTCTTATATTGCTTTGTTGCCTTATTCTGCCTTATGCCTCTTGCTATAGATTCCAGTCGACTGTAGATTTTTGGTACATTTACTTGGGGCCACTGGGCAATACATTTTGACGTGCTAGCGGGCATCTCATTTGTACCGTGGATGTCATACATGCAAACATGCAGCTGTGAACATTGTTGCAGTGCCACTGTAAGATTTTCATCAGCCTGACCCATTGCAGTGCTTCCAAAGAGATGAGAGACGGCCTGCTTCAAGGGGAAATTGAAGTTCGGACCTGTCTGGTGTGAATGCTGCAAGTGATGTGATCCCATGAGACGCTTTCCTCCAGCTCCCATTCTCTTCTCCTCCTCCTTGTTGTCTCAGCCTGCCTTTCACTTTGTCGCCAGTTGTTCTCTTTCATCAGCTCTCATTCAGTCACCCTGGTGGGCTTTTTAACTGCAGTGTCTCTTCAACAGCACAGCACTTTCGTTTTACTGTACTTCTATTGATTGCATAGTTTCGTATCCTAAATATATTCCATGTCCTTTATTACATTTGACTTTTGTGATTCTTGTCCTTCTACAATGATACATCTTGGCAATTCCTGTTCTCTTCTCATTCCTTGTTCGTGTGCATGCCTAAACCTTTTCTGACCTCTTGTCGGAGGTCATCGGCGATCCTTCCGGCACAGAGCCACATGATTGGTAAATGCTAATGCAGCTAATTAGTGAGTCTGAAAGTAGAGAGAAGAGGATCTAAATAAAAAGGGAAAGGGTCAGAAGGAGGGTGATGGCAGCTATGAAGACAGCCCAAGGAGGAGAGAAAGACGGGAATCAATGGCAGGTCTTTGTGAGGATGGTGAGACTTTCAGGTCTGATGCCAATCTAATGTAATGGGAATTACGAGTCTTAGACAGCTTCTGCACTTTTCTCCTTCCTCGGTTACATTTTTGTCTCTCCCCGGCTTCATCTTTTTCTCTCATGCCATCTATCTTCCCCTGCCCACACACAAACATATCCCAGCATACTCACCCACACTTTTCTGCTGCACTGTGTCTCGTAGGTCAGCACTAAATCATTCACTAATTTTTCAGGGCGTACTCCTGACAGTGAAGCTAGGTCAAACCAGGGATTCATAAATGGGATTTAAATTAAATCCAGCACCAATGTTGTATTTACAATTACAATGTTCTGTGTGTTATTTAAACAACCATACCTGAGTCCTTATTGACAAAGTGCTGCTGTGGGCTAATAGCCTCCATCAATAACCTTGGATCTGTCCTCTATCTACAATTTTTCCCTCTCCGTACATACCACTCTAATGAAAAATACAATAAACACAGCCGCAAGACCAATGAAAAACTTGGCAGCAGTGGCTCATTCATATTCATCAGTGATATAATACAGTAAGCGAGTGAATGTAATTCACACTAGGTTCTCAGTATGTGTATTTAAGAGCTTTTTCTTTTATGCTCACTTTGCAATTTCATATTCAGCTTGGTTTATTTATACACTGGTGGTGTTCACATCTTTGCTAGTACACAGATTGTATAAGTCCTCTCCAAATCGGTATGCCTACAATAACACTCTGGCTGTCTGAGCAGATTTCTTCAGCTTTCTTGAAGTGTTCATAATTGTTAAATGGCAGTTCATCTTTACTGTACTGAAAACTAATTAGGAAGGTTATTTTAGCAAATAGTACTCTATCACAAATTGAATGTATGCATAGACTTCATAATGATATTGAAGAGACACTTTCCCCAGACACTGCTCCACGCCTTGAAGTAGGGGGCCGTCCCACACTCCGCTTCACTCGGTCGAAGTCAGTCGCAGTTATTCTCAAACACATGCAGCGATCCAAAGCCGGATTTAGGTTGAAAAAGTACGAAAGCTGTACCACATACAAACAGGAAGGATTGTCTCAGGAGTGATTTGTTCAAGGATTCAAGGCAGTTATTATATTTTTCATACCATGCATGCATTTTGAAAAGTTGTGAAAAAAATCAATGGGAGAAATTAACCGTGTTGGCAGAGTTAAACCTCACAGCGGTAGATGTCGTGTACCTTTTCAGTTAGCGAAGCACCGAATATAAAAGTAGATACAAACTGTTCAAGGAGGACAAGGAGACTGCTGCTTGCTTGGTCACTCGCTGCACACACATTCACTGCATGCAGGAGGGTATTTATTTACCACGCCCACACAAGTACACACAATCAAGTAAATTAACAAATAATTGAGAGCATAGTTTAACACCCCCACTTGTTCTCACTTTATAAGCAAAAATGAAAAAAATACAGATCAGTCATAATTACAATATTACATTACAGTACAATACGTGATCACAAAGTCTTTGTCATATTGCACTACTCCTGTTTCAATCAGTCAGTCATTCTCCAAACATACATTTTTCAAATTTCATCAAGTTAAATTTTTGTTGCAGGTTTAGTCATCACATCTGCTAACATCTTTTCATTTTGACAATATTTTAATAACACTTTTCCCCCCACTTACAGTTGAACGGATAAAATGATACTTAATATCAACATGTTTGCATCTCTGCCTACTTACTGGGTTCTGACACAAAGCAATTGTACCCTGGTTGTCCTCATACACTATGGGAGGTTCATATACATGTCCATCAATGCCACTCAAAAACTGTGAAAGATATAAACACTCTTGAATAGTTGCGGCAAGAGCAATATACTCCGCCTCGCGCGTGGATAGTGCTACAGTAGGCTGCTTTTTTGTTTTCCAGGATAATAAAGCGCGAGTGGACGTGCGGGGCCTAATGGTTGACTGCGGGGCCACCTCGCACATCATCACCGACATATCAAAGTTTAAACAAGTTTAACAAACCGCTACGGCATTAGCCTCATAATTTGCAATATTTATGTAAAATAAATGCTAACTGCCCGTTTTTTTGCTTTTAACGAAGAATCGAGACTATTTTACATTCATTTCTATATAGAATTCAGGGATTTAAGCATTTATTCACAAGAATTTTCAATGTAAAAAGCTCTTTGTGGTGATAAGGTGGCCCCACAGTGGCTTAAAGATTCGACATATTTACATTATATAAATGCTAACTGCCCTTTTTTTTTTTTTTTTTTTTTTTTTAATGCTTTTAACCAAGAATTGAGACTGTTTTACATCTATATCTATAAGGAATTCAGGGATTTAAGCATTTATCTCACAAGAATTTTCAATGTAAAAAGCTCTTTGTCTGTGTTTCTACTCGGTCAGCTTCGACAAAGATAGGCCCCCTATAAATCGGCCCCGCGCCCCGTGTCCTGTTAATATATTATGAAGTCTATGATGCAATGTAATGTGTAGTATAATATATCAGTATATTATTAATACATGTACTAATTTTACCTGCGCAAAGAATATATGACAAGTTAACAGACTAAGACAGCTATTGCAGACTTTTCGTGTTTGAGGACACTAATGATGCTGCTTCTCTGTTTGCTCCAGCTTGCTTTTTGTTCAGTTTGTTTTGTTTTTTAATGAGAGAACAACTGGACAAGAACAGTGACAACAAACTTTTCAACATGCCCACTAGAGTAAAGCAAAAAACGTTTCCCTTTAAACATGTCGGCTTTGCAACAAGAAATGTGTGCACTTTAAGCAAAAACTTTTGTCTTTAGAAATTAAAAAAGCCATGGCAGGCCTTGCATTTTGAACATGGGCCTTCAGTTAGAACTAATCCATCTCTTAATACCTTGATTACAAAATGATATAATTGAAAAAATGTGGCTCAATTTATCAGAAATGCTGTCGGCAAAAGACCGTCACCTCAACCAAACAGAAAAGAGAAAAATTTTGCTGTGTCCAAGCGAAAGTGAGGGGGTGGTAAATATGAAATACGATTGGTTGAGAAAAGAAATAGTCCTGATTGTAGTGTGTAGCCAGAATTTGGCATTCTGAAGGCCCTGAGCAGATCATAACCCATACAAACTAAAATCTAATTGGTGACGAGAAACAAATGCATACTTTGAAATTAAGTTAATAGACTTTTTTGAAATAAATGAATATCATGACATTTAATTGTAATGGTCACTTTTTTTACTGATGGTGTAAAACGACGGAATTTACAAATTAATTGTATGTGTGCTTAATGATACTAATGCATACAACAAGGAAGATTTTTTTCCCCTAAAGTCCCTAAATCACACACTGCAATAACAACTATCATTTTCTGTTTACTTCAGTTATTACTTTCATTGTTTCCCCCTTGCGATTCATATTTCTTTCATTTGTTCTATGTGAAAATTTCAGTATAAGGTGCATGCAATTTGTAAAGTTTGCTTGTTTGTTGAATTGTTCTCTCTATGAAATATGACAAGTGAACTCTTACTTAAATTCTGAGGTGGGGAGAGTAGCCAAAGATTTCACTCAAGTAAGAGTAGCATTACTTCTAAATAATCTTACTCAAGTAAAAGTAAAAAAAAAAAAAAGTAATACTATTATGTCAAAATATACAGTGCTAGTACTGTAACTAGACTAAAATAACCAATTGATTAACTACATAAATATTCTTTTTTTTTCCAATGTGTAAGTTACATTTTTTTTCAACAATTGTTAGCATTTTATTTATTTTAAATTATTTGTTAATATTTTTAAAAATTGATATATTTTTGTTTTTCTAATTTACATTTCATTACGAATGCTGTTTTTTCCCCTTTTTTAATTTATTACCTTAAAATCTAATATATTTTCAGTGTGACATGTGAACACAGGTAGATATTACACAAATGACTCATACATCTGTGCTCTACTGAGGATTGTTTCCTTTCTACAAAAGCGATTACATAAACTGGGAATGTTCATATCCATTTCTATACTCTAGTCATTAGCATTTTACGTAAACACAACTGATATGTATTCATTGAAAAGAATACTGAAGTAATTAGTAACTTTGTGAGTAACTGCTTACAATGTCTATAGTTTTTTTTTTTTAAATAATGTTTTTTTTTTTTCTCAGGACAACTTTATCTATATGAACTGTTAGTATTAGGCTGTACTATAAACAATTACATGACCATATTTGGCCAAAAAAATACACCAAAATCATGGAATTCAGACAAGATCAAATGAAACATTGACCATCCAAAGAGCATGAGTGTCCTCTAGTGTAGAAAAAACATTGTTACCTCTGATTGGTATAACGGAGTCATGGTTATTGTTGCGACATCTCATGGTGGAACAAACCGCCCCTTTCGGCATCTCTGGCAAAAATAATGTCAATATGTAGACTAAAGAGGAAAAATGTAAAGTCTTGAGTGTAGCTCAAAGTAGCGGAGTACGAGTAGTGTTTCTTCTTCCCAAACCTACTCAAGTAAAATTAAAAAGTATTGTGTGGTAAAACTACTCTAAGAAATAAATTTCTCTCTATGAAATATGACAAGTGAACTCTTACTTAAATTCTGAGGTGGGGAGAGTAGCCAAAGATTTCACTCAAGTAAGAGTAGCATTACTTCTAAATAATCTTACTCAAGTAAAAGTAAAAAAAAAAAAAAGTAATACTATTATGTCAAAATATACAGTGCTAGTACTGTAACTAGACTAAAATAACCAATTGATTAACTACATAAATATTCTTTTTTTTTCCAATGTGTAAGTTACATTTTTTTTCAACAATTGTTAGCATTTTATTTATTTTAAATTATTTGTTAGTATTTTTAAAAATTGATATATTTTAGTTTTTCTAATTTACATTTTATTACGAATGCTGTTTTTTCCCCTTTTTTTAATTTATTACCTTAAAATCTAATATATTTTCAGTGTGACATGTGAACACAGGTAGATATTACACAAATGACTCATACATCTGTGCTCTACTGAGGATTGTTTCCTTTCTACAAAAGCGATTACATAAACTGGTAATGTTCATATCCATTTCTATACTCTAGTCATTAGCATTTTACGTAAACACAACTGATATGTATTCATTGAAAAGAATACTGAAGTAATTAGTAACTTTGTGAGTAACTGCTTACAATGTCTATAGTTTTTTTTTTTAAATAATGTTTTTTTTATTTTTTCTCAGGACAACTTTATCTATATGAACTGTTAGTATTAGGCTGTACTATAAACAATTACATGACCATATTTGGCCAAAAAAATACACCAAAATCATGGAATTCAGACAAGATCAAATGAAACATTGACCATCCAAAGAGCATGAGTGTCCTCTAGTGTAGAAAAAACATTGTTACCTCTGATTGGTATAACGGAGTCATGGTTATTGTTGCGACATCTCATGGTGGAACAAACCGCCCCTTTCGGCATCTCTGGCAAAAATAATGTCAATATGTAGACTAAAGAGGAAAAATGTAAAGTCTTGAGTGTAGCTCAAAGTAGCGGAGTACGAGTAGTGTTTCTTCTTCCCAAACCTACTCAAGTAAAATTAAAAAGTATTGTGTGGTAAAACTACTCTAAGAAATAAATTTCTCTCTATGAAATATGACAAGTGAACTCTTACTTAAAATCTGAGGTGGGGAGAGTAGCCAAAGATTTCACTCAAGTAAGAGTAGCATTACTTCTAAATAATCTTACTCAAGTAAAAGTAAAAAAAAAAGTAATACTATTATGCCAAAATATACAGTGCATGTACTGTAACTAGACTAAAATAACCAATTGATTAACTACATAAATATTCCGGGTTTTTTTTCAATATATAAGTTACATTTTTTTTCAACAATTGTTAGCATTTTATTTATTTTAAATTATTTGTTAGTATTTTTAAAAATTGATATATTTTAGTTTTTCTAATTTACATTTTATTACGAATGCTGTTTTTTCCCCTTTTTTTAATTTATTACCTTAAAATCTAATATATTTTCAGTGTGACATGTGAACACAGGTAGATATTACACAAATGACTCATACATCTGTGCTCTACTGAGGATTGTTTCCTTTCTACAAAAGCGATTACATAAACTGGTAATGTTCATATCCATTTCTATACTCTAGTCATTAGCATTTTACGTAATCACAACTGATATGTATTCATTGAAAAGAATACTGAAGTAATTAGTAACTTTGTGAGTAACTGCTTACAATGTCTATATATATATTTTTTTTTAAATAATGTTTTTTTTTTTTTCTCAGGACAACTTTATCTATATGAACTGTTAGTATTAGGCTGTACTATAAACAATTACATGACCATATTTGGCCAAAAAAATACACCAAAATCATGGAATTCAGACAAGATCAAATGAAACATTGACCGTCCAAAGAGCATGAGTGTCCTCTAGTGTAGAAAAAACATTGTTACCTCTGATTGGTATAACGGAGTCATGGTTATTGTTGCGACATCTCATGGTGGAACAAACCGCCCCTTTCGGCATCTCTGGCAAAAATAAAGTCAATATGTAGACTAAAGAGGAAAAATGTAAAGACTTGAGTGTAGCTCAAAGTAGCGGAGTACGAGTAGTGTTTCTTCTTGCCAAACCTACTCAAGTAAAATTAAAAAGTATTGTGTGGTAAAAATACTCTAAGAAGTAAATTTCTCTCAAAAAGTTACTCAAGTAAATGTAACGGAGTTAATGTAACCCGTTACCCACCTCTGCTTAAATTATGCTCTAACCCAAACAATTAATTCATATATACAGCCTACTATTTATAATTTTATTTTCTTCTTTTATTTCTTCTTGTAATTAGTATGTATTTGTATGTCAAGCAGTTAAAATTGACTTGTGAACAAATTGTGGGCAATTTATTACCGTACCCCGCTTTGCAACAAGTTTATACTTAAAAGGCCTAAAACCTGATCAAGGCAAAAAATTAATGCGAATGCCATATTGGTAACTTGTCTAAGGTCAGTGGGAATAAAATACAATAAAATAGGGGTGGATTTGAATAATTGTGCTACATTTTTAGATTTAAGTGGGAAAAGGCTTAGCCTAAATGTTCAATGTTTTTTCTTTTTTTTAAAAATTATTTATGCCAGAGGAATGAGGGAAAATTCTGCATTGTAACGTACTCATTGAAATTTTCATTATTCACTGCTATACTTGTATATACTGTACATTTTGCTCTTGAGGATGGATTAACTATTTATATTAGGTTTTAATTAGGGCTGTCAAAATTATCGCGTTAACGGGCGGTAAATAATTTTTTTAAATTAATCATGTTAAAATATTTGACGCAATTAACGCACATGTCCCGCTCAGACAGTATTCTGCCTTTTGGTAAGTTTTACAGCAAGGCTTTTTGTGCTGTCTAACAGCGAACTCTTTGCGACATGGTTTATTGTTTTCTTGCCAGTTCAATATGGCTGCACGACGTCTAGGGCTGACGCCTACTTTGTAATGTTGTGCTTATATGATCCTTGGACAAGATTTGTCCGTAAGTGTGGTTGTTTTAAAGAATGTACATATTATGTTAGTAAGCGAAATGTTATATTTTTTGTATGAGACACTTTTTGTTTATGTTTAGTGAACCTGTATAGCGTGCTAAGCTAACGTTGTTGCTAATACAATGCTTGTGTACTTTTTTTTGTAGTTTTACGACGGTCTAAAGAGGACAATGGTTTGAGGCCATTTTATTAATAAATCAGATGAAAAAGGAAGAAGTCTGATTATTAAGGCGTCGTTCACTAGCTGTCTAGCTTTGGAAAAAGTAGACGCTTCAGAGTGAGGACAGCATAGACCGATTTAAATGACAGTAGAGTGAAATGCCCACTACAGTCCTTATGTACCTAATGTTGAATGTATATACCCATCTTGTGTCTTATCTTTCCATTCCAACAAATTATTTTACAGAATATATATATATAATTTACAGAAAAATATGGCATATTTTATAGATGGTTTGAATTGCGATTAATTGCGATTAATTACGATTAATTAATTTTTAAGCTGTAATTAACTCGATTAAAAATGTTAATCGTTTGACAGCCCTAATTTTAATTTTGCACACAAATCACAGGAATTCAGTCTGTATTTCATGTTAAACTCCAAAATCTTCAAGATGGATTAGGTGAAAAGTATATATATATTATTACTATAAAGTAAACACACCAACAGTTTATCACAAAAGTGAGTACACCCCATGCATTTCTGCAGATATTTGGGTATTTTTTTCATGGGACAACACTGACAAAATGACACTTTGACACAATGAAAAATATTCTGTGTACAGCTTACATAATAGAGTTAATTTATTTTCCCCTCAAAATAACTCAAAATATAGCCATTAATATCTAGAACCCTGGCAACAAAAGTGAGTACACCCCTTTGAAAAAAACGTACACCCCTAAATGTTCAAATTGAGTTCAGCTTGTCATTTTCCCTCCAAAATGTCATGTGACTCGTTACAGGAGTGCTGTCAGCATTGCTGCAGAGATTGAAGAGGTGGGGGGTCAGTCTTTTAGTGCTGAGACCATAGGCCACACTCTACATCAAATTGGTGTGCATGTCTGTCACCCCAGGAGGAAGCTTCTTCTCAAGATGGTACACAAGAAAGCCCGCAAACAGTTTGCTGAAGACATGTCAACAGAGCACATGGATTACTGGAACAATGTCCTATGGTCTGATGACACCTTTGATTGTGTCAAAGTGTCATTTTGTCAGTGTTGTCCCATGAAAGGACATACTTAAATATCTGCAGAAATGTGAGGGGTGTACTCATTTTTGTGATACACTGTAAGACACACAAAATTTAGCTGGCACATGGACCATAGTTGAGCCTTGTCAAGAGGGCTTGTGTTGTGCTAATAATTCATGAGATTTCTATTCTTGCTGCCAAGTGAGTCACATTGTCTTTGGTAGTAGAATGTTGTATTCTTGTACTTTGTTTTCTCTGAGGCTTCTAAACACAACCAGAAATGCTAACTTGGGCGGTAGCCTACTGGGTTTATGGAGGGAGTTTTCCATGTGAGGAGCCATTACATTGGGGTCGCTTATCATCATCAGTGTGTAGGCAAGGAGGGAAACTACATCCAGCAATCCTCAATGCCACAGTTGAAAAAGATCTGGAGCTTTGCATCTTTCTGTGTTTCAAACCGCTTGTGCTATCATGAAGCAAACCCCAAAAAAAAAGTTAAAAAAAAAAAAAAAAAAAAAAAAAAACAAGAACACCATCACATCAAGAAGCAGTTGAATTGTGTGTGCTGTTGTTTCATCGAAGTTGAACCAATATTTTCAGATATTTCCATTCTTAAGTTGGCTTATTGTTGAACCTTGAAAGTCATCTCAAATATGATAAAGTAGCAATAAAATTACCTTCAGATAGGAGCTTTAAAAAATGACGCTATTCCCTCACTAAACAAGACAATTCGAGGGTAGCAGAAGATACCAATATACCTCCTGTAAAATTAACTAAACATCAACAAACAAAATGACACATCAAGGAAAAGAGTGCTTCATAAAAATAAAAATACTTTTTGATGGCAATTATTTTATGAAGGTGTCACTAAATAAAATACATGAAAGTACAATACACCCTTCTCATGAAAGTGTGTTTAATTTGTTTATTCTCTTATACACCGTAAGGTAAAAATTTCTTGCGCCCACTCATTCAACAAAATGAAATGGATCAATCAACCAAAATTAGGTAACTCAGATGTCAGGTGTCCAGTCTCCATCAAACCACTGAATTTCAGTTATTAAGTTTTTTAATTTGTTTCTCACCATAAGCAGACTACCAAAATGCAGGCAAGCAAGGAGAGTAGTCATAGTGAATGGTCAAGCAGACAGTGCACTTACAGCACTTTTCTTGCAGGTACCTTGACAGTATGATGTCAGGATGCAACTCTCAACAACTACTTCAGCATTTGAACTCAAAACGTGACCCTCATGTTTCAGAGCCGTCGGCCCTATAAATGAGCAACTGGCACCTCATAAGTGAACCAACCTTGACACTACTGTTGACTAGTCACTCCTACTCTGTGTAGTATATATATTGAGTTCAAAATTAACAAAGTAATACAATATATATGATTTTTCAGTATAGGTTTAAATAATGAATTTAATAATATTTTTTTTCTTAAAACTGCAAATATAGCTATAGATGGTTTGGAAAGTATTCCTGCAAAGAATTGTGGCTCTTTTGCAGGAAGTGGGTGGACCTCTTTTGCATGTCTTAGTTCTATTATTCAGTCAACAGACACTCAGACATCGATTGAGCACAGAAACATTGCCTGGCAGATGAAACATGTCCTTTCAAGGTACACAATGTTAAATAAAGCACTTAGAGCTCTTCGGCGCTGGCGGGCAAGTGGCTGTGGGATTGGATAGCTGATGAGTGGGGGGCGGGGTTGCAATGTAGGAAAGTAAAATCCCAAGAGTACACAAAGATACATAGAGGAAAATAAGCAAGTTCAAATGCATATGTTGCAGATGCAATCTCTTCTGCATGAAGTGGAATGTGTAGGTGGAAACATAAAGGGCAATACTGGAAAATCTCCCACTCACACATTAGGGTAATGCATTATTATGCAGAGCAGCAGTGGTGATAAATGATGTGCACAGCATTTGGATGTCAAGCCTCATTTTGCTTCGCTTTGATGATGTGGCACAGACTAAACCTGGAATATTAGTGTTTCCCCGACAACTCTAATAATGTGTTACTGAATCCTTTCATCAGTTTTTGTTAGCATCAAAAAAGTAAAATGTGCTTGTGCCTTTGTGAGTCACAATTCAAGCTACATCTCGATTTCCTGAAACATCCTCAACTTCAGGTCAGAATTCTGATAGTGTTATTTCTTTTGTTTGCCTGTGCAGGTTCTATTCATCACCATACAGCATCTCTACCAATCGGATGATTGCCCAGACGTCAATCACACCCTTCATTGCTGCCTCGCCTGTTTCCACATATCAGGTCGGTGTAGCCTTTTTGAAATTTACTGACCAATAAAGGTTTTCTGACATTTAGTAAAACTGTCAGGATTTATCTTGAGTGAAGAAATAACTTCCTCATAAAGATAAAACTTAAAAGTGGAATACTATGTCATCTTGAATGACACCATTTTGCTGTGTTTTTTGGGATTGTTCACTTTGGGAAATTGCCTTGTCTGTGCCCACTGCAGACCCTGTCAAGGGGTTTGACATTGGTGTCAGATTCATGTTCACAGTCAGCCTGACTGACCACTTTTAACTATTTGTCTATACTGATCCATGGCATTTGTAGGGCAGTGTTTCAAATTGGTGCCTGTCCTTTTTTGTTTAGATCTTGACTAAAGCCTCAACAAGAAGACTTTACAGTATATCGCAAGCCTTGATAAATAGGATTGTTGCGCTAGGAAGGCCATTAAGTGTAAGAACTGAAGCATAAAAAGCATATGACTTCAAAACACAGCTTCATTACAAGACAGTTGATGCGAGAATCAAAAGAATACATTATCTTTACTGATCTCAAATAATGCATTGTAAGATATTTGAGTGGCAGCAATTTACAGTGGGACCTCGACATATGATCGCTTCCACACAATATCTTTTCGACATCCGACGTAAAATTTGACTCGCCATTTGTTTCTACATCCGATGACATGCTCGAAATAAGACGACATGACAGCACCGTAGACAAACGCAAAGCGGATTTTCTTGTGTGAGAAATTAACTCAGGTTTCAAAAGGATTGGTAAAGGTGGTGAAACAAGCAAAAAGGTGACGCTTACCTTCTAAATGAAGATGCAAGTTATAAAGAAATATGAGCATGGGGTGCGCGTCCGTGAACTGGCACAACAATACATCTCCACGGTCCTACCACCATTCACCAGACTTTATAAGTTAAATTATTGTGGTAACATTGCCGAAGAAATCGCCAGCTTCGTCAGGTTTTTATCATTTATTTCACAACTTATCCAACACAAAAGTTTATGGTGTTCTCAAGAAAACATTGAAAGTGAAAGTGAAACTCTCAACCTACACCGCTTCCTCTCCCTGACACGTCAGCCGCGCGTTGCGTTCAGGTACAGCAAAAACGTCCACCACATCAGAACCCGATTTGTTACATTATTATGTTTTGCAAGTGTAATTGCCATCTGTAATAGTACCAGCAGTGTTTATTAAGGATTTAGTGTAGGTTTTTGGGCTGTGGAATGAATTAATGGAATTATAATGTATTCCTATGGGAAAATCCTGCTTGACATACGACCATTTCGACTTACAAACAAGGTCCTGGAACGAATTAACTTTGTATGTAGCGATACATCTGTATAACTTTAGCCCCTTTTACGCACGCCGAAATACTGGGAAAACCGCGGGATTTAAAGTGTATTTGTGTGAAACCAATTTCCCAGGTCGACTGACACGGAGATTACGCGGATATTTCACGGGTCACGTGTTAGTATAATGTCCGGAACTTTCCCGGGAAGCGGTGTGCGTGAAAGCAGGTGTTAAATTCCCTGGTCACAGCACGATGGCTGATGACGTTAATATCATCCCGGGCCAGTAAACAAACATCACAATTATCAACATAGCAAGCTGGAAATAGCTTACATAATGAAACATACAACAAACATAACGAAATTAAATTGCTATGGGATCGTAGCGCCGTGGAAGAGAGTCCATTGTCCATCTTTGGAAATGTGTGGCTTGTTTTGTTGCCGATGTTAGGGTCCGCTAAAGCCGAAACAAAGTTGTATTTCAAAGCAGAAAACAATGGAGGGATCCGTTGAAGGGGTTATTAAATACAAACAAAAATACACGCAATAGCGGAAAAGGGGGGATAACACAATAGGTCAGTGACAGTAGGTCGACGGCGATCAATAATACTAACCTAAGTGGTAGGCCGAGAGCCGATAAGGTAACAAAATAAAGCCAGCAGGATTCTAGATTCCCCTGGCTGCTTTCGGGCTGGCTCTCCAGTGGTTAGAAGCCAGCAGGATTTTTTCTTCCCCCAGTGGTTTTCAGGCTGGCTCTCCAGCGGTTAAAAGCTAGCGGGATTTTTCCTTCCCCAGGGCTGACTCTCTAGCGGTTAGTTACGACGTCGGGAACGATCCCTCCGGAACAAAACACGATTTGACCGACATTGTGACGACCGATGCCGATCAAAAATGACGTAATGTCCGGGTTATAAAAAACGCGTCGGCAGACCACCCTGCACAGAGAGCACCAGTGGGCAACACGGTACAAGTCGTGAAAGTGTCCAATCCGAATAATTCTTGGGACATCTCTACATGCGTGAAAGCAATGACGCGAGTAAATCCCGCTTCACCTTACACTGGAATTTCCCTGGATATGTGCGTGAAAAGGGCTTATGTCATTTAACAAAGCAATGAGAGGTTTCCTTATTACCACTCACTAGCACGCAGGGGGCTCTCCGGCAGTCAGTCCAAAATTTCGAACTTTTTCAACAGCTGCTGGTCTTTAACACTGACAAGCCAGGTGTGCATGATGCTATTTTAAAAACAAAGTAGTTTGCTTATCTTTTGTTCTGTCAGCTGCACACTGAGCAACGCAGTCCGATATAAAAAAATTCGACACCACTTTCTCCTTCATTGTAAGTGGTTCAATAAAACAACACAAATGATTCTTCAAAATATAGTTTCCGTTTGCTTTTTTGTGGGAAACGGTCATGTTCAGATGCTACACTCTATGTGCAGTTGGCTTTACTTTACGTCATGAGCATGATTAAATAAAAAAAAAAAAAATGCATTTAGGCATGGGACACTATTTGCCTGGTACACCAGACTCAATAGCTGGAACAGCCACCATTCACGCGGATACAATTTCCAGGGTGGATCAAGTCACAGCAAACAGACAGCAAACAGACAGCGGAGTGGACCAATCAACGACGGGCAGACGTGACGTTAGTAAAATGACGAGGGAAGGACGAGGGACTTGCGCGCGGAAGTGAACATACGAAGAGAGCGGAGTTTATTCAACATGGCTAGCGCGAGACAGACTGTTGTCAATGACTCGTGTCGATGTGTTTTTGGTAATTTAAAACTGATTTTACCGTGGATTGGAACATATTCTCGGCTCTCCCGTACACCATCTGTGTTGTTGTGGAGACGACTTTCGACGCGCAAGAGTGACGTTGCTCGTTAAGAACACATCATGCAAATAAACGAATCTGATTTGTCGATTGATTTTGTACCTGCTCGAGAGGCCGTTAATGGGCTGGTTCCCAGACTATACTCTTAGTGTTTAAAAAATACAGGGAGAATAGTCTGGCAGAGCCAGGCAAGGACACTATCAGATTCTGACAATTTGATAACCTTGGGCGAAATTATTACCACAATGAGAGTGCAGCTCTAAAATATAGTATTTTTAGATATTTAGGTAAAAAATTCTAAACCATTTTTTCCTCATTGAAAAAAAATCATTAAAAATATTTGGTGCAGCAAAAATATGGTAAATGAACAAATATAAAAATATTTGTATTTCAATGTAATATTAAAATCCACCAGCTTTTAGACAGGTTTTACCGCAGTGTCAACAAGCAATGAATGGAAACTCATTCGCTTCTTTGTTGTAACGTGAAGAAATGACACACTGTGACAAGTAATTATGTCTTCACGGCCTGAAGGAATATCCTCTCGTTTTATCGCTTAAAAGACTCATTCTTCAAAATATTCCCTGGCTGCCTAATTACTGACCGGAAATCTGCGAGACGACTCTAGTCAGCGGTCGTCATATTCGTGCACTGGAGCTTTGGACATCAATTGACTAGTTTTGTTTACAACACTTGGCAGGAGAAACGGCGGCCAAAATGAATTACGATGTGAACGGTAGCTTGAAACGTTCAGAATTTATTGTGCATTCTAATCTTTTGTTTCGCTTTCACCAATAGTAACTCGTAGCAGGTTGCAATGGTTACTTCAATAGAGTTTTATATAAAAAATGTAAAGTCAAGGTATGATGGGTAGTCGTCTCCTAAAATTTGAAATTGTACTGAAAGTATCCTACCAGCAAGAGCGACCACTCCTTTGAAGCTGAAAAGATATTTTTAAATTTCTATTTTATGAAGGAAAAACGTGCTTTAAGTTGACTGCTTACTCACCAATAACTATGAGAACAAGGTCATGACTGGCACTAAAAGACAAGACCTTGGTGTTTTTTTTGTTTTGTTTTTGTTTTTTGACAAAAAAAAAACTCATTGAAGTGACAAATGCAGGACTGACATGAATTACAACAGGTGCATTTATCAAAAAGGTGAAAAATGTTTGATCCATCCATCCTTCTTCAATCATGCCCCGGGTCACAGGCATGTTGGAGCCTTTTCCAGCTTCGAACGGTAGACAGACTCCATCCTAGAGTGGTCGCCAGTCAGTCGCTAGGCACTTATTGAAGCGAACAGCCATTCACACTCCCATTCACATTGTGAGTCAGTGGAAACTGAACCCATGCTGCCTGTACCGAAGTCAGGTGAACGTACCACTACAGTGGGGCAAATAAGTATTTAGTCAACCACTAATCGTGCAAGTTCTCCCACTTGAAAATATTAGCGAGGCTTGTAATTGTCAACGTGGGTAAGCCTCAACCATGAGATACAGAATGTGGAAAAAAAACAGAAAATCACATTGCTTGATTTTTAAAGAATTTATTTGCAAATCATGGTGGAAAATAAGTATTTGGTCAATCCCAAAAGTTCATCTCAATACTTTGTTATGTACCCTTTGTTGGCAATAACGGAGGCCAAACGTTTTCTGTAACTCTACACAAGCTTTTCACACACTGTTGCTGGTATTTTGGCCCATTCCTCCATGCAGATCTCCTCTAGAGCAGTGATGTTTTGGGGCTGTCATTGGGCAACACGGACTTTCAACTCCCTCCACAGATGTTCTATGAGGTTGAGATCTGGAGACTGGCTAGGCCACTCCAGGACCTTGAAATGCTTCTTACCAAGCCACTCCTTTGTTGCCATGGCTGTGTGTTTGGGATCATTGTCATGCTGAAAGACCCAGCCACGTCTCATCTTCAATGCCTTTGCTGATGGAAGGAGATTTTCACTCAAAATCTCTTGATACATGGCCCCATTCATTCTTTCCTTTACACAAATCAGTCGTCCTGGTCCCTTTGCAGAAAAACAGCCCCAAAGCAGGTTTCCACCCCCATGCTTCACAGTGGGAATGGTGCAATTCAGTATTCTTTTTCCTCCAAACACGAGAACCGGTGTTTCTACCAAAAAGTTCTATTTTGGTTTCATCTGACCATAACACATTCTCCCAGTCCTCTTCTGGATCATCCAAATGCTCTCTAGCGAACCGCAGACGGACCTGGACGTGTACTTTCTTCAGCGGGGGGACACGTCTGGCAGTGCAGGATTTGAGTCCCTGGTGGTGCATTGTGTTACTGATAGTAGCCTTTGTTACTGTGATCCCAGCTCTCTGTAGGTCATTCACTAGGTCCCCCCGTGTGGTCCTGGGATTTTTGCTCACCGTTCTTGTTATCATTTTGACGGCACGGGGTGAGGAGGGAGTTGAAAGTCGGTGTTGCCCAACGACAGCCCCCAAACAGCACTGCTCTAGAGGAAATCTGCATGGAAGAATGGGCCCAAATACCAGCAACAGTGTGTGAAAAGCTTGTGAAGAGTTACAGAAAACGTTTGGCCTCCATTATTGCCATCAAAGGGTACATAACAAAGTATTAAGATGAACTTTGGGTATTGACCAAATACTTATTTTCCACCATGATTTGCAAATAAATTCTTTAAAAATCAAACAATGTGATTTTTTTGTGCTTTTTTTCCACATTTTGTCTCTCATGGTTGAGGTTTACCCATGTTGACAATTACAGGCCTAACTAATATTTTCAAGTGGGAGAACTTGCACAATTAGTGGTTGACTAAATACTTATTTGCCCCACTGTATGTACCATGGAATTGTATTATATCATGACAAAAGCAAATCAAGACAGTTGCTTGAGCTTTTAGATACTACATGTAATGTAGGTATATTTATCATATACTGCAAATGTGTCTACGCCCTTATGTAAAATGTACGATTTCTTCAGGGAGTTGTTACTCTTAATGGTATATGTGGCCAGTAGACAGCAGTAAGAGATGAAAGTGGTGATTTGAGTCGAAGATGGTCTTTGATGATGAAACCTGGAGTGTGAAACAGTAATTATTAGGCTATATTGCTCTCTGTGGTCTCTCTTTCCTCTTATAATTACAACGTAGTATAGTGGACCCTTTGTTGCAGCTGTATTATTCTTCAAGACATGTTACCACAGGGACCAGAGCACTGCAATGTGCCCATAGAGGCATGGGTTAATGATTCATTTTCTGTCTTCTTTTTCGTCTTTGGTCATTTTCTCTCCATTGCTGGCCCTCCATTTGTCCCTTCTTAAGTTTTCCCTACCATCAATCTCTACGGACACACAATAATCATCTATACAATCTTCTTCTTTTATGTTTCCTCTTACCCATCCCTTGCTTTTTTAATTAGTTTTTCAGGACTCATGGACTTAGATGAGTGTTTTATCTAATTTTATTTGGCCTGTCGTTTGTGTGCATGGCACCTGTTTAATTTCATTCTTCTCTGCTTCACAGGTTCAGAGTACATCTTGGATGCCACATCAACCTTACGTTATGCAACCAACAGTAAGTTTGGCTAATCAGTCATTTTCTTGATGCATTTATTTTCTTAAGATGGCATTAATTTAATGTCTTTAGGTGTTTTATGACTATTCGATCGATTTGGACTGAATAAATAATTTTATTTATTTAAAATAATTTAAATAAATAAATAATTTTCATAATACAATGCATACCCGTTTATTAATCATTTTCTTTTTAAGATGGCACTTCAGAGAATTTTAATATGTAAGTATGTGTGTAACATTCATGAAAATTGGACTGTCACACTTAGTCTGGCAGATGTGCAAAGATAAAAGTAAGATGTGTCTGGCTGGGTGCTTTGCTGAATCAGCCAACGTCTGACCTCCTTCTATCAGCTGGAAGAGCTCAGGCACTAGCTTGTGATTTTAAAGAAAGGTCTACCCCCTACTGGTAAAAATGAGACTACAGGTCTTTACATAGAACCTAAATGCCAAAGACAAGGTTTTGATCAGGTAAATCCCAGTAGAAAGAATTTTGTTTGGAATTGAGTTAGAAACTTCATTAGCCATTTTATTTTGCCTCGCAGGCCACAGCTGATAAGCCCACAGCCTTGTACGGCGTTTTTACACATGTTGGCTTGTAGTCCTTAAATTACCTTCAGCACAATGAAGCATGGGTCTAAGTGATGTCACATTTGTCCTAAAATGGCAGTGCCTAAGAGCCAGTTCATTTTTGTGTCTAAACATTATTTCCTCTGTTATCATTGTTCTAAGAAATTCGTGATTGCAAATTTAATTCCTTGAGCAACTATTTTTCACATGAAGGTCATTTATACTAAACCTTGTCTTATACTTTAACAAGAGCGGTTGTAATAACCCCACATATCAATAATTAGAATATGTGATCAAATAAATTGATGTATTTGTATTGAACCGTTTGGGTACGGGGTGCTCGGTTCGGAACGGAGGCGTACCGAACGGGTTTCTGACGTAATGTAACCCTTACTTTTCAAGGCTGTGAGTCGATCAGGTTACACTTTCTTTGTGTAGATTATATTTACTCCGTCTTCTCAACTATAATGACGACCAACACGGTAGGTCAGTATATAACCCAGAAACATCAACGGCGCGACAACGTGGCCGCCACGAGAACGCAGTGAAACGCGGGTGTTAAAGTCAATCAGCCAATGCACACCAGTCGCAGTGCGGCCGCGTCTTAGACGCGTCCCAGAAGCGGCTCAACGCGACGCATGCGAAAAGAACGGCAGAGTTTATTATTTGACGCGAGACGCGGCCCTTCTGCGTCAATACTACTAGCTAGGATCGGGCAGACAGGAAGTCACTCGTGTAAAAAATACGGTGGATCCGGTCAATTTTCAAACTAATATGCAATCATAACCCACTTTTTGAGTCCATCAGATCTCTTGAGTGGTAGATCGGGGCACAGTTGACTTGTCTTTGTTGATTTACTGCTGTCTTTTCCGCTATAATAATAACACACACGGTGTTCAATACTAAACCCTCCTACCACAACAGAACAAGTAGGAACTAATATTCACATAGGAACTAAAGTTTTACTACATAAAATATACAATATAAATGAATACTACAACACATTTGTAAAATATAAACACATAATAAAATAATAGTCCATTTAAATAAAATAAATTGAAATGAGCTAGAACACCTGTAATTAAATAATAAGAATAATACACAGATCCTGTTTACACAATTATATTTATTAATTTCTGTGTGGCGCTTTAACTTGAGAAAATCCACCAATAAAGCTTTTGAAAACCGTTCATAAGAAAAAATAATGATTCATTGAGGCATTTCAATTGTAAAATACATGTTAAAATCTTTGTCATTGGGATTGCTTTTCTCTTTAGCACAGGACTTCTTTTTTCTTCTTTCTTCCAGAAAGAAAGCTGACCAATGAGCAGGGTCTGAAAGGCAAATTGTTGTTGGATTATTATGTTTAAATACCCGCTACTTTTTGAGCAGAATTCTAGCTTTGAATAGGCTAATGTTCCTAATGTTGAAACCACAAAAGTGTGTAATAAACAACTAGCACATTTATATTTTGCATTTTGTTTTCTTACTGTACCGAAAATTAACCGAACCGTGACCTCAAAACCGAGGTACGTACCGAACCGAGATTTTTGTGTACCGTTACACCCCTGCACTTCATATTCTAAATAAGTTTGCACTCCACTTTTAGATGAGAATTGAACAGTGTGAACTTTAACTCATCTGTAATTCTCCAGTTAACTGTTATCAACCATATTAAGGTGCTTGATGAATAAGGGACAGATTTTAACAGCAGATATTGCATCAAATAAATGGGGGTTTGGATACTATTTTCTTCATTAACAATTGAATTCTTTGCAGCATTCAAAGGACTTTATGATATAATCCATATTTTTTGCTTCCACTTATATTTTCTTCTACCTCTACTTGTCTGCTAATTTAAAACTAAATGTTGTCGGCACTCATGGCTTCACAATGTATGGCTGAAACTTGATAAATACATTTTTTTGTGTTTTCTAAATGTGTCAACAAATGTGTCATGCCACTTATTGGGAGTCCCTGAGACATGAGTGGGATTCTAAATGAAAAATGTTCTTTTTGTGAGAGAGACCATGTGACTGGGAGAGGGTCATGTGTAGGAAAAGGGAAGAAAGAAGGGGATTACAAAGCATAAATCATCAACAAAATGAGCAACTGCTGCAAAAGCAAGTCTGGTCTGGTTCCCCTGCCTGTCCTGCCATGAAACCCCTTTTATGCATCAAAGGTGAAAAAGAGTCCTTGTACAGTATTTCCTGGATGGACACTCTAGGTAAAATAAAAGTGCATCCAAGAGGGAGACTCAGAGAGCATGCATCTTAATTCTGGTCTTGTGATACTGTTTCTTTCCTTGCCTAACAACAATTGATACCGCATAACTTGCAAAAATAGCACTTTGCTCAAATCTTGGTTGGTTGGTACCCATGAATATATTCTCTACCAAAATGGAATTCTTTGTAAAGAATACTGTACGTTTAGTACATGCAGGTATTTAGGGCATCAATCCAATTAAAATGTGAAAAACAGTAAAGCAGCAGTAATACAGTGGAATGAAAAGGTATCTGAACCTTTAGGAATTTCTCACATTTCTGCATAAAATCACCATCAAATTTGATCTGATCTTTGTCAAAATCACACAGATGAAAAACTGTCTGCTTTAGCTAAAACCACCCAAACATTTATAGGTTTTCATATTTTAATGAGGATAGTATGCAAACAATAACAAAAGGGGAAAAAATAAGTAAGTGAACGATCGCATTTAATATTTTGTAACCCCCACCCTCCCTTGACATGAATCGCTGTTTTTAGATCATGCCACAGCATCTCAATGTCTGGACTTTGACTTGGCCACTCCAAACAGCATTTTGTTCTTCTGAAACCATTTGGAAATGGATTTACTTCTGTGTTTTGGATCATTGTCTTGTTGCATCATCCATCCTCTTTTTAGCTTCAACTGTTTGACGGACGGCCTCAGGTTTTACTGCAAAACATCCTGATAAACTTATGAATTCATTCTTCCATTAATGATTGCAAATTGTCCAGGCCTGAGGCAGCAAAACGGCCCCAAATCATGATGCTCCCTCCTTGCCTGGCACCGCCAGACTGTTCTCTCTGTATTTTTCAAACACTGTGAGAAATAGTCTAGGACGCAGCCCATTAACTGCCTCTCGAACAAGTACAAAATCAACCGTCCAATCAGATTCGTTTGAGTGACGTGTTCTTAACGAGTAACGTCACTCTTGCGCGCCAAAAGTCGTCTCTACAGCAACACAGATGGCGAACAAGAGAGCCGAGAATATGTTCCAATCCGCGGTAAAACCAGTTTTAAATTACCAAAAACACATCGACACAAGTCATTGACAACAGTCAACATGGCTCGCGCTAGCCATGTTGAATAAACATCTCCATTCTCCGCTCACTCTAATTACTTGTTGCTTTAACAACGTCACGCCTGCTCATCACTGATTGGTCCACTCCGCTGTCTGTTTGCCGTGGCTTGCTCCGCCCTCGGAATTTGATCCGCCGGACGGTCGCCAGACTCAATCGCTGGAACAGCGGTGAGTCTGGTATACCAGGCAAGCTCCCTCCAACCTGCTTCACGGTGGGGATGAGGTGTTGATAGTGGTGAGCTGTTCTATTTTTCCTTCACACATGTTGTTGTGTGTTACTCCCAAACAACTCAACTTTGGTTTAATCAGTCCACAAAATATTTTGCCAAAATTCTGTGCAGTGTCCAAGTGCGTTTTTGCGAACTTTAAACGAGCAAAAATGTTGTTGTTTTTTTGTTGTTGTTGTTTTTTGACAGCAGTGGCTACCTCTTCGGAGTCCTCCCATGAACACCATTCTTGGCCATAGTTTTGCATATAGTTAATGTGTGCACTGAGATATTGGACTGTGCCAGTGATTTCTGTAAGTCTTTAGCAGACACTCTAGGGTTCTTTTTTACCTCACTGAGTATTCTGAGCTGAACTCTTGACATCATCTATGGTGGACGGCCACTCTTTAGGAGAGAAACAACAGTGCCAAATCCCCTCCATTTGTAGACAACTTCTCTGAATCAACATCGAGACTTTTAGAGATTGTTTTTGTATCCTTTCCCAGCTTTATACAAATCAAGAATCCTTGATTGCAGGCCTTCAGACAACTCTTTTGACCGAGCCATAATGCACATCAGACAATGCTTCTCAACAAGACAATTCTTACCAGGTGTGTGTTTTATAGTGGGCAGGGCAGCTTTAAACCACTCATCAGTGATTGGGCACACACCTGACTTAATTTGTTCGGTAAAAATTGGTTTTAATTGCCCTTTAAGTCTCCTTAGGCAGATTTTTCCCCTTCTGTCATTGTTTGCATGCTGTCCTCATTAAAATATGGAAACCTATAAATGTTTGGGTGGTTTTAATTAAAGCAGAAACTATTTTTACATTTGTGTTATTTTGACAAAGATCAGATCACATTTGATGGTGATTTTATGCAGAAATGTGAGAAATTCCAAAAGGTCAGATACTTTTTCATACCACTGAAATTTTCACTTAAAAAACAAAGTGCATTGAGTTGTGTTTATCAGCCTTTTCTCATCCTACTTGAACTCATCGTGTTTACCTCTAATTTAATTAGAGCATTTTTCTGTTCATAATTACTCGTACATCCTTAGAAGAAATGAGTAACCATGCATTAAGAGAGAAATGTGCAATTGAAATGGCAATAATGAGACATGAAAATAAATCCAATATTAATGAGGTAAACAAAGAAATAATAATTCATGAAATAGAGTGGCATGACAATGTTTGGGCATATTTAAAGTGCCCAAACCTTTTCGTGCAACTTTATAGTATTTTGTGAAAAATATAGCTATGAAGAACAATGTGGAATTGTGTTGTGAGGAACAAATCATGACATGGTTGCATAAAATGTAGGCAAGAGGCAAGAGTGTGGTATCTTTTTTTCCCCTTTGTCGTTACTACTTTACTTCTCTTTACAAAGATGACTGACTATAAACGGAGTGAAGTTATAATTTGGAGGCAGAAGGAGTACTGAGTTGAGGATCGGGATGTATCTGCTGTCCTTAAAGTGTGACACTCATAAATATCACCCTCCTCAAAAAAACTACTAAGACAGAGGTGTATATTCACACTTTTTATTAAGCTAAAGTGCACAGTACACATGGCAGAACACAAGATGTAAGACTTGTAACAATGAATCAGTCCAAACAACATTTGTAGGTTTTTACTATTTTAGATGCATTATTTGTTCACAGTAGCCTGCTGTGTGATCACGTCAAGCTAAAGAGCGAAAAATTGCGAGGGAGGATGAGAAACCCTCAAATGAAGGGAAGTGTTATTGTGCTAGTTAAAAAGGCCGGGTATTATCATGATTCTGGCTGCCATGTCTATCCTGCGTTTAGCAAAACCACTGTGCACTAGATTGTTATAAGACCTGTTGATGCATCTGTGTGTAATCAGATGTGATTCCTTCTCAATCGAGGACAGTTAATGAAGCTGATATGCAAGCTGCTGTGTTCTTTTAATGAAAGGACAGCTGTCACAGCAGTGCTCCTTTTGCTGAATACAATCCTACACTGCAAATTTAATCAGATTACTTTTCTTGAATCTAGTCAAATATTTTTTTTTCTCCATCTTGTTTTGAGTGTTAAAGACTAGTTAACAGATTAATGCCTCAGATTATTCCATTTACTTTATGTAAACATTATTATTTATTCTCATTAAGCCCATACATCTAAAAGTTGGTAATTTTTCACCTAAAATCAAGCAAAATGTTTTCAAATAATGTTTTGAACAATATTAATTATTGAATTAAGAACATTTCTGACAAACAAGTTTTTTATAATATTTAATACACAAACTGTTTGCTTAAAGTACAGTGGGGAAGACAAGTATTTGATACACTGCCGATTTTGCTGGTTTTCCCACTTGCAAAGCATGTAGAGGTCTGCAATTTGTATCATAAATTCTCTTCAACTGTGAGGGACGGAATCTAATACAAAAAAACAGAAAATCATGTTGTATGATTTTTTAATAATAAATTTGCATTTAATTGCATGAAATAAGTATTTGATACATCACAAAAATCGAATTTAATAATTGGTACAGAAACCTTTGTCTGCTATTACAGATACCAAACGTTTCCTGTAGTCCTTGACAAGGTTTGCACACACTGCAGCAGGGATTTTGGCCCACTCCTCCATGCAGATCTTCTCCAGAGCCTTCAGGTTTCGGGGCTGCTGCCGGGCAACACAGACTTTCAGCTCCCTCCATAGATTTTCTATCGGGTCCAGATCTGGTGACTGGCTAGGCCACTCCAGGACCTTAAGATGCTTCTTATGGAGCCACTCTTTTGTTGCCTTGTCTGTGTGCTTTGGGTCGTTGTCATGCTGGATGACCCAGCCACGACCCTTCTTCAGGGCTCTCACCAAAGGAAGGAGGTTGTCAGCCAAGATCTGGGGATACATAGCCCCATCCTTCCTCCCCTCAATACGGTGCAGTCGTCCTGTACCCTTGGCAGAGAAGCAGCCCCAAAAAATGATGTTTCTTTCTCCATGTTTCACGGTTGGGATGGTGTTCTTGGGGTTGTACTCATCCTTCTTTTTCCTCCAAACACGACGAGCCGAGTTTAGACCAAAAAGTTCAATTTTGGTCTCATCCGACAACATGACCTTCTCTTATTGCTCCTCTGGATCATCCAGATGGTCAGTGGCAAACTTCAGACATGTCTGGACATGCACTGGCTTCAACAGTGGGACCTTGCGTACGCTGTAGGATTTTAATCCATGACGGCGTAATGTGTTTCCGATGGTTTTCTTCGAGACTGTGGTTCCTGCTCTCTTCAGGTCATTGACCAGGTCCTGCCGTGTAGTTCTGGGCTGATCCCTCACCTTCCTCATGATCAGTGATGCCCCACGAGGTGAGATCTTGCATGGAGCCCCAGAACGAGGCAGACTGACCGTCAACTTGAACTTCTTTCATTTTCTAATAATCGCTCCAACAGTTGTTACCTTCTCACCAAGCTGCTTGCTTATTTTCCTGTAGCCCATCCCAGCCTTGTGCAGGTCTATTATTTTATCCCTGATGTCCTTACACAGCTCTTTGGTCTTGGCCATTGTAGGGAGGTTTGAGTTTGTTTCTTTGAGCATATGAACAGGTGTCTTTTATACAGGTAACAAGTTCAAACAGGTGCAGTTACTTCCGGTAATGAGTGGAGAACAGGATGGGTTCTTAAAAAAGAACTAAGAGCCGAAATATTTACTAGTTGGTAATGTATCAAATACTTATTTCATGCAGTTAAATACAAATTTATTATTTAAAAATTATACAATGTGATTTTCTGGATTTTTGTATTAGATTCCGTCCCTCACAGTTGAATAGAACTTATGATACAAATTACAGACCTCTACATGGCTTGCAAGTGGGAAAACCAGCAAAATCGGCAGTGTATCAAATACTTGTTCTCCTCACTGTATGTCTGTTAAGCTTATTTATTTGTCTTATTTAAAAAAAAAAAAAATCTGAGTAAAATTTACTTGAAGCACTGGCAGACAATTCCACTTAATTTCTAGTAGATTTACACTGAAAACAAGGGAATTTAAATAATTTTAGGGAGATGTATTTTTGCAGTGTAATTGTGTTACCTGATGTCAAAAAGTTAAAAAAAAAACACTTAGCATCATGGCTCCCCTTACCCAAAAAAGTTGAACTTTCATGACTTTTTCATTGTGTGTGAAGTTCACTGCTTCAGTGAAACAACAAAATGTTACACCTGCCATGCTACTAAACAGGGATATCTTACATGATGAGGCATTGTTTACGAAATCCATACAGTGTCATTTAAATTGTATTAAAGTCATATGATAAAGTATGCATCAAAATCTGTGCTTTGTGCATCTAATGTCATGCATTAAATGAAAATGAATATGAAACTCGCATTTTTTTGTGCTATTGCATGGTTCCAGTTACATGAGGATGGGATGGTGACATGCTTTCAAAAATTACACCTCATAGGTCAAGAACTGTAGCACACCTATAATCATCATTGATTTTATCTGTACTTCGAAGCCTGTTTTGAGTGTGTTATCTAAAAAAAAAAAAAGTTAGTTAGTCTAAAAAAAAGTCAAGGAGAATAGCACTTGAAATTTGTAAAGACGAAAAGATGCAAAAGCATCAATTGTATTTTAACACTAAGGCTAAATTACACTAGGATGAACAATTTTAGACTGGGTGTTTCACACCTAACATCATACCTAGGCTACCCTGACGGTTAAGGAGCGTTTAGGACCCCCCGCTGCTGCAAGGTAAACTCGTATTTGCACAGACTAAGCATGTGCGAAAAGCAGCTAGCCTCAGATATTACATTATGGTCAATGCTGTTTACCTCTGAACCAGAGACTCATGCACCAACGGGAATTTTCAAAAGAATGCAGAAGCTCACACTGTGAGCATTGGCTTTTGAGAAGAAACAAGATTTCTCTGTGTGGACAGACAAAGAGGTGTTGGGGTGGCGTGGCTCAGTGGTAGAGTAGTTGTCCCCCAAAACCCAGAGGTTGTGGGTTCAATTCTCCGCCCTGATGAACACGCCTCAGTGTCCTTGAGCAAGATACTGAACCCCACGTTGCTCCTGGTGCTGCGTCACCAGTAGGTGGATGGTGAGATAGTGTAAAGCGCTTTGAGCGCCTTGAAAGGTGGAAAAGCGCTATATAAGTGTAACACCATAACACCATTTGTTGTTTTTGAAAGTAAGAAATGACAACGCATGTTCACAAGTGCTTGCACATGTAAAAAAGCCGCAAAGCCACGTCTGTACCGTTCGCCTCATTATACAATTGAATGCCACACTAAAAACAGTGATGGAGAGCTCCATGATGTCACTTAATTTGTTCACGGTTCTTAAAGGAAGACTCATTTGACAGTAGGTGCATATGGAGACTGATAAATGAAACATTTATCTACTTTGTGTAAAAAAATAAATAAATAAAAATAATAAAAATAAAAATCTCTGGCAAAGAGGTAGGTTAGTGTGGCCGACATTGAGTATTGGCTGGATAAATTACAGTACTTTCTGGATTATCAGGCACACCTGACTATAAGCCGCCACCCACCAAATTTGATACGAAAATTGCATTTTTTTCATAGATAAGCCGAACTGGACTGTAAGCCGCAGCTGTCCTCACTGTATTATGGGATACTTACACAAAAAGATATTAACCGATAACACTGTTGTTGTCCAACATGCCTCCTAACATGCATTGCAACGCTATAGATGTAAATACCAAAATTCATGTTCTGTGATAATTATTTCTTTAGTTACTCATCAAGTTGTTTCATTAATTGGTAGTTATGGTATTTGGTACCACTTTATTTGACAGTGGCACCATAAGACTGTTATTATACTAGAGCTGCAGCTATCGATTATTTTAGTAGTCAATTAATCGATAAACCATTAGTTCAAATAATTGAGTAATCAGATAAGGAACATGAAAAATTAAATTACCTGGGCAGAGCCTAAAACGGTATAACAAATAAAGAAATGACCTTTGTACAACAAAAGAACAATTGGCTAACTTGCATCGCAAAAGTCCGCTAAACTTTGTTGCAATGCTCTTAACGAATGGTTTAGACACATATTCCCACAAATATAGGCTAAATATACCTATAAACTAAATTACGAATGCATTAAAAAAAACATTAGCTCAAACAATAATTAGCTAATGTTGGTCGTAACAGGGAGCACCTGGATTCAGCCATGTGAATTGAGGCAGACTAGAAGGCAGTGTATCCAAATCAATAAAACTAAATGCAAACACTTTCAGAATAGACCATTACAACGTCACTTTAATTAAAGGAATACTCGAAGCAGCAAAATTCCAATATTTTTTTCTAATCGAATACTCGAGTCAATCGATTAATCATTGCAGCACTATATTAGACCATCATAATCATGACATGATACTGCCATGAACATTTTTTTTAACCTGTCCTGTTCAGCTGTTTGACACGGAGAATGGAAATCTTTGTGTCCGATTAGTCTGAACCGTTTCATGTAATGTTTTACATGAGAGTATGACATACTCCCGTTGTGCTCTTTCAACATAACTTGTTTATTAAGACAAAGAAGCAAACATTAGTACCATGTGCAGTAATGAATGCTTATGACAGATGTCATTTTGTGTCATCTGGCAAACTATCTCACTTTTGAATCGATGTAAAAGATCCGAGCTGGACCTAAATGGAGTTAGTAACATAATTTGCTGGATGACACCGAATAACATCCGTCATAAACATTCATTAATCCCCATGATAGTGTCATGCCATAATTATAACAGTCTTATGGCCGGATTATGACGCCACTGTCAAATAAAGAGTTGCCTATTAACCCAAATAAATCAACAAATAAGCCGCACTGGACTATAAACCAAGGGTTTCAAAATGAGGGAAAAAAGTGGCATCTTTTATTCCATACATTACGGTAAGCATGAATCTGTCTGACTGTAGATGTTGCCATAGCCACATAAACTCAACAGTACTTGAATGGTGATGCCCAACATGTTTTTGACATGAGACTTATCCAAAGCTATGAATGAAAAGATCCATAATCTAAATGTCTGGTACATTGTACTGATAAAAGTCTTGATGGCGACATACCTACAGGTACTTATCAATTCATTAATCAGTCAGGTTGGGCAAGGAGCTGAAATCCCTTCTTATTCTTAATTAATCAAAACAAGTCATTTTAGACAATCCTGCGCTGCCAATTTTATGGCGGCAGTTTAAGATCGGCTGCTTTCTGTTCCAATATGAATTTGACCTATTGTACAAAATAGGATCCATACATTATGACAAAGGAATATTGTTGGTGTTTTCTTGTCTGAAGTGTTCTTCCAAATGAATGCACAGTCATTACTAGTCATGCTGTAGTCCAGGCAGTTGTGAATGCATGTTATGAAATCATATTATTAATTGTTATTTTTAGTCATTTTTTAGTTTGCAAGTATAGCCAAATGTCTAAATTGTTTTGTCCATCTTCCTAATTGCTTACTCTCATTTTTTTTCTTACTCTTCTTCTATTTTCTGCACATGATTACATTTATTACCAATAAAACTTTGCAAAACTTAAATAATGATGTTCCTTTAGTTTCCAGTTAAAATCTATATATAATTCTACTGGGTCTGCATTCTTCTCCTGTGCCTCAGGGTGCTGTGATTGCACCGTCTGCGTCAATAGAGCCCAGCTTGTCTCTTCACCCTTCTGGCATCATGGCTCCCCTTACCCAGCAGATGAACCATTTGTCCTTGGGAACAACCGGGACTGTAAGTCTCCTTAAATTTGCCTCATCTCTATGACTGTGCCTCCTGATATGAACATTTTCTAATATCCCAGAGTGCACTTTGCTTGTGTGCATAGGACAGACAACACATCTTGGTCTCTTAACAGAATCTTTCTGCCCAACGTGTTCTTATATGGGTCATCAAAATATTATGGACAACTCAATACACAAAAATGACACATTGTTTTTCAACCTGAGAGCATACTTTCATCACATTTACCGTACATGTACTTAAGAACAAATAACGTTAGCTTGTGATGTGCTCTATAAATGGGCGATGGCAATGAACAAAATACTGAGACCAGATTTTTCTGAGAATATAAAACTGGTCCAACTGGGCCTTCTTATCAAAGTGATTGACATAGCCTACAAAAATCAATACGAAAACTAGTAATTTTCCAGATAGGTCGAAATGAGATTGTGCCCTGGTTAAACTGTGTGACCTGTGTATTTAATTTGATTGCAACTGTGTTTATGAGTGAATTCATTCTGCAAATGGTATATTTAAAAATTGGTCATGGTGTGACAGCACACTGTGCAGTATCATACAAGCACCTGCTCCATGTCGTTCTTCCTTCATGCACATTAATATTGAGCGCACTGGGAAAAGTTGTTTGGACGTTGCCACTTCTATCTTCTAAAATGTGCCGCATTAAGCATAAAGTTAAAAAATAAAGCATTGTTTAAATCTATGCATGTACATTTGCTGTAGTTTATTACAATACCTTTGATGCAATACCAGTTCCTGTCTTTGTCGCCTTTTTTTCCCGGAACCTCCGCATCCCCGCTGCTGTTTGCCATCAGTCCAGTCAGCAAGCACTTTTCTTGGCTTGCTCGCTGGCAAGCGCCGGCCTGCTCATCTGGTTCTCGATCGACTTTTTTTTCTGTGCAACTTTAAAGATTATAAATATTTCAAGAGGAGATATAGTAACTCTACTTACGAAACTAATTGGTCTTGGAAGTAGTTTGGTACCTTGAAAAATCTGTAAGTAGAGACGCATTTTCCATTTAAATGCCCTAATCCGTTCCAAGCCCCCCAAAATTCTGACATATACAGTGGGGAGAAGAAGTATTTGATACACTGCCAATGGGTTTTCCCATTGGCAGTGTATCAAATACTTGTTCTCCCCACTGTATCTTTTATGATGCATCAAAATATGTAACAAATGCATGTTACAATTAGATTATTGCACAATAGACGTAAAATCAGAGTTGTGCATAATTAAAAAAAAACAAGAATAGAGTAAAGACGAAATGTTAATTCACTCATGTAAAGCTGTCGGAACACGAGAGGTGAATGAAGAGGGCGCTGGGACACACACATACACATACAGTAGAGGTTCCTCTTAGCCAATTGAATGCCGGGAATGCTAGGCAATAGCCAATGACAGAGCAGCTATAAGTATGTTACGCTCAGTAAACTGTATTTTGGCCTTTCGTATTCTATAATATATATTTATATATTAGGGCTGTCAAACGATTAAAATTTTTAATCCAGTTAATCACATCTTAAAAATTGATTAATCATAATTAATCGCAATTCAAACCATCTCTAAAATATGCCATATTTTTCTGTAAATTATTGTTGGAATGGGAAGGTAAGACAGATATATACATTCAACATACTGTACATAAGTACTCTATTTGTTTATTATAACAATAAATCCACAATATGGCATTAACATTATTAACATCCTAATCTAATTAAAACCCCCTCTGTATGTTTTTGTTTCAATAAAATTTGTACAATTTTCAATCAAAAAATAAACGAATAGCTCGCCAGTGTTGACTTCACAACCTTTGATAGTTTGTATATTGTTACTAAATATTACCATCTAGTGTATTTGTTGAGCTAACGAATGTTTGAAAAGAGTTTGACCAGTGTAAATATTATTTTGCATAGATATTTTGATCGGGAAGGTTAGTTCTCTTTGCATTGAGAGCTTTTCTTTTTGTGAACATTATTTTTTTGAGAGATAGGGATTATCATTTTTGTTGGGCTTTCAGTAAATGATGCTGTAGCGACTTAACTGTTCTGCCCAAATGCATGATGGGAAGTTGGGCAACCATGACTGTCAGTGGTGGCTGCAAATGGTATATCTTCTCTGCGTTGTGTTCAATACAGGGTTATAAGAAAAAGATTATCTCCTGTCGTTCTTCCCCACGTCACTCGTCACAATAGATATAATTACTGTGGAAGAGATGCAAAAGCTTATGCCAATAAATAGCGCGCCCCCAATGAATGCCTGTGTCCACTCCACTCGCTTGTTTCTGCCTCTTAGCTCCTAATATACATACAATGGTGTCATTGTAGTCTGTTTGCGGCAATGCATGAGTGGGTCATTCCGCGCATGCGTTAATTGTGTCAAATATTTTAACCTGATCAATTTTGAAATATAATTACCGCCCATTAACGCAAAAAATTTGACAGCCCTAATATATAGTGACAGTGTATCAAATACTTGTTCTCCCCACTGTATATGTATATATATATATATATATATATATATATATATATATATATATATATATATATATATATATATATATATATATATATATATCAGGGGTCGCGTATCCGAATATTTTCCGTCGTTGACCGGTTTTTTAAAACGGTGACGGAAAAAACTGAAGTCCATCCGTCATTTTGACAGGTTGCAATTCACACACCAGACCACAGGGTGGCGAGTGAGCATATTAATTAGCTATTGTCTCTCTTGATGCATGACGTTGGCCTTACTCGGAAAAATGTCAAGGCAACTGAGTGTTTGCCTGGCACGGCCAGACTGTTCTCCCTGTATTTTTCAAACACTGAGAGAAAAGTCTGGGACACAGCCTCTCGAGTAGGTACAAAATCAATCGACAAATCAGATTTGTTTATTTGCGTGACGTGTTCTTCACGAGCAACGTCACTCTTACGCGCAGAAAGTCGTCTCTACAACAACACGGATGGCGGGAGAGCCGAGAATATGTTCCAATCCGCGGTAAATTCAGTTTTAAATGAGCTAAAACACATCGACACGAGACACTGACAACACTCTGTCTCACGCTAGCCATGTTGAATAAACTCCGTTCTCCTCGTATGTTTACTTCCGCGCGCAAGTCCCTCGTCCTGCCCTCGTCGCTTTGCTAACAGCACGTCTGCCCGTCGCTGATTGGTGCACTCCGTTGTCTGTCTGCCTCTTGTTAAGCTTGTTCGGACAGAATATTAATTAAAATTGAATGAAAACTAAATACTATTTAATATGTCATTATAATCATTTTAAAAATGTAAGTGACGGGTAAAAATAGATTATGACCGGATTTTTATGACACTGTCAGTCAAAATGACAGACAACGAAAAAGTCTAGCGCAACCTCTGACATATATATATATATATATAACAAGAGGCAATATTTTCTCTTTGAGGTGTGTCTTAACTTGAAAATTCTGTATGTAGAGACATTCGTGAGTAGAGGTACCACTGTATTTGCAAAGCAAACGTGATCATGTCAACTATAGGATTAGTGACATGATTTTGTAATTCATAAATGTACTGTATTTTGCAAGACAATACTGTACTAGTATGTTCTCTCCGTTGGTATATTAGATATGTTCGTCTTTGACCTTCTTTTTCTGGTTGCAGTACATGCCTGCTGCAGCAGCTGCTCCTATGCAAGGAACCTACATTCCCCAGTACACTGCAGTGCCTGCTTCTGCCATCACAGTGGAAGTAAGGACACAGACTGTGCTCGACTTAAAAGATTTCTTGGAGCGGTTTCATAATGCAGAATGCAGGCCTGTGAGAACTGTTGCCAACATTTTCTAGTTCAAAAGACAGCGGGTGTTGTTTTAGTAAATGCTCAGTTTGTACTGCTTATGAAAATAAGGAGTGTAAATATTTGCGCTGTTCTTATTTGTGTTCAGGGCGTGGTGACGGACTCATCTGCACAGACAGCCACCCCTTCTTTGCAAGACAACAGTGGGCAGCAGCCTTTATCAGTGGATAACACAGGAGAACACGGCACTGCCTACTCTTACCAGCAGACAAAGTGTGTGGAGGCTTGTCTTTCTATTATGAATTCACTGAAGTAAAGCTACAAAAAGCTCACGAGCATCCATTTAAATGCAAAGCCACATCAGCATCATTACCAGTGTCACTAATTCTAGTTATCCCTATAAATTGTAAAATTTAATCAATGCCATCAGGATAAATATACAGAGCAATTTAATACAATATGTTACATTTTATCATAATAACTTACAGTTCATAAAGCAATGCATGACCTAACATAACTTCTTTATGTTGTTTCCATTTATAGCCACAATGTTAAATCATGGACTTCTGGGTACTACTTTCACATGTACTGTATGATAAGGTACCTGATTGCTCTAGTAGCTTGATGGCACTCATGTAATCTACGAAACTGCAGCATCCTTGATTGGATTCTATTTGGATTCCTTTACTAATCATTAAATCCATCTCACTCTACTTTCACTTAAGATATACGATTAATCTTTGTATTTTAACGAGCAGTAAAATTGCAGAATTGCAGGAATCACTGCTAAGATTGGACGATATTGTGGTGAGGTAAAAACAGTTAACTGTTGTAAACAGGATCACCAGAGTTATCCAAATAGTAGCACTGGAATTGTCCACGGACGATTGTGGCCAATTTCCATTTGTCTCAAGCTATTTTTAAGTTCTAGTTAAGTTTTAAGTAAGTCTAAAGTCCTGATAGTAAGTCCTGGTAGGATTTTGAGTTTTTGCAGTGTTCAAAATAAATGTATGATACCTGCTGTATTGGAGCATATTAGGCACCAGTGCTACTTGGTGTTTTATCCAGCAATGACTACTGAGCTAAAATTGACAGTTAGCTTTATTATGTTTTAATTTTACACCCTCATCACTCTACAGCGCTGTTTTTACAGATTAAATAAAGCCTGTATGTAAGACACGTTAGCCACGCATCGACAGTACTCATAATTAATAGAAACCTAGCCCTCCGCAGGGCTAATGTAACATTAACAAGGTGCTGTAACGTTAATCTTATTTATTAATGCTGAGAAGTCTATTGCTTTAAGATGGCGGCTGTTTACTAACGCTGGCGAGTCTGTCATTTCGCATCTAGTTCTATATACAGTGGGGCAAATTAGTATTTAGTCAACCACCAATTGTGCAAGTTCTCCTACTTGAAAAGATTAGAGAGGCCTGTAATTGTCAACATGGGTGAACCTCAAACATGAGAGACAATGTGGAGAAAAAAAAAAAAAAAACAGAAAATCACATTGTTTGATTTTTAAAGATTTTATTTCCAAATTAGAGTGGAAAATAAGTATTTGGTCACCTACAAACAAGCAAGATTTCTGGCTGTCAAAGAGGTCTAACTTCTTTAACGAGGTCTAACGAGGCTCCACTCGTTACCTGTTTTAATGGCACCTGTTTTAACTCATTATCGGTATAAAAGACACCTGTCCACCATCTCAGTCCAAAGACCAAAGACCAAAGAGCTGTCGAAGGACACCAGACACAAAACTGTAGACCTGCACCAGGCTGGGAAGACTGAATCTGCAATAGGTAAAATGCTTGGTGTAAAGAAATCAACTGTGGGAGCAATTATTAGAAAATGGAAGACATTCAAGACCGCTGATAATCTCCCTCGATCTGGGGCTCCGTGCAAGATCTCACCCCGTGGCGTCAAAATGATAACAGAAATCCCAGAACCACACGAGGGGACCTAGTGAATGACCTACAGAGAGCTGGGACCACAGTAACAAAGGCTTCTATCAGTAACACAATGCGCCGCCAGGGACTCAAATCCTGCACTGCCAGACGTGTCCTCCTGCTGAAGCCAGTACACGTCCAGGCCCGTCTGCGGTTCGCTAGAGAGCATTTGGATGATCCAGAAGAGGACTGGGAGAATGTGTTATAGTCAGATGAAACCGAAATAGAACTTTTTGGTAGAAACACAGGTTCTCGTGTTTGGAGGAGAAAGAATACTGAAATGCATTCGAAGAACACCATACCCACTGTGAAGCATGGGGGTGGAAACATCCTGCTTTGGGGCTGTTTTTCTGCAAAGGGACCAGGACGACTGATCTGTGTAAAGGAAAGAATGAATGGGGCCATGTATCGAGAGATTTTGAGTGAAAATCTCCTTCCATCAGCAAGGGCATTGAAGATGAGACGTGGCTGGGTCTTTCAGCATGACAATGATCCCAAACACACAGCCAGGACAACAAAGGAGTGTCTTAGTCAGAAACATTTTAAGGTCCTGGAGTGGCCTAGCCAGTCTCCAGATCTCAACCGCATAGAAAATCTGTGGAGGGAGTTGAAAGTCCGTGTTGCCCAAAGACAGCCCCAAAACATCACTGCTCTAGAGGAGATCTGCATGGAGGAATGGGCCAAAATTACCAGCAACAGTGTGTGAAAAGCTTGTGAGGGTTACAGAAAACGTTTGGCCTCCGTTATTGCCAACAAAGGGTACATAACAAAGTATTGACATGAACTTTTGGTATTGACCAAATGCTTATTTTCCACCATGATTTACCAAATAAATTATTTAAAAATCAAACAACGGGATTTTCTGGATTTTTTTCCCCACATTCTGTCTCTCATGGTTGAGGTTTACCCATGTTGACAATTACAGGCCTCTCTGATATTTTCAAGTCGGAGAACTTGCACAATTAGTGGTTGACTAAATACTTATTTGCCCTACTGTATGAGACGAATCAGACGCTACCACCGTAGCATCATGTGGGTGTAGTTTGTAACAACATTGGCGTAGTTTGTCACGGCTGTCGGCAGCAGTCAGGTATTATTGCTTCTTCCTCTACGCACATGACGTCAGCACGTTGTGCCGCATTAAATGATTCCTCGAGGTGGGGAAAATGCCTCGATCAATTTTTAAAGTCGAGTTATTCGAATTATTCGAGTAATCATTTCAACCCTAGTGGTAACAAAAAGTCACTCATTTTATTTATACATGTCCAGTTCTTTTCAGTTTGGTCATTGTAGTTACAAGACCTTTTGTAATACTACATTTTAAGGCCCATGTCCACATGTCTGTCGCTGTTGTGACCTTTCGTCTGCCATTAAAAGGAAGTACATTTCTTCAGGGACTTGGGCAGCTTATAGAGCCACGGAATATGGCACCCTAGGTCGAATTGGCCCAATTAGAAGATTCATTTTGGTTTTGAATTTAGGCATTGCTGCACAGCGCAGTAGTGCCTCCTTTTTTGTTGGACCCTCTTCAATAGGGTTTTTTTCTCCTAGGTGTGTGACTGTCTCTCTAATCCCAAAAAATGAGGTGAAATTTGAGAAAGCTAGTTTCTCATGAGATGATGAGAGAGACGATCTGCCGCCACCATGACCTGCGTGCCTTCCGAATTGCGTGACGTCCGAGTTGCGCCAAACTGCGAGGGCCCGTTCAGTCCTGCTTGCAGGCCTAGTTGTTTTTTGTTTTGTTTTTTTTCGCAGAAGAATGGAATGACTCCATTTATACTTCTTTTCACTTCCTCTTAGTGTCATAGTGTGTGTGTACCTGTCTGTTTCTGAGAGGCAGTACAGCAGCCCAGGTTTTTAGATGTACAGTAATTTTGTGTCATAAAGTTTGACTGTAGCATTTGAGGATAGATATCAGCATATTTTTTAATAGCTACTGCTAACTCATGGTCTACTTAAACACACTCTGTGATATGATCAAGCCTGAGGCTGTACTCCTCCTAACGTGTGAAGGCACATTAGCCAATGCTTCCTGTATGAGCGTCTGGTTTGTTGTGTCTACTTGAAGCTCACGATTGAAATACACTTATCTGCATGCCGGTTTGTGCAGGCAGGCAGATTAGACATGGATTGAAGTTTTTCACTTTCCTTTCTGTTGACCTGTCTCTACCCCAGATAACAACCTGATTGCTGACTTGCCTTGTGAAGGACTGCACTGACAGAGAGCCAACCAAACAGGGACACATTGAGGTCGCATGGACAACATGACAGACAGCGAATTCTTCCGCTGTGTTGAGACACTAAATAAAGCTTTTTTTATATCACTAATTGAACCAAGAAAATGACACAAGACCATCATTTCTGAACTTAAAGACTAAAGATCATGGAGTTGACCATTTCTCCCAGAGAGACTGGACTTTGCCTTCCAAAGGAATACAAAAAAAGAAGACAAAGACTGAAATGTCAATTAACATGCTGTACAGAAAAGAAAAACATTTGAATGTGCAGGTAGATTTTCAGATTTTTCTATTTAAAAAAAAAAAAAAGGAAGCAAAGACAAACTAGAAAAGATTGTCTTCCTTTTATATTCAGCAAAATTGGATGTAAAAAGTGTACACCCTTGGTCAATTGCCACGTTTTTTTTTATATCAGACCAAAATATTTTCCACCATGAATCTGATCTATGACTTGTACAACTCAAAACTAATAATAAGATATATCATCACCTGAGATAATGTGGTTGCACAACCCCTTAGAACTAGGGATGTGGCTGTGTTCAAAATTAAGCAGTCATATTCAAACACTCATTGTAAATTGGGTCATTGCTCACCTGCCAATATTTTAAGTGCCTCTGATTTACCACAATGAAGGTGTTCTTGTAGGCTTTTTAGTAGTAGTGTGCTTACCATTGTTTTATTTTTATGGTAGGTGGGGGTACATACTGGAGTTTCAAAAGTTGATTTGCAGACACAACACCAATAATTAATCCTCTAAAGCAGTGATCCCCAACCACCGGGGCGCGGATCAGTACTTGTCCGTGGCGCATTTGCTATTAGGTTGCAGAGAAATAATAAATCATTTGTTAACGACCTCAATCTGGCCTGTAATTGTGGCCTTGACGCATCAATATTCCATACACACACACATACACATAGCCATACAGTGTATGTCTATGTGTATGTGTGTATACAGTATAAACACAGACTGTATATTCTATCTTCTTTTGACAGCTTGTCCAAGTCCGTTTTGTAATCACTGTTTCTTTCGTGAACGCATTTGAATGCATTACACGGAAGGCAGAGGGTGGTGACGCTCTGCATTTACGAGTAATCGCCGAGTTGCGATTGAAGTCTTGAGAAAACGAAAAAGAAAGTCTAACATCGTTACTTGGGTTGTTACAATTGTTTGGCAGTTGTGCACTCACCACAAGGAAAATAACAAATAAAAACACCGCTTATATTTCCTGGAATAGGAAACCACAATAGGGAACGACCAGGGGGACGTGTCAGTAACAGTGGCCCAGACAGGCGGAGCCTTTCGAGGCGGTCTTTCGTGAGTCTCGCTCTCCTGGAAGTGGCTACAATTTGACAGTCCAAAAAGTCACGAAAGTGAAGCGCCTGTGTGACTTGGGGTACCACGCGGTTCCCTTTCGTGGTTTAATTTTCCCCTATGTATTTTTTATAAGCTCCAGTTCGCTCGGCATCGAGTTGGGAGGGGCCAACCCCGCCACTGGCTGAGTGGTGATTTAACGCACGAGGCGGTCTCGCCAATCTTCGCACGACCCGACTTGAAGCATGTTATTGCGACGCGCATTTGAAGTGTCCAAGATTAATGTGCGGATGTGCCATGTGCTAATCATAGCTGGTTCATGTCAAGCGAGCCGGCGGGTTCAACATTTAAAATGATTGGTTGGCAGAGAGCCATATGCGCTCATCAAAAGAGCCTTATATGGCTCGCAAGACACAGGTTCACGACCCCTGCTATAGACTAATCCGAGTAAAGCTTTGTGTAGGTCGCCATCTAGTGGTTGGCCGCAATTACTGGTGTGTTTGCACACTTATAGCAGCCCAGAGCCTGTCAATGTAGACAGTACCTTTAGCTGCTGTTGGATGTGTGCTGCGGGCGGTGACATCTTTGGACAACTTTTCTATGGGGAAAAGACCGCCTGCTGAGCCAGAAGAGGAGCCTACAACCTAGTCCATTCTGCATAATATGTGACCAAAAGCTAGAAAACGAGGCAACAGAAGCAAATGCACTGAAAGCATCATACCTCATGGTGAACCGTATTGCTAAACCCAAGAAACCTCATTACGCTTGCGACCACAGATATTTGAGAGGTTGCTGTTAAAAAAAAGGTTGATTCAATGAATGGGGAGTGACATTTTCCCTGCACTTTATCTTCATTTTTAGCCCTCCTGTCATGTTATTTTATATTTACTGTCATTTTCTGCCACACATTGCCGGTCCGCAAAAAAAAAAAAAAAAAAAAAAACACTCATTACACCGGTCCGTGGTGCAAAAAAGGTTGGGGACCACTGCTCTAAAGAACCTAATTTCTACAGTGAAGTTGAACAACCACATTATTTCAGTTTTTTACTCTCTTAGATTTTTTTTTTTTTTAAGTTGTGTTTCATAAGGTTAAAGGTAACAAAATTATAGGGAAAAACAACTGAAATTATCTCGATCAATTTCTTATCCCCCAAAAAACCTGGTGCAGGGTGTGAAAACATTTTATATCCAGTGTACTGTACATCAATTCCATCCTTTTTATCGTTTGAGTCCTTTTTCTACAGTATCTAAGTTTACATATGTCTTTCTTGCCTTATTTTTTTTATCAAAGTTGGGAAACCATTTTCATTGTGTTGAACTAGAGAAAAAGTGAGTATGAATGTGTGTACATCTTTGTGGGGAATCACAGAGATTATACTGTACAGGACTTGTTGTATTTGTTTGAAGATGATTCTAAACCATGTGGTGCAACTAAGCTGACATTGACACGTGGAGAGATTCAGTCAACTTCCGTTTATTGATGTACATTATTTTTACAGTCATGGACGAAATTATTGGCACCCCTGCAATTTTTCCAGAAAATACAGTTTCTCCCAGACATTAACACAGTTAAGAGGCAGCAAAACAACCCCAAAACATAATTGGACCTCCACCATGTTTGTCTACAGGCACTGTGTTCTTTTCTTTGTAGGCCTCATTAATTTTTCTGGCATTCCGTGCCTTGACAGTGTGCAAGGAGTCATGAAATCTGGAGAGGAAACTATCAAAATGTTTTGTGTCGCAATGTAAGGTGTAGTGTCAGAAAATTGGGTCTGCATCAGAGGTCATCTGTAACAGGACAATGACCCAAACCATACCACAAATAGCACCAAGAAACAGTTGGAGATAAAGTGCTGGAGATTTCTGAGGTGGCCATCGATGAGTCCAGATCTAAATCCTATTGAGCACTATGGAGAGATCTCAAAATTCCTGTTGCAAGAAGGTACCCTTTAAATCTGAGAGATCTGAAACAGTTCACAAAAGAGGACTGGTCCAAAATTCCATCAGAGAGGTGCAAGAAACTTGTTGGTGGTCATAAGAAGCGATTGCTTTCTGTTATTTCTTCCAAAGGATGTACAACCATATATTGAGGTAAGGGTGCCCACAACTTTGTCCAGCCTATTTTTTGAGTTTTGTCTAAAGTTGTGTCAATTTTGAATTTCCTCCCCTGCAGTTTTGGGTTTTTCCAATGCGCTTCCAAGAAATTAATGCATTCAGACAGAAAACATTTGTAATTGCTTTAATTTCTGTGAGAAATGCTGTATTTTCTGGAAAAAATCCAGGAGTGCCAATAATTTCATTCATGACTATGTCTTATATTTTCTCTCTCTAAAAAAAAAAAAAACATGAAAAAACATTTTGTCTCATATACATGTCACGCCTCAAACAAAAAGCTAACAGAGAGAGAATTTCTGACTTTGTGACAAAGCAGAAATTATTAAGAGAAAAAGCAATAGATGTCATAAAAATGCTGTTTTTCAGTGTTGAACCTGCAGCCTGCAAGTGGCATATTTTATACCAAAGATGAAGAAAACAGCTAAGAAGATCTCTTCATTTTGTGGCTTTTTCCTTATTCTTTTACCACTGAAACTAAATGTGCATGCCATGGGCGATCATTTTGTCCAACGGTTTCTATTAGGACTACGTTGCATCGAACTGGCTTTCTAACCAACTGGTCGATATAAACACATGAATGTTCACAGGTCAGGAGCTTTCAGTCCTGTGGAATAAAATGGCTGATTTGCCAAGTGGTTTGAATAGTACACAGACATGGTGTCAGAAGATGTGTACACTAATCAAATTTACTGTAAAATATAAAAATTTAAATGCAGTAGCTGTACTTTGGGGCCACGCGGTTGCGGCCAATCTCATTTTCCAACCATAAGCCATCATCAATATGAACAGTTTGTATCAAAAAGGGCATTTTTACATTGAACCATATAAGCTGGTGCGTAAAACTAATTTTGCCTGTTTTTTTTTAATTTTTTTTTTTTTTATTGAGTATCAATGTTTGAGCTGCTAAACATCTTATATGCCTGGGGCTGTCTCTAGTGGATGCGGAAGAATTTCCACTTTCAGAATGTCCACCAATGTAAGTTATTCCAGCCAGAATTAACCTTTTCAATTTCGGAGAACAAATGAAGAACAAATGTCAAACCCCTCCTCGAAGGAAGATCAAGTCACAATGTGAAGAAAACCACCAAATCAAACCCAAATCAAGCAGATACAAACAAATCAAAATGGTATGGTATCTGATTTCATGTAAAGCTTGAACATTGAACTTGAATTTTTTAAAAGCAGAGAGGGTTCAAGAAAACTACATCTTTGACAACACGTTTTTATTTGTTTGGTAACATGCCCTTCATTAAATTGTGGATCAGCGAGTCTATGTAGAGTCAGTGGATATTGCCGTAAATTTCTTTTTTTTTCTTTCATACAAATCTTTCAATAAAAAAATCAACTCTCCTTGGTGTGTATTGTGCAGGTATCATTTTGAACCGCTAGAGGACAGTGTTGCTGCTGCACGGTTTTTGGAGAAAGATTTGCAATCATTTTTAAAGAAATAGATCACACACAATTTGTTGTCACATTTATTATATGGTCAGACTAACATAACAAACCTTGATGACTGATGTCATGGTCGTTGCATTGTATTTTCCAGGCATGCAAAATTTTGTCCGATGCATTGATATTAAATACAATGTAAATGCATTTTTGTTAATTCATGCTTGGTCCTCAGACATTTTTATGACATTTTTGTAACATCATATTTTCATTTAACAAGACCGTTTTGTCCTAAAAATATGACCATGCAAAGGTTCAATGTAAGATGTACAGTAAAACCCGCTGCTGCATACAGGAAACTCATCTGGACGGTAATGACACGCGTCAACCAAATATTTATGTTACTATATAATAGACTCAACCTAATGAAAATGGAGCCAAAATCCATATTAGTTTTAATTTCTTTGCAATTAAAAAAAAAAAAAAAAAAAATCAGTCAATCAAAAAGTGATAAAGGATGCCTAATGCCGAAGCAGAGTCTATACAAAAATAAACATACACACAACTGTCTTTCTAACAGCATTTCTAAATTAAATGTAGTTTAATATGCATTCACAACATTTTGGTTTTCGTTTGGTAAATAAAAAAATTAAGTAAAACGTTAATGAGTTTACACAATACAAGACACACAAATTCGAGCAATAGCAAAAGTGCTGTTGCTTTGCATTTTCAACTAGTGCAATTGAAGTACATACAGTAAACAATATACTGTAGAAGAAAAACATATCTTAAAGGGAGATTGTGACTCTTTGAAGATGTGTGTTTTTGATAAAATTCTGAATGTAAATATATCCAAGTCCCTGAGATAGAAACAAAAAACCTGATAGATTTGCATTCAAATATTTAAGACAAAGTGTGAGACCTTTTTACGATGTAGCTGAAATTATCACATATCTTAACAATAGAATGTTGTTGTTATTGTGCTTCTGAATCCAGTGTTATGGATAATTATCGGTTCAACTTAATTGGTTGATTTGTGTAACCCAAAATATCCATTATACTTATTAGAATGTTCCTATGCACACATCGTAGACTTTTTTTTTTTTTTTTTTTTTTTTTGTGCACAATTTCTTTCCTCCACACAGATTGTTATTACAATGGATTTGAAGGATTAAGCTCATAAATATCATCACACATAATCAAGCTAATGAAACCATTAATCACAATAATAATTTTTGCGTGTAATTCAATAACATGTTAAGAGCATTGTAGTTTAATAACAAACCGTAAGACTGTGCTGGATGTCCCAGTTGATGTTTTCCTTGGGTTTCTGTCATGTAAATCTAAATGTACATGTGAAAGTACATGACACCAAGCAAGTAGGCGAGCAAGCGAGCCCACCAGAGCCCAGTAACTCGCAATACAAACAGTGGGGCAAATAAATATTTAGTCAACCACCAATTGTGCAAGTTCTCCCACTTGAAAATATTAGAGAGGCCTGTAATTGTCAACATGGTTAAACCTCAACCATGAGACACAGAATGTGCAAAAAAAAAAAAAACAGAAAATCACATTGTTTGATTTTTAAAGAATTTATTTGAAAATCATGGTGGAAAATAAGTATTTGGTCCATACCAAAAGTTCATCTCAATACTTTGTTATGTACCCTTTGTTGGCAATAACGGAGGCCAAACGTTTTTTGTAACTCATCACAAGCTTTTCACACACTGTTTCTGGTATTTTGGCCCATTCCTCCATGCAGATCTCCTCTAGAGCAGTGATGCTTTGAGGCTGTCGTTGGGCAACACGGACTTTCAACTCCCTCACATTCTGTCTCTCATGGTTGAGGTTTAACCATGTTGACAATTACAGGCCTCTCTAATATTTTCAAGTGGGAGAACTTGCACAATTAGTGGTTGACTAAATACTTATTTGCCCCACTGTATTTTCCTGGCTTATACACGAAAGCAGCAGAGACAGTGACTTGATTTTTCATGATTTGGAAGCCGCATTACCTATTCTTTGTGATTTTTTTTTTTTTTTAATCCGTCCAATTTGTAATGGTTGCTATCTTACTACTTTCTATCTAATGTTCATTTTGTATCGAACTGTAACTCAAAATTCTCAAAAAATTGCCAAAAAAATGTTCTCAATACGTATCGTCCCTACTTCATGCCAAAGATTCACAAACCTAACAACTTGAATAATAATCCGGAATGATCACTTTTTTTTTAAATATAACTTTTGTTGTTTTCCATTTATTCATTAAGCTTTCATTCTTTTATCAAATATTCTTCTTTTATAATATTTCCATTTTACTCTCCTCATTTCAACTAGTCTGACTCTATTCTCACAATAGTGTTTTCTTTTTAGCCTGGCCCTTAACATTCTTTGGTAAACAATAAAGTGGCTCTCAAACATTTTAATTGCATTGTTTGGGATGACAAAAAAGTCTTACTGACAAACATTAACAACAATTTAACAGAAGTGAACTTCCCTAATAGCATGTACGAATAAGAATGATAAAAATCAAGATGACCGTAATAATGGTCAGAGCTGAAAATAAAAATATAAGACCGGCAAAGACAGGATTAGTGAATGGGAGAACTTCATTCACCTCAGACGGAATCATATTGGAGCTACTCAGCATGTAGCCTAAACTCCAACCTACACTGGTGCTCTTGACCTGAAAAGAAGATAGAAAAAACATATGTAATATTAATATGATGAATGACCACATTTAAAAAACAAATTCTAAGAAAGCTGAAATTGTTTTTTTTTTTTGTTTTTTTGTTTTTTTTTTTGGGGGGGGGGGGGGGTTGTTCATTTTTACTCACCATACATTCTTATAATTAATTACATTATTAAGACATATAGCCTTAATTGTTTGATGATAACACTTTGATTTAAATGTACTCGATATTCTATTAAGCAGCATTAAGTGCATGATCACATTTTTAGTAAACGTCCACTCAGCAGAACATACCAGTTACCAGCACGCTGTCTGAGTCTGTCAGACAGTAAATGTCGTCTCTTGAGATGACTTCATATTTTGCTCAGAATAAAGTCTTAAGGGTTTTACTTCCCTGAGAATGCGTCTGGGACCAAGAGTCAAGGTACAATAAATCGTTAAGCTCCGCAAACTAACAGGTCAGCAGTTCACGATGCCTACGGACGAGACACGGTAAAACAGAAACTTGGATGATAACGACATCTCCACGAGACCAGCAGAAGACATCAACTCAAAATAGAATGCTAATTTTTCCACGCTTCAGGAGTATATTAGGATGCACACTGGCTGAGGGACTTTACTGATACTTCCGCTATTGTGGGCACTCTCGGGGTAAGGGAACTATCAGCCAGAAAGCCATTTACAATATCTCTAGAATCATTACACTCGGATCAAATTACTGCATCAGGTCTGTGTGTCTAATATTTAATCTATTATTAATTAGTAAATTCTCTCAATAATTAAGGAACATGCCGAAAAGATAATTAACATACTTTCCCTTGACCTCTACTGGGGTCTTGTTGGCCTTAGACGACATAATTTCTAACAATTTACAGTGTTTATATATATTTTTTATTCCATACGAATTTAGTAGTAGATATATTTGCAGAAACTGAAACTTGCCTGCCAATCAAAAAAAAAAAGTGTTCCCCTAGGTGCAGACGAAACCAAAGGGTCGAGATATGTTAAGAAAAAAATCTGGTTATTCCATCATTTAGAAGAAAATTTGGGTGAGATTTTATTTATTTATCTATTTATTTATTTATTTATTTATTTATTCATTCATTTATTTATGTATGTGGGGTCACACACAATCATTCCCAAAACCAACACTTGTCGAAGGGTGCACATAAGACAATCAACCATTTCCCAAGGAAATGTTTTAATCTTCAACTATCCTGCATGTGTGTTTTTGTATTATGTGAGGAAAGTTGAATACCAGAAAGAAACTGCTGTTACCACAGAGAGAACATGCAAACACCATGCAAGAGGACTGCCGTCCATATTGGAACCCACGACCTCTTAAAAGTAATACAGTCATGCTAACCAGTCACTCGCTATGCCTCGAGTCGAGGCCCTCGACTATTGAATGGTGACACTGTTAATAATTTAACGGCACTTTGCCTGTATTGTAAACTCACAAAGCCGATGAAAAAGCTTCAGTGTTCCAGTTCAAAGATGAGTCAGAAAACCCAAAACCTTATGAAGATTCCCTTGAAAGAATCCAAGTGTGCCTGTTTGTAACAGTTGCCACCAAAAAGCCTCCTAGACACCCAAAGGCGATGAACAGTACACACAGCACACAGAGCCTCTTTTCACTTGGCTTGTCATTTGGGAACTCTGCCAGCTGTTGAGGAACATCCCTTGTGTGTGAGCTGAAATGCTACATAAAAAGTGCCAGCAACTCTGTTGTCTCATATGTCACACATGAGGAATCCCCTTCATTTGAGCGTGCCTCATTGTGAAAAATTGTGTTCCACATCCTCGGGGCATCCTGAAGCGAAACATTGCCTGCCTTTCATTTTTTCCCTAATCCTGATGATTAGCATGTCATCTTTTAGAAGGGTGGCCCCATTAATGATGTGTCTGGAACAGCTAACGGCGAGTGATAACAGCTCAAGCACATTATCACTCATCTACTTGTCTATGATCTCTTTGCACATACTTTTGCCGCATGTTTGAGCACACACACTGTAAACAACGCTCATAATGTACTGGTTGGGATCTTTGCCATCCATTCAACTCACCTCTTTCTGAAAGTGAATGTCTTTCCACGTGGTTGCGTCAAATTTGTAACCGTCATTCAGCAAACTGAAGATGTAATGAGTTGCAAAGCAATAGGTGCGAAGATACCTGTCCGAGACCCATTCCTTTTGCGTTCTCAGCTAAAAATGAAAACAAAGGAATTTAAATGGGCTATGGGGTTTTAAAGTTTGGCATATGTACAGTGGGGCAAATAAGTATTTAGTCAACCACTAATTGTGCAAGTTCTCCCACTTGAAAATATTAGAGAGGTCTGTAATTGTCAACATGGGTAAACCTCAACTATGAGAGACAAAATGTGAAAAAAAAAAAAACAGAAAATCACATTGTTTGATTTTTAAAGGATTTATTTGCAAATCATGATGGAAAATAAATATTTGGTCAATACCAAAAGTTCATCTCAGTACTTTGTTATGTACCCTTTGTTGGCAATAACGGAGGCCAAACGTTTTCTGTAACTCTTCAAAAGCTTTTCACACACTGTTGCTGGTATTTTGGCCCATTCCTCCATGCAGATCTCCTCTAGAGCAGTGATGTTTTGGGGCTGTCGTTGGGCAACGCGGACTTTCAACTCCCTCCACAGATTTTCTATTGGGTTGAGATCTGGAGACTGGGTAGGCCACTCCAGGACTTTGAAATGCTTCTTACGAAGCTATTCGTTTGTTGCCCTGGCTGTGTGTTTGGGATCAGTGTCATGCTGAAAGACCCAGCGACATCTCATCTTCAATGACCTTGCTGATGGAAGGAGATTTTCACTCAAAATCTCTCGATACATGGCCCCATTCATTCTTTCCTTTACACAGATCAGTCGTCCTGGTCCCTTTGCAGAAAAACAGCCCCAAACCATGAAGTTTCCACCCCATGCTTCAGAGTGGGTATGTTGTTCTTCGGCTGCAATTAGGTATTCTTTCTCCTCCAAACACGAGAACCTGTGTTTCTACCAAAAAGTTCTATTTCGGTTTCATCTGACTATAACACATTCTCCAAGTCCTCTTCTGGATCTCCAAATGCTGTCTAGCAAACCGCAGACGGGCCTGGACGTGTACTTTCTTCAGCAGGGGGACACGTCTGGCAGTGCAGGATTTGAGTCCCTGGCGGCGCATTGTGTTACTGACAGTAGCCTTTGTTACTGTGGTCCCAGCTCTCTGTAGGTCATTCACTAGGTACCCCCGTGTAGTTCTGGGATTTTTTGCTCACCGTTCTTGTCATCATTTTGATGCCACTGGGTGAGATCTTGCGTGGAGCCCCAGATCCAGGGAGATTATTAGTGGTCTTGTATGTGTTCCATTTTCTAATAATTGCTCCCACAGTTGATTTCTTTACACCAAGCGTTTTACCTATTGCAGATTCAGTCTACCCAGCCTGGTGCAGGTCTACAGTTTTGTGTCTGGTGTCCTTCGACAGCTCTTTGGTCCTGGCCATAGTGGAGTTTGGAGTGTGACTGACTGAGGTGGTGGACAGGTGTCTTTTATACTGACAATGAGTTAAAACAGGTGCCATTAATACAGGTAATGAGTAGAGCCTCGTTAGACCTCGTTAGACCTTGTAGAAGAAGTTAGACCTCTTTGACAGCCAGAAATCTTGCTTGTTTTTATTTTCTACTCTAATTTGGAAATAAATTCTTTAAAAATCAAACAATTTGATTTTCTGTTTTTTTTTTTTTTTTCACATTCCGTCCCTCATGGTTGATGTTTACCCATGTTGACAATTACAGGCCTCGCTAATCTTTTCAAGTAGCAGAACTTGCACAATTGTCATATGTCCATATGTCACTAAAACATAGAAAAGTACTGCCAAAACGTATATACTTGTATTTTCTGGCAATACAGTCTGTTTTATTTGTTATTATTATTTATTATTGTTGTTTTAAAAGTTCTCTTGGTATATTCAAAATATTGAATGAGCTTGACAAATTTTCATTCTTTAAATGACACTTGATGAATTACTTTTTATTTTTTCATAACTCAGCTACGCAGTGCATCAAGAATCTGGATTGAAATAATTTTCGTACATAACTCAGAAAGCAGCAAACTGGGGCTGCAGCTATCGATTATTTTAGTAGTCGATTAATCGATGAACTAGTTAGTTCAAATAAACGAGTAATAGGATAAGGAACATAGAAAATTAAAATACCTAAGGTGGGCCTCAAACGGTATAAAAAAATAAATGAATGAGGATCTATGTACAACAAAAGAACAATTGGCTAACTTAAAAAGCAAAAGCTAGCTTAAATGCTATAAAATGCCGAGTTTTTTTTTTTTACAATGCTCTTAACAAATGGTTCAAACACATATTCCCATAAAAAATAGCTAGATACCAATAAACAAAATTACAAATGCATATAAAACATTAGCGCAAACAAAAACTAAGCTTAAATGTTAGTCTTAACAAGGAGCAGCTGGATTCAGCCATGTGAAATAAGTTATGTCATATTCACTGTCACCACTAGAGGGCAATGTATCCGACCAAATCAATACAACTAAATACAAACACTTCTAAGACAAACCATTACAACGCCACTTTAGTTAAACGAATATTTGAAGAAGCAAAATTTAAATCGAATCTTTTTTCTAATCAAATTACTCGAGTTAATCAATTAATCGTTGCAGCACTACTGCAAACATACAGTAGACCTTTTTATAAAAGTAGTGTGTAGCTTCGGTTTGATTGAAGTAATTTTTTTTTTTTTTTTTTTTTTTTAATATAATTGCCCTTGTACTGTAGTTTGTGGTATGGTAGAGGTTAACATTTTGAAGATCTTACCTCACTCCAAGGTGTGTTACATAATTGCTTCATTGAGGTTTTAAATTCGTCATATTCGGCTGGTCTGATCGTGTCGGTTGATTCGTTCATCAACAAAGCTCTAACAACGTAGAAATAGCCTGCGTATGCCTTGAAGACCCAGAAGAAATACACAACTAAGTTATTTTACATGTTATCTTTGTATGTGTGTTTGTGTGCAATGCATATTACCATAAATGCCCCAGTGACTGGCGGTTGCTCGACCCCATCAAATGAACAGTGAGCTGAGGAACAACTGGTGAAATCAAACATGGATTTTACTATTCTCCTACATTCTTCTGAGTTGCCAGACCCTGTAATCATGTATTTTTGATCTGGTCTGTAATTCTTTGGTTTCTTAGTACACTCTGTGTCATAAATATCCGAGGCTGGAATGGTTTCGTTTACTCCATTAGGGTAGCAGGGATTGTCAACATTTGCAGGGTCCGATGATTCCTGCAAAATTGATGTAATGACGGCAATGTCAGAGAAAGGTAGAATGGGGAGAAAAATACAGTAACAATAAAAAAGCGACTGGTAGCAAGAACTAATGCATTTCTCCCAGACTGATGAATCACATTAACTCATAGCATAGCATGATCATCAATATTTTTAATGACCTAATACTCTATACGCTCAAGTGATTGCCTCCTGTTGTTGGCAGCACAAGAGAAGATACTTATCTCCACCAATCAATTCTTTACAGACTAAAGTTTGGTCTGCTAAAGCATACACACATCTTTTATCTGGAGATTGCACACAGACTTGCACTTTGCCCAACTTGGTCTACCTGGATAACTTTGTCCAAAAGCCTCTTGCCAGCTTCATTCTTGCCATAACAGAGGAAACTGTGTGTATAAACATTGTAAGGGTAGCCGTAGAGCTTGACATGTAAGTAGTCATCCCCAGTGAGGTCTTCGTTAACCGCAAAGGCGATTTGTGTCGATGCACCACCAAGATCCATGGAGCCCACTGTCTTGGATGACTGTGGACGGATATAGGTGTTCCAAAGGGTTTTCTGCAAAAACAAAATAAAGCATGTCAATATGAAAATAAGGCACTGTTAAGGAATTTGAATGACTGTTTCACACTAGAATTCTGAAAGTAGCCTGATTCAGGAAGGTTTCACCCAACCCCCTCCTCAGCTAATGGCTGAATTTGCAAGTCAGGCCTTCCTGAGTCTGACTCAGGAAGGGCCAAACCTGCCTGAACTGTTTCGCCAGGCTTGAGTCAGGCTACCTTCTCTTGACTTGCAAATTCAGCCATTAGCTGAAAAGGGGGTTGGGCGAAACCTTCCAGAGTCAGGCTACTTTCAGACACTAAACTGCTAAAGTTCTGAGGATATTTTAATAATAGTATTTTAATAATTCTAATTCATTCGGATGTATTTGTTTGAATACCCTCTACATGTTAAAAAAAAACATTTTTGAAAAGATAAATTAACAATTTGCTGTGGATATACATTGATATACATAGATATTTAGAAATACTACAGCTAAGCACACCAAGCAACCGTGGTAAAAAGAAAAGCACCTCGGATGAAATTGCTGGAAAAAAAATATGCAAGATTGGTGAATACCACTCTTGGTTCAGAAACAAACTATCTTTCAGGTTTCATACAATGGTGTAAATATTACGTTTAATTTGAAACCAAATTAAATTAAACTGAACTAGTGCTCCACATCTATGTGCATGTGTTGTGGACCCTTCTGTTAGTTATAAGTGTTTGTTTTGTCTGCTTTGCTTGAATTAAATGAAACAAGCTTGATACATCCAAATAATATTCTAACAGCTGATGACCAGTATTATCTACTCTCAATGTGTTTTCTTCAGTCAGAAAAGTAATAGTTAAAAAAGATTAATCACGATAAAAAGTGCACTAATTAGGGGTGTAATTAATTAAAAAAAAAAAAAAAAAAAAGGACACCACTAATTGTAATGTTAGTTCATTGTTCATTGTGTTTCTTCATGTGTAATGTTTGTTTTGTTTTTCAGTTTTGCTAAACGCACAAGTGCTCTTAGTGCACTTTTTAATGTCGCTTTTGGTTACGTAACAACTGGCCGAACGGACTTATGACGTACGTGAGTGTGAAAGGGTGTCCCACTTCATAGGGCTGACGTTTCAAGCCCTACCCCTTATTGCTCCATTTGAAGGGCCACAGGGTACAGATAGAAAAATAGAAATGGGATGCGGCTGGCGGTGCATCAATAATGGCCCCATTTACAAAACAAAGGCTAGGCTAGGCTTGGGGTTGATCCCAATCTTACCCTTGGTAAGATTAGGGAGCACCAAAACCCCTGGTACTTCTAGTCAGGTGATTACTGGGCAGCAGGGGAAGATAGAGTAACTAAAAATTTTACTCAAGTAAAAGTAAAAGTTGTCATCCAAAAAATTGTACTCAAGTACAAGTAAAAAAGTATTTGGCAAAAAGAATGCTCAAGTAATGGGTAACATTGTGAGTAAGTGCTTACGATGTTTTTTTTAATTTAAAAAAATTTTTTTTTAAATAATGATATTTTTTTCTCAGCACAAAGTTATCTATCTGAACTGTTGTTATTATACTGTACTATAACTTATTACATAACCACATTAAGCCAAAGAAATACAGCAATAAATTATGGAATTTCAGTGAGAGAAAAAAAATCTGCAGAAAGTAAGCATCATTTGTCCAAAGACCATGAGTGCCCTCTAGTGGAGAAAATAGTTCCTAGTTTGAATAGTTGAATAGTGAATAGTTCCATCACAGTTCCTATTATGAAATTAAAAGGATCATATTTCCAGTTTTCCGTGGTTAAGCGGTGCCAAATAAAAACCGGGAGAGAGGTTAAAATCCGTACTTTTGAGTCATGTTGACGGCAGCGCTCTATGTCAAGTACCTTTTTTTTTTTTTTTTTACAGTGCTTTAAAGACGATGTACAGACATTGAACAGGCTGGTATGATCATAGAACACACAAGTGGCAACGACAACGGCAAGCTTGAGTTGGTTGGTATAATGGAGTCATGTGATTATTGTTGCGATGTCTCACTGGTGAAACTGGTAGAGCTACCATTGGCATCACTGGTAAAAGAAAAAAAAATCTAATATTTAAAATAAAGAGGAAACATGTAATGACTAGTGTAGCCCAAAATAGCGGAGTAAGAGTAGCATTTCTTCTTCACAAATCTACTCAAGTAAAAGTAAAAAATACAGCATGTTTAAACTACTCTTAGAAGTACATTTCTCAAAATGTTACTCATGTAAATATAACGAAGTACTACGCACATCTGATGGGCACTTGCCAAAAATGCATACAGTGCCAGCTGAAAGAAGATCGGGTTATGTGAACCACAACATTATCACTGTTCCTGACCAAAATGCAACAAAAAGATTTCTAATATGGAATTGCACAGGAACACATAACTTGACGTGCAATAATACTACAAGTATATGAATTATAACAGGTCTTACACTGCAAACATAAATAGTACATTTCTTGACCATCCACATGCATGGTAAACGTAGAAAAACTTTGTTCGTATTACTATTCTTTGTGAAGAATGAATTAACTGGTGGGTGATTCATTGTAACTGAAAGTTGAATGTTCATTGATGCCTCAAACATTATAATTTTTCCTTTATCCAGAAGGCTAATTCACCGCCCATTACTATCTGACCAATTAGGAATTGAATGAACACAAGGTCCTCAAAACAACAAAGCTGGTCTAAGATGTTTAATGGATTATTAGTCCACATACTTTACTAAATATCCTTTCAAGGCTAATCTTTTATCCAAATGTGCTGATCATCACTGTATTTTATAGTGAGAAATGCTGCAGAACCTCTTTGGGTAAAGTAGAAATAATTATGAACCTATTTGGATCCAAATACTAAGTGTGAGCCAATGATGAGTCATTGATGATTAACTACAAAGGAACTTGGTTTAATAACATGTAGGAACATATTTATTGATAGGTGTGTACAAATGGAATTGCCGCAAATGTTTTACGTATTAACATTGTCATGTTTACGTGCTTACAAGACTGACACCTTTAGTGAGACATGCTTTGGAGTTGTTGTCATGCGTGTTGATTGGTTTTACCTCGATAAAGTTGTCCATCAAATAGTTGACAGTAATCCACCCATACAGTCCTTCCTCCTGACCAGTAATTATGGATGCATTTTGAAAGTCAAAGGGCAGAGATTGCAGATATTCCTTCAGACTATCCAAGACTTCATTTGCCCTCTGCATATCCTTCTCTCTTACAACAAAGTAGAAAAAGTTTATCAAATGATGGCTAATGTAACATAAAATACATCCAAATATTCACCAATCCTCAAAGGTACCTGGTAATGTAACATAGGGAATGGAGTTGTATTTGAATCAGGTCCAGGAACATTGCTTTTATGAGCTATTTAAATGGTGCACTAAGTTTGTTACCTCTTAGGAAGAGGATCCCATTTGGAAATGTTGCTCAGACTTCCAAACAACAACTGTCTTCCAGAATTTTTACTACATTTTAGGGCTGAACGATATTGGAAAAAACTGACATTGCGACTTTTTGGGGGTTTGAGATAAATTGCGATATACAATATATTGCATTATTAAAACTAGAAGAATTTTCACCAGATGTCTTGAATTGTTTGGGAAGACTTTGGTGGATCACTATGACCCCATTGTATTCATTAGAGATGTCCCGATTCGATCACATGATCGTAAATCGGGCCAATCGCACCATTTCTCAGATGATCGGAAACGGGTTAAAAGTATCGGCTTTTTAATTTTAAAAAAATATACAGCATTTATGTTTTTCTGCTTCTTGCTCGTACAGTTTCTCACCCTCCCTCCTGCTAAGCAGTGCGACCAAACTTTTTTTCTTGGTCACCAGTGCAGTTGGCGTTTGGTACTTATAGTTAACTATGATTGACAGGGTTGTTGCTTTGATCTTCCCAGAGACGCCTTGGTAGCTCTATGATCAAAGGCATAAATGTGTTAATCTTCGTTAAACTTGGTACACAGTCTGAAATGTACTGTGGCAAATCATTCATTAGATACAGTTGTGGTCAAAAGTTTACATACACTTGGGAAGAACATAATGTCATGGCTCTCTTGAGTTTCCAGTTATTTCTACAACTCTGATTTTTCGCCGATAGAGTGATTGGAACAGATACTTCTTTGTCACAAAAAACATTCATGAAGTTTGGTTCTTTTATGACTTTATTATGGGTTAACAGAAAAAGTGATCAAATCTGCTGGGTCAAAAATATACATACATGGATCTGAAAAAGCGAATCATTGACTTGAACAAGTCAGGAAAGTCACTTGGAGCCATTTCAAAGCAGCTGCAGGTCCCAAGAGCAACAGTGCAAACAATTGTTTGTAAGTATAAAGTGCATGGCACTGTTTTGTCACTGCCACGATCAGGAAGAAAACGCAAGCTATCACCTGCTGCTGAGAGAAAATTGGTCAGGAGGGTGAAGATTCAACCGAGAATCACCAAAAAGCAGATCTGCCAAGAATTAGAAGCTGCTGGAACACAGGTGTCAGTGTCCACAGTCAAGCAGGTTTTGCATCTCCATGGACTGAGAGGCTGCCTTGCAAGAAGGAAGTCCTTGCTCCAAAAGCGGCACCTTAAGGCTCGACTGAAGTTTGCTGCTGATCACATGGACAAAGATAAGACCTTCTGGAGGAAAGTTCTGTGGTCAGACGAAACAAAAATCGAGCTGTTTGGCCACAATGCCCAGCAATATGTTTGGAGGAGAAACGGTGAGGCCTTTAACCCCAAGTACACCATGCATACCATCAAGCACGGTGGTGGTAGTATTATGTTGTGGGGCTGTTTTGCTGCCAATGGAACTGGTGCTTTACAGAGAGTAAATGGGATAATGAAGAAGGAGGATTACCTTTAAATTCTTCAAGATAACCTAACGTCATCAGCCCGAAGATTGGGTCTTGGGGGCAGTTGGGTGTTCCAACAGGACAATGACCCCAAACCCACATCAAAAGTGGTAATGGAATGGCTAAATCAGGCTAGAATTAGGGTTTTTGAATGGCCTTCCCAAAGTCCTGACTTAAACCCCATTGAGAACTTGTGGACAATGCTGAAGAAACAAGTCCATGTCAGAAAGCCATCAAATTTAACTGAAATGCACCAATTCTGTCAAGAGGAGTGGTCAAAGATTCAACCAGAAGCTTGCCAGAAGCTTGTGGATGGCTACCAAAAGCGCCTAATTGAAGTGCAAATGGCCAAGGGACATGTTACCAAATATTAGCGCTGCTGTATGTATATTTTTGACCCAGCTCTTTTCACTTTTTTCTGTTCACCCATAATAAAGTCATAAAAGAACCAAAATTCATGAATGTTTTTTGTGACAAAGAAGTATCTGTTCCAATCACTCTATCAGAGAAAAATCAGAGTTGTAGAAATAACTGGAAACTCAAGAGAGCCATGACATTATGTTCTTCACAAGTGTATGTAAACTTTTGACCACAACTGTAAGTGAGAGGCTGTTCTCACCAGCGTGAGTGTCAAATTAAAAAAACAAACAAAAAATATATGATCAGGAAATCCCTAGTATTCATAAAATACCAGGCTAGGCGGGGTTATCTGAGAATGATGAAGATTGTGTCTATAAAAGGACTCCAGGAAACCATGTCGCTGCACAATTGCTGCTTTTATGCAGAAAAACAAAAGTTAAAAAATAAATAAAGAAAAACAAAAGTTAAAAAATAAATAAATAAAACACAATCGCACATCCTACGATGGGACTATTGCACATGCGCACATTGCGATGGCGGTGTTCAAATGATATATTGTGCAGGCCTACTGCATTTAACTGCATGTTGTATGCATAATGAGAGAGCTGCTACCGTCTAATACAGTGTATGATTTTGCTAAGAGAATGCAGAACACGTGCTGTAGGTTGCTCCCTCGCTTACTTACTGTAATAGTCTCATTCCAGCTGTAGCTCCCAAGAAGAGAGGGGTGGTTTTGTGCTTTTTAGCAGGGATGGCTTCAGAGACAGTTTTCATACAATCTCTGAAACCCTTCCATGTTTGTGCGTCTTTCTTTGGGTCATTTTTTAATTCAGAGATTGCAACACCTACAAGTACAAGGTTAGGCATACATTCCAGAGTTCTTATAAGAATGATCTGAAAATATAATTTATTTATTTTCTTATAAACAGGGGTGCACATAAGTGGTCCGCATGCGCGCATGCGTACTGGACGTAGACAAATGCGCTGGCCCTCAACGGCTTCCATACGCTTTTGCGTACCGATGGCTGACCACTGTATTTGCGGCGGACACGAGAAAATAACTTCTCAAAATTTTGAAGAGGCAGGCCTCACTGAGTAATTACTTTAGTGATGGGACGAAATGAGCCGAGGTTCCGAAGCTTGTGTCGAGTAATGGGAGGGGGGTTTCCACGAAGCTTGTAGCGAGGCGCGCTTCATTTCGGCAAAACCCGGAAATGATGACGTGGGAAGCCTCGCCGGCGGCCGGCGGCCGGCTGAATCTCGTGAGTGCTTCGGAAGTGATCCAACGTTTGGCGCACATTGCAAAAACAGGACTACAGTATAAATTGGTTGCAAAACGCAATGGTGATCGCCTGTTATCTCACATTTTGTGGATTTCGGGCTCCTGTACTTGTTACATCTGTGCGCAGCAGTGCAACCAGTGCAATCTTTTTTCGAGCCTTGTCCTTTGCTTGCGATGGAACCTGCGCGAAAAGAGCGATCCTCCCCCGTATGGGAACATTTTGATTTGATTGCTTTCAATAAGGTACGGGAGAAAAACTACTTTAATATAAATGTGAGTGTGTGTGTGTACCTATCTGAACCAAACATCAACAGAATGAACAATTCATTAGTGTACTGGGAGGCACAAAAGAATACCTACCCAAATTTATATAAACTGGTACTCACATTTCTCTGCACCCCAGCTTCATCTGTGCCTTGTGAAATAATATTTTCTAAAGCTGGTGAAATATTTTCAAAAAAAAAAAAGAAACTGTTTAAAGCCAGCCACTGTGGGAAAGCTATTATTTCTAAATAAAAATGAATAACAAATTACCCTTAGCACTTGTTGTATTTTGTTCACATACTAAATTACTAACACAAGCACATTCATATCTTTGTCTTAAGCAAATAGCCATTGAATTCTTAACAATGTTGACCTCTTGGGCTTCTAGACCACTTGATGGCGCCATAGGGTAAATGAAGCACCATGAAGCTTTGCTACATGTGCAAACCAATTGGCTGCAAAGCTTCATTGCTTCATGAGGCTTCATTTGGCCATCACTAAATTACTTCCGTGTTCCCCCACCCCCGTCAAAAGACAGACAGACGACAGAGATGTGACCGGAGCTACCGAAAAAAAGGACTTTTGCTGAAAAGTGGCTACAGGAGGTACCATGGCTAGAAGCAAATGATGCTCGCACGGAAATGAGGTACAAAATGTGCCGTGAGAATCCCAATGTCGCCGATAAGAGCAGCGCATTTTATGTAGGGTCAAAGAATTTCAGCCATCCAAACTTTGAAAAGCAAGAAAAAAAACAGAGAGCATGTGGCAATTAAGCAAACTATCGATGTCAAACAGGACCCCACTCGCCCTATGGAGAAGTGGCGAAATAAAGGTAATGAACAGCGACATGCACTGACAAACGTGTTTTTGCTCGCATTTTACAAAGCTAAACATGCACGTTCAATGAGGTATTATGAGGAGGATATCCCACTTTTAAAAAGGCTTGGAGTTAATGTGGGAGCCGCATAATGCCCTTTATTTTGAATTGGTGCTTCTTATTTCTTTACATTTCACTTCAAAGTAATGGCAATTTTGTTGTGACAGTTGATGTTAATCAAGCATTAATTGTTAATATAATTAATTAAAGTTAATTGGCTCTAAGTAAAGCTTGTCATAAATTTATCGCATCAGGCGGGTCGGCTCACAAGCTCAATGAGGACCAAGTCACATCTCCAGGTCCTCCTCTGAGAACCTGGGCAAAAAAATTATGTGCACCCCTGCTTATAAAAGTGGGTGGGACTTACCAGAAACTTTACAGTTCAATTTCTCCGTCACCACTCCTGTTTCATTCTCCTTCTCCCCTGGCCACTCATACAAATAGATGTTAGACCGAGATGATCCCGAGTCAATCACGATGCCGTACTGCAGTCACAAGAATATGCGTTTCTTTTCTCAGTTTAGAGCACACATAACCATTCGCACAATTAAATAGCTGGGTGCTTGTGAAATTCTAATACAAATTTATTCTTTAGAGCAACTGACACTATCTAATTGACATCAAATAACTCATCCATATTGTCAAAATGGGCTTTGTACATACATCTTTATTGTCAAAATATAAATTGGAGAAGCAAAAAAACTTATGCCCAACTAACCCAAATGCTAGTTTGTATTTCAACGAGTATTTTTGGTTATGTACACAATCTCATTAATGCTTACAGTTTTATTTTATTTATTTTCTATTGTATTTTTTTTTAATTTATAAATTAACATTTTGGCTGCCACTGTCGGCAAATGATATCTAATCCATTTGGCCTGAGAGGGCGAATGATTGCTGTTAGTCCTCCCAGTCCAAATGGATTAGATGTCACTCAAGGTCAATGGCACTGAAACATGATCCATAGACTTCATAATGATATTGACGTGACACGGGGCGCGGGGCCGATTTATTGGGGCCTGCATTGTTGGCATGGCCGTCAAAGCTGACCGAATGGAATCACGGACAAACAGCTTTTTTCGTTGAAAATTCTTGTGAATAAATGTTGAAATCCCTGAATTCTTTACAGATATGGACGCAAAACAGTCTCGATTCTTGGTTAAAAGTAAAAAAAAAACAAAAAACGTGCAGTTAGCATTTATTTTACGTAAATATGTTGAAGTACGATGCTAGTCTGTCAGTCAATGTGGCGGCTGCCATATGTAAACAGAGCTTTTCCGGTGAAAATTCTTGTGAATAAATGCTGAAATCCCTGAATTCTTTATAGATATGAATGTAAAGCAGTCTCGATTCTTAGTTAAAAGCAGAAAAAACATGCAGTTAGCATTTATTTTAAGTAAATATGTTAAAGTACGATGCTAGTCTGTTAGACAATGTGGCGCCAGCCTTAAAACAAAGAGCTTTTTACATTGAAAGTTATTGTGAAAAACGAAAAATACAATAATTACCTTGAATCCCCGAACAAATCACTCATGAGACAATCCTTCCTGTTTGTATGCGGTACAGCTTGCGTACTTTTTCAACATAAATCCGGCGTTGGATCGCTGCATGTGTCGATGCGACCAACTGCGAATAACTGAAGCGGATTGTGGGATGGCCCCTACTTGAAGCCGTGACGGAGTGAAGGTTGAATCTGACCCGTCAATATCTTTATGAAGTCTATGCATGATCATTCGATGCCAGCCGTCCCAGTTAAATTGAGTTATTGTTTATAGCTGTCAATGGCAATGCGTGAGTTAAATTCCATTAAATCGCTCAGTGTTTCAGCCAGACATTCAAAGAAGCATATATGGCTTATTTTAGTTTGTAACATGAAATGTTTGCTTATTCCCGATGCATTAACAGTTTAAGATCTGTTATCTTTTTTAATTCTTTAAGCAGTGGTCACCTTGGAGTAATTTAGGGTTCCGGGTTATGCCCAAGAGCATTTCAAGAGTGGACAGCCAGGATTGGAGCCTGCTATACCAATTTCGGCACTGCTGCCCTCAATTTAGGTTTGAAAATTTAATTCACTTTACCCTGTAACCCTTAAGAGGATGAGCGACTCGGGAGATGAATTGAAGAATCATTCATTTTCAGTGTTGGGCACGTTACTTTAAAAAAGTAATTAGTTATAGTTACTCACTACTTCTTCCAAAAAGTAACTGAGTTAGTAACTGAATTACTCTATGGTAAAAGTAACTAGTTACCAGGGAAAGTAACTATTTCCGTTACTTTAAAAAGAAATTGTTGTATGTCAAAGAATTTGAAATTCTCTGAGCAGTATTCAGGTCAGTTGAATATAGAAGAACAGATAGGTAGTTGTGTTATAGAACCTCGTAATATTTATTACACCTCACCAGCAATAGATATATCCTACACTTGAAGTGCAACAAAAATAAACAGATTTGAATGTGATTTGAATTTGAAACAGATTTGAATTTGAACACAGATGTCGACAAAACCTTTGCCCCGGGACATAAATTACACATTACATGCATGTTCTTTCCTTTAATTTCGACCAACTTGAAATACTGTTTATATCTCCACCTCGTAAAGGACAAATTTTCCTCTGAATGCTCTGCCATCATATCCCTCTGCATCTGTTTTGCATGTGTGTGTTTGCCGCACGCGCTGTTCCGGTTTGTGTGTGAAAACACCGGCTCTGAAGTTTGTTTAAAAATGAATGAATAAATAAATAAATAAATAAATAAATAAATAAATAAATAAATAAAATTATTAAGAACAAATACACATATACAAACATATGCGAGACAATTCACATATAAACAACCGTCTCTGAAGTACGTGCGCTATTAGGCTCGGGTGGTTACGTCACAGAATGGGGGATCACGTGAGATTTGTCAACAACGCAGCCATATTGGAAGCAGGTCTGGCTCGCGGGACATTAAACTTTAACTTGCCAGTTCGACAAAGAGACAAACTCATTACTAAGGCAAAGAACAGATATGTGATCAAACTTAGGGATGGGAACGATGTTGACCCTTACGAGCAAGCCGAAGACAAATGGAGTAAAGATGTCGACGGGCTTCCACAATTACGCGAAATGGACATTCTGCTCAGGGGTCGCATTAACCGGAAATTTTCCGTCGTTGACCGGTTTTTTAAAACGGTGACGGAAAAAACTGAAGTCCGTCAGTCATTTTGACAGGTTGCAATTCACACCCCAGACCACAGGGTGGCGAGTTAGCATATTAATTATCTATTGTCTCTCTTAATGCATGACGTCGTTGGCTATTCTGTCAGAATATTGTAGCGTAACCGGGGTCTGGCGGCAGCACCGTGATTGACACATCAACGCGAGGTTCTTATTGGTGCACCCGGTGTGCCAGCGCGTCATCCAATTGATGGACAAGATTGCCGCCTGTGTATAGACCCCAATCACATGACGTCACAACTCCGCCCCCCTGACTGGAGCCGCCATATTGTGTGTCAGCCCGTCATGTTTATACATTACCGCTACGTACATGCTTCCTATTACGGCGTGTTTTACTGCTCGTCAATATTAATAATCAAAATGGTGAAGGCGTGTGTGGCGGTTGGTTGCTGTAACAGAGAAGATAGACGGAGAGACTTGAACTTCTACCGTATTCTGAGAGACGCGAAGATGAGAGCGAGATGGACTGCTGTAATTCGACAAGAAATCTGGGCACCAAACGATCACCGCAGACTATGTAGTAGTCTTTTTATATCTGGTAAGATGCATTTAATATATATTTAGAAGATTTTGGGCTGACAACTACAATTAAGATCATTGTGTGACGTTGGTGATTGGGGTCTATATCGTTGCCTCCTTTTCTTTGGGGGCGGAGTTGTTGGCGGTAAGCAGAGTAAAAAGGGAGAAAAATTCCACGACTTCCATGTCTAATTTTTCGCCGCCAAGCAAGCGTTACAATATTAATTAAAAATGAATGAAAACTAAATACTATTGAATATGTCATCATTATCATTTTAAAAATTTAAGTGACGGGTAAAAATAGACTATGACCGGATTTTTATGACCCTGTCAGTCAAAATGACAGACAACGAAAATGTCTAGCGCAACCTCTGATTCTGCTGTATTTATTGTTTGGTGTATGTTAGTAAACTCATCAGCGATTCCGAAATTACAAATCGCTACAAAGCTACGAACAGTTTTGCTGCGAATGGGTGCAGGATCTGCACATTATGACCGTATCAAACGGCAACTCCATCATTCTTGCAAAGGTAGGCTATGTATGTTTACTATTTTCATTGCCATGAACCTGAACGCACCCCAATTCTTGGATGACAAATAAACAGAGCAGAGTAGACTCGCGACGGCTGGTAGTTTCTTCAATTTATTCAAAGTAACGCACTGCTTTTGACCGTCAGTAATGGTGTTGTAACGGCGTAAAAAATAATTAGTTAGATTACCCCGTTATTGAAAAAATAACGCCGCAATGTAAAGCCGTTATTTATAACGGCGTTATTCCCAACACTGTTCATTTTAAGATTAAAGGTTCGACATGAAGTGAGCATGTGGCATGTGTGTTTGTGAATGATAATATACTGTAAGAGATAGTTTGTTTAAACCCACCTCTAAGGAATACTCTTTGGACCTCCAATGCCCCTGGATGACAGCGACAGCGATGAGCCCAGCAATACTACCCAATAGGATGAGTAGAACTGTGGCTATACGACACTTGTAGCCTACTTTCCGTGTTGAAGCCATTTCCTGTTGGCAAAAAATAAGATTGTGTGTGGTTCCAACTAAAAGCTTCCTAAGTAATGATGTTGTGGGCATACAAATGTTGTTGGAAAGATTATGATGAACATAATTAATGTTATTTACTCTGAAAGGGAAAATAATTACTACCTTGCCTAATGTCATTGATAACTGGAGACATTAATGTAATGTAATAATGAAAACCCAAGCCTTCAGTCGATCAGTTAATTTGGATGTGTAAAAACCTCAATGCTGCACCTTGAAAGATTAGCTCAAAAAGTCTGTTTTAATTACAGTTTTTCTCAATTGCTTTGGTGTGTTTCTAAGATCAGAATTGAAATTCTCAAAACTACTTGTTCAATCCTCACAACATGTCACACAAGTAGCAAAACAACATGAATTACCTGCATAAGCCAGTTTTCTGCGCAAAATACTTTGTCTATCGCTCCAAATTAAATTTCTGAGTCAATGAACATGTCAGTGCTTTCAGAATGATAAGTCCTTGTTTCATTGTGTACAGACAAGACAGTCAAATTGCTTAGTCATGCTCTCAATTGAACAGTTACTCTGGTGGAAGGCTCTGATGCCGAAGATTGTGTACGTAGGTTTTGATGAAAGTTGCAAGTTGCACCTTTGTGTGTGGGAAGTTGATTGCAAGTGACTGGACAAGATTCAGTTTACACTTTTGCTGTTTTTACAACCTCTACAGACTATATCATTGCAATACAGAAAACAAAAGACAGCACTGAGTATCACAAAGAAATACGCATGACATAAAAGAAAATTACACATGTGAACATAAGACAATCGGCACATCTAAACTTCAAATGTTGTCAGTATTATTCACCTATTCTTTCTGCACATCTTGACTTTCCTCTCTGTTTGGCCACAAATTAAATTTTCATCCACGTCACAACGGATGTCCTCTCTTGCTTTGCAGTGTGGAGAGAATCTTTTTGAATGCCTTACCCAGTCTCTGCAAGCATCTGCTGTGATGTCACTGCAAGTCTATATTCATGGCATCTGGGAGAGTCATCTGATTGTGAGGCTGGCGAACATACTCTTGCTATTTCAATGTGGAGAAAAATTATTTTATTGAAATGAGGAATGGGGAATATAGCGGTAGGAACTTCATTACCATTCTGTTGTGGGTTTCAAACCATTCCCTGATTATGTTGGTGTGGTGGAAACTCACATTGTCCAAAACTATTACAAATTTTGGCGGGGTACAATAAGTTACGTAAAATTAGTAATGAAAATGCTCAGAAATAAACACACATGTTGACATATTCTGACAACATGTTAATCCATTTTGCATGTAAAGGCTTATGCAATGAAGTAATGACTAGATATTGTGGGTGGTAAGACTATTCAATAGAGAGCCATGATCATCCATTTTGACCATCATGGCAGATGTAACTGATAATGTAGGAAACCGCAGAGAATTGTACAAAATCATTTGCATGGATGCACAAAAACATCTGCAACTTGCTCAAAGGAAAGAGAAACTGCTTTTTTGACGTTTACTAGTGATGCGATGTTGTGACGATTGAACAAGTAGTTTTGAGTCTGATCTGAGAAACGTACCAAAGCAATTGAGAAAAACTGTAACATTAAAACACTATCAACAAAAAAAGCAGGAGAGGTCCACATTCAACATTTTGTACCAGCACCTTTTGTAATACCGTATCGGCCTGAATATAAGACAATGTTTTTTGCATTGAAATAAGACTGAAAAAGTGGGAGTTGTCTTATATTCGTGGTCTAGACATTATACCCATTCACGACGCTAGATGGCACCAGATATCAATTAAGCGAATACTGAACTTGAGGAGTAATGTTCTGTCATGACAGATCTCAGCTCCTCTCAAGTTTAACCAGTTTGCATTATTTTATTGCAATGTTTTTCCTTATTCAGATTTGTTTCAAGACTACAGTTACAGTTAGACCTCATTTTGATGGTTAATGCAGTTATTGCAATTTTGTTGTTTTATCACAATAGATTGGTTTATTTACATTTCAAAAACCAGAAGCCATTCATTTACAAATGTGATTGCACTTCACTTTACATATTTAAACATTCAGATATTAAGATTTGAATGAGACAAAATAACATGCTTTTTCTCTCAAATATATTGTTATAATCATTTGTTTCAGATGTACTGTAATTATTTTCTGTATAAAAAATAATTTGGTGTTCAAAAAGTCTTTTTTCAAACTTGAGTCTTGAAAAAGAGGGGGTCGTCTTATAATCAGGGCCGTCTTATATTCGGGCCAATACGGTAATTTTATTTTTTCTACGTGCTGTGTTAAAACCATACAACATAATTAATTTGTAATAATTTTTATTTTTTATTATTCATCAACTTCCACATTTTTCAATTGTATTTTCCTGAAAACATGTCCATAACATGGCAATACTATCTGTTATGCATAATTTTGTATGTGGATTGCGCCACCAAAGTCATGATCTGAAGATGATAATAAGGAAGAATGAGTTTCAAACTTTATTCGGATCATTTTAATTTCCTAATTATTTTTATATTTCTTTTAAAGTGTTGTATTTTTCACCTGCATTAATAGTAGAGGTGTGCAAAATTTCCGATTCTTAGATTATTCGCGATTCGGCCGTGGAAGATTCGAGAACGATTCACAAACATCCAAATTCCGATTAATGAAATATGCCAAGTAAAGCGGAAGTACATAACACTCAGCGCGCCGCGCGGTCTTCGGGACGGAACGGAGCGAGAGTAGCTAAACATCATGCTTCCCATTACCCGGCCCCTCGGGTAATGCCAATGCTCAACTCACGGCTCTAGCTCAACTCATGCAACGAGATAAAAAAACACAACAACATACCTGACTGCTGCCGAAAAGCTGCAACAAAGTACATCCATATAATGTTACGGTGGATATCATTTATATAGGACTAGATGCATTATAGATTTGGTAGTGTTAGCAGCACATCTACAAAAAGCTAGATGCGGGCGTTATAAACGGCCGCCATCTTAAAGCAGTACACTTCCCTGCAAGGCTGTTGTAGCGAACCTTCCAAGCAAACCTAATTAACTTTTTATCTAAAATACTCCTAAATCGGTAAAATATTGACTTGAATCTATCTTTAAAATAGTTTCAAAACTTTCACATGTCGAAAGTTGACAAAAGGGAAATTATGGAATAACGGGAGCAATTTTAACAAATTTAACGGCTGATTCACAACATTAAATTAATTGAAAGTAGTTTAAAGCTGCTGATACAGAATGGGGACTGGAGTTTTTTATTTAATGTTATTTTTGTATATTTGTTTACTGCTATATGTTAACTTGATACTGAAATAGTAGTGTGGTTTAGCCTGAGAGTATTTTTGAACAATTTTGGAATTAATGTACAAAACATTAAAAAAAAGAGAGAGAGAGAAAAAAGGAGGGGGGTGCATCAATAATCGTTTTATAATCGAATCAGAGCCTCTGAATCGTAATCGTAATCGAATCGTTAGGTGCCCAAAGATTCCCAGCTGTAATTAATAGTGTAGTTTGTGAAGATCATTTAAATAATGATAAACGTCACTAATGTTATAACTCACTTATAGATAAATAATGTTAATTATATTTGAAATATATAAAGTAAAAAAACAACTGTGAAAGATTATTATAGTTTAAATGTTCGGACAAAATTGTCACCAAACCCAGTTTTTTTTCAGCAAGGTTTTGTTTAATTAAATTGCTCTGTAATTACATTAAAACATTGTGTTATTTGATATTGTCCTGTAATCGCTACTTAATCAGAGGTGATGTCATTTATTAAAAAAGTATTCTGAGATACACTTTGGAAATTATTTCCCATGCTAACATTACACCCGCCCATTTAGGTCTTCTTGGAGTTATGAGTGACAGACTCGAAAAGATCAAATTCTTCTCCCATCCTGTCAGTTCCTGTCCCTCGCACATATTATTTAAAAAGGATGAGAGAAGCTACTTTGATTGACGTCGCGTGGAGTCGTGTTCACGCCCACAACAGCGCAAACCACCCTCTTCAAATGCACGCGCGTGTAACTACCAACGTTTGGTCTAAAACCGCTTCTGAAGCACTTGGGAGATTCACACCAGGGATGACAGAAACTTAAATGTTTGATTTTGCCAATTTAATCAAACTTTCAATGGTGTTAAATTCATCGTGCTTGCATGTGCAACAATCAATGAAGGGTTTAACTTTATTACAGTTATCTATAATTCCAGCACAGTATTTGAAACTAGCCTTCACTTTCAGTTTACCTTCACTGAAATAAAAATAAGATGGTAATTTAGAACACAATTTAATGTTATTGCTGCACCATCGTAAATTCCAATGCAGATTGTACAAAACCAGGCTCAACATTACGCACACTGCCAATCTGGCAATTTGATGATATTCAGTACATTACAGCACATTACATTACAGTAAATTCATCTTTAATACTGAAAGTACAGTGTGGTTTTGCTTGGTTTGACATTAGTCAACCTTGGGTTTACATTGTTATATTGCACTGCATTGAGAGTTGTTTCTGATTGTCTTTCGTATAATATTTCTGTCCGTTATACTATACAACCATTATATACTTTTTATCCCTTGTCATGTTGTGGTTAAAAATATTTATGAAAGAATTCAAAACGTACATTACATTTGAATAAAACAATGTCTTTGTAATTTATGTTTTATAGTTGCTGTATTTTATGCAACTCAGGATTTTAGTTTGTGCAGGTAAAGTGTGTAAAACCAGTAAGTGTGGTTATGTTTAATAGGATTACACTGACACATGTTTTTCAGTAAGGGGGAAAAAGGTTCCTAAAAGCATGTAGTAACACGAGCTCATTGATCCACAGCTTTATTGGCCGTCAGTGTGTCAGTGTCGGTTCTGCATCTTTGACGTCTTTGTTTGGAGAACCAGACAATGTTTGAATAACAACACAGCCACTCGCTCATCACACTGGAGACAAGTTTAAATGTAAAATCTACCTTTTTGGAGTAGGTTGTTTGTAACCTCACATGTCCAGCAGCTGCTTTGTGTGTTTCCCCTCTATTTCCATGTGCAAGGTTAGATAAGAGGGAGATTTTAACATTTTACATGAATCAAATAATATGAATGAACTATGTCAAAAACAAAACAATGCTATGAACATTTTTAAGCAAAATTGGAAAGAAAAAAAAAAAGCCCAGGTCATAATTTAAAGTTTGCTCTTGGTGTTTGAACACAGGCAACTCCCACCGCATCTCTTTTGTAACAACCCAGAGGTGTTTCCAGACAAATATAACATACAGTATTTGCACATTCTTTTGCCTCTGCCTGTTGAAACTAGTACTCAAGCGCATGAAGTGTGCTGTATTACAACATTTGTTAAATTATCCTTTTTTTTTTTAAATCATGTCGTCTGGTGTGAAACATCTTTTTCAAAGAAAGGAGACCAGAGAGGTTTCTTACCTTGGGGAGTTGCTCAGGGGCGTACAAACGTGGACCTCAAGACGGAGATGAAGAGTACAGTAAGACAAAGTGATGATGCAGATGGCTCCGTTGTGAGTGGGAGAGGTCTGAAGATTTACTAGCCCACAAGGAGCAGGAGTGGTGTACCCCAACAACAGTGGAGGGGGAGGAAGGCGGAGGATGTTTTTCACCACTCCCACCACTAAAATTGCTCCACCACCCACAGCAATGAGAAGAAAATGACAGATTGTGTGTTTTTTGATGGGTCACAAAATTGGCAGATAGGTGTTGGTGCTTAAGGTCATTTGTGAAATGTATCAATACAAATTAAGTGCATGGTAGATACATAAAGAATTTGTTGTAAATATTTTGCAATAATTTTATCTTTAGTTGAACACAGTTGAAATAACTCTGGTGCTAAGAATGGCTGCATTTGCCCACTAATATAAGCGAGCAATATGCGAAAGTCCCTCGAAATAGAGCCCAACACTGACAATACCTAAGAAAACCGGCGCAAAAAGAAACAAACAAACAAAAAATTCAGTGCAGCTCTGTATACATTTTGGCTCTAAAAAATTAGACTGTCACACCACTGTTGATTAAACAAAAGTTTGCAATTTAATTTTCATTCATCCACGATGAGGACATTTGTTTGGAAATCCAAATAAATTGGAGGTTGACTGGCTTCCCAGAACAGATTGTGTTTGACCTCAGACATTCCACTGCACTATATTTATTTCATCATGTCTAAAAACAGCTGTTTCACAAGCCAATGCACCACTTGTTAATTAATTCCATGAAGGTATACCTTCAAACTAATCAGTCCTTCCTGCTCCAAATTTCCAAAGTAAGTGTTTTGAATTTAAAACATGATTCAAATTCAGTCAGCCGAGCATCACTGGATGAACATTTAGTGTTAACATTTCATCCAAAATAAAATCCTACCATCAATATAATATAAAGGGCCATTTACACAGACCCTGCAACAGACATTGGCCTCGATTGCACGATTACAACATCACACGTCACACATCATTTTGGGCATGCATGGTCACCCCTACCGGCGGCCCCCTCGTCTTGTGTATCATGCAGGGTTGCCAACCCTCCCTTAAAAGACGGAACCGTCCCATATTAAGGGACGTGCATTGTTCCGTATTATCATAGGAGTCAAAAATAGTGTTTTATTTGTACAACTAATGAATACTGCTATGGTGCTTTTCAACAATATCTAGGGGAACGCATTACCCCTACTCTTCTGCTTTCTGACCTTTCTGGGCTGACAGAACAATGACAATCCCGCAAACTTCTTTGGTCGAAGTACTGTGTCATTATGGTATCAGCAACCAACATAGAATGCTGGTGATTCTGTAAGACATTTGAGTGAAGCTTGAGTAAAAAGCATGTTCAAAATGATGATCATTTGTTTTCTTGTTCTTGTCTGTGTACTTTCTTTTCACTATTTGTATTATACTTTTGTTTTCTGTCAAATTTGTGTGCTTTTCCATATTATATTTGGAGTGATCATTTGCCAAACTGTTATTGCTGTGGAGACTTTGAAAAAAGTTAAACTTAAAAAAGGCATACAAACATACACAAACACACCCCCATACACACACAAAAGGATTGATGACCTCAAAGGTTAAATTATACAGTTTTAAAACCAGCATGACAGATGTAAATTTTATTCAAGTACTTTTTTGTATCAAAAATATATTTTCGCTAATTGTTTTTTCATGTGCTTATAGCACCTAATTAATTTAGGTCTGAGTAAAATTATTATATTACAATTATTAATATAAAAAAAAAAACACTTTTCATATATAAAAATAATTGAAGAGTGACGTTTATCAGGCCAGCCGGCTCTACCAATGAGTGGTCCTTATTTTTATTTCCAGGGAGTTGGCAACCCTCGTATCGTGTAGTGTGACACTTGGCTGTGTGGTGCCAATAGTGTACCGATATCACATTTTTCTTTTCATACTAATTACGGTAATTTCCCGAATATAACGCGCACTTTTTTCCCCAAAATCAACTTGTAAACTCATGGTGCGCATTATAAACGGGTACATGGATGGAGACAGAAATATATATGTATTACATATATATATAAACCGATTTTTTTTCATTGACACGGCCACGTTGTGTTGAAGAAACGTATGCGGCGACCCGTTGCCGACCATTACGGTACGTGACGTCACCGTTTTGTTTCGGTAATACTTCACTCTAATCGGCCGAATGATTTCGTCTGTGTTAAATTCTACTTTTTTCACTCTTCATAAAGAACAGAATTTAGTTTCTTGAACTCATTTGAGTCGACGTTTATTGCAGCTCCGCAATTCGGACCAAAACAAATGTAAGGACACACACTTCCTGTGTCCGTCAACTATATCGGTCCCTCGGGAAACTCAAACCCAAATAACAATAGTTCCTTTTGTTACAGTCGTGTTGACAGCTATGAGCTCTCACGGATTTCCGACTTACGTTCTCACTTTCCTTTTACCGTATCAATCCATGGAAGAAACATTTATTCATCATGAGGAAACGAGCAAGTTATACAGCAGCCTTTAAAAGAAAAGTCACATCTGTTTTATTTTCTCCTAGATTCTGGTAAGTTGAAGAAGTTGTCAAATCATATTATTACCGTAAATATTGTCAGTTTACGGTAATGTTTTGAACTACCAATGTGCTATGCTTGTGCTGTGTTTCACCAGTCAGTAAAATGACATCTCTGTATCTGTACACAAGCTCTGTTTTCTTCTAAAATTAGGGTGCGCGTTATAAACGGGTACAATAATTTTCCCTAGATTTTACAAGTAAATTTGGGGTGCGCATTATACACGGGTGCGCCTTATATTCGGGAAATTACGGTATTGCATATTCACATGAATGTACGTAAAGTAACTTCTATCATGGCTTGGTCAGACACTGTTTACCATTGGATACCATGACGTCGCTAAAAATCCAATCCATCTGAAACCCTCCTACTTCAAATGTATCGGACCGCTACTAGTGATAAACTAATTTAGGACAAGAAATACAAGCGTGTCGACAGCAAGCTCCTCAATCGATACAAAGTCCCCCAGAAATCCAGACATATAACAATTATTGGGCTGTGCGTCGGGTATGACGATGCAGGGAATCCGTGATCCGGGGCTTCACATTGTTTACTTTTTCGAAGCACCGTAAGGGCATGCATAAAAGTGTTTTCTTTTTTTAGAACATTTTGAGCCCTCACATTTTATGTACAGTGGGGCAAATAAGTATTTAGTCAACCACTAATTGGGCAAGTTCTCCTACTTGAAAAGATTAGAGAGGCCTGTAATTGTCAACATGGGTAAACCTCAACCATGAGAGACAGAATGTGAAAAAAAAAAAAAACAGAAAATCCCATTGTTTGATTTTTAAAGAATTTATTTCCAAAATAGAGTGGAAAATAAGTATTTGGTCACCTACAAACACGCAAGATTTCTGGCTGTCAAAGAGGTCTAACTCCTTCTAACGAGGTGTAACGAGGCTCCACTCGTTACCTGTATTAATGGCACCTGTTTTAACTCATTATCGGTATAAAAGACACCTGTCCACAACCTCCGTCAGTCACACTCCAAGCTCCACTTTGGCCAAGACCAAAGAGCTGTCGAAGGACACCAGAGACAAAATTGTAGACCTGCACCAGGCTGGGAAGACTGACTCTGCAATAGGTAAAACGCAAGCTGTAAAGAAATCAACTGTGGGACCAATTATTAGGAAATGGAAGACATACAAGACCACTGATAATCTCCCTCGAACTGGGGCACCATCCAAGATCTCACCCCGTGGCGTCAAAATGATAACAAGAACGGTGAGCAAAATCCCAGAACCACACCCGGGGCCCTAGTGAATGACCTACAGAGAGCTGGGACCACACTAACTTCTATCAGTAACATAATGCACCGCCAGGGACTCAAATCCTGCACTGCCAGATGTGTCCCCCTGCTGAAGAAAGTACACGTCCAGGTTCGCTAGAGAGCATTTGGATGATCCAGAAGAGGACTGGGAGACTGTGTTATGGTCAGATGAAACCAAAATAGAACTTTTTGATAGAAACACAGGTTCTCGTGTTTGGAGAAGAAAAAATACTGAATTGCATCCGAAGAACACCATACCCACTGTGAAGTATTGGGGTGGAAACATCATGCTTTGGGGCTGTTTTTCTGTAAAGGGACCAGGACGACAGGCCATGTATCGAGAAATTTTGAGTTAAAATCTCCTTCTGTCACAAAGGGCATTGAAGATGAGATGTGGCTCGGTCTTTCAGCATGACAATGATCCCAAACACACAGCCAGGGCAACAAAGGAGTGGCTTCGTAAGAAGCATTTCAAGGTCCTGGAGCGGCCTAGCCAGTCTCCAGGTCTCAACCCCATGGAAAATCTGTGGATGGAGTTGAAAGTCCGTGTTGCCCAATAACAGCCCCAAATCATCACTGCTCTAGAGGAGATTTGCATGGAGGAATGGGCCAAAATACCAGCAACAGTGTGTGAAAAGCTAGTGAAGAGTTACAGAAAACGTTTGGCCTCCATTATTGCCAACAAAGGGTACATAACAAAGTATTGAGATGAACTTTTGGCATTGACCAAATACTTATTTTCCACCGTGATTTTCAAATAAATTCTTTAAAAATCAAACAATGTGATTTTCCGGGGGGTTTTTTTTCCACATTCTGTCTCTCATGGTTGAGGTTTACCCATGTTGACAATTACAGGCCTCTTTAATATTTTCAAGTGGGAGAACTTGCACAATTAGTGGTTGACGAAATACTTATTTTCCCCACTGTATATTATTTCATATTTATATACATGTTTTAGCAAGTAGACAGGAGGAAATGGAGGCATGACTGCAGTCATGGACCAACATCAAAATGAAAGCCTTACCAATTACTGCTTCATGTTACGCATGATTTTTTGTTTGTTTGTTTGGGGGGTTTTTTAGCTTGCCAACATGTTTACGATATTCTTGTAGCGGTGAAAATAATATTCAAGATATTCCTTGACAAACCGAAAATACGTCACCATTACCATTTGCATTTTTTACTTGTTGTGTGTTAAAAAACTAGGCAATATTCAGACCAGGGGCAAAACTGGTGATGTACTGTAGTCCAGTCCTCTTGGGGCATGGGTGTCGCCAGACAAATTTCACTCGGACACGTACCCAAGTATTGATCTGCAGTGCCCCAGTATAAATTTCACCGGTAAAAAAAAATATTTAAAAAAAAAAAACAAAACACTTTGCCGTTTTAAGTCAACATGCATAATCTACGGCATGCACCTATTTAATATGGTCATATTACTCAATTATTATTATTATTATTCAATCCTTATACACAATCTGCACATAGCTCCTTAATATGGTAATTTATTCACGTAACATTGGTTGTGATGGGCATATTTTAGTTGACACTTCCACAAAGCACCTTCGGGACATATGCTGCGTTCATGTATGTCGGAAGTTCCCAAGTTGGAAAATCGTTCTGATGTGTTGTGAAGTAGTAATGCGGGATAAAAACATATTTGCTACAAAGAAGAGTAGCCTATTTTAATGCTCCAATGATACATAACGAGTTGAGTGACTGTTGGCACTTTTTATAGACACCATGTAATAGAGAATTATTTTTTTCAATTACTTCAAGAAGACGTGATTGCAGCATCAATATTACAGTGCGTGTGTCAATCATACAGTGGCCGATGCAAATTCTATTTGCCCACCTGCTTTACAGGTTAGTGCCCATAAACTGCCCATCCTTGTTCGTTTTTACCTCTGTGTTGACGTTTGTTTGGTCGCCTGTTCCCAGGAATTTTGAAACTAAATGGTGCAACTTTACTCTACGCATTAGGTAGCTAGCTGCGGTAAACTACTCTGTTCGCAAATTGAAGTAGCAGATTAGCTGCCGTCTTTTTGCTAATTGGCTATGAATACAAAGAAAATTAAATGCAGTTTGAGTGAGAGGCTCTCACTCAAGAGCATTGTCTAATATTGTGTTGATATGATGTGTTGTATTTGAACTGCATCAATACTGATGCTGTTTATTACTATTTTTTTACATGACCAAAATGAATAGAATCGGTCTGTATGAATGGATTGCCTATCGGTGGGATATAAACATTTTTTTTATGTGGGCTCATCATAATTTCCATATATAAACATATGTTTTTAAGCATTTTATTTGTTACAGCAGTCCCTGTGATCTGTAACAAGTTGTATTTTTTTTTTTTCTATTTGACTCAAACAGCCTTCATCTTGCAAATGGATATTTGAAAGTTATTTGCTCACAGCAAGAATAAATCAGCAAGAAAGAATGAGAGAGGTAAGCTAGGTAACCCACCTAACCAACATAAACCACTTTTAGGTCACAACCTAACAGTTGAGAAACACTGAATAATTCCATAACAGTTACAGTGATATATCCACATTTCTGTTCTGACAAATTAGAGCAGTAGAGTATAGGAAGAAGTGAAGGAGAGATGGAAGTTGATGAGCATGAGCAGAGGTGAACTGAATATCAACAAGGGATGTCCCAATTCGAATTTTGAATACTGATGGCTGAAAAACAAAAAAAACCATCCCTTTGTTACCAGAAACTTGTATAGGTAGGTGAGGACAGTTTTTAAAATAACGTATGGTGATACTGTGGCACTATGAAACAGTGTATGTAGCAGCTAGTCGGTCAATCGTCTGGAGTTGGCCCTCGAAAAATATTCCACTGATAAAATAATACCAATTATAAATTGCCTTTACTTTTGAGGAAATTAGGAATGTCATTTAAAAAAAAAAAAGGCTTCTTGATGATTGATATCTAGATTTTAAAAAAGGCAATTTTTTCCATGATGTATCGAATTGAACCGCTTTGTTTCCCTATATCATATAGTAGACGAACCATTGTGGCTTTAAATACAACCCCTAGCAAAAAGTATGGAACCACCAGTCACCAATCATGATGCTGGAACTTTGGTTTGGTGGTGTTCCAGTGAGATTTACAAGATGACTGCCTGAAGAAAACATCAAACATCTTTGTTTGTTTCTCATGATTCCATATTTTTTTTCCTCAGAATTGAGTGATTCCATATATATTTCCCTGCACTTGCTCTATAAAAGTAACATTTGCTAACCACCACAGTTTTTTATTAATTTATTTTAGTGTTTCTGAATGCTAAAGAGTTGCACTTTTGAACTAATTTATTATTTTTAAAGCTTTTTATCTGAGTTTGTTCTACATGATAAAATGTCTGAGTGAGTGCTCGTCCGAGACTGGTGATCCCATACTTTTTGCTAGGGCTTGTATATTGTTTTTGTATTGAATCACAAACCATGTATCTAGATGTATATAATGCCAAAGATTGTCCACCCAACCTATTGATGATTATGTTCTTTTTGCAACATTTACTCATTGGTCTTATGACACAGTAATAGGAAGCATTCAAATAAAGTGGAACCCAAAAATGAAACATATAGTCTTGTCTCTCACACTGAGAGGAATCTCTAGTCTGCTTGCTTTCACAGTTGTTGCTCTCTGCTCACCATAGATTCATTGGATTCTGTTACTTTTGTGCACGTGGGCGTTCTTGCGGTATGAAATAGCTAAGCCAAGGGATGGGCTTAGTGGGTCAAAACCGAATTACAATATAATACAGTGAGCTGTAAATGAATGAATTATTTTTAGATGCTAGATTTATGACCTGAAAGCTGCTGACCTGAATGAAGTGAAAAGGCAATTGGATTAGGACTGAGAGAGAAAAGGGGAATACGTAAGAGATATTATCGATTTCAAAGCATTCAGAATACTTCAGGAACAATCCTACTTTATTGTATTCAACCAGTAAAACTTATTCCACTGCATGACCTCCATTATCATGATTTACGAGCAAGTAGTGCAATAGTTGTGCCAAACAGATGCAAGATCTCTTATGTCTCACATGTGTTAATGGCATTTGCTCCTCTACAGAAACTTCTACAATCTCCCAAACATAAAAGTACTTTTAATTTTTGTTCTACTTTTACTTAATCATAATATCTACTTACTTTTCTAAGGGTGTGTGCAGTTAAAGATGAGAATTTGCCATCAACAAACATGAAGTGAAGCCTGTGTGTTTACATACTGTATGTTTGCATATTTATGAAATGATGTTGGTTAGTTATGAAACATCATAATTAACATGAAAGGAAAGTGAAGCCTGTGTGTTTAGATATGTTTGCATATTGATGAAATGGCGATGGTTAGTCTCTGCATTTGTACATGTCGTGGTATCTGGAGTATTTACTTAAGAAACTGGCTGTTTTACAGAGCAGATTTAACCCTATGTTTGAGGCCCTGTACAGTCATTCTTTAAATTGCATAAAAGAAGTCAACAGAGCTCTGTTATTCAAATGAAATTAACCAAAAGGTTTTCTATCTTATTTTGTACTTGACCTTAAACTAAAATTTTATTACAGTATATTGAGCAAAATATAATTTCCGGAATAGAAATTCACCTTGACATGAATATTTGGTGTTGCACACCACCCAGACAACAAAATCCCACACACAGCCTGGCAAGGTCTGCAAGAGGGGCAAGTTCTGACAAACTCAGTTATGATGTCTTAATAGGAACGTAAAGTTGCTGGAAACCGATGAGCTCGTGTGTTTGTACAGTTTGTCATACTGAAAGTGAAATATGCTTTCAGAAGTGATGTCGATCAAATAGCATCGCATGAGCAGTGTAAAGCCTGCTCCGGATCCTCCTGACAGATTTTCCAAGTTAGTTTCTATAATACAAAATCTGAGGATACCAAATCAACAAAATAGTAGTTCATAAAATAGCATTTACGTTCTAGAATGCCACAGCTAGAGCCAAAAACTACATTTTTGCAATAACTGTGGAGTATTTACTTTTAATATCCACTTATCCACCAGAAGTAGTCAATATTTTTGTGAGCACATGTATTTATTTATTTTTTTCTCTTAACTTGCGTACAGTATGCGGAACTGTATTGATTAGTGTGCCCATTACATGCTCATTGTAAAACATAATTAAATAACATTGTGGGCGACAGCAGCATATGCATTAAATAATACATAAAAGTATCCATTATCTGCCATCCGATATAAAAGAAAAAAACAGAAGCATCTACTGTTAGCTCTACACCATTACCAACCATACATTAGGAGTGATTTGGGCAACTTCCCAGAGGCATTTTTGCTAATTGTGCTCATCTCGTCCTGGAGGCTTTCAAAAATGCACTAAACACCCTGACGAGACTCTGCCCCCTGACCAAAGAGGAAATGTTATGGCCGTATTGCGGCCAGATCAATTAGCAAACAGAAGCACTTCAATTCCACAGGAAAAAAATGTCAGCTTCACGTTTCAAGCATTTCAACTTGAACCCTGCATGATATTGGCTTTTGCGTTGTCTGTCTTGTTTTCTTCAACCTCTAACTGCTGCTGTGTGTTTTTTTCTCACCAGCGTTCTCTAACCATCACAAAGAATAGACAAAATTGATTGGTGACGTCAACGCTGCAATTACAGGAAGTGAAAATGTAATGTGTAATGTTGTTGGGATGCCCTTTCCCGCTTCCACTCAATATTGTCATGTGTCTGTGGAAATTTATGTTCATTCACCCAGAAGAGTATTTGTGAGGTCATAGTGCACAGGGGGTGAGAATGGGGGCTGTCCTGGCTCACCATCTGTGCTCTATTTCATCCCAAATGTGATTGGGGTGAGTTAAGGAGGGGTTTTTTCACATGCATGCCAAATCTTTGGTTGGTAGGGCACATTCATATTGTATGAGAAAAGGGCCTTCCACAAATTGTTCCCACGAAGTTGAAAACAAAGATACTGCACAGGACCTTCAAGCACCCAGGCCTCTGGTAAAGGGCCCAAGCTTGAGATGAGCAGCCACTCCCACCTGATCAGGGGGAAATGAGAGGATATGGTCACCCTATAACGCCACCAACACAGGACTGTTTCGTGGAAACATGGCTTAAAGTTCCTGTGACAGCATAAATAAATCTTAAATAGCATTATTATGTGAATTAGAATCATTTTTTCAGAAGATTTGACTATATATAACAATTTGGCAAGCGCAAATGATGAGAAATTAGTTTTTTAATCTGCCGTTTAGCCCCACCTGACATTATAGCACTCTAGCGTCCCCAGCTGGAGGATGACGTCGGCAGGGTCACAATTTCATCTGATTTAGAATTCAGTCCATTGTGGGGGAAGATTCAGAACGAGGAAATTACGATGAAGAGAGCCGCAAAATGTCATTGTTTCAATCTCTCTCAATATTTTTACATGATATTCTTTTTATCGAAGTATTTTTCCCCATTTGCTAAATAAATGGTATGGTCATGACATATAAGACTTGTACTAAATGGAATATGAAATATTTAAATGCATTTATTCAGTACGACAGGGCAAAATTACTGCATAATGGTCAAAACTGTCAACTTCTTGCACCTCCCGAACGGTATTTTATGAGTTTGTCCGGCTTTTGTCATATCCCTGCCCCGGCTTCAGAGATGGAGGAAAGAGCATAAACAAAACAGGAGGCGTGACAGCTAGCCGACATTTTAACCCGAACCGAGCGGCATTTCCAAGTCTTATTCTCGCCTTTCGAAAACATAAATCACATAACTACCCCGGACATATCACACGGCGGCGGGGTTGATTGTCTTAACCAATCGGCCAACCCGGCAGCGAGCAAGTTACATCTCGTCTTTCCCCTGCTGTGGGCAGGAGCGCTCGTTGCCGGGGAGGAAACCGTAGAATGACTGCTGGACAAACGTCGTCGGAGGAGCACGTGGCTGCCCAAGCCAATCCCGAGGATAGTGGTCTATTGCCGGGCACACGAAGAGGGTAGAGGGGGCTGGAAGTAAGGACGATATGGAGAACGGCAGACAAGAGCGGGGAGCTGCACGGGCATAAGCCAAGCATAGCCCTCTCTTGGCGGGTATGCGAAGAGGACCGATTGGGGTATGCGACAAGCCGCTGGTCGTCGACCGAGTGGCCTTCTCGGTGGACAAGGAGTATTGTCAGCAACAAAATGCAGGCCACCTCCTTATTAAAGCGTGTGCCATGATCCCAGTATTTGACATAATACCAAACACGTAGTCTACTCACTTCCTCGTAAGTCCAATGCTCCCACAGTTGTCTACTTGTTTTGGCCAATCTCCGCGGTGAACAGGAACTTTTTGAAACCCAAAAGACTCACACGCCACTCCCTGGTGCAGCAACAAAAACCTGCAGCACATTTGCCTGACGTGATCCAAAAAAAATAAACTAATTAATCCGCAAAATCAACTGAATCCGCAGTCCATCTGCATGCTATAAAACAATGCTTTATTGTGAGATGCTGACTCGGTTGACGTCACATTCGCTTTCTTTCTCAATGTAGGAAGTCACACGGGATTAAAAAAATTGAATATATAAATCAATCACTTCCACACACATCCAAGCGGTCCATTTCATTCAGGAACATAAAATATCATATGAAATATGAAACATGCTTTTTGCTGTCATAAGCACTTTAATTAATTCATCAATGGTCGCCACTACAGTGAGGTAATGACTTTGACCACGCTGCGTAACAATATTCCATTGCCAATGCCATTTCAGAAAGGCAAGTCGTAACCTAACACCAAACCACTTGCATAATAGTGTGAAATAACACACACATCTAATATTAAGTTATGAGAGTGGAAACACTTAAACTACTAATAGAATTGCAAAAGATTGTCAAGAGATGGTAGAGCATAGTTCAACTTAAGACATTAAATGCAGGCCATGTAACAGGAACAAGTTTGGGTCATGTGTTGATGACTGCTCACTTGTAATGTGTTCTCATGATGGCCTCCACTTGTAATGACACTTTTACAAACAGGCATAAGTAGAGACCATAGAACTCCAGGCTTTTGTGATGAAAGTGCAGTAAACAGTGAACCTCACATTGTAAACTCTCGTGATGAATTATTTATCACAGAAGAGGTTATGTCATAACGTGTGTATGCACTTTGTGTTCTATTTGTATTGCTTGTCAGCCATAGAGAAGGTCGACACAGTATGCAAACCCAGGAACAGGCTTGGCAACATTCATCATGAGTGCCCACTAACAGGACGCAAATGAGGTAGCAGGTTATGTACCAATTAAGGCCTTGATTAAGCCCTTTATCTTGGGGCAGGGTTAAGATAAGAACTGTGGGGCAGAGAAGAATTGCGTTTGGCCAATAATTTCTCCCTGGGCAATCAGATGGGATTTTTGCAGACTGAGCTTCACTGTCCCCTCAACATCCCACGAGAGTGCTCACAGGATACAAGAATGAGGTATGATGGATTTTGATTCAGGCAAAAGATTGGCTGAATTTTGAGGTTTGATGTTCTTGGACAAGCGCCATGAAGATATTTGTAACTCAAATCTGTCAAATAACAGTCACTTAAAGTCACTCACAGCAGGGGGTGCTGAGGTACCTTTTCAGTTTTTCTCATCCAAAAACAGCCGTTTCGGTCCAAATTTGTCATGCTCGCACGTTTTCTCCATACATTGCATGCAATAGGCTATTATAAAGATAGCGTTCTAGTTTACCTTAAGTGTGTGTTGGAGTTTTTGTATTGGAAATAAAAGCGCACGTGTATTATAATGTGAATCTCTGCAGCTAGATGGCGCAATGACACACAAACACATTTGAAACCTTAAAGGTCCAATAAACTTCGGTTCAACACCCTCTTTTCACAAAACTAAAAGAAATTGCACACGAATATCCATCAGCACTCTGCACGGCAGCAGCTCAACAGCAATAACAAACAATAACATGGCTACAATGCAAGAATGTCACATCTAATTAAGAAACCAAAGGTAGACTTCCTTTCTGGACTCCACTATCATCAACTCAATTAAGATCAAATATATAAAGATTAATAAAGATCATATATATAATCATCTTCATTTTCAAACTTGAATTGAATTTTAGAAAATGTCATGGTTTTTTGAAAGAAAAAATCGCTAATTAGTTTTTTGCGCCATGTTAACGCCTCCTCTGTCTCCTCTTTCTCGTTATAAAAATAGCACCTTATTCACCGTGTCCCGGTAGCAAGTAAGGTGTCAGGTGGTGACCATGTTATTACCAAAAAAAAGCTTTTGTTCATAAACAATATATTTATTCCCTAAAGTTAAATACGGTATGTTTTTCCAATATACAGTATGTTATTTATTTTTGACAACAACAACAACAAAAAAGTCTGCCAAAACACACACCAACATCAGGAGGTGCTCTAGCAACATCAGCACCCCACTTCCCGTGCCACTGAGTTCTGTTGTAAGAGAAAGCTTTTTCCAGCTCCGTGGCCAAAGTGAAACATTTTCTTAGCTGCCATGACCTTGAAAAAGCAATTCATCCCTTTATAAGCTCAAGGCTGGACTACTGCATTGCCCTATATGTTTTCCTTCCCAAATCCTCTATTTGTCGTGTGCAACTCCTTCAAAATGCTGCTGCTTTTTAATTGGTAACCCCCGTGCTATCATCGCTCCACTGGCTTCCAGGTCATTTTAGAATTGATTTTAACTTTTACTGTTTGGTTTTAATTCTAAACATGGCCAGGCTACTTCTTATTTGTCTGATATTTTGACCCTCCATAACTCTAGTAGGGATTTTCGTTCTACCGGCCAGCTTCATGTCCAAGTTCCAAGGTCGAGACTTAAACAGTGGGGTGATTAAGCTTTGTGGTTGTTGCCCCCAGGTTGTGGAATAGCTCCCACTGAAATCCATACCATTACTAATGTAGGTCTTTTTAAAATACGGTTAAAGACCTGCTTTTTGAGACATGCTTTTTCTCCTGACTGAAGTAGCCTGTTTTTTTAAGGGTTATAATGTGTTCGGATTTCATCTGTTTTATTGTTTTATCTTTCTGTATTGACTTTTACCCCGATGCATTATTTTAGGGGTTTTTTCTCAATTTTATAGTATAGTACTTTCCTGCCATTTGTTTATCATATTTTGCTTTATTGTAAAGCACTTTGAGGACCTGTCAGGTTTTTGTAAAGAGCTATATAAATAAATTGGATTTGTTTGAAAGGAAGCAATTAGGGCTGTCAAAATTATCGTGTTAACGGGCGGTAATTAATTTTTTCAATTAATCACGTTAAAATATTTGACACATTTAACGCACATGCCCCGCTCAAACAGATTAAATGACAGCACAGTGTAATGTCCACTTGTTACTTGTGTTTTTTGGCGTTTTGTCACCCTCTGTTGGTGCTTAGGTCCGACGGATTTTACGGGTTTCAGCACCATGAGTGAGCATTGTGTAATTATTGACATCAACAATGGCGAGCTACTAGTTTATTTTTTGATTGAAAATTTTACAAATTTTATTAAAACGAAAACATTAAGAGGGGTTTTATTATAAAATTTCTATAACTTGTACTAACATTTATCTTTTCAAGAACTACAAGTCTTTCTATTAATGGATCGCTTTAAGAGAATGTTAATAATGTTAATAATGTTAATGCCATCTTGTTGATTTATTGTTATAATAAACAAATATAGTACTTATGTACCGTGTCTTGAATGTATATATCCGTCTTGTGTCTTATCTTTCCATTCCAACAATAATTTTAATAAACAAAGCGGATCCCAGTCTGTGAGTTCAATGTTTTGGTCTGATCCTTCTGTCAAGTGTGGAGTGAGGGTGTGAAGTGTGGGTAGAGTGAACCTGACAGGCGGGGAAGGTGAAACTTTAAAGAGCGTATGACACCAAAAAGCATGTTTATTTCATATTTCACGCGGTGTTTTATGCTCCTGAATGAAATGGACCGCTTGGATGTGTGTGGAAGCGATCGTTTTATGTATTCAGTTGTTTGTATCCCGCGCTATGAAAATGAGTGACTTCAGTCACGGCTTCAGTCCCAGGTTTAGGACAAATGCGAATGTGACGTCACCCGGGTAAGCATCTCACAATATAGCATTGCTTTATAGCATGCAGATGGACTTTGGATTCAGCTGATATTGCGGATTAATTCGTTTTTTTTTTCGCATCACGCCAGCCAAACAGCTGCAGGCTTTTGTAGCTGCACCAGGGAGAGGCGTGTAAGCCTTTTTGGGTTTCAGAAAGTTCCCGCTCACCCTGAGATCGGCCAAAACAAGTGTGCAACAACTGTGGATTTACAAGGAAGTGGGTAAACATTGTGTTTTTATTATATCAAATACTGGGATCATGGCACACGTTTTAATACGGAGGTGGCTTGCATTTTGTGGTTGATTGTCCACCGAAAACACCACTCAGCCGACGATCGGCGGCTTGTCACACACCCCCTGCTGGGAGACAGCTATACTCGCTTATTGCCCTCTTCGTGTGCCCAGTGTTCTGTCAAATTTTCAACCCCATCAGAAATTGCAATTTTGTGTTAAAAATAGCCGCGATTACAGCGATTACAAAGTAAACACTACAAACTTTCTCTAAAAAATTGATTATTTACTTACGTTTGATCATGGACGAACATGTAGAAAAGTTGTTCTCGGACACATTCTGCCATTTTAGCTGCACAACAACTGCACGTCGCTCTCTGTTTACGTCTTCACCGTGTAGTAAAGCATTATTTTACGCCATATTCATTTTGACCATGTGCCAGCTACGCGCTCCTCTGATGTCGGCCGTTTTTTCCGGCGGCACTCTCCAGCCGCTTCCCTGGCGAGCTCTACTGTCCATAGCAGGGGAACAAGCTGTAACTTGCTCACCGGCAGGCGGATTGCCGATCGGCGAAGACAATCGACAACCCTGCCGCCCTGTGACATGACCCATGCTAGTTTCGTGTAATTTTTCGCTTCGAAAAGCGAAAATAAGGCTTTGAGACGTCACTTGGTTCAGGTTAGCATGTCGGCTAGTTGTCACGCCTCTTGGTTTGTATACATTCTCCGAAGCCTGGGCAGGAAAATGACAAAAGCCTGTCTAACTATGGTGTCATAAAATATTGTTCGGGAGGTGCAACAATAAAGGTGAAGTTGACAGTTTTGAACATTATGGAGTAATTTTGCCCTGTCGTGCTGAATAAATGCATTTTTATTATTTCATATTCCATTTAGCACAAGACTGTTATTTGTCATGACTATACCATTTATTTAGCAATTGGGGGAGAATACTTCGAAACAATGACATTTTGCGGCTCTCTTTCTCGCATTTTCCTCTTTCCGAATAATTCCCCCCCAATGGGTTGAGTTCTAAATCAGATGAAACCATGACCCGGCCGACGTCATCCTCCTGTTGGGGACGCTTGAGCCCTATAATGGTAGAAGTGGCTAAACGGCGGATTAAGAGACTATTTTCCCGTCATTGCCAAATTGTTGTATATAGTCGAATTGTCTCAAAATATGTTTCTAATTAACATATCATACTATTTAAGACTTGTTTTTTTATCCTGTCGTACGCACTTTAATGTGGGAATGTTAAAATGACCAAACAATTCTTGACTGGAACAACTGTCAGTTATGAACTGTCATGTCAAATCAACTGTTTGCATAGACTATTGTGTGGTCTTTTAATACAACAGCCGAAGCGGATAATAGTGACATATGTGACAGTGACCCCTTGTGGTCGAATTTTGCAGATACAGCTTTATATGGAGAAGTGTAGCTATAGAGGCGTCATTAAACTTTAATACGTTTTTACAACACAATCATGTTCTAGTGGTTTTCCTAACCTGTATTGCTTTGTACTCATAAAATCTTTTCAATCTGAATACCCTCTTAGTCCGAAGAATCAAATAAATGTTTCATTACAACTGGGAAACGGGTTGTAACACTAACATGGGTATGAGTCATTTAGAGAAGTCAGTAATAGTAATGGACAGCATCCCATTTCAGCCAAGAGGCTTTCACTGGGATTGGACATAATACCAGCAATATAAATGACAGAGCTACTCTTTGAGTGATATTGTTTGGGGAAATTATAATTTTGAAAGTAATAAACATGCACAGCACCATGTAAAAAGTGTTGCGAGGCGACATCATGGTATTATTGCTTTTTGTCATTTTAGAACCTCTTATAAGGGGCAACTGTTTATTCAGGCAGAGAGAAATGATAGTAAATTCATTTGAAACGGACAACATGATAGAAAATGAATACCATTGGGGGTGGGTTCTGAGGCATCAGGCTAAATGCTGAGAGCTAAAAATACACACTGATGTAAATCATTAGTGTTTAATTCATGTTGTAGCCATTGATTTGTCTTTTTTGTGTGTTTGATAATAGATTTGGTGCTTGTTGGCAGGTCACATCAACAATTTGTACGTTTGTGTAAAGTGCAAAAATGAAGCGTGCAAAGAAAATAAGCTCAATAGGCTACTCATGAAGAATAGAGGAGGCTCAGTAATGTTCTGAAAGTACTGTGGAGTACATCCGATTCCATTCGTAGGTCTACTAAGGCATTTTTGATGAAAAAATTCTGCTCAGTGTGTGATAAAGCTTTAACTCATTGAATGAAAAGGGTCCTAAGAACAGAATTGCTCTGGATAAAACATTCTGAAGTGATCTTCTGTGTGCCTTGACTGAAGTCCTATTAAATATCTGTGAGTGAAAACATCCAGCACCCTTGAGTGTACAGTGTCAAGCAGAACTGAGCCCTTAAAGTTCATAAATGCATTTTTTTTATTGTGTGGCCTTCATTGGGAATGAGTACAAATACTAAATGTTACTCTAAAGAGAGCAAAATTCTACCAAACAAATCAATTATTTGTTTGTATCAGGAAAAAAGGACACCTTTTTTTTTTTTTTTTGCTGACACCACTGGAATTTATTATTTTAATAAGCCAAGCCAATGACAGTAGACACGAGAATAAAAGCAGAAGCTTTGCTTGCTGACGGCGTGCCACGTTGACAAAATATAAAGAATACAAACACACATGCTTGATAGTAATGTAAACATTCCTGTCCATTCATTGGATTGGATTGGAATCATTGGAGTTTGGGTTTTGTTGTTTTTCAAATATTCATCATGTAACATGTTTCATCCTTAAAGCTTTCTTAATGCCGCTTGAAAGCAATTTTCCGACTGATCTTCCTTAAACATTCACCGTTAATATAAGGCAACCAAGCAAACTAAACATGATTGAGGTCAAAGATTGAATATTCATCCTCATCACTGTCATACACATTCTTTTCAACTAGCAACACATGATCACCATCATTTGTTAGCACGCTGATCGCTTTGCTGAGAATACACATGCTCCATTAAGACCATATTGGGGTTGTCAAGGAAACTGACTCTGATTAAATTGTCCTATTGATTGCATTTCCATACAGTGGCAACAGATTTCAATTCCATCTGATTGTCTGTCGACAGCACCTCATTGGAAAAATGTGTTCGAAAACAAGGAAACTGGCAACAGTTTGAAATTGGCCACAGTTTTACTTTTACTTAAATATGCATAAACTTTGTTGTTATAAATGCCTCACATAAAATAATAACCCAACAAAAATAGATAAATAGTTTGGTTCCGTTTAGCCAAGCCACAATTTTCCTTAAAGATCACTAAGGACTAGCCAATATTTGCGAGTGCATACATTTGTTGACACGTGAACTTGAAACACACACACACACACAAAGTGCAAGACTGTACATTCATTGGAAAACACATACAGTACATTTTGAGCTCACCTCAACCCACATTTACACAGGACACAAAACATACATAACAAAAAAATAGATAAGAAATGTTTTTATAGGGGATTTGAGGGACAGAGGGGGGACCGGAGTACCCAGAGAGAATCCAAGAACAGGGAGCACAAGCAAACCCCACTAAAGTGAGAGGGAGCAAATATTTGAACCCCGAACCTCTGTGAGGCACACATGCTCAACAGTTACACATACAAATAATTTCCTTTTTTTCTCACTGTCACTAACAGTAACCCCTCCAAATAATTTCCTTTTTTTTTTTTTTCATGGTCATTGACAGCGATAGACCACCAATCCTTTATAGTGGGGAGCTAAAATGGTCCTTTTTTTCATGGTCATTGACAACGATAGACCACAAATCCTTTATAGTGGGGCGCTAAAATGGATTGAATGTCCATCGTCGTCAATGGCAGCAAATGAATAAATTGTACCAACCAGCTGTTTAGCTTTTAAGTATCTTAAATGTGTTTGTTTTTACTCCACCCTGAAACATTAATAACTCCAACCTTGTCAAGGCATCAAAATCGGTGTGACCTACTTGACCCATTTGTCATTGGACCGAATCCTGTAGGAGTTCAAAGGTCAACTGTGTGATGTGCCTCCATGCTTGCTGGATGTGATGAGACTCAGTGGTGCGCGAGCAGATGGCAAATCGCAGGACGAAGCGTCCAGTCAGATGGCAAGGCACCAAGTGGATCTCTCTGCTCTTTGTGATCATTTTCAACAGATTCTGGTTCAACTCATTGGAGCCCTGTGAGATGGGTCATGATCACACTGGCTAACAAAGCACTTTAATACTAGAATTGAAGTATCATGGTAATATGGCTTTCCAAATGTCTATAACAAACTTATATAGTAGAAGAAACATTGTCTTAAGTATGAGAATAAGCAACAAACTCAGTTGGAACCGAGGTCCACTGTAGTTCGAATGGTTTTATTCAACATTATCTTTTTAGACTTGGGTTGTGTTACCTTGAGCCTGAAGCAAACCAGACCCATGATGACCTCAGCACAGATCTCAAATCTCTTGTCTGCTCGTACTAGACACTCAAACTCCTTGGCCAGGCTCACATGCTGGAAAGAAACAATAGTTGTCGATATGTACGAGTATATAATTCGTATTGCGTACACTACAGTCATCTGAGGTATATTTTTGTTAATTGGTACAAAAAAAAAAAAAAAAAAAAAAAATCCATCTCTAGGAGAAAAATGGTGTATATGCTTGTAATTTCCGCCAGGTGGCAGTGCCGTTTACTTGGAGAATAATCTGTGCTAAACTGCATCTGAACACGAACACACTTAACTACTGGAAACTTTTGAGTTGAAATAAAATGCATTTTAAAGAAATCATCTTTTAAAAATTAAAACGTATTTTGTAAAACCAATTGAGCATTTGCCTTGCCTTGCCTTGCCTCTGAAGCCCCATGTCTCAACATTAGTGTAAGCACAAATAAATACATTAGAAAAAAAGCTGTTAAAAAAAAAAAAAAAAAAAAAAAAAAGACTGATCCAATCACAAGCATGCTGAAAATAAAAATGATATTTTGGGGGATCCATTCGATCATTCATTTTTTTGAGCCGCATCTGAACATTTGAAAATATCAGTAGGTTATGTATTAAAGAATCATTGCTCAACTCATTGCTGCAATTCGAATGGTCATCTACTGTATATAAGTAGAACTTGTGCTGCCTTAAAAAATGTCTGAAAGAGACACTATCTGTACAACAGAGGGAAATGTGTTTCCATATTTGTCCTGTTGTACGTCATCTAAAAGTCCAGAATTCGTAACTCAATCTAGGATAATTGGAAATGATTTATGACTGTAGGAATCAATGCTGTTAATTTAAAATGGGGCGTAAACTCAAAACAGGCACACTTGATTGACAGAGTCGACTGGAGGGAACAAATAGAAAGATGAAGAGGAGAGACAGGCATGGAGGGATGAAACATCATAAAGGGAAGGCAGACGGGGTGACCGTGGATGCTGTGTTTGGAGGATGGGCTGTGGAAATGCAGGAAAAGGTTACTATAAAAAGAAAGATACAGACCAGATGTATGTGAGTGACAGGATGGATAAACAGGGAGCGGGAAAACAAGGCACTGAAGAGACTGGTGCTGTCAGGAGGGTTAATGAAAAGTGAATGGGGGAAGACCACATTTTCCATGATAATGACAAATATGCCATTGTAATGACTAATTTATTACAGCAATAAAGACATAAATGGAGGATTAAAAATGAGTTAATTTGTTTGTTTTAAAACTTTAAATACCAAAGGAAAAAATCTGTAAGGATTTGGAATCAGCTTTTCAAGATTCCACAAACGTCAAAATATGGTAACACGACCATCGCCTTTTACGATTTCACAATCTAATACCAACAGTGTGACTGTGAATGGCTGAACATCTTTGAATGTGCCCTGTGGCTGACGGACAACTCTGGTGGATACCTGGTGTTGAAAATAAAATGGGGTGATACACAAACTGAGTTGAATTGATGTATAGTATAGTGCATGGTCTTAATAATTGGATTCAACACATAGCGGACACTAATTCATGCTGAAACCTCAATTGATTTAAATTATAGAATGAAAATGTCACTGCGAACACTGTGGTCTAAGAATAGCAAAGACAGTTGTTTTAAATTTATGCCTGATACTTTATTAGAATAGTTCATCTGGCATAAAACAACCATATTTTATTTTGTATTAACAATAACACTCTCATGCATGAACAATACTGCATACATGATTGAAAATTACAGTATTATTCCCCCCTTAATACAGCTTTCCTACTTTAACATTTAAAATCCTCAAACAAATGGTTACATCAAAGAAAATAATCCAAGTAACGTGAAATCGAGTTTACTGTATATATGGTATGTACCGTATACAGTATATCAAGTAACTATGATGTGTCATTGAGCAAACGACCACAAAAAATTGGATGTAATGGTCTACCTTGCGTATATGAGCCTGCAATCCTTGGAGGCCATACATGCGGAAAACAAACCACATTTTGAGAGAGCGGAATCGTCTGCCCAGTGGAATCTGCCAATGCTGAGAAGAAAAACGGAAGGAAAAAAAAGACTATTAATAGAGGATACCTCCATTATCTAAAAATATATTTTAAATAAAACGAACATGTTCTTACCCTATAATCTGTCACTAGCCCTATTGACAAAAACAAAAAAAACATCAAATATCAGTCACTTAAAGCACAAAAAACTAAAATTAACTAGATTATGTTGCATACAAGACAGTAAATGAATGTTACTCTTCATCATTGTCATTACTGTCATCATCCTCTAAACAATGCTGAAATAACCTTCTTGTGTTTGTGTTGTTTTGTGTCGCAGGTGCTTCCATTTCCTCCGCACCGATCCCACATATCACAATCATCACAACGTTACACAAGAACAGCACAAAGCCACAAGCAACCGGATCATCCCCACGGAATGCAGACCCATGTTTACCCCTGCTAATAACCACTAATTAGATTGGAGGGTCCAGATTGAATGAGAGAAAGCTTTTGTAAGATGGCACGTAATTCTGCTAGTCAGACAAACAATTGACATCTAAAGAAATACAATAACATCACACATATTTTATAGACACTTGCATTTTAAAAAGACATTTCACTTTTTGTCTATACCTGGACCCATTTTGTAGTATAGAAATGAAGAAATATGACATGCAGTAAACAAAATCACATGAATTTGTGTTTCAATGTGTAGCACATAGCAACATTATTGTATTCTGATAGTGACTAATTGACAGGATGTGGCGAGTAGTGTAAACTCTATGTAGCGTATGCTGTAGTTTGGGTGGTATGAACCTACCTGACTCCTGATTCTCATGTCTCAGATATAGTGGATCCACTTTGAAGGCACCAATAAGGTCTTGCCTCTTCTTGACCCTGTTAATAAGTGTTGCTGCATAGTAAAGCATCTTTTCACCAAACAAAACAATATGTGGTAATTTGATCTATTTTACCTTACCTTACCTATATCTAATGCAAAAAAGGCTCAACTAATTGGTGAACTCGTTTTGTGAACATAAGAAAATATTGTCGAGGGAACTTGGAATTACTTCCATACCAAAAAATGTGCATGGTACTCCAATATTTACGGTGCTAGACATTGGCTTTTGTGCGTGTGCTGAATAAGACACCTTACCACATGGTAGAGCAGTCAAAGTTGACCAGAAGCCATTTGTGTGCGTTCATATTGAAAGAGTCAGCAAACTGTAACACAGACACAGAAAATATGCAATGATTTGACATAAAAACGTATCACTTAACACAAGTTGGATTTGTTGTGTTTTGGTACCAGTTTTGGTACTTGTCCTGCTGTACAGAAACCAAAATTTGCTCCAGACAGTTTTTATTTGTCACTCTTAAAATGAAACTTTGCAACACCCAATTTTCAAAGTACTTTTCAACCAATACTAAACTGCTCCAACAGAGCAGTCAAGGAATACTGTGGCGAGGCTTCATTCAGGCTTGCTTTCTTATCAGTTTCTACCTTTTTGTTGTTTATCTTTTTTAATATCCTTTCCACCCCACGTGCACTGAATGCAATAAAAGCTGCAGTTAAAAATAAATAAATAAAAAGGAAACAATGTGCAAAAGAGACAGTTGCCATGCCGCCTGATGCTTGCTAGTCCATCACCCCTGGCAACCAACCATCCATCATCAACAAAGGCAATTTTCGGTGTTTCTTGTCTTTTCAACCTCCATGTAGACCTACAAAATATTTACATGAAAATATATGTCTCTCTGTATATATGTTAATGACAGCTCCTCCTCCTTTAAAGTCCATCTGCTGTTTGAACTGTGTAAAATAAAGAGTGATATATATATAAAGGTCTGACGTTGCCCCAGGAAATTACTCCAGCCTTATCTCTGCGTCTCTGCACAGCTTGGGGAGAAGAAGCAGCCTCGATGCGGACGCAGGGCCGATTGTTACGCACTCTGATGAGCTTCCTACTTGACATTAACATCAGAGAACTTCAAACACAAAGAAAGCAACAGGATAAAGCTGGCAAGCAATTAAGTGTTTGCTCTCATTGACGTGCAAGTGATATTTCACACACATGTTGACCAACAGGTTCTCTTTTTTTAATGCCACACATATATAAGGAATAGATAAGATAAGGGAAGCACACAACTGCATTTTCAAGTTTAACTATTTCCACACAAATTTGGATTTTTAAATGTATTCATGCCACTCTTTAATTACAATATTAACCGCAACACTTTTGCAGCTCTGTTTTGAGTATATCCGAGTGTAAAATACTTTGTCTATAGATATATGTTTAGAAGCCTTAGTATATAACTGCTGTCACAATTTAAGACTGAATGCAAGATCTTTATATAAACATAGTTTTATTACCAAGCAGAGGTTGCGCTAGACATTTTCGTTGTCTGTCATTTTGACTGACAGGGTCATAAAAATCCGGTCATAGTCTATTTTTACCCGTCACTTAAATTTTTTAAATGATAATGATGACATATTCAATAGCATTTAGTTTTCATTCATTTTTAATTAATATTGTAACGCTTGCTTGGCGGCGAAAAATTAGACACGGAAGTCGTGGTATTTTTCTCCCTTTTTACTCTGCTTACCGCCAACAACTCCGCCCCCAAAGAAAAAGAGGCAACGATATAGACCCCAATCACCAACGTCACACAATGATCTTAATTGTGGTTGTCAGCCCAAAATCTTCTAAATATATATTAAATGCATCTTACCAGATATAAAATGACTACTACATAGTCTGTGGTGATCGTTTGGTGCCCAGATTTCTTGTCGAATTACAGCAGTCCATCTCGCTCTCATCTTTGGGTCTCTCAGAATACGGTAGAACTTCAAGTCTCTCCATCTATCTTCTCTGTTACAGCAACCAACCGCCACACACGCCTTCACCATTTTGATTATTAATATTAACGAGCAGAAAAACACGCCGTAATAGAAGGCATGTACGTAGCGGTAATGTGTAAACATGACGAGCTGACACACAATATGGCGACTCCAGTCAGGGGGGCAGAGTTGTGACGTCATGTGACGCTGGCACACCGGGTGCACCAATAAGAACCTCGCGTTGATGTGTCAATCACGGTGCCGCCGCCAGACCCCGGTGATGCTACAATATTCTGACAGAAGAGCCAACGACGTCATGCATTAAGAGAGACAATAGCTAATTAATATGCTAACTCGCCACCCTGTGGTCTGGGGTGTGAATTGCAACCTGTCAAAATGACGGACGGACTTCAGTTTTTTCCGTCACCGTTTTAAAAAACCGGTCAACGACGGAAAATATCCGGTTAACGCGACCACTGTTACCAAGTTTACTATTTGTTGCTGAAGAAGTGAAATGTATCACAATAAGCGGCTGCTAATGTCTTACCTCTTTGTGGAAGCAGAAGTAATATGCATTACTGTATATTGCAGATACACATTTGAGATTATTTATTGGTTTTCAATTGGTAGTTCTACTTCCCTGAAAACCTACAATGATGATATTACTCAACATAGTAGCGCTGTTTAGCTCATGGGTGGGCTAACTATTCCACAAAGGGTCGCAGTAGGTGAAAATTTTTGTTGAAACCCATCATGAGGAGAGCCTTTCACCTATCTGGTTTCTTACCAGTGCAATCAATTGATTGAAGTCAGGTGCTTCCTGTTTCAGCTGAAACCTCATTGGTTAAACTGTCTGTGTTGAATTAGTTTGAACAGAAACCAGGACCCACTGCGGCCCTCGAGGACCGGTTTGCCCCTCTGGTTTATAAATGCATCTCTTATGATGGATTTCGTTTAATTGTTCAAGTGTTTACTGATAATGTAGACAACATGTATTTATTTTATTAGTTACTTCTATACATACCTCTACGCCATTCAACAAAGGCCGAAATTCCGGACAGACAAATGCACTTCCCGCATATGCAGCATCAACATGCATCCACATGTTTTCCTTATTACCTGTAGCAAACAACAAACAGCGATATTGATCCTGCGTCCATCAACTTTTTTTTTCTTATAGTGCAATAACACAGGATATTGTTTTAGCTGCAATCATACATTCTAATCTGGTCAAATGAAACACAGGACTGTATATAATAGTGCACATAATTGTCAAATTGGTACAGTTGTGGTCAAAAGTTTACATACACTTGTGAAGAACATAATGTCATGGCTCTCTTGAGTTTCCAGTTATTTCTACAACTCTGATTTTTCTCCGATAGAGTGACTGGAACAGATACTTCTTTGTCACAAAAAACATTCATTAAGTTTGGTTCTTTTATGACTTTATTATGGGTTAACAGAAAAAGTGATCAAATCTGCTGGGTCAAAAATATACATACATGGATCTGAAAAAGCGAATCATTGACTTGAACAAGTCAGGAAAGTCACTTGGAGCCATTTCAAAGCAGCTGCAGGTCCCAAGAGCAACAGTGCAAACAACTGTTTGTAAGTATAAAGTGCATGGCACTGTTTTGTCACTGCCACGATCAGGAAGAAAACGCAAGCTATCACCTGCTGCTGAGAGAAAATTGGTCAGGAGGGTGAAGATTCAACCGAGAATCACCAAAAAGCAGATCTGCCAAGAATTAGAAGCTGCTGGAACACAGGTGTCAGTGTCCACAGTCAAGCGTGTTTTGCATCTCCATGGACTGAGAGGCTGCCGTGCAAGAAGGAAGCTCTTGCTCCAAAAGCGGCACCTTAAGGCTCGACTGAAGTTTGTTGCTGATCACATGGACAAAGATAAGACCTTCTGGAGGAAAGTTCTGTGGTCAGACGATACAAAAATCGAGCTGTTTGGCCACAATGCCCAGCAATATGTTTGGAGGAGAAAAGGTAAGGCCTTTAACCCCAAGTACACCATGCCTACCGTCAAGCACGGTGGTGGTAGTATTATGCTGTGGGGCTGTTTTGCTGCCAATGGAACTGGTGCTTTACAGAGAGTAAATGGGATAATGAAGAAGGAGGATTACCTTTAAATTCTTCAAGATAACCTAACGTCATCAGCCCGAAGATTGGGTCTTGGGGGCAGTTGGGTGTTCCAACAGGACAATGACCCCAAACACACATCAAAAGTGGTAATGGAATGGCTAAATCAGGCTAGAATTTAGGTTTTTGAATGGCCTTCCCAAAGTCCTGACTTAAACCCCATTGAGAACTTGTGGACAATGCTGAAGAAACAAGTCCATGTCAGAAAGCCATCAAATTTAACTGAACTGCACCAATTCTGTCAAGAGGAGTGGTCAAAGATTCAACCAGAAGCTTGCCAGACGCTTGTGGATGGCTACCAAAATCGCCTAATTAAAGTGAAAATGGGCAAGGGACATGTTACCAAATATTAGCGCTGCTGTATGTATATTTTTGACCCAGCAGATTTGATCACTTTTTTCTGTTAACCCATAATAAAGTCATAAAAGTGACAAAGAAGTATCTGTTCCAGTCACTCTATCGGAGAAAAATCAGAGTTGTAGAAATAACTAGAAACTCAAGAGAGCCATGACATTATGTTCTTCACAAGTGTATGTAAACTTTTGACCACAACTGTACATTGATGACAGAAGCATACAGATTTTGCAACTGGAATCTTTTAGTTTGTAAAAAATAAACAAGACGTGTTGCTGAAATGCAATAAACAAAAAAAAAGGTGCAAATACTTTTAGGCTAACTCACATATAGGTCCCAGCTCAGCGATATGATCAAACGCACATGACGAAGTGGTGCCAAGAGTTGCGCAGAACTATAAGACAAACATATCCAACAATGATATTTTACACATGTTCAAGTATAATTATTTGAATTTCTACATAATCCCAATAAACACACTATATCATGAACATTATAGGTGATTTACCAGGCCATGTTGGTTGTCAAGTTTTCAATTATGTAATTTTTTTTTTTTGTTTGCTATCTGTACACAGGGCCTTAATCTAAATTTAGAAAGTCTAATCTACATTGGCTCTTATTTATGTTTTTTCTTATTAGATGAAATTCTCACTTTGTTGTTCTTGTTTTTCTTGGGGAGAACAATAACTAAATGGGGGATGCATAGGCTTCGATCCTCCAGCCCTATTTCCCGTTTGACTCAGGGCTGATTAATAATATCAATTGTCAACTTATTGATGCCTGTAAGCGGAGTGATAGTATATTTATATTTATATAATATTTGTAAAACCTTTGAGAAACATTGTATTTTATACGGCAAGGCAAGGCAAATGTATTTATATAGCACAATTCAACACAAGGTAATTCAAAGTGCTTTACATCCAATGAAGATTATAAAAATCATATTAAAGCAATAGAACGTAAAAACAAAGACAATCGAAACAAGAAATAAAATTATACATAAAAATCGCATTTAATCACGAATAGAAAAAAAAAGGGAAAAAAATACAACTACTACTAATAATAATAATTAAAATCAGCAATGGAGATAAAGCACAAGAGGAATAGAAAGCAAATAGATTGAAATATTTAGACAGTTCAGGATATGTCGTGCTAAACAAAAGCGTTTTTAGCCCTGATTTAAGGGAGCCAGCAGTTTGAGCATACTTCAGACCTTCAGGTAACTTGTTCCAGAGGTGAGGAGCATAATAACTAAATGCTGCCTCACACTGCTTGGTTCTTGTTCTTGGAACATACAGGAGACCGGTTCCAGATGACCTTAGGGGTCTAGATGTTTGATAGGAATCTAACAAATCAAGCATGTATTTTGGTCCAAAGCCGTTAAGTGTTCTGTAGACGAGCAGAAGTATTTTATAGTCTATCCTTTGACTCATTGGAAGCCAGCATAACAATTTCAAAACCGGTGTAATGTGGTCCAGTTTCCTTGTATTTGTGAGGACTCTGCTTCGTGACTGAATTTTTATCAGGACCTGTAAATATACCATTGCAATAGTTCAATCTGCTGAAAATTAATGCATGCATAAGTTTTTCCATGTCTTGTTGAGTCAGAAGCCCCTTAATTCTGGCTATATTTTTAGGTGGTAATAAGCAGATTTAGTAACGGACTTTAGATGGCTATCAAATTTTAGGTTTGAGTCAATAATTACGCCAAGATTTCTGACTTGATTTGTAGCTGTAAGTGACATTGTGCTAAGGTGCCTGCTTATCCTTGACCTCTCCTTTTTTGCCCCAAAAATGATCACTTTTGTCTTCTCCACATTTAACTGGAGAAAATTCTGGCACATCCATTCATTGATTTGCTGAATGAATTTAATCAGATAAACTAGGGGACTATAATCATGTAGGGACACAGAACATAACATAACAAAGTCTGAAACGTTTAAATAAAGCTCAGTACAACATATGGTGCATGGAGTGCTGCTGGGTGCAGAAAATGTAAATAAAGCTTTTTGTTTAAATTTTAACAGCATGAATGGTATCTGAAGGGCTTACTTGGGGTGAAGGGAGAGGAAGACAGTTAGGTATGTAAGGAAAGCACTTTTTAATTTCTTGAAAGACATTAAATATATAGGTCATAAGGGTGAAGGCGTGGGTGCTGCAATTTTTTTAACAGTAGGTGCAATCCACCATTAATCCAAAAAAGAAGAATTTTAAAGCACATGCGAAGTATGGCTACTCAATTGCGACCGGCTGTTCAAGTGACTGTGCTACGTCACTTCCTCCGTTATTAGTTGAATAATAATGTTTTTATATGTCTGAATTTACAACATAAATCATTTTAGGGGCATCGTGGCATGATAATATTCTTCTTTTGGTCAATGGTTGATTGCCAGCAACTTTCAGGTGCATTCTGCCAGCTACTGTACAAGAATGTGCAGCACCTATGCCTCCACTCTTATGATCGATACATCAACTAAATGTCTTTCAAGAATTTAAAAAGAAAAACTGAAAAGAAAAAAACTATATCACCCAAGAAGAAGAAAGAAAACCATATTTATATCGTTTAATCTTTCACGTACCGTATTTTTCGGACTACAAATCGCACCAGATTATAAGTCGCACCAGCCATAAAATGCCCAATGAAGAGAAAAAAAACATATATAAGTCGCACCGGAGTATAAGTCGCATTTTGGGGGGAAATTTGCGTGATAAAATCCAACACATAGAACAGACATGTCATCTTCAAAGGCAATTTTATATAAATATACAATAAAGAACATGCTGAATAAGTGTACAGTGCATGAACAACGAAATGCGAATATACTGTCCTCACCAGGACGCTACGACTCGGTCCTGGCTATGCAGCGGGCTAAACTTCCAAATGACGATGCTGGATGTCTGTATAATTTGCTGAATCAATTTCGTCCTCGATACCAAACAGGTTCGCATCAATGTAAATAAATGATAATTAGGTGCTTTTACAGCAATGACAAAAACGGTTAGCATGCGTTCGCTAGCATTAGCACATCGTTCAAACAACCACACAACTGGCTCTAAGTGTCCGATCGCGGGTGGAAAACACACAACAACAACAACAGAAAAGATGACACACACAGGCGTTGCCTCTGTAGAGATATTTTACAAGCATAAACAATGAACGTAGATTCGCAGCCGTGTTTCTCTCTCGCTAACTCGCCCACTCACTCAGAGCTACGTAGCTGTCGGTCTTCTTCTGGCATGTGAGCGCTCTTATTCACGTAAACAAGTGAGAGTGTGCCTTCACATGGGCGTGAAAGCGACACAAACTAAAAGCATGCATTTCAATATAAAAAAGTCAATAATACAATTGAACACACATTGCCAAAGGCAGAACGCGAACGTGGCCATAGCTATTAAGAGTTATTCAGATAACTATAGCATAAAGAACATGCTAACAAGTTTACCAAACCACCAGTGTCACTCCAAAACACCAAAATAACATGTGAAATGATATCATAATGTGTTAATAATTTCACACATAAGTCGCTCCTGAGTATAAGTCGCACCCCCAGCCAAACTATGAAAAAACTGCGACTTATAGTCCGGAAAACACGGTATATATCTAAGTGACGTCGGTTCGCGCATGCGCAGTAGCAATCCATCGTGATCCTGTAGCCCGTCAGGTTCGGGTAATGACAGGCACAATTCGTAAAATAAATAAATAAACACAGGCACACAAAAAATGTGCACTCGTAAAGTGAAAATTGTGTTCTCAAAAAGATTCTTACTCACAGAACAATTTTGCAAGTGTAAAAAAATCTTTGATAAGACGAATTGTCTCTAATTTGACTCCATTGTTGATGTCTGAGTGGCATGAAACTTATTGAGAGTAGAAACTTTTGTTATTTGACTTTTTCACGGGGAAGTTGATCAGGTTGCTATGTAGGCTACATGTCCAATGTCCAATGAGTGAGGCCAGAGTGCATACTTGTACGCAAACCTTAGATTATAATATCCGATACATGCTCAAAAATGCTGGCACCGAAGGCACTTAATGACTGCTAGCCCAGTAATTGCTTCAGAAACTTGAGTAAAACTTTGGTGCAACCAAAGTGTGTGCGTGTGTGCAAATAGTTTTTCATTCAAGTGTGCCATTTCACTTACATAGAATGGGATGAGTCCTGCCTCTTTGTCCTTTTCCACCATCTTCTTCAGTGCATCACCTGAGACAGCATAAGTGCTGTCTGTCGGGACTTTCTTCATCATCACGCCTCCAATCAGACCTGCCCGCTCCACAGATGAATGAGACTACACAGGGGAAACGTGACAGGTACAAACAATCAACAATTCCTTTAGTGCTTTAAGATGGAAAAACGGGGATAGAGTGAAAAAAAGATTATGAAACCATGACAACTACAATGTAGAAGCATTTATGCTTCAAAAGGAAAAGAGCGTTACAAAACGTTGATGACATTGGACAACAGAAAATGGTCTTCGAACTTGGATACATATTCTACTCTTGAAAGGTCTCCGTAGCCCTGAGGTGATGCCTAACCCAATCACTGAGTCCTTGCCTGCTATTTAACCTGATCAAAGCCAGTTACTGCCTGACTGACCTACTGTCTCATCTCCCCCTGTTGCTAGGTGACCTTAAGATAAAAAGCTCAAAGAGCCAGTAGTCGAATAACTAACAGCTGTGGTATATTGTTGTAATATGATCTCATATTGGCATATATATTTGATTTCGTATTCATACAGTCATTCATCTTCCATGCCGCTTATCCTCATGAGGGCTGCGGGGGTGATGGAGCCTATCCTAGCTAACTACTGTCAGTAGGCAGGGTACGCCCTGAATTGGTTGCCAGCCAATTGAAGGGCACAGCAAGACAAACAACAATTCACGCACTCACTGATACATTATAATAATCGCAATAATAACAATTTGGATTGTTCAATCAGCTTACAATGCATAGTTTTTGATGTGGGAGGAAACTCGACTACACAGAGAAAATCCATACATGCAAGGGGAGATGATGCAAGCTCCACATGGGAAGGGCCGAGCTAAGGATTGTACCCTTGATCTCAAATCTGTGAAGCGGGCGTGCTAACCACTCATCCATCGTGCCACCTTGCATTTGTATTCAAACTCCATATTTGCATTCATAATTCATTGCCTGTTTTCATATTGCGCATTAATCATACGGTTGTGTAAAAATCATGTTTTTGTACATTGAATAACAACAAATAATTATGTAATTTTAGAGCGAGGGCCAGGTTCGGTATTAAAAGGGTTGTTGCTAGACTGAGTAAGCTTGCAACGCAGTGGAAAAACATCACGTCAGGTAAATAGAAGACAAAAGATGGCGACGTATCCAATCCCATGACAACAAAACTAACTCCATATATGGACTACAACAAGAAATGGGATTTCTGGGTTGGTGTGGTCTGTTTTAGGAGGGACTCCTGCCCAGGGGTGAAAGTGGGCCAGAACGGTCAGGAACGCAGTTCTGGTATAAGATTCAGGGCCAGAACGTAGTTCCGGTATAAGATTCAGGGCCGGAATGCTGTTCCGGTACACGATGCTTTGATTTTATTAATATTATTCCACGGACGGCGTGGAGGTTTCCTCAGCTGCTGCAGTTATCTGAGTCTGACAACTATGAGTCACGTCAATGTGCGAATGCACGCAGCAAAGCAAAACGCCTGGATTCATTTATCTGTTCAATTGGCTGACATACTGACATGTGATCAGCAGAGATGGTTAGCTCTGATTGATTCAAATGTGCATGTTTTCTGGAACAACAACAACAAAAAATAAGCTTGTTGAATTGATGCAACAAAAAAGGGCAATGCAACATAAAATGGATCAAATCTTTAAGAGCAACGAAAGAGTTGAGGACGCTTATTTATCATATTTAGTTTTATTTGCTCTGATGGGGAGGTTCAGAACATCTTAGCTGTCAATGTGCACTTTGGACTTATTTTTCTTGATTTAAGGTTCTACTTATTCATTTCCCTATGATATAAAAAAAAGTCAATGTTTGCAGGATTCTTAAAATATATTCCATTTCATTCTGCATAATATAAGTCATTTGTACTTATTTTTCTGAATGTATCTTACTTATATCTTTATTATTTAAAAAAAAAGTTAATGTTTACATTAATTTCAATTTTAATATATATCCTATGTTCTGAGGTAGTTAAAATTGAGATTTGGCATTTAGTATGTGAGGAAATGAGGGAACAGAAAAATTAGGAGATGGAGGTTGGGGTTATTGCTGTTCTTGTTAACTTTTATTTTGCATATCATTGAAAAAATACAATTTTGAATGAAAAATAAGTAAATAAAATTTCTGGCTCAGTGGTGACCTTCACGTCGGGGAGTTCCGGCAAGAAATTCTAGCCACTTTCACCCCTGCTCCTGCCATTTTTGAAGAAAACTGAACAGAATCAATAAGTGGGGGCTTCTTACTCTTTGAATGCGGGAAGTGCTAAATTGATTCTTTTATTTTTCATTAATGCTGTATCACTGAAGCCTGGAGATGAAAAATTGCAAATGAGACCAATGAGAGAGTGTCTAATTCAAACAGAACTAATTTATCTGTATACAGTATGTCAAAGCACATGGATAACAACTCGTGGCTTTGTTTAGAGACGAGGTATGAATCCAAACGATTGGATGGGTAACTTTACCTTTTAAAGGCAAATGTATTTTGTAAGAACTTTCAAAAAAACAAAATCCAACCATATTGTATCACAGAAGCCATCCTCCAATGTTTTATTATTCTGTAAAAAGAAACAAATAGACACAGTGCCGACAGTGGCATATAGACAGGCCCAGTTTGGATAGATTTTTTCTATTTTTCCACTTTATAACTAAAGTGCACACTGGGCCAACCATCTCTCTGAGTCAGTCCATCAATTCATCTATTTCCTGTACAACATTTCTCAGACAAAAGGTAGACTACAAGTTGGATTGGTCGTCAATCAACTTTAGGGCAAATACAGACAAATATCCATTCACACTCACATACAGTACAACACGATACCTGCACCAATTGTAAGGTAAATGCACCACTATACAGTCCCAGGTGTTGGTTAAAACTGATTAGTGTTATGTACCATAAAAATATGGTGGATTCTCTTTTTTTTTTTATTGCGGTCAACAACTGAACTCAAACCCGTGACCATGTGGCTCCAAAGCCTGAGTAATTACAGAGTTCTTCCGTTGGCTCTCAACTGGTTATGCATTTTATAGTATGAGACTAATTAACGTGTGCTTGTCTTTTTTTTTTTTAATTTTATATTTTGCTTACTTGCTCTGACGTGTATGCCACCAAACTCTTGACGATCTCGGGTTCAGACTTTTCCGGGTTGATAGACTGGACTCGACGGATAGCTTTACAACGGGCAGCCAGCAATGACATGAGGGTCGCCTCGCTGGCTGTGCCCTGTCAGGGAATTAGAAGGTCAACATAAACCAAAATGAAACATAGGCAGACTGTCAAGAAAACAACAAACTTATGCAACTAAAACATTGATTAAGGCAAGGAAATTACAAAAACCTGTATTATTTTTAATCCTGCAGAGGATCTAAACTACTTCAAAGGTGCAACTGTGCACTAGCTTCATCAATCCAAAATTACAATGTGATGATGTCTGACACTAAAATTCAAATAACAATTCAAGTGAACAAAATGTGATAACTTAAACTGGCGTCCCTACAACATTAACGTAGGTGTATGAGTGGCAGGAGCTAAATTTTGTCTCAAATAAAGTGGTGACAGATATATGACAGTGGTAAACTGCAAGCTTTATCGGACCACAGATAGCACATCAGGGTAGTTAATACAAGTTTCTTTTGTCTCTAAATTATTGAAGTTTTCAAGCAAGTTAAATTCTTTTACAGCAAAGAGCTAAAATATTAACATAACATAAACAATATGAAAGCTAGCTAAAACTGTCCCCAATCTCGCTGTTGTCTTTTGAATTGTGTATTAATTCCTTATTCGCCATGCAAATCAAGTACTGTATGTCAATCAGTCAATGTTAAATTGTTGTTGGGTGTTTCCATTGATTTTTGGGAAATTAGGAAATAATTGGACTGAGGTTGTTGCTCAATATGGTAAACATTTCTCAAGGCTGAATACTGATGTGAAACGTGCTTTGTGCGGCACCTGGGTACATAAGCGGCAGAGAAATCAATGCAATGTTGAAATCATTCCATCAATGAACACAAACCACCAGCTTTGGCTAATATCCTTTATGCATAAACAAACCATGCAGAGGGATAAATCTTAAAGCTTAGGCAGTTGGAGTCAGGTGTTATTCCTGATCATATATATACATATATAACACATACACTATCTCTGGAATATGAGCCTATTTGTCTTCATTTGGAAACCACTAATCACATATCAGACTTGGAGGGTACATTTTGGACAGAGGAAAAATGAGTTATTTTATTTTATTTATTTATTTTTTTTTTTTATGTGATTGGTCAAGAAATGGCTTAATATGATTTACATAAATTGGACACAAGTGATCGCTTCCCCCAACAGACATCGCCGTCACCATTGGAACCAACTGCCCTCCGTTCATTGAAAAAAACATTCTAAATTTTGTACAAGCCATTGCTATAGAAATAAATTGCCTCAATTTATTTATAAACACAACATAAATAGTAATCTAATTTATTAAGATGGACCATGTTTACGTTAAGGCATGTAAATACAGGACTGTCTCCCTCTAATATAACATAATTCTTGAAACATCAAGCAGAATTCTACTTATATAATCTTCCATCAGGGCGCTTTTAAAAAAACACAATTACAATGTGACATTCATTAGGACTGCTGCTGTCAGAGGAGGCTATTTGTTGCCATAGTGAGCTCAAAAGCTCTGATTAGAGAGCGAGCTAGATAGAGTGACATCAGCAAAACATAAGCAACAATCGCACGATGAATCAAATGAGCAAGCACACACACTTCCTCTCACACACAGGTGGCCATAATAAAAGGTGCATGAAATGATCCATCATCAGAGTGCACTCTCATGCTCCACTTCTCAACATCTCCCCTCCCACACACACACAGCATCATTCACGGCTTTTTTGTTTGACTCAATGAAACATCGAGGTGACACGACACTAACGAAACACTGATGTCTCAGCGTGCCAATGAAAAACATTAAAAGGCAATTTTCCTCCAATTTTAGCTGCTGTGCGACAACTAGAACAACAAAGGACAAATCAAAGTAGACAAACACTTGCGGTCAAATTGAGCTGTAAGTCTCAATTTTTTTTCAAAAGCAAATATATTGTCATAAGGCCACCACAAATTCCCACTCCTTGTGCTCAAATGACAATCTCTGTGATTTGATAAACTAAACCTCTCATGGGAAAATATTTAAAATTCTCTCAAATAAACTCAGATAGGTGACAGAGTTACCTGGATGACTCCTCCACCATGACCATGAGTTCCAGCTATAAAACACTCTGGCAGCTGCAGCATCCTCCCTAACCAGTCTAGCATCACTGTCTCCAGCTCTGTGCAAGCTGGACTGGCAGCCTGAAAATTCAAAATAAATAAATAAATAAAAAATATTCACCATTTACAATAAGAGTATCAGAGACAGCAATGTTCTGGTTTTTCTTACCCAAGAAAATCCAATACACCCAATGGCCCCACACAGCATATCTGCCAACATGGCAGGATAGGAGGAGGCTGCAGGGAAGTAAGCATAGAAGTATGGACTCTGCCAGTGGGTGATCTGCAATTCAAAGAAATATTTTTTGGTCTCAGGTTCAATGGAAGCAAGGGTGTGTGTGAGTGCTGGGATCATACAGGACACCATTCAAGCTCAGCCCACCAATGGTAGTGCTCGCACTAGGCCAGCACAATATATCGTTTGAATATCACCATCACAATGTGCGCATATGCAATAGTCACATCGCAAGATGTGCAATTGTTTTTTGTTTTTTTTTAACATCTAAACTTTTGTTTTACTTCATAAAAGTAGAAAATGTGCAGATCCTGGATGCTGGATCCTTTTTATATACAGCAAGCCTGGATTAATTGGCATTATATAAATTCGGGATGTCCCTGATCTGATCACGTGATCGGATATCGGGCCGAATGCGCCATTTTTCAGAGGACCCCAATTGGGTGAAAATTATAGGGTTTTAATAAAAAAAAAAAAAAAATCTATGTTTTTCTGCTTCATGCTCGGACTGCGCCACAACCTTTTACCTTCCCTCCTGCTAAGCAGTGCGACCAAACTGTTTTACTTGGTCACCATTGCAGCTGGTGTTTAGTACTTAACGGTAACGATGACTGACAGGTACAAATGTGTTAATCATCGTTAAACTTGCAGCCCAGTCTGAAGTGTGCTGCGCCACCTCATCAGGCTCCAGTGCCCCCGTGACTCTTGTGAGGATAAGCAGTTCAGAAGATGAATGAATGAAGCAATAATATGAATGTTATAGAGAGTGATTAAAAGTATGGTGTTATAGGTAACGCAATGAAAAATATGGGTGCCCCTACATTTTGTGCTGGTGCACCTTAAGAAAGAAGTTATGTGCAACCAGTGCAACTAATGCAAAAAGTAAGTGTGCAGCCTTGGCAATGTATATTGCAATGTTTTGTTTTGTTTTTTCCCCAATATCGTTCAGGCCAATCCCAAACATAGCTATACAATTATCTGGTGAAAATTCTTCTAGTTTTACAGTGGGTCAAATAAGTATTTAGTCAACCACCAATTGTGCAAGTTCTCCAATTTGAAAAGATTAGAGAGGCCTGTAATTGTCAACATGGGTAAACCTTAACCATGAGAGACAGAATGTGGGGAAAAAAACTGAAAATCACATTGTTTGATTTTTAAAGAATTTATTTCCAAGTTAGAGTGGAAAATAAGTATTTGGTCACCTACAAACAAGCAAGATTTCTGGCTATCAAAGAGGTCTAACTTCTTCTAACGAGGTCTAACAAGGTCTAACGAGTCTCCACTCGTTACCTGTATGAATGGCACCTGTTTTAACTCATCGGTATAAAAGACACCTGTCCACAATCTCAGTCAGTCACACTCCAAACTCCACTATGGCCAAGACCAAAGAGCTGTCGAAGGACACCAGAGACAATATTGTTGACCTGTACCAGGCTGGGAAGACTGAATCTGCAATAGATAAAACACTTGGTGTAAAGAAATCAACTGTGGGAGCAATTATTAGAAAATGGAAGACATAGGTTTGGGGTCCCGGTGCCGGGATTGGCGATGCGGCGGCGTAGGGTTGGTCGCCAACGGGCTTACACTCATAAGAGATTCACACGATTACTGGGTTCTAGATCACAGAACTGATTTGTGTACACTCTACCCCTTTCAATCACTTAGCTTATAGACACCCCCACCCCCATTCTCCTCTTTCACTGGCCAATAGGCCCCCACATGGTGTAAACCGGAAATACATCTCGCTGACGATAGCACCAGCATATTAGTAACTAGTTTAGATGTTCAATGTATTTCTAGTTGTTGTTTGTGTATGTGTTTCTTTTCCTTCTTCTCTTGTATTTCTTTTCTTCTGTCCCCTCATAATCCCTTCCTGTTCGCTGCTTTGTCATAATAAAAAGGTATTTTGAATGATCACAATGGGAGTATGTCAGACTCTCAATGTGAAACATTAAAGCTGTTCAGAATCCGGGCACTTAGACTTCCATTCTCTGTGTCAAACAGCTGAACAGGACAGGTTTTAAAAAATAAATAAATAAAAAAAATAAACAAATGGAAGACATACAAGACCACTGAAAATCTCCCTCGATCTGGGGCTCCATGTAAGATCTCACCCCTTGGCGACAAAATGATAACAAGAACGGTCAACAAAAATCCCAGAACCACCCGGGGGGACCTAGTGAATGACCTACAGAGAGCTGGGACCACAGTAACAAAGGCCACTATCAGTAACACAATGCACCGACAGGGACTTAAATCCTGCACTGCCAGACGTGTCCTCCTGCTGAAGAAAGTACACATCCAGGCCCATCTGCCATTCGCTAGAGAGCATTTGGAGGATCTAGAAGAGGACTGGGAGAATGTGTTATGGTCAGATGAAACCAAAATAGAACTTTTTGGTAGAAACACAGGTTCCCGTGTTTGGAGGAGAAAGAATACTGAATTGCATCCGAAGAACACTATACCCACTGTGAAGCATGGGGGTGGAAACATCATGCTTTGGGGATGTTTTTCTGCAAAGGGACCAGGACGACTGATCTGTGTAAAAGAAAGAATGAATAAGGCCATGTATCGAGAGATTTTGAGTGAAAATCTCCTTCCATCAGCAAGGGCATTGAAGATGAGACGTGGCTGGGTCTTTCAGCATGACAATGATCCCAAACACACAGCCAGGGAAACAAAGGACTGGCTTCGTAAGAAGCATTTCAAGGTCCTGGAGTGGCCTAGCTATTCTCCAGATCTAAACCCCATAGAAAATCTGTGGAGGGAGTTGAAAGTCCGTGTTGCCCAACGACAGCCCCAAAACATCACTGCTCTAGAAAAGATCTGCATGGAGGAATGGGCCAAAATACCAGCAACAGTGTGTGACAAGCTTGTGAAGAGTTACAGAAAACGTTTGAACTCCGTAATTGCCAACAAAGGGTACATAACAAAGTATTGAGATGAACTTTTGGTATTGACCAAATACTTATTTTCCACCATGATTTGCAAATAAATTCTTTAAAAATCAAACAATGTGATTTTCTGTTTTTTTTTTCCACATTCTGTCTCTCGTGGTTGAAGTTTACCCATGTTGACAATTAGAGGCCTCTCTAATATTTTCAAGTGGGAGAACTTGCACAATTAGTGGTTGACTAAATACTTATTTGCCCCACTGTAATATCGCAATATAATATCGCAAACCCCTTAAAAATCGCAATGATAGATCTTTTCTAATATCGTTCAGGCCTAACTCACACACAACCTCAAGTGGCATGCAATTTAGTCTTACCAATATTTGGATACAATCAAAATCAAACGTCATTTGCGCAGTCAGTGTGAACTGGTATCTTTCAACATTAAGTAGTGAGCTGATTTCTGAGGCAACTTTTTTCATTTTAAAATATAGATAATCATGAGTAATATAATCTAACTATGACAGGAAAAATGATAGTTGTTACAAGAAGAGGAGTGACAGCAGAAGCATTTTTGAGAATAATGAAAGGCAATTTATTTATTTTTTTTAAATGCATGCAAAGAGACAGTTCAAATACAATGGCTGCAGTTTGGAAGTAACTCACTCATCTCTTTAAGTGAATATTGTATATTGTATACGGTATATTTAACACGGAAGGATCGTTATCGTTTGCATGTGTACACCTGGCATCCTCTAAATACAGCATGCTTTGTCTGTTTATGTGATACTAGATATTAGATTTTATTAGATTAGATATTAGATAGGTATTAGAGGACAAAGAAATGAAACAGAGGCATTGTTTTTTTTCTGTCTTCACAATGTAGCACTTTTTTGAAACAGGATGACATATAGTTGTATATAGAACACAAAAGAGAACAACAACAAAAATACTGAAACAACTTATTTGGTAGTACGGAATGTATAGGGTTACACAAGGCAAAGAGCTTCTGCCTGCAGAAACAGAGCCCAAGGAGCAGAGACGGCAACAGAGAGTAACAACCAAAGCTCAATCTTACAATCACTACATTGGAAACTTAAATAATGTAAAATAACTGTTCAAAAAAAAAAAAAACATGAAAAAAAGGAATGTAGATCTGTATTGTTTTTTGTATTAAAAATTAAAGGTTTGATTAAGTGTATTATGTGGACGTACAGCTTTTGATTAATTTGTTTGTACACTGGACCAATTAAGAATAAAGAAATTGGGGAAAATCTGGCCCACAAAACACAGCAAAATAAAAATCAAAATGCTTGTAAATTGGTGCCCTTGTAAATCTAGATTCCACTGTAAGTGCCACTAATCAGAGACCTAATTCCATTGAGTAACTGTTACTGGTGCAACGAACAAACTCAGGATAGCTCTGCTTAGGCAAAATAACATTGTAGAAATTAAATTGAAGCAATTAAAAAAAAATGTTCAATTGCAAATAGTGATTCTCAATGGACATTAAATCAGTGTGTTGTGGAATTACACTTGTACAGTAGCATGTAATAATGAAGTGTGGCTCTATATTTTGTTAAAAAATACAGAATAAGAGAAACAATACATTAACATATTCTGCATCAACAAATAGAAATACCAAGGGTAGAAAAAAATCTTACCCCAGGCATTATAACTCGCTCCACATCCTTCATGATGTCGTCGTAGGTCTCTGGTTCCAGGGGTGCTTCAGTCGGGATTAAGGATCTAAGATAACCTGGTTCGACATCTGGATAGACTGGTCGCTGCTCCAGATTCTCTAAATAGTCAGCTACAAAGTCGACCATCTCCTTTCCTCGACGTCGAAACTCTGCTGCATTCATGATTCGCACTGTATGATGAGCACATTAGAAAATTCCATATGCATCTTTCAATGTCAGATGAGATGTGTTTGCTGCTGTTTTGACTAAAAAAAATCTGTACATACTGTTTCACACATGTATTGTTTTATTTTATTATTTTTTTTTTTTAAATTTATTCACATAAAGGTAATAACTTCTCAAATCTGAGCGTTTGTTGTACCAGTAAGCGTAATGGATGTAAATTAGGGTACACTTACACGAACAAACGTGACACAATTTTAACAATTTCATTTCAAATCGTTATTAAGATACTTCAGGACCAATTAAATCACATGAGAGAAGAATTGAGGAATATTCTTATTGAAAAATTAACAATTTTGCATCCAGTCATTGCTGTGATCAATATTTTAAAAAATAGAGTATTGATATAAAGCAATCAGTCTCTAGAAGTTATGCGAATGAGAAAATTATAGGCTTTTATTCACATAACCTGACCTTTAATTACCATGTGTATCCTGTATCAGAAATCTGCCTCTCATGTCTCTTTCTGTTCCAAAACGCAAACAAATAGGTCATTTACATGAGCACATCACTTGCAACTGCAAATTAGGAAGAGCAACAATAATGTAAATGATTGAAAGGAAAAATAATATAAGGTAGCCATATTATTTCCCTTTTAAAGGAATCCAAAAGAGCAAATAAACAGTGGCCCTTGCTTTGCACTAATGCTTAATTGTGCAACAAGTGTACTTCACCTTTTCTCCATTTAAGAGACTGGCCCATTATCCTTACACTAATCTGAAATAGGATTACAAGTGTGTGTGGGTGTGTGCGTGTGTGTGTGTTTGTACTCACATTTTCAGATGACAGCACGGTAAGTGGTATATTGTCGATATTTCCCCTCCTTTTGGTGTTTAAAAAAAAATAATGTACAGTTTGACATGAGTGTCTTGATGAGTAGATGTGTAGGTGCACATAGGGCAAGAGACATTCTCTCCTTTTATCTCACCACTATCCACTCCCACCGCACCAACCTGCAGTGGGCTAGCCAATAGGAGGGCCCCCATGCAAAAAAAAAAAAAAAAAAAGGAAAGAGAAAAAAATGACTGAGTCACAAGCAAAACCGGGAGCAGTTGCTAGTTAACCTTTACACTTTAGCAGACAACCTTTTAATGTACATTTAACCATGCAAGCTTAACAAATAGATTAAAAGTAGGTAAATAAAACAATGCCACTGGCGGGATTATGACAATTGTAGTGCACGTTGTATTTGATTAGATAAAGATCTTATTGAACTTTTACAGTATGAACTTCATAGGCCACGTTTACCTATACAGTTAACCTTTACCAGTGTGAAAGATCCGCAGGTCATAAGAAACAATCTTGAGATGATTAAGCATGTTACAAAAAGGACAGATGGTACATGGTATTGATGAATTGGTGTGGAACTGATGAATTGGTGAAGGGGATATACACTCTACATGACACCTACTGACATTGCTTACAGTGTCTCTTGCCGCGCTGGCAAAGCACATTGACAATGCTTGCCATTCACTGATCACTATGTATTTCTAGAAGATGATCATTGCAACATACAGCCTATTTAAGAGGAAAGTGAGGGTTTGGGTTAGCTGTGTGTCTTTGCTCAATTACCAAAAACCTCAAATTGTCTCCCGGGTCGGACTGGAATGTTGGGCATAAAAAAATGGCCATAAATCTTGTTTGGTTTACTTATTTTATGGATGTACCAGAATTTTCTTCAGTAAAATGCAGGAAAGACAGAGGTGATCATTCTTGGCTCAAAAAAGGTCAAACATCAGCTTTTACTTTGGCCCCAAATCAAGTTAGAAATTTTGGTGTAATTATTGCCTCGGGCCTGAACTTTTACAGCTTCATAAAAAGCATCACCAAATCTCGCTATTATCACCCAGAAAAAAACATAGCCAGAATTAATGGGCTTCTGTCCAAACAAGTCATGGAAAAACTCATCCATCCATTAAATTTTAGTAGATTGGAATAGTGCTCAAACAGTTGCCTTCTGTAAATCAGGGCAAAAACGCTATTATTCACTACAACTTTTTCATAATTGTCCCACTTGCCCAAATTGAATGAGTTTTGTTATTCCATTTATTTGTGTTTTAATTTCTACTTCTATTTTAAGTGTGTTTGTTTTTAACTGTCTTACTGATTTAACGTGACTTTCATGTGTCCTTGTATTTGTACTGGACTGTCTCAGGAAATTAGAATACACAATATTCTAATTTCCTGAGACAGTCAGGAAATTCAGTATCCAGTATTTCCTAACTGTGTCTTGCTGATTTTCATGGGATCCACAGTACTTTGAATTGCGCTGTACAAATACATTTGCCTTGCTTTCCCTATGCCTAACGTGGCCACTGCTGTACATCTTAAAGACCTTCTTAATTTTATGGATTTCCTAATAACAGTAATTATTAGGGCTGTCAAACGAATAAAATTTTTAATCAAGTTAATCACAGCTTAAAAAGTAATTAATGGTAATTAATCCTAATTCAAACCTTCTATAAAATATGCAATATTTTTCTGTAAATTTTTGTTGGAACGGAAAGATAAGACACAAGACGGATATATACATTCAACATACAGTACATAAGTACTGTATTTGTTTATTAAAACAACAAATCAACAAGATGGCATTAACATTATTAACATTCAGTTAAAGCGATCCATGGATAGAAAGACTTGTAGTTCTTAAAAGATAAATGTTAGTACAAGTTATAGAAATTTTATATTAAAATCCCTATTAATGTTTCGTTTTAATAAAATTTGTAAAATTTTCAATCAAAAATAAACTAGTAGCTCGCCATTTTTTATGTCAATAAATACACAATGCTCGTTCAAGCGCCAGCAGAGGGCTACAAAACGCCCAAAAACACAAGTAACAAGTGCACATTACACTTTTCTGTCATTCTAATCTGTTTGAGCGGGGTATGTGCGTTAATTGCGTAAAATATTTTAAAGTGATTAATTTAAAAAATTAATTGACGCCCATTAACGCGATAATTTTGACAGCCCTAGTAATTATATTTGAAGATAAATCCTGAACACGTGTTCCACTACTGAGAGCCATTGGGTACTGAAATAATGTGCGATTGCATTTTTAAATCGTGTTGTTTGTTCATTTCTCGATGTTAACACTGTATGAGTCATCCCCACTTTATTATATAAATGGACCTGCCAGCCAAGCAGGTCAATTTTTCAACAACATATTCACCTTTTGCATTTTTTGCTCAGGAAAATCAATCTGGATATCATTTTCAATATCATCCTTTTTGGACACGCCATTGAATCGCCTCTTATTAAAATCTATAGGCTTCCGATTGTCTGGTTTTCCAACTGTGTGTTGTCAACAGAGTCAACGGATAAAATTTTTAACTTGAAAAATGCGTAACTCGCGTTGCTTAAAATGTCCATACGCTGCAATTGATCGTTGCGAAAATTTATATGTAAATCTCGACTTATACCCACCTGAACCTCAGAAAATATTTCAACGATAAGCATCTGAAACACGGTTATGAATATGTCATCTAATCCATTCGTTCAGATACAACACATGACCAACCAGAAGATGGCGGCAGCAAAGCAGTCTGTTGCTAAATCTCACTTGAAGCCTAAACAGAGGACAGAGCAGGAGAACAGAAAATAGGAGACACTTTCACACCCTATTACCTGTAAAAATAGCAACAGGAACCTGAATGGGAAAAAAACTGACAATTTTTAGAATTTAAAACAACAATAGGTATCTTTTTAACCTCTATGAAATATTTTCATAACATTTGTCATGATATGTCGACTGACAACTAGTTGAATGACACTTTTTTGTATATCTTGAGGCGGTCTGTATCGCTTTCCCCGGCACTAATTAATTTAAAGGAGGGTGGCAGGAACCCTGCCACACACAAAAAAAAAAATCTACAAATGTGCTGACTGCTTTACGACATTCGTCATTTCCCCCTTTCCCCATTCATTATAAAGACGGAAGTCGATGCTAACACTTTCGATGGCAGAGCAACAGAGACAAGTTTTGTCAAAGGAGGAAAAAGAAAGGCAGTCTACCAGGATATACAGAATAAACTTTGGCCCGGCTATCGTGACCCCCACGCTTCTCCCCAACCGAACTCGTCAGCGCACACTAAAGCTACGTCTACACTAGGACAGATAATTTTCTCCAGGGTATTAAGGTGCGTTTAAGTCGCCCCACTTCTGCAAGGTACACCTGCATTTGCGCAAACTACTCATGCGTAGAAAGGAGCAGCCTCATATGTTACGTCATTGCCCACACGGTTTACCTCTGAACCGGAAACTCGTTACTCGCTGTCAGCAAATTTCGAAATTACTACACCTTCTAGACTGTCAGTATTTTGTGATCACTGTTTTTTTCGTGAACACAATTGAACGCATCACGCAGGAGCAAGAGTAAAGGGAGAGCTCGCTCGGATTTCACGAGCAGTCGCAGAGTTGTGATTGAAATAAGCCTGACATCGTTACTTGGGATGTTACAATCGATGCTCATTTGCGCTCTCACCACTTGGAAAATAACAAATAAAAGCATATGGTGTGGCACTGCGTATTTCCTGGAGTGCTTGTGCATAACAGTGGCGATCCTGGAAGTGGCGACAGTTTTGACAGGCAGAAATGTCACGGAGAAAAAAAAGATTGCGCGCCTCTTTGATGGGGGGTACCACGCAGGTCACTTTTCGGGGTTTAGTTTTCCTCTACGCATTTTTATATACTCAGGTTTGGTCGGCATTAAGTCGGAGACAATGCGGGGGACAAGCTCTGTAGAAAACGCTCATCTTCGCATCATCCGCGACGGGAGAACCACAAATGGGCACTGAATTGAAGCATATTAGTGCGTCGTAGTTTGAAGGTTGAAGAAAAATGTGTCGAAAAGAAATGGTGAGCAGGAATGCCACGTCCTGATGATCCGCCTCCATCGTTTACGATGCATACACCGTACTAAAAATGGCGACAGCATGATGTCACTTCCTTAATATCCGATTGTTGTACGGAGACAGCAGTCCATATTAAGTGGCGTGTAATATTACCCGACTACATAATCCGTTTAACAATTAATCCGGATAATAGGCATGCTAGTGTAGCTGACATGAGGATAGTCCTACTAATTACACGTTTAAGGCCATTATCCGCCCTAGTGTAGACGTAGCCTAAGCCACACTGTTGCTAACCTTCATATGCTATTGTTTAGCCACAACTGGATTCATTACCTTATTACTTTTCATCATTCACACAGCCACTGGAAACAGAAATGCTGTTTAATCCATCTGTAAGCGACCATCATGATTTTACGACACTATGCGGGTGTGCGCTGGTCCTCATGGGAAACGCAGACTTCCTTAAAGTGCCTACGACAGGAGAAAAAAAGTCTTAAATAGCATTATTATGTGAATTAGAATCATATTTTGAGAGGATTCGACAATATCCAACAATTTGTCAAAGCGCAGATGACGAGAAACTAGTCTTTTAATCTGCCGTTTAGCCACGACTACCATTATAGGGCTCTAGCATCCCCAACAGGAGGATGACGTTGGCAGGATCATGGTTTCATTTGGTTTAGTATTCAGCCCATTGAGGGGGAATTATTCAGAACAAGGAAAATGCGACAAAGAGAGCCGCAAAATGTCATTTTTTTCAGTCTCTCTACTCCAATATTTTTAAAGGATATTCTTTTTATCGAAGTATTTTCCCCCAATTGCTAAATAAATGGTATGGTCATGACAAATAAAAGTCTTGTGCTATATGGAATATGAAATATGAAAAATGCATTAATTCAGTACGACATGACAAAATTACTCCATAATGGTCAAAACTGTCAACTTTTACCTTTACTGTCGCACCTCCCGAACAATATTTTATGCCACCGGAATTAGTCAGAGCAGCTAGAGAATTACCGACGAAAAAACTGGCCGACGGCGGAGGAGCACGTAGCTGCCACATGGTCAACACGAATATGGTGTAAATTAATGCTTAACTACACGGCAAAGGCAAATAGTAAGAGAGCAGCGTGCAGTTGTTGTGCAGCTAACATGGCAGGATGTGTCTGAGGGTATCTTTTCTACATGTCCGTCCATGATCAAACGTAAGTAAATAGTCCTTTATTTAAAGAAAGTTTGTAGTCTTTACTTTGTAATCGCTGTACACGTGGCCATTTTTAACACAAAGTTGCAATTTCTGATCGGGTGGAAAATTTGACAGAACACCGGCACACGAAGAGGGCAATAAGCCGAGAATAGCGCTCTCCCAGCAGGGGGATGTACGACAAGCTGCCGGTCATAGGCCAAGTGGCATTTTCGTCGGACAAGGAGCATGTCAGCCACAAAATGCAAGCCACCTCCGTATTAAAACGTGTACCATGATCCCAGTATTTGAGATAATACAAAACACAATGTTTACTCACTTCTTTGTAAGTCCATTGGTCCCACATTTGTCACACACTTGTTTTGGCCGATTTCGGGGTGAATGGGAACTTTCTGAAACCCAAAAAGGCTCACGCACCTCTCCCTGGTGCAGTTACAAAAGCCTGCAGCTGTTTGGCTGGCGTGATGCGAAAAATAAACGAATTAATCCGCAAATCAGCTGAATCCGCAGTCCATCTGCATGCTATAAAGCAATGCTGTGTTGTGAGAAGCTGACCCGGGTGACGTCACATATTCGTCCTAAACCCGAGACTGGAGCCGGAAGTAACTCATTTTCAAGGCGCAGGATTCAAAAATTGAATACATAAAACGATCGCTTCCACACAAATCCAAGCAGTCCATTTCATTCAGGAGTATAAAACTATAAAAATAAACATGCTTTTTGTTGTCATACACACTTTAAGGCAAAACACTACCGCTTTTGTCCACCGGCGTCGCTAAATCGACCAAAACTGAAAAGTGACCAAGTGTTTCTTTAAATCTATTATTTAAAAAAATAATCTATTACAGCTTTTGTGGTGACACAGATGACCTAAACGTTTCATTACAAAAACTTAGGCATCATCAATGTTATCTACACAGGCTAAACCATCTAAAAGTGTGGGCGTTATTGTTCTTATTTTATATACCATTGTTATAGACGAGATAATGAGTGAGAAGAGTGTACAAAAAGTAATTTGAGCAACAGGTGGCTACTTTGAATTAATTTGAGGAAACATTTTCCGTTATTTCACCTTTTTTTCAGAGTAAATAATGCAACATGTGCGCATTAATTTTGATACCTTTAGTGAGACATTAAAGGACATTGTAAATAGTCGTGAAAATAAAAAATAAAATAAAATAAAAACACACGAATGAGATGTTTTTAAGTGTGGCTGTACTACTGTATGCAAAACATAACATGCATGGAAAAACTTGACGTCCTGTGGTGACCCCTAGCGGAGCTAAACCGGCAGAACCACATTATTGTATTCCATCTGCAATTGGATGATTAAAAAAAAAAAAAGTTTAGAATGATGATATCTGCGACAATCTAATAGGTTTACTTTCATCTTTAATTTTGCAAGGTAAACATCCTGTTTGTCTGCTGTTACATTTTGAAGTGTGATAACTGTGCTGCGGTAGCTTAACAGAGTTAACGTGATGAGAGGTTGACTCAACGTTCAGGGTCAGGAGGTGCTTCTCTTTCGTCAACAACACCTTGAAAGAAGACTCAAGTTAACAACTTGTCCTACGCTGCAAAATAGGCATTTATATTTTTTATTTACTTCATTTATTTGATTAAGTGTCCCCGGTAACTTTCGTTTCTGTAGTTTTCTCGTTGGTCGGCTTGAAATCATATCTGCAGTAATTTTTGATGAATTAACTTTCAGTATTCCCCCTTTCGTGGTCCTGTGGTCATTTGCTCATTCATCTTTGATAACAACACATGAAGTCCTTTGGTCTTTCATCTCTCATGACATCACAGGCCGAGCTTCAGTCTCTCGGTTTTCAAGTGGTCTTTTTTCTCTTTCATCTTTGATGACGTCACAGTAGGACCCGCATATATAAATTTTGGAAAGGCTGGATTTACACTCATTTACCTTCAGGTATCATCATTTAGTACTTATTTTTTCTCATACAATCAATCTAGAAAGCAGCAGCGAGCTTTTCTCATAAATCCAGCAATGGGGGTTCTATCTTTTATGAGGTACAGTATTTAAACACTTTAGAAATGTAACGTTTGGTGATTATCATCATAATTATTATCATCATGAATATTATTATTATTGTTATAATTTTTCATGTAACGATCGAAATACTGAGTAAGTGGAGTATCACACTTGCAAAATGCAGACTTGAAACATTTATGTTCCCTTACAATTAAAGGATGGATTGGGGTTAGTTTGTGAAAAAACATTACAATAACACACTAAACATTTTTTAGTAATCTTGATGTTCTGCTTGTATCCCATGATACGCCTTTTTTTTTTTTTCAAATTTTTTTTTTATGTTGCATTATCCTGATACTCCCAAAGATGCTATGTTTGTATTTTAAAATTTGCCTTTTTTTTTTTTTTTTTGTCTTTTCCTTTAGAGCTCACTTCAATGCGGATGTTGACATTGCAATTGAAGAACTTCTTCATATGCAACCCACCTCTTTATCAGAGCGTGAGGTGTACATGTACAATATAGAGGTAAGCTATTTCAAATTTAATACATTTAGAAGCCTGTAGTCTGTCTTGGTGGGGCATATCAAGATTTTCTTTGTGTGCCTAATCCTGCAGAAAACATACATGAGGCAATTCATGCTCTTGGAGAAGGAGAACGAGGTTCCGTCCCATCTGTCAGCCGAAAACATGAAGCAATGGTTGCTGAACAAGAGAAGTTTCCAGCATGAGTGAGTACCAATGGGGTCATGTAACATACTCTATAGAAATATGTGGAATAACCAATTATTTATGTCCATTTTAAAGGTTCGGCAGTTTTGAAATGAAAGTGCATCCTGGGATGTTCGAGCTCCTTCGTGTTGTAAGTACAGAATAATAGTTAAGATATTGAATGTGCAGTTGTTTTAATGGTAGACTCAGTGTGATGTCTGACTCTTATAATGGGATATTGTCCGTGGTTTTTGAAGAAAGAGGACAGAAGTCAGGAATAAGTTTGAGGTATTACAATATCCTGGATAACTTAATCTGTTGCTGTAGTTTGATGTAGAGAGCGAAACTACTTCACAGTAACAGTATTTTATGTATATCTAGATTTGGGCTCGTTCCTATTGACTTGAATGAATCAGTATAATGAGGATGAGTTTTGCTTGTTAAAATTAACTACCAAAATGAACTGATACTCTAAATAAAATCTATGGAGATGCACTCTATTGTATTTACAGCATCTAATTTTAAACCAATGACTCCAGTTGAAACACTCATGTCATATGTATCACACTTTTTTTGCCAAATTTAAATGGAACAATTGTCAGAACAAAATTTCAAAGATGTCACTACATAATGAGCATGTTGCAAGAAGATGTCAACCTTTAACTTATGACTGTGTTTATGAATGCAGGCTTGGACTAGGGCAAGGATAATGTGTCTGAATCAGATGCACTGGCAAGTCTGCAAAGATTTCACCCTCGAAGAACGCCTTTCGCGGTTGTTCAATAGAAAGGTAAGGAAATTATTCTCCGCACTAAATTAACCATGTGCAGCAATTCAGAAACTCATCCTTTTTGTCTTATTAAGGTCACCATCGAAGGCCTCCAAAAGTACCTTTCAATAGTGGCTCCCCTGGCTGAAGGGAACATCAAAACATACGTCCATCATCTATACCGCTCTCTGCAAGTATCATTGAGCAGCAGTGAGATGACCGAGACACAAAGACTGACACTGTATCCAGATTTTCACCGTGCTACTGCGCCCATCGTGAGAGAGATCCTACGATTGGTTCTGAATTCGCTTATGTTAAAGTTGGACTGTCTTGGGAATGATGAACCCATCACAGCAACATTAGAGCAAAGATCTGAGAGAGCCAGCAAGAAGATCGTCCGTATGCTCACCGACGCTCTGCTTTCCATTCCGTGCCTGCGACAACACATCACACAAGACAATGTGCTGGACATTTGTACTTACACTGCTGGGAAAATCACCCAAAACCTTTTCTGTAACATTCTTCAAAGCGCTGCAAACGTTCACTTTCTGAGCTGTGATGAAACCTTGCTCACTGCACGGCTCGAAGTCAAAAATGCTATTGTGGAAATGGTTGACAATGGCAGTGATCTACCCCTTTTAAGCTAAGACTAAGAATAAATAAAATATAACTGAATAACTGTGTATTCATCATACTTCCATACACAAAAATAGGTTTGTACACTGAACTCTTACATTATGGTGCCCTATACAATTAAGAATATCTGCCCATTATCTGTAACCTGATTAATGGCTTCCACTGAATTCAAATTAATTTGGAGAGGAGATTTTGTTTTTAAAGTCAGCCCTCCAAAAGATGACTCCTCTCTTAACAACTGGTTTTTCGTCTTTCACTATTCTTTGATTGCTTTTCACAAGAAAGTTATTATGGTGAAAGTGTTCTATGGAAAATGAGACACGGGTTTTTTCCCCAAAAATAATATTTCAAGTTTTTGTAAGCCATTGTAACATAAATCAGCGTGGACATTGAACATCACGCTCAAATATTGAATGAACCCATTTAAAGCATCATTCAATTAAAATGCATTGCTCATAAGTTGAATAGAAATTGTATCTATGTACCAATTAATTTTCTTTTATTAAGTTGGAATGTCCTGTCTTGATATTCACAATTTAACGAGATATTGAAAATGCCTCAATATCATAGGCGGAGTTTGACTTTTGGAGCAGGGGGGGCACAACATGTTGATGACCCCGAAACGCAGTGTCAGCAATAAAATTAACTTACAATAATATTTATAATAATAAGTTGAAAATAAGCCTTTTTTGTTTCCCATCATTCTTTAGGGGAATTCTAAATCAGGCTGCTTAGGCAATACTTTTCGCCAAGATCGTCATTCATTGAATATGGTATGCCCGCTGGTGTCGTGCCAATGGAGTTCCCCCAGTCAAAAAGTGTTTCTACTGGGCGGAGCCATATAGAGGGAGATTTGTGGGTTTGGGTTTTCTTTGTTTTTTGTTTTTTTTTATTTGATTGTTTTTTTTCTTGTATGTTTGTTTGTTTGTTTGTTTGTTTGTTTGTTTGTTTTTTGATTGAAGCAACTTTTTTGATAGAGGTAATGTTGATATGTGTTTGGGCCACATTTTGGCCAGGACTTTTTGTCTTTATTATTCAGTCAAAAAATGAGTTGCTTCAAAAAATATAGAGCATATTTTCAAAAAGAAAAATCACTTCAAGCAACAAAAGAAAAAATTCAATCAAAGAAAATTTTTAAGAATGCGCAAAAATATTTGAGATTGAAAAATTTGCATTTGAACACTTAATTTTTCATTGAAAAAGTTTGATTGAAGGAATCCTTTTTGTGTTTGGGCCATATTATGGGTAGGACATTTGTTTCTAAATCATTCAATCCCCCAAAAAAGTTGCTTCAATCAAAAAAAAAAATATTTTTCAATCAAAGAAAAAAAATCATTTGACAAATAAAATTGCCCTCCCCCAATTTTTTTTTTTTTTTTTTTTTTTTTTTTTTGGGGGGGGGGGGTTATATGCAAAGCAAATGACCATCTAAGGTGCTAGTCACATGATCTGTTCGAAAAAAACAAATAATTTTGACCCAGGATAAAAATGTATTTTTCTTGTTCATTTCATTGGGTTTTGTTGCAGTTTTCTATTGCTTTACAACTTTTATATACTGTATATAGGAAAGTCAATTTCATGCAATGACATCTTTCGGCCGCTAGGGGGGGGCTGCCCCCCCTTAAAATAAAATATAGTTTCAAGACTGAAACTATATTGAGTCAACATACTTTCAGTCTTGGTATGATCACCTAAATGAACCAATGAGCTTAAATCATGGGATTGGTTTGGCACAGAGCAGTATTATATGTATCCAGAGGTAAAATCATTAGTGTTTCCAATATTTTTGAGACTATCGTGCTTCATGGTGCTTCTAAACCATACCTCCTGAGATTATATTGTGCGCCATCCTCTCATATTGGATATTTGTTGTTGTTCACAAAACTCTGCAATAGAGGCAATGCAAAATTTAGTTAGGGTTACCCCGATTTATCATGTGCGGCCCTACAATTTCTATTTGCGCCCTTAAAATTTCAGGTTGGGGTAATTGTGCTTCTAGTAAAAATAAATAAATAAATAAATAAATTAAACCTGGAACTCCGCCTAGGAGGATCAATCCTGTGTGAGGGCCTCTTCGAAAAATAACCTCAACATCCCCCAAAAAGTAGACTGTACCCAGCACTTCATTAGAATGGTTTATTTACAAGAATACTTTACAATTTAATACAGTAAATGAACAATATGCAGGTTGTTAATATTCATTAGATGGTGGGGGTTTATTATACCATCATTAATAAAGGCAACAAATCCATCACATCAGACATTCTTCTAAACAGGCCTGCAAAAAAATAATAAATAAATAAATAAATAAATAGAAAAATTGGAACTGCAAACTATCTCTCAATTCTAAGCTCAACTCTATTAGACCTATTCAACATGGTTGAAACACTTTGATCAACTGGAGACTTTTAAAGTAAAGAAACATAAAATCTTGTAAGATGCATTATTATATTATTCCCCTGTAATGAATAATTCATCGTGATTTTGTGAGCACATTTTTTCCGGCATTAAAAAAGTGGCATGATGACATCAACTCATTGACGCTACAGGTAATGTTTTAATGAACATTTTCACATTTACAAAAAAAGAGAAAAAAGTGTAGCTTTAATCCGAACTGTAAATGAGTACTATGGTCAGACCAAGCATTATTGTGTTGATAAAGGCAGACCAAATTTTTTAAACAGCTTTATTATGCACTTCATGATATCTGTCCAATATGTGCACATCTTAACATTGCAAAAGAAAACAAATGATTTTCATATTAACAACTGGTAACTTTCCCTCCTAAATGATTTTAAATATATATAATATATACAGTAGACTCATGTTTCATGGATATCACGTTGCATATTGTTTTTAGACTAAGAAAGCTGCAATTACATTCTCTTATAAATTCGTCATTCACCAGACCTTATCTCATCCCATTTGTATTCAATCACTTTTAAAACAATAACAGGATAATAAATTAGACAGCTCATTATCTGCATCTACTATTGGTGAGCCCTTATGAAATGTGCATCTTCACATTTAGCATGAATGTAAAGTTTTCCTACAGAGCTAAGAAGCATCTGCAGTGATGAATTGCCATACGTATGAATTAAGGCTGCCTACTGTACTCTAAACTGTAAGGACAATGAAATGACTGCAATTGGAAGAGCTAGCGGGCAGGAGAGAAGAACCCCTGCTGTTTGGTGTGTCATGTACACAGTGATTTTTTCCCCCCTCATGCTAATGTACTATAAACTCTGAAATATCTAGGATTGTTTGTAATATTGGATGAGGGTTTAGTGCAATGTTGAATACACAGTGGGTTATCAAGTCAGTGACCAATTTTAAGTAAACTGTAGTGCAAACTGAATCCTACTGTTGACAATAAATGTAATATACCATGTTAAAATTCTGGATTATACAGTATATATATTTCAATCAACAAGGGGATTACAGTATTACCTAATTAAAAGACTAGAGCGGTCTGAATCCTTACAATCTGACACATTTGGAAAAATTATTGATAGTCTCCTAGGAAAATATAACTGTATTCTCCCTTAAGAGCAAAAGGTGCATCAACATTTGTTCTGCAGCTCACTTACTTGCAACCAGGGGCGGACTGGTAATCTGTGGGTTCTGGAGGATCACAGAACGGCCGGTGCCCTGGACGGCCGGCGGCCGCCATTCATTATGCATCACTGTTTTTATCCCCCCATCCTCTGATTATCTACAGTTCGCATCCAATCCGACAGGTGGCAGCAATGCGCCTGGCTTTTCACCGCCAATCTGATAGACTAGGAACGACGAAAGCACAGAGTAGCCTTCATTGGTTCCTTCCTTGTGGAAGCAAAATAGCGACGAGTGTTAATGCACAATATGGATGGTGGTGGCAAAAAAAATGAAAAGAGCAGGGTGGCGCGGAGAAGGTTAGAGAGAAAAAATTAAAGAAACTGGAGAGTGAAGCATTAAAATGTTATAAATCGACAAATATTTTCGCAAGCAGCAGTCTGGCTGCAACGGCCACGCCGGGTAACAACAGCTCAGCTCCCGGCGATGGTGAGAGGGAGCTGCAGCCGCTCTGACGTGCAGACGGTGCTGGGAGAGAGAAAAGAAGAGGGAGGGGGCAACGATAAACTGTTGGAAGTTCCCCAGACAAGCGCAGGGCAAGTAAATTGGTATGAAGAGGGTTACTTGCTCTGTAAACTGGCAATTGTTATCCATCAGGTAGCTACATTTTAAATCAAATAAATGACAATTAAAGGGTTAGTGCCAGCTAGTCGATGTACCCGTTTGCAATCGTGTCAAGTTACAGTATGCTAGTCCTACTATCCCTCTCTTAAGAAAAAATATTTTAGCCGTAAAACAATGTATGCACACGCAGCATAGCAATATTAATTCAGAAGAAATATAACAAAATATTAATAAAATGAATGGTTTTACTTTAAAGTTTAGGTAGTTAAATTGATGTTATATACATTATTAATCATTTATATATCGTTTTGTTTTCTGGTTAATACTTTCCAATGAAGTTTATGTATACAGGATTTGTCTTGAAATGTGTATTGTATTTTCATTGAAATTTATTATTTGTATGGCAAGATTAATTATGGCAGGGGTCTCCAAACCGGTCCTCAAGGGCCGCTGTGGGGCCTGGTTTTTGTTTTAACCGATCGAGTACCGACAGTTTAACCAATGAAGTTTCTGCTAAAACAAGCAGCACCTGACTGCAATCAACTGATTACACTTGTAAGACACCAGATTGGTGCAGAGGTTTTGTCTTGTTTTGTTGGAATGAAATCCTGCGCCCGCCGCAGCCCTATGTGGAATAGTTTGGAGACCACTGAATTATGGCATAAACAATGAAGTCATTTTATAGACAGAGATCTATAGAGATATATTATAATCAATTGGATACGTAAAACTTGCTTTGAAAAATAAATTCTTTCATTTGTTTATTCAGGTTGATCATAGAGCTAGTACAGAAAATGAATCCAACTCCAGTTCAGCATTGCAGTACTTTGAGCGCCCGTAGTCAGACAGTCACAGTCTAGACACATTTTCTTCATTTTTCTCTCAAAGTGCACGAAATTGGTGCATTTTACAATAAAATGTAAAAAAAAAAAAAAAAAATTCTCCCGGGAGGGGCATGTTCCCGGACCCCCCTATGGGGTCTGTGTTTCCCTTCGTATAGCGATTCTTATGGGCTGGGCTGAGTCAAAGTCCAGGGCTGCTTTTTAGTCCCAGTCCGCCCCTGCTTGCAACCAGCATAGTGGCCTGCCTTGTTGCACATTACTACACCTTCCCGCCTCTATGGGTTTTACATTTGCCCAATTTCAGATATTTTGTTTAGAGACAGCAATGTTTTCAAGATTCACATTTGTTTTCTATGTAAATTACAACTGGAAAGAATTGTGATTAAAGTTTCACACAATACGCGCGCAGATGAGTTGCTTGCACAGCGGTGCCTTGATTTATACAATAAGAATAAGAGACGCAAAGTTTTTTTTTCTTTTTTTTTTTGATACAAGTAGTCACTTTGATGATTGTTTGCTTTGACATATCTGAGAACTAAAAAAAGAATCTGAATTACACACACTTTCTGGAAGCAGTGAAGTTTACTGTCCTTCCTACCAGGCTTTGTACTGCTTAAAACAATGCTTTTCAAAAGTACTATGTGAGTCACATAATGCCTACAGTGCGACCAGAAAAAGAAAAAAAAAACATAAATTGTAAAAAAAATAAATAAATAAAATAAAATAAATATATAAAAAGATGGGACTAATAATTTGTTCCGAGGCTTTATGTCAAGATTGTTATTATATTACCAAGGTACATACACCTCAAGCACAATCTTGTACTAGAGGTGATTCGATTCATTTTAATGAGGAAAGTAAAAAAAAACATTTTTAGAAATAAAACATTGTTAAATAACAATGTTTTGAGTCACAAGTATGATCATAGACCAAATGGAGGGCCATCTTTAATTTTTTGTTTGTTTGTTTGTTTGTTTTTTTGTGCATGTCTGTTTTTCACACTTTTTGATGTTTTGTGCTTTTTCCCGTCCAGACTTTAGACACAGTCACTATGTGTTACCTAAGGAATGCAAAGCTTTCATGACTTCATCACATAGGAGAATATGTCCCTACATATATAAGTCAACAAACTGCAGTACATGTTGATATAGAACAGGGGTCTTGAAACTATTCCACATAAGGATGCAGAGGGTGCAGGATTTCATTCCAACAAAACAAGACGGCACTTTAAACCAATCTTGTGTCTTACAAATTTAATCAGTTGATTGCAGTCAGGTGCTGCTTAATTTAGCAGGAACCTCATTGGTTAAACTGTCTGTGCACAATCGGTAGGAACAAAAACCAGAACCCTTGAGCACCGGTTTGGAGACTTCTGATATAGAATAACTTTTGCCAAACAATACTTTTTCTTCAATGTGCTTCACATTGATCAATTATATAAAAAAAATAAAAAATCTGAAAGCTTGTTTTAAAAAAGAATTCTGCCATTTTTCTGTCACTGCACTAACCAAGAAGAGCAGGGAAATATTTGTCATGTTGGAGCCATCACGCAGACATAATGGCATATTATGAGAGTTATGTGTGAAAATGCAGTTTTCTCAGCATCCCACTTAGTTTGCAGCGCTTTATAAAAGGCAAAAGCAGTTTGTTGCATTTTCGTCTGTTAGGCATCTGAAGCTGTGGATTACAGGGTCTGCGTCCTTCTCAGGACCTCATATGAGAACAGTTGATACGTGCTTTTGTAAATCATTGTTACCACATACCAGAACTGACTGATGATCTTTCTGTGCTCCACATTTTCAACCGTTCCCTTTTAAAAGTCACCAAGTACCTTGACTGTTCATATCAGTCTACTAGGGCTGAATTAGTTCGCTTTGTCCACATTTCAGTAATGTTGTTCTTGACGTTCTCAAAGCATACAAAGCATTATCTCCTGTATTCAAGGATTTTTTACAATTGTGTTTCATTGCAGTTGTTTGCTGGTTAATGTTTGGGGATTGAGTGTCTAATAGGTGGAATGCGAGCATGTCGTTATCAATCGAGCATCTCTGCATTTAGAAAAGGACCGGGCTGAGCTGAGTGATGGATTCGGATGCATAGTCAAGAGGTAACGATCTCCCTCGCTGGGTGCCTCCATCCCTACGGTGCCTCAACAGCTGAAAAATATTCTATAACAGCGAGCAAGACAAGCAAGTTGTAAGAAATTGACCCCTTGAAGAAAAAAAAACTATTTAGTCATGCTAAGATTTTAAGTAAACAAAATTCAAATTCTTAAATTCTTTAAAGATGCTTGTTATTTTGAGTACAGTAATTTTCGGACTATAAGGGCGATTTCACATTAGACCAAGAGGACCAGGGTCCGGTTGGAGAGCTACCTCGCAACACTTGCAAATGACTTGTTGATAAGGTTCAGGATTCACACGGCGCCAGCCGAACTTTCCAAGCAGCATCACGTGGACGAAAGGCAAATCAATGATTGGACAAATAGAAGAGGAAATATCTTCCTCCTGCGAGGCGAGTGAGCGTGGAACTGCACGTAATGTAGTATAGCATAGCAAGTCGCCGCTCGGCCAGCTGCGGCGTCGCTCCCTCCCGACTCGATGCCGAGCGAACTGGAGTATATTAAAAATGAATAGGGGAAAATTAAAACGAATATGCCGTAAATTAATGCTTAACTACACGGCGAAGACAAAGAGTAAGAGAGCGGCGTTCAGTTGTTGTGCAGCTAACATAGCAGGATTTGTCTGAGGGGATCTTTTCTACATGTCCGTCTATGATCAAACATAAGTAAATAGTCCTTTACTGCTGGCGTGATGCGAAAAATAAACAAATTAATCCACAAAATCAGATGAATCCGCAGTCCATCTGCATGCAATAAAGCAATGCTGTATTGTGAGACGCTGACTCGGGTGACGTCACATTTACATTTGTCTTAAACCCAAGACTGGAGCCGGAAGTAACTCGTTTTCATAGCGCGAGATTCAAAAATTGTATATATAAAATGATTGCTTCCACACTCATGCTTTCCATTTCATTCAGGAGCATTAAACACTGCGTGAAATATGAAATAAACGTGCTTTTTGGTGTCATACGCACTTTAAGGCAAAACACTACCGCTTATGTCCACCGGCGTCACTAAATCGACCAAAACTCAAAAGTGACCAAGTGTTTCTTTAAATCTATTATTAACTCATTTGCTCCCAAAAACGTATAAATACGTTCTATTTTTAATTGTTTCAGTGTCCCAAAAACGTATTTATACGTCTTTTACGTTTTTTTTTCACAAGAGACATCTCTAGGCTCTGATGCAACTTCACTCCAAAGCACATTGCACAAAATCCATTTTAAAGCAATAAAACTGGCCACTGGAGCGCAGTAGCGCATTTGGTAAGAACTCATAATGGACCATGGAAGTGAAGTGAAGAGAAATAGTCAGGAAACGGAAGTTGGAAGGAGTAAGAAGCGTGAGAAAAATGTGGACAACGATGTAAAACACAAGGCAAACGACACTGGAGGAGTGTTTTGGAAAGAAAACGACACAATCGTCAAAGTGTAGCGGATGACGTTGTTGAGTCTGTGTTGCTCATTGAGTAGAGTTCGCGTTGCCGTGTTCAGCCGCTCGTGTGTCTCGTTACTCTCTAGTGCACGGGTCCCCAAACTTTTTCCTGCGAGGGCCACATACAGGGGCGGACTGGTAATCTGTGGCTTCTGGAGGATCACAGAACGGCCGGTGCCCTGGACGGCTGGCGGGCGCCATTCATTATGCATCACTGTTTTTATCCCCCCATCCTCTGATTATCTACAGTTCGCATCCAATCCGACAGGTGGCAGCAATGCGCCTGGCTGTTCACTGCCAATCTGATGGAAGAACGAAGAAAGCACAGAGTAGCCTTCATGTTCATTGGTTCCTTGTGGAAGCAAAATAGCGACGAGCGTTAATGCATGGTGGTGGCAAAAAAAGAAAAGAGAAGGGTGGCGCAGAGAAAGTTAGGGAGAAAATTTTAAAGAAACTGGACAGCGAAGCATTAGAACGTCATAAATTGACAAATATTTTCGCAAGCAGCAGTCTGGCTGGTAACAGCAGCCCAGCCCCCGGCGATTGTGAGAGTGGGAGCGGCAGCCGCTCTGACGTGCAGCCGGTGCAGGGAGAGAGAAAAGAAGAGGGAGGGAGTAATGATAAGCTGGTGGAAGTTCCCCAGGCAAGCGCAGAGCAAGTAAGTAGGGATGAAAAATGTTTCTTGCTCGGTATACTGGCAATTGTTATCCACCAGGTAGCATCATTTTAAATGAAATAAATGACAATTACAGGGTTAGTGCCAGCTAGTCCATGTACCCGTTTGAAATCGTGTCAAGTTACAGTATGCTAGTCCTACTATCCCTCTCCTAAGAAAAAATATTTTAGCTGTAAAACAACGTATGCACACGCAGCAGCAATATTAATTCAGAAGAAATATAAAATATTAATATATTAATTCAGAAGAAATATAAAATATTAATGAAATGAATGGTTTTACTTTAAAGTTTAGGTAGCTAAATTGATATGATATATATTTTTAATCATTTATATATCGTTTTGTTTTCTGGTTAATACTTTCCAATGAAGGTTATGTATGAAGGATTTGTCTTGAAATGTTTATTGTATTTTCATTGAAATGTATTATTTGTGTGGCAAGATTAATTATGGCATAAAAAATGAAGTCATTTCATAGGCACAGTGGATAGGTGCTATTATAGTCAATTGGATACATAAAACTTGCTTTAAAAAATAAATTCTTTAATTTGTGTATTCAGGTTGATTATAGAGCTCGGGCAGAAGATGAATCCAATTCCAGTTCAGCCTTGCAGTACTTTGAGCGCCCCAAGTCAGACAGTCACAGTCTAGACACATTTTTTACTTACCACCCTCAGAAGACAAAACACCTGACTGTACAAAGAGTATTCATAATCGAAGATGGCACAGATAGAAAATGGCTAACATACTGCGAAGAAAATCATAAAGTACTGTATATTGTATATGTATAGTAATGCAATGTGTAGTTTTTCATAGCCGCTTCATTTTTCTCTCAAAGTGCACGAAATTGATGCATTTTACAATAAAATGTAAAAAAAAAAAAAAAAACATTCTCCAAGGGGGGCATGTCCCCCGACCCCCCTAGAGGGTCTGTGTTTCCCTTCCTACAGCGATTCTTGTGGGCTGGGCTGAGTCAAAATCCAGGGCTGCTTTTTGGTCCTAGTCCGCCCCTGGCCACATACAGTAACTTTTCCCTTCTCTAACAGTTTGTAACAGAAAAAGTGTGACGATTGCAGAGTGCCTAAATATGAAAATTTATTGTTTTTCAGAAAGCCACAATCAAATAACCCTTTCTGGATTCTTCACGGAACAAAATAAAATAAAATAAAAATATGATATAATATAATATAACATAATATAATATAATATAATGAGGGCTGTCAAAATTATCGCGTTAACGCGCGGTAATTAATTTTTTAAATTAATGACGTTAAAATATTTGACGCAATTAACGCACATGTCCCGCTCAGACAGTATTCTGCCTTTTGGTAAGTTTTACAGCAAGGTTTTTACTGCTGTCTAACAGCGAACTCTTGTGGTCGCTTTGCGACATGGTTTATTGCTTTCTTGCCAGTTCAATATGGCTGCACGACGTCTCGGGCTGATAATGTTGTGCTTTTATGATCCTTGGACAAGATTTGTCCGTAAGTATGGTTGTTGTAAAGAATGTACATATTATGTTAGTAAGCGAAATGTTATATTTTTTGTATGAGACGCTTTTTGTTTATGTTTAGAGAACCTGTATAGCGTGCTAAGCTAACGTTGTTGCTAATGCAATGCTTGTGTACTTTTTTTTGTAGTTTCACTACGGTCTAAAGAGGACAGTGGTTTGAGGCCATTTTATTAATAAATCAGATGAAAAAGGAAGAAGTCTGATTATTAAGGCGTTGTTCACTAGCTTTCTAGCTTTGGAAAAAGTAGACACTTCGGAGTGAGGACAGCATAGACAGATTTAAATGACAGTAGAGTGAAATGCCCACTACAGTCCTTATGTACCGTATGTTGAATGTATATATCCATCTTGTGTCTTATCTTTCCATTCCAACAAATTATTTTACAGAATATATACATAATTTACAGAAAAATATGGCATATTTTATAGATGGTTTGAATTGCGATTAATTGCGATTAATTAATTTTTAAGCTGTAATTAACTCGATTAAAAATGTTAATCGTTTGACAGCCCTAAATATAATATAATATAATATAATATAATATAATATAATATAATATAATATAATATAATATAATATAATATAATATAATATAATATAATATAATATAATATAATATAATATAATGAATAATACTGACACTATGAATTAAGGCCAGGAAATAAATAACACTATTGAGAAAAAAAAAAAAAAATCAAAATGCTCTCTGGTATTGTTCAGGGGGCCGGACCAAATGTGGAGACGGGCCGTATCCGGCCCGCGGGCTGTAGTCTGGGGACCCCTGCTCTAGTGTCTCGTGACTCAGCCGGAAATGCGCACGGCTAAATTAGTTCCCCCCCAGGAACACAACATGCTCCACACAAGTCCCCTAGGTGAGTTCTGTTATGAGGTAGTGGTCACTACAAAAGAAAGATTAAAAAAAAAATCTATCTTGGTGAGACAGGCAGTAATGAGGGAAAGGTTTACCCCCGTCTGGCGAGACAGCCGCGGCCACAACAGCTCAATAGTTTAGTTATGTGTAAATAAATTGTTACTTTGCTATCAAAAGCTCTATTTGTCTTGTTGTTTATGTTATTTTGTAGAAGGAAAACATTATTCAAATGTTTGGGATGTCACAAAAGCAAAAAATAGCTGTGTTAAAGTCAAAGTTATGTTTGAAATGTATGCTTTTACAACAGCCCAATTTCTCTGTTTTTTTCATCAGAAATGGGAAAATTGCTCAAACTAAGTTATTTTCTTATGCTGATGTCTAAAGAATGGAAAAAGATATGAACTAACTTTTTTTTCTGCTGAAAGAAGAGAGTCCAATATTTCTTTTGCTGGGTTCCATGTTTATATAGCAATAGAACAGAAATTTCTGTGGGCCTTGCAAAGTCAGTCAAAATCCAGTAAAATGGCCGGGTGCGAAGGGGGTTGCTCCGGTGAAAATGGCTGGGAGTGAATGAGTTTTAAAAAAAAAAAAATCTATTACAGCTTTTGTGGTGACACAGATGACCTGAATGTTTCATTACAAAAACGTAGGCATCATTATTGTTATCTACACAGGCTAACCCATCTAAAAGTGTGGGCGTTATTGTTCTGATTTTATATACTATTGATATAGACGAGAGAATGAGTGAGAAATAATGTACAAAAAGTAATCAGAGCAATAGGTGGCTACTTTGAATTAATTTGAAGAAACATTTTCATGTATTTCACCTTTTTTCTGAGTACATAATTCTACATGTGCTCATTCATGTTGATACCCTTAGTGAGATTCTACAGTGTAAATAGGCATAAAAATCAAGAAAACGTACGAACGAGATGTTTTAAAGTGTGGAATGTACTGTATGCAGAACGTAATATGCATGGACAAACTTGACGTCCGGTGGTGACCCCTAGTGGTGCAAAACACAGGTGTTGTGCCAAAAAATAGACGCCCCGCGTGAAATGTCCCCCCTGACGGGAACGCTTATTTATAACGCTTTATTGAGGGTTTATTTTATTTTATTTTATTTTATTTTATTTATGTGTTTATTTATTTTATTATTGCGCGCCCACACGTCACTCGTACAGTTTTTTCTTACCAATCGATGGCCATGGAAACGATTTTCTTGTACCGTGAATGTTTTATTTTACTCTGCATGAACTAATAAATCTCATACCTGTGTGATTGTCATTGGGATATGGTCGTGAAAACCTGTAGACTAATACATCTCTGTTCAAAGATGGTTATGTGGCCCAGTCCAAGATTTGTTACTAAAATACAGTACTAGTATTTTGTGTAATTTATTTATTTAAAACTGATTGTACAGTCGTAAATCCATTACTGTAATGCGTCCATGAAAACATTTGACGTGTTCACCTCAATAAAGCGTTATAAATAAGTGTTCCCGACAGGGGGGACATTTCACGCGGAGCGGCTATTTTTCGGCACAACACCGGCAAAACCACATTATTGTAGCCCATTTAAATAATCTATCTGCAATCGGATGATTAAAAAAAGTTTAGAATGATGATCATATCTGCGACAATCTAATGGGTTTACTTTCGTCTTTTATTTTGCAAGGTAAACACCCTGTTTGTCTGTTGCTACATTTTGAAGTGTGATCATTGTGCTGTGTTAGCTTAATGGAATTTACTTGATTAGAGGTTGACCCAACGAACAGGAGGTGCTTCTCTTTCGTCAACAACACCTTGAAAGAAGACTCAAGTTGACAACTTGTCCTATGCTGCAAAATAGGCATTTATATTTTTTATTTACTTCATTTATTTTATTAAGTGTCCCCGGCCCAGTATTCATGATGTGAATTTGTGAAGGTAACTTTCGTTTCTGTAGTTTTCTCGTTGGTCGACTTGAAATCATACCTTCAATAAATCAGCGGTTAAGGAGGAAGTAATTTTTGATTAATTAACTTTCAGTATTGCCCCTTTGGTGGTCCTGTGGTCATTTGCTCATTAATTTTCGATAACAACACATTAAGTCCTTTGGTCTTTCATCTCTCACGACATCACAGGCAGAGCTTCAAACTGTCGGTTTGCAAGTGGTCTTTTCCTCTTTCATCTTTGATGACGTCACAGTAAGACCGCATATATAAATTTTGTAGAGAGGCTGGATTTACTCTCATTTACCTTCAGGTATCATCATTTAGTACTTATTTTTTCTCACACAATCAGTCTAGAAAGCAGCAGAGAGCTTTTCTCATAAATCCAGCAATGGGGGTTCTATCTTTTATGAGGTACAGTATTTAAACACTTTAGAAATGTAACGTTTGGTGATTATCATCTTAATTATTATCATCATGAATATTATCATTATCATTTTTCATATAACGATCGAAATACTGAGTAAGGGGAGTATCACACTTGCAAAATGCAGACTTGAAACATTTAAGTTCCCTTACAATTAAAGGAAGGTTGGGGTTTAGTTTGCGAAAAAGCATTACAATAACACACTAAAAAAAAATTTGTAATCTTGATGGTCAGCTTGTATCTCATGATATGCCATTTTTATGTTTTGTTTTTTTTATGTTGCATTATCCTGATACTCCCAAAGATGTTATGTTTGTATTTTAAAATTAGACTTTTTTTTTTTTGTCTTTTTCTTTAGAGCTCACTTCAATGTGAATGTTGACAATGCAATTGAAGAACTCCTTCATATGCAACCCGCTTCTTTATCAGAGCAGGAGCTGTACATGTACAATATAGAGGTAAGCTATGTCAAATTTAATACATTTGGAAGCTCATAGTGTGCCTTAGTGGAGCATATCAAGATTTTTTTTTTGTGTGCGTACTTCTGCAGAAGACATACATGAGGCAATTTATGCTCTTGGAGAAGGAGAACGAGGTTCCGTCCCATCTGTCAGCCGAAAATATGAAGCAGTGGTTACTGAACAAGAGAAGTTTCCAGCATGAGTGAGTACCAGTGGGGTCATGTAACATACTCTGTAGAAATATGTGGAATAATCAATTATTTATGTCCATTTTAAAGGTTCTGCAGTATTGAAGTGAAAGTGCATCCCGGGATGTTCGAGCTTCTTCGTGTGGTAAGTACAGAATAATAGTTAAGATATTGAATGTGCAGTTGTTTTAATTGTAGACTCAGTGTGACGTCTGACTTTTTTATAATGGAATATTGTCCATGGTTTTTGAAGAAGGAGGACAGGTGTCAGGAATAAGTTTGAGGTATTACAATATCCTGGATAACTTAATCTGTTGTAGTAATTTGATGTAGAGAGTGAAACTACTTCACAGTAACAGTATTTTACGTATATCTAGGTTTGGGTTCGTTCCTATTCACTTGAACGAATCAGTATAATGAGGATGAGTTTTGCTTTTTGAAATTAACTACCGGAATGAACTGATATTCTAAATAAAATCTATGGAGATGGACTGTATTGTATTTACAGCATCTAATTTTAAACCAATGACTCCAGTTGAAACACTCATGTCATATGTATCACTCTTTTTTTTTGGTTTTGTTTTTTGCCAAATTTAAATAGAACAATTGTCAGAACAAAACTTCAAAGATGTCACTACATAATCAGCTTGTTGCAAGATGTCAACCTTTAACTCGTGACTGTGTTCATGTATGCAGGCTTGGACTAGGGCAAGGATAATGTGTCTGAATCAGATGCACTGGCAAGTCTGCAAAGATTTCACCCTTGAAGAACGCCTTTCGGGGTTGTTCAATAGAAAGGTAAGGAAATTATTCTCCACACTAAATTAACCATGTGCAGCAATTCAGAAACTCATCATTTTTGTCTTATGAAGGTCACCATCGAAGGCCTCCAAAAATTCCTTTCAATAGTGACTCCCCTGGCTGAAGAGAACATCAAAACATACGTCCATCATCTATACCGCTCTCTGCAAGTATCATTGAGCAGCAGTGAGATGACCGAGACACAAAGACTGACACTGTACCCAGATTTTCACCGTGCTACTGCGCCTATCGTGAGAGAGATCCTTCGATTGGTTCTAAATTCGCTTATGTCAAAAATGAACTCTCTTGAGAATGATGAACCCATCACAGCAACATTAGAGCAAAGATCTGAGAGAGCCAGCAAGAAGATCGTCCGTATGCTCACCGACGCTCTGCTTTCCATTCCGTGCCTGCGACAACACATCACACAAGACAATGTGCTGGACATTTGTACTGACACTGCTGGGAAAATCACCCAAAACCTTTTCTGTAACATTCTTAAAAGCGCTGCAAACGTTCACTTTCTGAGCTGTGATGAAACCTTGCTCACTGCACGGCTCGAAGTCAAAAATGCTATTGTGGAAATGGTTGACAATTGCAGTGATCTACCCCTTTTAAGCTAAGACTAAGAATAAAAACAATATAACTGAATTACTGTTTATTCCTCATACTTCCATACACAAAAATAGGTTTGTACACTGAACTCTTACAGTATGGTGCCCTATACACTTAAGAATATTTGGCTATTATTTGTAACCTGATTAATGGCTTCCACTGAATTGAAATTAATTTGGAAATGAGATTTTGTTTTTAAAGTCAGCCCTCCAAAAGATGACTCCTCTCTTAACAACTGTTTTTTCTTCTTTCACTATTCTTTGATTGCTTTTCACAAGAAAGTTATTATGGTGAAAGTGTTCTGTGGAAAATGAGACACGGGTTTTATCCCCAAAAATAATATTTTAAATTTTTGTAAGCCATTGTAACATCATTCAGTGTGGACATTGAACATCACGCTCAAATATTGAACGAACCCATTTAAACCATCATTCAATTAAAATGCATTGCTCATAAGTTGAATAGAAATTGTATCTGTGTATCAATTAATTTTCTTTTATCAAGTTGGAATGTCCTGTCATGATATTCACAATTTAATTTAGAGTTTGACTTTTGGGGCAGGGGAGGCACAACATGTTGATGACCCCGAAATGCAGTGTCAGCAATAAAATGAACTTACAAGAATATTTATAATCATAAATTGAAAATAGGCGTTTTTTTGTTTCCCATCATTCTTGCGGAGAATTCTAAAGCAGGCTGCTTAGGCAATACTTTTCACCAAGATCGTCATTCATTGAATATGGTATGCCCACCGGTATCGTGCCGATGGAGTTACCCCAGTCAAAAATTGTAACCCCTGGGCGGCGCCATATGGAGGTAGATATGTGTCTTTATTATTCAATCAAAAAAAAAAAAGTTGTTTCAATCAAAATATGTATTTTCAATCAAAAACAAAAGTCGCTTCAATTTAAAAAAAAGTGTTTGAAAGCAAAAATAAATTTGAAACAAAATGTATTTGACAGCTATTTTTCTTTGGGTTTGGGTTTTCTTTGATATTTAAAAAAAATTTTTTTTTATTATTTAATGAAGCAACTTTTTTGTTTGAGGTAATGTTGATATGTGTTTGGGCCACATTTTGGCTAGAACGTTTATGTCTTTATTATTCAATCAAAAAATGAGTTGCTTCAAAAAATATATATTTTCAAAAAGAAAAATCACTTCAAACAACAAAAGAAAAAATCTATCATAGAAAATGTTTTTGAATGCGAAAAAATATTTGAGATTGAAAATTTGGCATTTGAACACTTAATTTTTCATTGAAAAAGTTTGATTAAATCAATCCTTTTTGTGTTTGGGCCATATTATGGGTAGGGCATTTGTTTCTAAATCATTCAATCCCCCATAAAAGTTGCTTTAATAAAAATAAATATATATTTTCAATCAAAGAACAAAAAAAAAATCATTTGAAAAATAAAATTGCCCTCCCCTATTTTTTTCGGGGGGGATTATATGCAAAGTCACATGATCTGTTCGAAAAAAAAAAAAACTAATTTTGACCCAGTATAATTTTTTTTGTTGTTGTTCATTTCATTCATTTTTGTTGCAGTTTTATTGCTTTACAAGTTTACAACTTTTACATATATAGGAAAGTCAATTTCATGCAATGACACTTTTCGGCCAAAGATCAAATATAGTTTCAAGACTGAAACTTTATTGACTCAATATAGTTTCAGTCTTGGTATGATCACAAAAATGAACCAATGACCTTAAATCATGGGATTGGTTTGGCACAGAGCAGTATTATATGTATCCAGGGGTAAAATCATTAGTGTTTCCAATACCTTTGAGACTATTGTGCTTTATGGTGCTTCTAAACCATATCTCATGAGATCATGTTGTGCGCCATCCTCTCATATCGGATATTTGTTGTTGTTCAAAAAATTCTGCAATTGAGGCAATGCAAAATTTAGTTTTCAATGTATTTATTCATAATTCAATGAAAATTATTGGAATTGAAAATGGTTACATTTATTTATAGATTTATCATGCGCGGCGCTAAATTTCTATTTGCGCCCTTAAAATTTAAGGTTAAGGGTAACTGTGCTTCTAGTAAAAAAAATAATAACAATAACAGGATAATAAATTAGACCGCTCATCATCTGCATCTACTATTGGTTAGCCCTTATGAAATGTGCATCTTTACATTTAGCATGAATGTAAAGTTTTCCTACAGAGTTAAGAAGCATCTGCAGTGATGAATTGCCATACGTTTGAATTAAGGCTGCCTACTGTACTCTAAACTGTAAGGACAATGAAATGACTGCCAATGGAAGAGCAAGCGGGCAGGAGAGTAAAGCCCTGCTGTTTGGTGTGTCATGTACACAGTGATTTTTTTTCACTCATGCTAATGCACTATAAACTCTGAAATTTCTAGGATTGTTTGTAATATTGTGCTAAGGTTTAGTGCAATGTTGAATACACGGTGGGTTATTATCAAGTCAGTGACCAATTTTAAGTAAACTGTAGTGCAAACTGAATCCTACTGTTGACAATAAATGTAAAATACCATGTTAAAATTCTGGCATCTACAGAATATAAATATATTTCAATCAACAAGGGGATTACAGTTTTACCTAATTAAAAGACTAGAGCAGTCTGAATGCTTACAATCTGACACATTTGGAAAAATTACTGATAGTCTCTTAGGAAAATATAACTGTATTCTCCCTTAAGAGCAAAAGGTTCATCAACATTTGTTCTGCAGCTCACTTACTTGCAACCAGCAGTGGCCTGCCTTGTTGCACTTTACTACACCTTACCGCCTCTATAAGTTTTACAATTGCCCAATTTCAGAAATTTTGTTTAGAGACAGCAATGTTTTCAAGATGGAAATTTGCCATTTCATCAGGGTTCACATTTAATTTTCTATGAAGATGACATCTGGAAAGAATCGTGATTTAAGTTTCACACAATACGCGTGCAGATGAGTTGCTTGCACAGCGGTGCCTTGATTGAAACAGTAAGAGATGCAGTTTTTTTTTTTTTTTTTTTGATACAAGTGGTCACTTTGATATTTTTTTGCTTTGAATTACCTGAGAACAAAAAAAAGAATCTGCACTACATACACTTTCTGGAAGCAGTGAAGTATACTGTCCTTCCTACCAGGCTTTGTACTGTATTTTGTACTGTAATGCTTTTAAAAAATTCTATGTGAGTCACATTATGCCTACAGTGCGACCAGAAATTAAAAAAAAAAAAAAAAAAAAAAAAAAACACAATAAATTGTAAAAAAACAAAAAAACAAAAAACAAAAACAAAAAAAAGATGGGACTAATAATTTGTTCCAAGGCTTTATGTCAATATTATTATTATATTACCAAGGTACATACACCTGAAGCACAATCTTGTACTGGAGGTGATGCGATTCATTTTAATGAGGAAAGCAAAAAAAAAAAAAATGTTTAGAAATAAAATATTGTTAAATAACAATGTTTTGAGTCACATGTCTGTTTTTCACACTTTTTGATGTTTTGTGCTTTTTCCCGTCCAGACTTTAGACACAGTCACTATGTGTTACCTAAGGAATGCAAAGCTTACATGACTTAATCACATAGGAGAATATGTCGCTAAATATATAAGTCAACACACTGCAGTACATGTTGATTTACAACAGGGGTCTTCAAACTATTCCACATAGGGACGCAGTGAGTGCAGGATTTCATTTCAACAAAACAAGACGACGCTACAAACCAATCTTGTGTCTTACAGATTTAATCAGTTGATTGCTGCTTAATTTAGCAGAAACCTTAGAGGTTAAACTGTGTGTGCTCAATCGGTAGGAACAAAAACCAGCACCCACAGCGACCCTGGAGCACTGGTATGGAGACTTCTGATATAGAACAACTTTTGCCAAAAAATATTTTTTCTTCAATGTGCTTCAAATTGATCAATTATATGAAATATTAAAAATATGAAAGCTTTTTTTAAAAAAGAATTCTGTGAATTCTGCCATTTTTCAGTCACTGCACTTACCAAGAAGAGCAGGGAAATATTTGTCGTGTTTATGAGAATTATGTGTGAAAATGCCGTTTTCTCAACATCCCACCTAGTTTGCAGCGCTTTATAAAAGGCAACAGCAGTTTGTTGCAAGCTGAGGTATACAGGGTCTGCGTCCTTCGCAGGACCTCATATGACAACAGTTGATACGTGATTTTGTAATCCATTGTTACCACATACCAGAACTGACTGATGATCTTTCTGTGCTCCACATTTTCAACCGTTCCCTTTTAAAAGTCACCGAGCACCTTGACTGTTCATATCAGTCTATTAAGGCTGAATTAGTTCGCTTTGTCCACATTTCAGTAATGTTGTTCTTGATGTTCTCAAAGCATACAAAGCATTATGTCCTGTATTCAAGGATTTTCTACATTTGTGTTTCATTGCAGATGTTTGCTGGTTAAGGTTTGGGGATTGAGTGTCTAGTAGGTGGAATGCGACCATGTCTTTAACAACCGAGCATCTCTGTATTTAGAAAAGTACCGGGCTGAGCTGAGTGATGGATTCCGATACATGATCAAGAGGTAACGATCTCCCTCGCTGGGTGCCACCATCCCTTCGGTGCCTCAACAGCTGGAAAATATTCTGTAACAGCGAGCAAGACAAGCAAGTTGTAAGAAATTGACCCTGTGAAGAAAAAAAAACTATTTAGTCATGCTAAGATTTTAAGTAAACAAAACTCAAATTCTTACATTCTCTCAAGAAGCTTGTTATTTTGAATACAGTAATTTTCGGACTATGAAGGCGCTTTCACATTAGACCAAGAGGACCAGGGTCCGGTTGGAGAGCTACCTCACAACAACACTTGCAAATGACTTGTTGATAAGGTTCAGGATTCACACGGCGCCAGCTGAATTTTCCAAGTAGCATCACGTGGACGAAAGGCAGATCATTGATTGGACAAATAAAAGAGGAAATAACTCCCTCCTGCGTGGGGAGTGAGCGTGGAACTGCACGTAATGTAGTATAGCATAGCAAGTCGCCGCTCTGCCAGCTGCGGCGTCCCTCCCTCCCGACTCGATCCCGAGCGAACTGGAGTATATAAAAAATGAATAGGGGAAAGTTAAAACGAATATGCCGTAAATTAATGCTTAACTACACGGCGAAGACAAAGAGTAAGAGAGCGGCGTGCAGTTGTTGTACAGCTAACACGGCAAAAATACGTTCTCTTTTTAATTGTTCAAGTGTCCCAAAAATGTATTTATACGTCTTTTACGTTTTTTTTCACAAGAGACATTTCTAGGGTTCTGATGCAACTTCGCTCCAAAGCACAATGTTCAAAATCCATTTTAAAGCAATAAAACTGGCTACTGAAGGGCAGTAGCGCATTTGGTAAGAACTCATATGGACCATGGAAGTGAAGTGAAGAGAAATAGTCAGGAAACGGAAGTTGGAAGAAGTAAGAAGCGTGGAAAAAAAGTGGAGAACAATGTAAAACACAAGGCAAACAACACTGGAGGAGTGTTTTGGAAAGAAAAAGACACAATTGTCAAAGTGTAGCGGATGATGTTGTTGAGTCTTTGTTGCTCGTTGAGTAGAGTTCGCATTGCCGTGTTCGGCCGCTCGTGTCTCTCATGACTCACTAGTGTCTCGTGAGTCAGCCGGAAAAGCGCACGGCTAAAGTAGTTCCCCCACCCAGAAACACAACATGCCCCATACAAGTCCCCTAGGTGAATTCTGTTATGAGGTAGTGGTCACTACAAAAGAAAGATTCAAAAAAATCTATCTTGATGAAACAGGCAGTGGTGAGGGAAAAGTTTACCCCCGTCTGGCGAGACAGCCGCGGCCACAACAGCTCAATAGTTTAGTTATGTGTAAATAAATTGTTACTTTGCTATCAAAAGCTCTATTTGTCTAGTTGTTTATTTTATTTTGTAGAAGGAAAACATTATTCAGATGTTTGGGATGTCACAAAAGCAAAACATAGCTGTGTTAAAGTCAAAGTTATGTTTGAAATGTATGCTTTTACAAAAAGCTCAATTTCACAGTTTTTTTCATCAGAAATTGGAAAATTGCTCAAACTAAGCTATTTTCTTATGCTGATTTCTAAAGAATGGAAAAAGATATGAACTAACTTTTTTTTCTGATGAAAGAAGAAAGTCTAACCTTTCTTTTGGTGGGTTTCATGTTTATATAGCAATAGAATAGAATTTTCTGTGGGCCTTGCAAAATCAGTCAAAATCCAGTAAAACGGCTAGGAGCAAAGGAGGTGAAAATAGCTGGGAGTGAATGAGTTAAAAAAAAAAAATCTATTACATCTTTTGTGGTGACACAGATTACCTGAATGTTTCATTACAAAAATGTAGGCATCATTAATGTTATCTACACAGGCTAACCCATCTAAAAGTGTGTGCGTTTTTGTTCTATTTTTATATACTATTGTTATAGACGAGAGAATGAGTGAGAAAGAGTGTACAAAAAGTAATCAGACCAACAGGCGGCTACTTTGAATTAATTTGAAGAAACATTTTCAGGTATTTCACCTTTTTTTCTGAGAATATAATTCTACATGTGCTCATTCATTTTGCTACCTTTAGTGAGATTCTACCATGTAAATAGTCATAAAAATCAAGAAAACGCACGAATGAGAAGATTTTTTAAAGTGCGGCCTGTACTGTATACAGAACATAACATGCATGGAAAAAACTTGACGTCCTGTGGTGACCCCTAGCGGAGCTAAACCGGCAGAACCACATTATTGTAGCCCATTTAAACAATCCATCTGCAATTGATTAAAAAAAGTTTAGAATGATGACCATCTCTGGGACAGTCTAATGGGTTTACTTATCTTTTATTTTGAAAGGTTAACACCCTTTTTGTCTGCTGTTACATTTTGAAGAGTGCTCACTGTGCTGTATTAGCTTAACGGAGTTTACTTGATTAGAGGTTGACCCAACGTACAGGAGGTGCTTCTCTTTCGTCAGCAACACCTTGAAAGAAGACTCAAGTTGACAACTTGTCCTATGCTGCAAAATAGGCATTTATATTTTTTATTTACTTCATTTATTTTATTAAGTGTCCCCGGCCCAGTATTCATGATGTGAATTTGTGAAGGTAACTTTCGTTTCTGTAGTTTTCTCGTTGGTCGACTTGAAATCACACCTTCAATAAATCAGCGGTTAGAGGAGGAGGTAATTTTTGATGACTTAACTTTCAGTATTGCCCCTTTGGTGGTCCTGTGGTCATTTGCTCATTAATTTTCGATAACAACACATGAAGTCCTTTGGTCTTTCATCTCTCACGACATCACAGGCAGAGCTTCAAACTGTCGGTTTGCAAGTGGTCTTTTCCTCTTTCATCTTTGATGACGTCACAGTAAGACCCGCATATATACATTTTGGAGAGGCTGGATTTACACTCATTTACCTTCAGGTATCACCAATTAGTACTTATATTTTTCTTATACAGTCAGTCTAGAAAGCAGCAGAAAGTTCTTCTTATAAATCCTGCAATGGGGGTTCTATCTTTTATGAGGTACAGTATTTAAACACTTTAGAAATGTAACGTTTGGTGATTATCATCATTATTTTTATCAACATGAATAATAATATTTTTAATGTACGTATAATGATCGATATACTAAGTGGAGTATCACACTTGCAAAATGCAGACCTGGAACATTTAGGTTCCATTACATTGAAAGGATAGTAGGGGGTTAGTTTGTGGGGGGAAAAAAAAACATTACAATAACACACTAAACATTTTTTTAGTAATCTTGATCGTCAGCTTGTATCTCATGATATGCCTTTTTTTTTTTCTTTTTTTTTTTTTAATGTTGCATTATCCTGATACTACCAAAGAGGCTCTGTTTGTATTCTAAAATGTGATTTTTTTTTTTTTTTTTTTTTTTTTGTCTTTTTCTTTAGAGCTCACTTCAATGCGGATGTTGACATTGCAATTGAAGAACTCCTTCGTATGCAACCCACTTCTTTATCAGAGCATGAAATGTACATGTACAATATAGAGGTAAGCTATTTCAAATTTAATACATTTAGAAGCTCGTAGTCTTTCTTGGTGGGGCATATCAAAATTTTCTTTGTGTGCGTAATTCTGCAGAAAACATACATGAGGCAATTCATGCTTTTGGAGAAGGAGAACAAGGTTCCGTCCTATCTGTCAGCCGAAAACATGAAGCAATGGTTGCTGAACAAGAGAAGTTTCCAGCATGAGTGAGTACCAATTAGGTCATGTAACATACTCTATAGAAATATGTGGAATAACCAATTATTTATGTCCATTTTAAAGGTTCTGCAGTTTTCAAATGAAAGTGCATCCCGGGATGTTTGGGTTCCTTCATGTGGTAAGTACAGAATAATAGTTAAGATATTGAATGTGCAATTGTTTTAATGGTAGACCTAGTATGATGTCTGACTCCTTTATAATGGAATATTGTCCATGGTTTTTGAAGAAGGAGGACAGAAGTCAGGAATAAGTATTAGACATTACAATTCCCTGGATAACTAAATCCGTTGTAGTAGTTTGATGTAGAGAGTGAAACTACTTTATTGTAGCAATATTTTACATATATATACAGTGGGGAGAACAAGTATTTGATACACTGCCAATGGGTTTTCCCATTGACTGTGTATCAAATACTTGTTCTCCCCACTGTATAGGTTTGGCTTCGTTCCTATTCACTTGAATGAATCATTGTAATGAGGATGAGTTTTGCTTTTTGAAATTAACTACCATAATTAACTGATATTTTAAATAAAATCTATGGAGATGCACTGTATTGTATTTAAAACACCTGATTTTGAACCAATGACTCCAGTTGAAACATTCATGTCATATGTATTTCTCTTTTTTTTTGCCAAAATTAAATAGAATAGTCAGAACAAAACTTCAAAGATGTCACTACATAATCAACATGTTGCAAGAAGATGTCAACCATTAACTCGTGACTGTGTTTATGAATGCAGGCTTGGACTAGGGCAAGGATAATGTGTCTGAATCAGATGCACTGGCAAGTCTGCAAAGATTTCGCGCTTGAAGAACGCCTTTCGCGGTTGTTCAATAGAAAGGTAAGGAAATTATTCACCACACAAAATTAACCATGTGCAGCAATTCAGATACTCATCATTTTTGTCTTATGAAGGTCACCATCGAAGGCCTCCAAAAGTTCCTTTCAATAGTGACTCCCCTGGCTGAAGAGAACATCAAAACATACGTCCATCATCTGTACCGCTCCCTGCAAGTATCATTGAGCAGCAGTGAGATGACCGAGACACAAAGACTGACACTGTACCCAGATTTTCACCGTGCTACTGCGCCCATAGTGAGAGAGATCCTACGACTGGTTCTGAATTCGCTTATGTCAAATTTGGACTCTCTTGGGAATGATGAAGCCATCACAGCAACATTAGAGCAAAGATCACACAGGGCCAGCAAGAAGATTCTCCGTAAACTCACCGACGCTCTGCTTTCCATCCCGTGCCTGCGACAACACATCACACAAGACAATGTGCTGGACATTTGTACTGACACTGCTGGGAAAATCACCCAAAACCTTTTCTGTAACATTCTTAAAAGCGCTGCAAACGTTCACTTTCTGAGCTGTGATGAAACCTTGATCACTGCACGGCTCGAAGTCAAGAATGCCATTGTGGAAATGGTTGACAATGGGAGTGATCTACCTCTTTTAAGCTAAGGCCAAGAATTTGTGTATTATATCATATAGAGTTTGTGTGTGTGTTCATAAATAAAATATAACTGTATTACTGTGTATTCCTCATACTTCCATACACAAAAATAGGTTTGTACACTGGACTCTTACAGTATGGTGCCCTCCAATTAAGAACAAGTCATTACCTGTAACCTGACTAATGGTTTTTTGCTGAATTGCAATTCATTTGGAGAGGAGTGTTTGGTTTTAAAGTCACCCTACCCCCAAAAATTGGCTCTTGTCTGAAAAACTGATTTTTCTTCTTTCACTTTTCTGAGATTGCTTTTCAGAGAAAAGTTAGTATGGCCTATGTGTTCTATGAAAAATGAGACCGAGGTTTAATCCCCAAAAAATACATTTTAATTTTTTTGTAAACTATTGTAACATAATAATTCAGTTTGGACATTTAACATCACGCTTAAATATTGAACGAACCCACTTAAAAAAATCATTCAATTAAAATGCATTTCTCATAAGTTGAATACAAATTGTATCCCCCCAAAAAATATTTTTATCAAGTTGTCCTGTCATGATATTCGCAATTTAACAACATATTGAAAATGCCTCAATATAGTTTCAGTCTAAGTATGATAACAAAAATGAGCCAATGAGCTTAAAACATGGGATTGGTTTGGCACAGTGCAGTATTACATTTATCCAGAAGTAAAATCACTGGTGTTTCCAAAACCTTTGAGACTACAGTATCATGCTTTATGGTGTTTCTAAACCATATCTCCTGAGATCATGTTGTGCGGCACCCTCTCATGTTGGGATATTTGTTGGTATTCACAAAACTCTGCAATTGAGGCAATGCACAATTTAGTTTTCAAAGTATTTATTCAAAATTCAATTAAAATTGTTGGAATTGAAAATGGTTACATTTAATCGATTTATCATGTTTGGCCCTACAATTTCTATTTGCGCCCTTAAAATTTCAGGTTAGGGGTAACTGTGCTTCTAGTAAAAAAAAAATAAAAAAAAAAAAATAATAATAAATAAATAAATAAACTGGAACCCTGCCTAAGAGGATCAGTCCTGTGTGAGGGCCTCTTCAAAAATAACCTCAACACCCGCAAAAAAGTAGACTGTAACCAGCACTTCATTAAAATGGTTTATTTACAAGGATACTTTACAATTTAATATCGTAAATGAACAATATGCAGGCTGTATTATTCATTAGATGGTAGGGGTTTATTATACCATCATTAATAAAGGCAACAAATCCATCACATCAGACATTCTGCTGAACAGGCCTGTAAAAAAATAAATAAAACATAAAAAACGGAACTGCAAACTATCTCTCAATTCTAGGCTTGACTCAATTCGACCTCTTCAACATGGTTGAAACTCTTTAATCAACTGGAGACTTTTAAAGGAAAAAAACATAAAATCCTGTGAGATACATTATTATATTTTTACCCTGTAATGAATAATTCATCGTGATTTTGTGAGCTAATTTGTTCCGGCATTAAACAAGTGGCATGATGACATATCAACCAATTGACGCTACGGGTAATGTTTTAATGAACATTTTCACTTAAAAAAAGTCCATGCACATTCAAAGCTGTTATAGAAAAATGCTGGACCAATGACACTATTCAAGTAAAGTTTAATACACTAGTACATGTAGCTTTAATACTAACTGTAAATGAATACTATGGTCAGACCAAGCATTATTTTGTTTATAAAGGCAGACCAAAATTTTTAAACAGCTTTATTATGCACTTCATGATGTCTATTCAATATGTGCACGTCTTAACATCGCAAAAGAAAACAATGATTTTCATATTAACAACTGGTAACTTTCCCTTCAAACGATTTTAAATATAAATAATAAATATATACAGTAGACTCGTGTTTCATGGATGTCACGTTGCATATTGTTTTTACGTTAAAGAAGAAAGCTGCAATTACATTGTTTTACAAATTCCTCATTCGCCAGACCTTATCCCCATTTGTATTAAATCACTTTTAAAACAATAACAGGATAATAAATTAGACAGCTCATCATCTGCATCTACTATTGGTCAGCCCTTATGAAATGTGCATCTTTACATTTAGCATGAATGTAAAGTTTTCCTACACAGCTAAAAAGCATCTGCAGTGATGAATTGCCATAAGTATGAATTAAGGCTGCCTACTGTACTCTAAACTGTAAGGACAATGAAATGACTGCCAATGGAAGAACGGGCGGGCAGGAGAGAAGAGTCCCTGCTGTTTGGTGTGACGTGTAAACACGGATTTTTTCACTCATGCTAATGCACTATAAACACTGAAATTTGTAGGCTTGTTTGTAATATTGTACTAGGGTTTAGTGCACTGTTGAATACACAGTGGGTTATTATCAAGTCAGTGACCAGTTTTAAGTAAACTGTAGTGCAAAATGAATCCTACTGTTGACAATAAATCTAAAATACCATGTTAAAATCCTGGAATATAGAGTATATAAATATATTTCATTCAACAAGGGGATTACAGTATTACCTAATTAAAACACTAGAGCGGTCTGAATCGCTACAATCTGACACATTTGAAAAATTTACTGATAGTCTCATAGGAAAATACGAGTGCATTCTCCCTTTAGAGCAAAAGGTGCATCAACATTTCTTTGCTCTACAGCTTACTTACTTGCAACCAGCTTAGTGGCCTGCCTTGTTGCACCTTACTACACTGCCTCTATAGGTTTTACATTTTCCCACTTTCAGAAAATTTGTTAAGAGACAGCCATGTTTTCAAGATGAAAAATGTGCTATTTTATCAGGGTTCACCTTCAATTTTCTATGTAGATGACATCTGGAAAGAATCGTTATTAAAGTATCACACAATACGCGTGCAGATGAGTTGCTTGCACAGCAGTGCCTTGATTTATACAGTAGGAGACGCAAACTTTTTTTTTTTTTTTGATACTCGCGGTCACTTTCATAATTTTTTTTGCTTTGACTTACCTGTGAACAAAAAACGAATCTGATATGTCAATATTGTTATTATATTACCAAGGTACATACACCACAAGCACAATCTTGTGCTGGAGGTGATGTGATCCATTTTAATGAGGAAAGTAAAAAATAAAATGTTTAAAAATAAAATATTGTTAAATAACAATGTTTTGAGTAACAAGTATGATGATGGACCAAATCGAGGGCCATGTTTTACTTTTCACTTTTTTTTATCTATTGTGCTTTTCCTGTCCAGGCTTTAGACAGAGTCCCTGTGTGTTACCAAAGGAATACACAGCTTTCATGACTTAATCACATAGGAGAATATGTCCCTAAATATATGAGTCAACACACCGAGTACATGTAGATAGAGAAGAGAGGTCTCTGAACTATTCCACATAGGGCCGCAGTGGGTGCAGGATTTCATTCCAACAAAACAAGACGACACTTTTAACCAATCTGGTGTCTTACAGAGGCTATCAGTTGATTGCAGTCAGGTGCTGCTTAATTTAGCAGAAACCTCATTGGTTAAACAGTCTGTCAGCAAAAACCAGGACCCACAGTGACCCTTGAGCACTGGTGTGGAGACCCCTGAAATAGAACAACTTTTGCAAACAACACTTTTTCTTCAATGTGCTTTAAATTGATCAATTACATAAAAAAATAAAACAAAAAAATCTGAAAGCTTGTTTTGAAAAAGAATCCTGCCATTTTGCTGCCACTGCACTAAGAAGAGCAGGGAAATATTTGTAGTGTTGGAGCCATAAAGCAGACGTAATGGCATATTCTGAGATTTCGCGATGCAGTGCGACTGTGTAAAAATGAATTTTTTTCAACATCCCACTTAGTTTGCAGAACTTTGTAAAGGCAAAAGCAGCTTGTTGCCTTGTCTTCTGTAAGGCATCTGAAGCTGAGGTTTACGGGGTCTGCGTCCTTCTCAGGACCTCATATGAGAACAGTTGATACGTGCTTTTGCAATCCATTGTTACCACATACCAGAACTGACTGATGATCTTTCTGTGCTCCAAATTTCCAACCGTTTCCTTTTAAAAATGACAAAATACCTTTACTGTTCATCTCAGTCTATTAGGGCTTACTTACTTCACTTTGTCCACATTTCAGTAATGTTGTTCTTGATGCTCTTAAAGCATATGGAGCATTATGTCCTTTATTCATGGATTCTCTACAATTTTGTTTCTTTGCAGATGTTTGCTGGTTCATATGTTTGGGGATTGAGTGTCTGATAGGTGGAATGCCACCATGTCTTTAACAACCGAGCATCTCTGTATTTAGAAAAGTACCGGGCTGAGCTGAGTGATGGATTCCGATGCATAGTCAAGAGGTAACGATCTCCCTCGCTGGGTGCGTCCATCCATTCGATGCCTCAACAGCTGGAAAATATTCTGCAACAGCGAGCAAGACAAGCAAGTTGTATGAAATTGACCCCGTGAAGAAAAAAAAACTATTTATTAAGTCCAAGATTTTAAGTAAACAGAACTCAAATTCCTAAATTCTCTGAAGAAGCTTGTTATTTTGAGTATTTGAGTCCGGTAATTTTCGGACTATAGGGGCGCGTTCACATTAGACCAAGAGGACCAGGGTCCGGTTGGAGAGCTACCTCGCAACAACACTTGCAAATGACTTGTTGATAAGGTTCAGGATTCACACTGCGCCAACTGAACTTTCAGAGTAGCATCACGTGGACGAAAGGCAGACTCATGGATTGGACAAATAGAATAGGAAATACCTCCCTCCTGTGAAGGGAGGGAGTGTGAAGCTGCACGTAATGTAATATAGCAAAGCAAGTCGCCGCTCGGCCAGCAGCGGGTTTACTCCTTTCCGACTCGATGCCTAGCGAAGTGGAGTATTTAAAAAATGCATAGGGGATAATTAAACCATGGAAGGGAACCGTGTGGTACCCCAAGTCACAGAGGCGCGCAATCACGCTACTTTCTTGACTTTTTGGACTGTCAAATTGTCGCCACTTCCAAGAGACTCACGAAACAGCCGTCAAGAGAAACTCCGCCTTTGATGTGAAAATACGGTTATACTCAGGGGTGCACATATTTTTTTTGCCCAGGTTCTCAGAGGAGGACCTGGAGATGTGACTTGGTCCTCATTGAGCTTGAGAGCCGACCCGCCTGATGCGATAAAATTATGACAAGCTTTAGTTAGAGCCAAATACCTTTTATTAATTATATTAACAATTAATGCCTGATTAACATCAACTGGCACAACAAATTTGCCATTACTTTGAAGTGAAATGTAAAGGAATAAACATAAAAGCAGTACTAATTGAAAATAAAGGGCATTATGCGGCTCCCACATTAACTCCAAGCCTTTGTAAAAGTGGGATGTCCTCCTCCTCATAAGAGCTCATTGAACGTGCATGTTTAGCTTTGTGAAATGCGAGCAAAAACACGTTTGTCAGTGCATGGCGCTGCTCTTCATTAACTTTATTCCGCCACTTGACCATAGGGCGAGTGAGGTGCTGCCTGACATCGATAGTTTGCTTAATTGTCACATGCTGTTTTTTTCGTGCATTTCAAAGTTTGGATGGCTGAAATTCTTGGACCCAACATAAAATGCGCTGCCGTTATCAGCGATTCTCACGGCAAATTTTGTACCACCTATCCGTGCGAGCATCATTTGCTTCTAGCTATGGTACCTCCTACAGCCACTTTTCAGCAAAAGTCCTTTTTTCGGTAGCTCCTGTGACGTCTCTGTCGTCTGTCTGTCCTTTGACGGGGGTGGGGGAACACGGAAATAATTACTCAGTGGGGCCTGCCTCCGACATTTTGAGAAGTCATTATCTCGTGTCCGCCGCAAATACAGTGGTCAGCCATCGGTACGCAAAAGCGTATGGAAGCCGTTGAGAGCCAGCACGTTTGTATACGTCCAGTACGCATGCGCGCATGCGGACCACTTATGTGCACCCCTGGTTATACTACTGAAATGTAAAAATAAAATTCATGACGTCTGATTTTATAAGAAGTATTGATTCATTTACATTGATGCTTGTGATGTGTTGGTGATGGTGTTAGTTTATTAATTTGTTAATAATTTATGGGTCACTTATGTTCCTCTCACTGAATACATTTATACAGTCTTAAATGGGAAATTGTGTAGTTTTGACATGCTCTATATATTAGTGCTATGCTTGTTAAAGACAGTTTATGTGGTGTTTATGCTACCAGGACTATACTATTTTGTAAATGGGAGGATTATTGGTTAATATGAATCTAACCATTGTTTGGAGAACTGAAACTGCATATTTAACATTGTTTAGATTATTACCTACTGCCACGACTACCACTACTGCTACAATGGCTGATCCCGCCTGTCATTTTTAACTGCAAAGAGCAAAAATAAAAAAGGAAAAGAGAAAAAGTGGAAAAGTGTGCTGAGTAATTCCCCATACACCGTGGTCAACCCCTTTCAGTGGGGAAAACGGAACAGTGTATCAAATGCAACTACTTAGAGCAGCACAACAACATTTGGCCATGGCTAATCGTTTGTCATCTTGCCATTGTTCATTTTGAATAGCGTGCGCACTGTACTTCCGCTTCCAAGGATGCCCTGCTTGTACCATCACAGCCTGGAGCACATAGAGTAGCAATAGCACACCCTCCTCCAGTTGCATTCACAAGCGAAACAGGACCAGGAAGACCAGGATTTTTGAGCGGACCATAGGTTGTATGTTTGGTCTGAACTCGAGTTCGGATGCGTGTTCACATTTGCAAAACAATGCGAACTATCTGAGATAAAGAACTCTAGTCCGTTTAAAACGGACCAACCACTGCTAGTGTGAAAGCGCCAGAAGGCACACCTGACTATAAGCCGTCATCCACCAATTTGACAAGAAAACAGCATTTGCTCATAGATAAGCCGCACCGGACTATATGCCGCAGCTGTCCTCACTGTATTATGAGATGTTTACACCATAAGATATTAACCAGTAATGATTGCTTTGACATCATGAGACTGTAATGAGACAGTCATAATTATGACATGACACTGTCATGAGCATTAATGAATGCTTATGACATAGGTCATTTAGTTTCATCCAGCAAATTATCTCACTTTTGAATGGATATAAAATATCTGAGCTGGACATAAATGAAGTTAGTGACAAGATTTGCTGGATGACACTTAATGACATCTGTCATAAGCATTCATTAATGCCCATGACAGTGTCATGTCATAATTATGACGGTCTTATGACAGTCTTATGACGCCGCTGTCAAATAAAGTGTTACCTATCAATCCAAATCAACAAATAAGCCGCAACAAATAAGCTGATGAGGCAGCGGCTTATAGTCCAAAAATTACGTAGTTGTAAGAATGACTTAAATTATCAAGTGAGTGAGCAATATTTACATCTCTGAGTAAACTGAACTTGAAATGTTATGTGAACTTGAAGTTTTAAGTTGTGGCCACTGTCGATGGCTTCGAAAGAGCACACTGGCAATCAATTGCCCAGCCAAGCTCTTAGCTTGGTTGTCTAAGTGTTGTGCTGCCACTGTTGTGACCAAGGATCAAATACCAGGAATATCTTTTTACGCATGCACTTAAACTTAAATCTAGTTTACTTAAAACTTTCAGTTTAGAATACTTTACGGAAGTCCACTCTACTTTTGAGTTTGAGGCTATACCATTTTTTTTTTTGTCAGAGGCAAGCATATTTTTTCCTTGCTACACATACCATCGTTGGAGCAGTTCTTGTTGTCTTTGTCTGTTGCTTCCTCTGCCACCTGTTGATATTAAGAAGACCAGTTTTACTTTTAATAGTGCTCTTTTTTCCCTCTGCTTGGAGCCCACATGGCTAGGTGAAGCTTGACACTTTACCATTGGCAAAAGCATGTACATTTATTGCTATTGGGCGTAATTCTCGCAACTATTCACAACCTTTAAGGAAAAATGGCATTTTGCTTAAGTTCAAAAACAACACATCATTCAAGTTGGTAAATTTTTAACACATATAATTGGGCATCAATACAACAAATATAAAAAAAAAAGGATTGGCTTGGTCCATTTCTCAACACCAAATGCAGAGGTTACTGTAGTTATGCGAGGTGTCATGCAAACGTCTTATGGTCTTGCATATTTGTCATCACTGCATCAAGGTTTGAAGAATTATGCTTAAATCACTAATTATAATTTTTCATACCCTTGCCCAATCTATCAATTAGTTTGCCCGCGATGTTTTTTCTTTCTTTTTTTTTTCCTTGCCCTGGGAAATCAGGAATTCACATCAAGCCCTGTATATCACTGTAATTTATTTGTTCATACACAGCTAAAAATAACAGAAAATAAAAACATGCTAAGTCAAATCCCTCACACACTGTCACTTGGCCTTAGCTCGGTATGCTGTCCAGTCTCAAATTTGTTGCAGCTCTTCATTGTCTTGCTCCTCTTAGCCTTTATTCTTGATTATAGGTTTTTAGCAGCACTTACTACCTTCTGTTGTTGTCATTTCTCAAGAGTCCATTTTAAAGTGGGAAACTTAGCCAATTGTCTAGTGGGAAAATAGCCATAGGGAAAAGTAGGTCCTCACCTCCTTTCTCCACTTTAGCTCGCAGAACACTCTCTCAAAGCATTCGTGCATGTAGTTAAACTGGAATGACAAATACAAGTTCAGTTCTAGTAGAATGCAATGCTTCACTCAAATAGTTCCGGAGACATAAAAAAGAGCTCACATAAGGTGTGAATATCTTGACCCAGCGAGGTTTCTTCTCCCCTCGCGCATACTCGAAGCAAAAGGCCATTCCCTCTTCATCGGTGTCCCACCTCTGCATCTCCCCCCACTCAAAGGCAATCACTTGGTTCTGTAAGCAAATTGGATTCCATTACTATATAGGCTTTGTCAGCAGTTGCATTTTTTTATCTTTTCCAAAAGGAATATTAAATAAACAGTTGACATAAGGTTGTGCAGGTGTCCACGCCTTCATAAAAGGGTTGTGGCTGGGTTTAGAATAAACCAATCATATTAAATTGTGTCTTAACTCCAAATTTGAAGGTTGTAGCAAGTTGTAGTTTTGTTTTGTTGCCATCGGAAGCCTGATGATTTTGTGCCAAAACAGTGATAAGTAGGCATGTACCGATAACCGGTTTTAAGGTACTGTATACCGTGGTATGAAAATGTCATGGTTTCAAAACAGTAAGAAATCCCTCGCTTTCAGCTGCAGGGCTCAACCTGGTTGTTGCTCAGTCTCAGTCAGTCAGCTGTGTTACACGATGGCTGTAAGGTGTGAAACTCCTGAACTTTTTCCCCCTATCGTAGAAAATGAAATCACTGGTATGGGACTACTTCAGTTACATAAAAGTTGCAGACGGCCGTGGCTTAGAGGAGGAGGGCCAACCGACATGTAAAATATATTTGCGGAGGGTGGCTGCTGAGGAGGCAATACCTCCAAAATGATTTCGCATTTATACAAAATTAAAGGTTAGCAAACACTATCATGAACGTTTCCCACCAGCTACAAGAGTTGACTCCAGTGTGTTAAGTGTGTCTAGCTGGGGAAAAACGTGTTTTTTTTCTCTCTGGCAACTGTCTGTGTTGAGAAAGAGAGTGTGTGTATAATGTAAACATGATACGAGTCATACACAGATGCTTTTTATGGAAAACAATTCAAATATTTTTGTTCTATTGTTAAGCTGTGTCTGTGAATTTATGCCCACCTGAAAAAAAAGTTTTTTGTTTTTTTTAACATTTTACAGCTGTAATTGCAATACTGTGATACCGTGAAACTGATATTTTTGCTTAAGGTTATCATACCGTCAAAATCTCACACTGGCACATGCCTAGTGATAAGTATTAGAAACTGGTTATAATTTTCTCCACTTTGTCAGATTCAATCTTGAATTTTACAAGTCTTAATTTGATCTGACTGAACTGATCCGACAAAAAAATAATTGTTATACTACAGAAGTATCCTGCTGCGTTGAATAACTACCAATTGCGCCATGGCCACACGCAAATTATATGTGTACCTGTAAAACATATATTTTTGTATTGACATCAAGTCACTGTTAGTAATAGATGTTAAAAAAAGGAAAGTTTTGCCCTCAATGTTAATTGGTAACCACATTTTGTTTATTATTGAGGGGTACATTGTTTATTTCTTAAATAGGACAAAGCACACACAATTAAGTAGGGGCAATGTGTAGCAGAGGTCATTATTTTCCATATTGGATCTCATTAGATTACACAGGTATGCCTCATGACATGCCTGGAGACTAAAACGTACAAATATATTTTAGTGAATGCGCCAAAATATAGTCACTCTCACCTCAAGTGTCCCCTCCTCTGTGCAGGCATGCAGCTTGAAGTGCTGAATGCTAATGGCTGCGATGACATGGCCTTTACGCCTGGAGTCGCACGAGCAGTGAGGGAACAAGATTTCATTGTAGCCCGCGCAGCCCCTCAACAAGGCAAGATACTGCGTGGAGAAAATGGAGTATAGTGTACGGTAAAACAGCTTGAAAAACATGAGAAAACATTTATATTTTCTGATCATCTTACAAACACTGATTTCACTTTATTACGCACTGATTGCTTGTGTCTTATTAATTTTTTTCTTCTTTTATAGTCTTTTTTTCCTATGTCTTATTGTGTCCTGCATTTTTTTTATTTGTGTGTGTGTGTGTGTGTGCTATGAACCCCCTGTGTGATTCATGAATAAAGATAATGAAAAAGTAGGAACAAAGCACCAATAAGCCTTTTCCACAGGTTTGATCCCCCTCAAGATTAAAAGAAAATAAAGAAACAAAATCATACTGAAAAATATTCCAAATACAGTACATTGAAAATTAAATCTGCTAATAGGTGAATCCGTGGGTCCAGAGACACAAATGTGCAGGGTCACCTGTAATTCAAATCCCTTAGAAATTTTATGTTTTTTAACATTCGATGTACCCAGGTTTTTACTCAGTCCTGTAACTCCTGTTAGTCTAACACACCCTTTTGCAGTTTAATCTGAATTATTTTGGGTAAAAAATCCTATAAAACTGTTTACTGGGGTGTGTCTAGAACGTGTGAGACACAGACCATGGACATGTTCTTTTGCTCTGCCATCTTCTGCAGCTGGTAGGACTTCTGCTCTACTTTGATGAAACCCCTCTTCACATCTTCCAAGGCCTGAAAAAAATAATTTTTAAAAATTTGGATGCATATTGAAAAAAAGGGAAAAAAAGAGCACGAGCGAGACAGACAGAGAGAGAGAGACAGAGAGCGCAACAATTACAGCACACGCACAACCACACAACACACACCTGGTGGAAGAAGTAGCAGACAGCAAGTTGGTTATCATTGAGCAATGTCTCCTCTTCTGTAGTGAAGAGCCACTTGCGCATTGTCAGGCAGGTTCCCGGGATAGCTGATGTGTAGTTTTGAACATAGAGTTTGTGGGGAAACTCGTTGGGGGCAAGCTTACGTACTGAACAAAAGAATGGAGAGCAGTTGGGGAAAGCCATGAAATCCAACATATAGTGAAACATCTTGTGTCAGATAAAATATTTTCCAAAAAAAATAAGATACTTCAGTCAAACAAAAGTAGGATTTTAAACTATTATCATGTGTAATATCTGTAAGGGTGGAAAACCGCAAGTGCTCATGGGACATATTGGATGTTTTTCACCATGGAAGGTTGCACCTCCCTCACCAAATTAACAGCACTTGGTCTACAACACGTCCTTACTTGGCAACAACTTGTCATTCTAATGTAAATATCTGCTGGACACAAAAACATAGCCAAAGATATTAACCCTTCACTCTGCTTTCTTCTTTTCCAATTGATTTGATGACACTGATTTATACTTGATATATACTAGGTGAAAATATGAGTCACACATACCATAAAAGAGTCGAACTTTGATACTGAATTACAATCTGTACTCACAGAAAGTATGGTTGATGACTTCAAACAGGGCAAAATAGCTGGCTGTTATGCTGTCCATCCCTAGTTTCATGACCACAGCCTGTAAATAGAGGACAATGGTCAAGCATCTGGGACTAAGGAATGAATGTGGCTTTGAAGGGGAAATGGCGTGACGGATATATTGTATATATTTTTTGTACCTGGTAGACCTGATCAGTGGTGGAATTTTTGCGAACCCGGACAGTGAGTGTGGTCTTATCAGGAACAGCTATTTTCAAGTCAACATCCCACACACCATTGTAGTTCTAGATCACAAGGGGCAAAAGATGTAATGCAACTAAAGATGCGCACACATTCATAGCGGGCAGAATTTCCTTACTTCATCTGACTCAGACAGGAACTCCTGCATAATATCACTTTCGCCAATGACCCTCACAGAGCAAACTGCAGATAAAACACATGACAAGGTGAAAAAAAGACGATTTTCTCCCTCTGTTAAACTTCTGACGTCAGTGGTCCACAATAGGTGAAGTCTGATCCAGATGCAGTCCAGTTTTGGCATTATGCCAAATGCTTCACTGTGCAACACAATAGCCAATGTGTAGCATGTACATGAGGTATAGAAAGGCCTTCACATGATAGGACTCAGCCAATCAATTGTTTTATTAGCTGAAAAAGTGGATAGGTGGAAAGAAGACCGTGAAGGCAATGGTTCATTTAAAGCAGTCAATGTTTTGCATCAAAACAGCAAAAATAAATAAATAAATAAAAATAAACAAAAACTGTTCACTTGTACTTATAACTTCAGGTTGTTTATTTATAGGTTAACATTGACCCTATCACATGCAAAGCCAAAGGTCACCTGATCTTATTCATCCAAAACTGAGGTCAAAGTTTGAAAAAAATAATGTCCTAAAACTTTGTAATACTTGTGAATTGTGATTCCACATTTGATATATTTTTGAGACATCGCTAGAACTTTTTATCAATATTTGGAAGTCATTTATGATGCCTACTGTATTTAAAAACTATCAGTATGGCCCAGCGATGCCGAGCATACTACTTGTGCTGGGTTGTTGGGGTTAAGGCTTGTTAAATCGACACATAAGAAACCTCGAAATTAGGGCTTCCCATTGATTTTTTAATCAAAAATGTTTGGATTTATCGAGCAGTATGGTCTAGCGTTGCTCGGGTGAAAAATTGCAAATTGGCATTTTCTATGCTTATTTTTCAAGTTTCAAATTAATTTTCCACACTAAATGGAGCCCTAGAAAGAGCAAACCTATCTAAGAACACTGCCAGAAACATAAAGACATATATACTGTAATTTTTGGACTATAAGCCGCTTTTTTCCTTTATTTTGAATCCTGCGGCTTATAGTCCAATGTAGCTTATTTGTTGATTTATTTGGGTTACGGTAATAGGTCACACTTTATTTGACAGCAGCGTCGTAGGACTGTCATAAGACCATCATAATTATGACATGACACTATCATGGGCATTACTGAATGCTTATGACAGATGTCATTAAGTGTCAACCGGCAAATTATGTCACTAACTCCATTTATTTCCAGCTTGGATCTTTTACATCCATTCAAAAGTGAGATAATTTGCCGGATAACACTAAATGACATCTGTTATAAGCATTCATTAATGCTCATGACTGTATTATGTCATAATTATGATAGTCTAATGACAGTCTTATGGCACCACTGTCAAATAAAGTGTTACAACTGCAATTCATGAAACAACTGTAACAGTAACTAAAGAAATAATTAGCATAGAACATGACTTTTGATTGTTATTTACATCTGTAGCACTGCAATGCATATTAGGAGGCATGTTAGACAACAACAGTGTTGACAGCAGGTGTCAGCAGAGGTTGACTGTCTCCCCCAAGAAGCAGTGATAGCCAAATTAAGCTTCTTGATGCAATGAAACTTTGCAGCCATTTGATTCAACGCTTCATGGTGGTCCATTTGGTTTTATGACAGTCATATGATGCCACTGTCAAATAAAGTGTTACCGGTTAACATCTTTTGGAGTAAATATCCCACAATACAGTGAGGACCGCTGCGGCTTATAGTCCAGCGCGACTTATCTATGAACAAATGCCGTTTTCGTGCCAAATTTGGTCGGGGGCGGCTTATAGACAGATGCAATTTATAGTGCAAAAATTACGTTAAGTGTAGCTATCCAAATTCTCACTTCTCTCCAGATATTCTTCCAGTCCTCTGCGTCGCGCATCCAGCTGTTGCTCCGACAGACTAAAAGGCCACTTCCCGGGCAGCTTAGGAAATATGTAGTTGGCAAACTCTCTCTTCAAGTTTTGGTGGAGAATCACAAACTCCCGGTATCGTTTGGAGCACAGCTGCCTTCCTGCCATATGGACATTATATACCTGTAGAAACAAAGTAAGAAGTATTCAATATGGGAGGTCTGAAATAAGGATAACTATAAAGCACATTTCCGCAAAAATGTTTAATTACCATTGGCGAAACCCTCCAGCACCCACCATGCTTCTCTGAATGACTCACCACAAACTTTTCCTGGTGAAGCTCTGTGTGTTTGTAGCTAGGCACAGAGATGGGGACGGCCTGCTTGTCAGAGTAATCGTAACAGGACTGGGCAGAGCCATCGTCCCCGACATCCAAACAGTCGGCTTCTTGAGGCGGGACTGAAAGCACAGTCAGTACTAGCTCCCTCTCTCCTGCCCGGATCAGGTCCACCACCTGCTTGTGTGTCGCGCCTTCGACATTCACTCTATTCCTATTTTAAAAAAGAAAGACAACCAGAAAAGTCACGGAGATAAACTTGTTTTTAACAATAATCATGAAAAAATACCATTAAACTCGGATAAATAAAGTATAGTGTGAAGTCAGTGGAGTAGATAGTTATGCAATAGCAGTAGCTACAAATTGGCTTTTAGCTAATTAAAACAATTTCCAGAGGGACCTGATGTTTTTATGGGGTTTGATTTTAAGTGGTGATGGATAACAGCGGTAACACAAGATGCTGGTAGCCGAGGCAGAACCCTTTGCAGTAGTCAGCTTTACCACAGACAGACATCAAATGCTGTCAGTGGAACTTGTGACTGAGAGCTGATATGTTGGCAGCTGTTATTACTACATCACACAGCATGGTACAATGCAACGTTGATAAAGCACATGAAGTCAGGAGCTAGAATGGGAGGCAGCAAGCAGGTGTAGTGACACCACATATGTAGCATATGAGCAGCACTTCTCTCCTGCAGTTTCATGATTCTATAAGCACCTTTGGTCCTGCAGATCCAGCACTGTAATGAAGTCAGTTGTTTTCCTGGTTTTCTAGAACTGAGTTATGTTTGCATTTACTTTGGGTCATCTGTTATGAGTTCATTTTTTGGGACTGCAGGTATAAAAAGCACATTTTAGTCCAAGAAGTTCTTTGTCAATGAAATAAAGTTTTACTCAAGTATGATGTTTAATGTTCAGAAGTTCAGTAACTCTTTTCAAGGTAAATCCACTAAACAAATGCTTTTCTTTAGGGAAATGGTGCATGGTTTATGGCAAATTGCAGCTTGGTGGGCACGAACGCGTTACAACGAGTTCTTATTCATTTACAGTGGGGCAAATAAGTATTTAGTCAACCACTAATTGTGCAAGTTCTCCCACTTGAAAATATTAGAGAGGCCTGTAATTGGCAACATGGTTAAACCTTAACCCTGAGAGACAGGATGTGGAAAAAAACAGAAAATCACATTGTTTGATTTTTAAATAATTTATTTGCAAATCATGGTGGAAAATAAGTATTTGGTCAATATCAAAGCTTCATCTCAATACTTTATTATGTACCCTTTGCTAGCAATAACGGAGGCCAAACGTTTTCTGTAACTCTTTACAAGCTTTTCACACACTGTTGCTGGTATTTTGGCCCATTCCTCCATGCAGATCTCCTCTAGAGCAGTGATGTTTTGGGGCTGTCATTGGGCAACACGGACTTTCAACTCCCTCCGCAGATTTTCTATAGGGTTGAGACCTGGAGACTGGCTAGGCCACTCCAGGACCTTGAAATGCTTCTTACGAAGCCACTCCTTTGTTGCCCTGGCTGTGTGTTTGGGATCATTGTCATGCTGAAAGACCCAGCCACGTCTCATCGTCAATGCCATTGCTGATGGAAGGAGACTTTCACTTAAAATTTTTCGATTCATGGCCCCATTCATTCTTTCCTTTACACAGATCAGTCATCCTGGTCCTTTTGCAGAAAAACAGCCCCAATACATGAGGTTTCCACCCCCATGCTTCACAATGGGTATGGTGCATTTCAGTATTCTTTTTCCTCCAAACAAGAGAACCTGTGTTTCTACCAAAAAATTCTATTTTGGTTTCATCTGACCATAACACATTCTCCCAGTCCTCTTCTGGATCATCCAAATGCTCTCTAGCGAACCGCAGAAGGGCCTGGACGTGTACTTTCTTCAGCAGGGGGACACGTCTGGCAGTGCAGGATTTGAGTCCCTGACGACGCATTGTGTTACTGATAGTAGCCTTTGTTACTGTGGTCCCAGCTCTCTATAGGTCATTCACTAGGTCCTCCCGTGTGGTTCTGGGATATTGCTCCCCGTTCTTGTTATCATTTTGACGCCACAGAGTTAGGAGGGAATTGAAAGTCCGTGTTGCCCAACGACAGCCCCAAAACATCACAGCTCTAGAGGAGATCTGTATGGAGTAATAGGCCAAAATACCAGCAACAGTGTGTGACAAGCTTGTGAAGAGTTACAGAAAACGTTTGGCCTCTGTTATTGCCAACAAAGGGTACATAACAAAGTATTGAGATGAACTTTTGGTATAGACCAAATACTTATTTTCCTTTTGCAAATAAATTCTTTAAAAATCAAACAATGTGACTTTCTGGGGTTTTTTTCACATTCAGTCTCTCATGGTTGAGGTTTACCCATGTTGACAATTATAGGCTAGTGACGGGATCTGTCGTTCACTTGAGTAAACGAATCCATTCCGGTTCGTTCAGTAAAACGATTCGTTCAAACGAATCGTTCAACGAATCGTTCGCCCCCCTCATCTCCCTCCCCACCCAAATGAATCGTTCGGTTAGTGAACGGGAAGTGACGTTGCCGAACGAATCACCAAAGACCGCTTCGCAGTATAACTGAACGGGAAGTGACATTGCTTGGTCCCTCCCTCTCTTGCACATTGACCACTCGTCGTAGTTTCAGAAATGAGTGACAGGCGATATCATTCTGCTCTCAGAGACAGCCTCGTCTCCCTCCCGCTGCTGCAAAAGCGAGGGAGAACTTCCGCGTCGTCTGTCCTAGTTCTATGGGCTCAAAGTCATGGCTCGTGCTTGCATTTCGAATTAGGACACGGTTAAACATTTTCCTTTTGAGGGGGAAGTCGGGGTTTGGGGTCGGGGGCGCACGGACTTTCTTTAGCATGATCTTGCTCACATATACAATGCTGCTGCTAACAGCCAACGCGGCATGCCTGCTGTCACGAAAATAAAAATAAATCGAAAGTTTAATTTCTAATTATGGAACGGCCAACACATCATATTAACCTCTCGCTCTGTTGTATTTTTGTTTTTTATTATTAAGATGATCGTTTTGAATTTTTGCACTGGTATTAATAAATAAAATAATCCGGTCAGCTCCCCTGTCGTCCCCGCATCTCAGATCGTCAAATGCTGACGAGAAATAATTGTTTGCTTTATGATTTCGCCTTTCTACTCTCATTAGTCTGTTAAGAAAAATGTAGACATATTGCGACATCTCCCGTGTCCGCGCGCTTTGTTTTTGGGGCGCTTGAGTAGCACATGATGGACGGATTGACATAATTTGTCAAACCAACCGACACCCTCTGACACGAAAAAAAAAAAAAAAAAAACACTCGGAAAAATTTGACATGTATATACAGTTTCATTGCAAATCAGTATTATGGTGATCATACTAAATATTATTTTTTTTCTGTGCACATATGAGGTACATATCGCTGCCATGAAGCCTCCATATAGTGACAGTTCTCTGCCCGCTTCACTGCCGTCACGCGACCGCAGCTCAGGTTTTGCTTGCCTCGCAGCTACGCGTGTTTTAAATTACTGTAAATTTGATAGTATATCGTCATAGGCACAGTCCCGAGTCTGTTGAGAAAAGTAGAACACTAAACCATGCTCGCTAGATTTGTGTGGTGTTTTTGTCTTTTTGAGCAGCATTTGATAGGCTCCACGTTAACAAATATGTGACAAAGTCGTTTCCTTTCATTTTATGACTCGTTCACCGCATAGTCATTACTGGAAAGTCAAGTTAGCAGCAAGCTAGGTCAGGAACCGGAGGACCGAATCACTGAACGGGAAGTGACAAAACTCAGTCTTTCCCCCCTGCCTGCACGCTGGCTGCTTATTGGCCACACGTGGAAATGAGTGACATACGCCATGATTCTGTTTCCGCTCCCTCCCCTGCCCGCGATGAGGCTGGCGTCTGATTGGTCGTGTGCGATGTCAGAAGACGCTGCCGCTTGCTCAACGCCCTCCCACGCAGCGAACAAGCGCCACCAACTTCATAGAACGAATCAGTGCAGATGGTGATTAGTTCGGTCTCGTTCACCCAAACAATTCGTTCAAAAAGAACGAATCGTTCGCGACCGATACAACACTATTATAGGCCTCTCTAATATTTTCAAGTGGAAGAACTTGCACAATTAGTGGTTGACTAAATACTTATTTGCCCCACTGTAAATATGCACAGCGTTAAGAAGACTACTGGCACCGATATGTGACTCGTGTGTTTGATGGTGATTGCGTATATGCACTAATTACTGACAGAAATATCACCAAATTTTGAGTTCGCTCTCTGGTGTCCACTTCTTTAGAAAGTAAAAAAATCTCCATCCATGTTATTGCATAGACTCCACCATCAGTTGACAAGACAGCTCCCACAGACATTGCGTCACGCCTTCCCGTAGGGGGCCGACCCAGGCAGAATGTTGAGTTGGCTTCCACTGTGATAAACTCAAACACACGCTGTGGTCTAACGCCAGATTCAGGTGGAAATAGGACAAAGGTTTTACTGCATGCAAGCAGGCAGGAGTGTGTCAAGAGTCATTTGGTCAAGGATTCAAGGTAATTATTATATTAAATAGCACCGTGCATGCACTTTGAAACGTGAAAAAAAATCAATGGATAAAATTAATGTAACTTTGACGTGAAATATTTATGTAAAATGTATGATAACTGCCCGCTTTTTGCTTTTTAAACAAGAATCTAGACTGTTTATATCTATACAAATTCTGCGATTTAAGCATTTATTTATTAGAATTGTCACCTTAAGAAGCTTTTTGTTTTGTGATGGCCACCATGTTGGTTTTAGTATCTCTACACAAGAGTGGAATTCAACCTAAATAAGTTGTGATTGTAAGTAAAAAAAATGCCAATTTTGCTTTTGTTGGGTAAATTAAGATTATTCTGCATGCTTTCCTCAAGTAATAAGTTTCTGATGCGAAAATTGAGTGATTTATTAGATGTTGAAAACCTGCACTAAAAAAAATAAGTTGCTATTTTGGGCAAAAACTTACTTACAAAAACTTATATGATGTGTTAAATATTGCTATTGATCCTGAAAATATAAGGAATTATCTCTGCATTTGATGATTTTTGTGCATCTAGCATAAAATTTGAGAATTTTATAGCCATTTTAAGTTTATTTATTTAAAAAAATAATAATAATAATCGGGATTTTATTAGGGAAGGACTTTGAATTTTTTTACTTCACTGCTCATGGAGACTCATATATGCCTAAGGTAGGTGCCGAGCCCCATGTTCCGTCAACTGATAGTGAAGTCTATGGTTGTGTTAACTATCATAACTAAGGCTTGACAATATGATGGTCTAGGGAAAAAATGTTAGTAAATTAGTGTTAAGGCAAGTTGATTAAGGTCAAGAGCAGAGTCAGGTATTGTCCAGTGTAGTGGTTCCCTGAAATCCAAAATGCAATGTACTCTTGCAAAACAAAACAAAAGTTTGTTTTAGGTCACTTTTAATATCTACACATGAGATTTTACAGTACATGTGTTCTTAAAGCAGTACCATCGTTACCAATATGAACGTTCAATGGGGCGATGATGACTAAACCTTTACACAAGCACCCAGACATAAAGGGGTCACCAAACAGCCAGGTGACTCCAGGTCAACCACTGACACAGCTGCATGCAGCTGCTAGCCAATGAGACGGCATATTTGTCAGACCAAAGCCAATCAGGAATGGACATTACAGTCTTTCTGCAAACCTTGCATGCACACACACACACACGTAGATGATGCTACAGTATATTCTTCACACAACTCTCCATAGCAACAGAGTCCAACATCATTCACCAATCCTCATGCATGCATATTCAGACGCTTGCGATTCACAATTTGGTGATACAGATGTGAGCAAATCGGTGATATGTAGATTAAAAAATGTACAGGGAAGGATGCTGAATATATAAAAGGGTGAGATGGAACTAATGTGACATGAATACCTAATGATGCCTGAACTTGCAGGCACAAACAACCAATTCACCAACTCTGTAAAGGCTTAAGTAACTGGCACGTGCTGTCTGCCGCGTTGATTTGGTAAACAAACAATAAGGGCAGAGGTGACCAAGTGAAAGTACAAATACACTTACACTTCAAGAATCCTGTCCCCTTTCGATATACCGGCTCTGTCGGCTGCACCACCAGGTAGGACCGCGCTGACATGCTGCAGCGGGGCGTATAGTTCCCCGTTAATGCTCCGGAGTTGCCCACCTTCACTAACTTGGCCCCGGACGTTAAAACCATAGCCCGAGTCGGACTTGACTATCCGGATGAGCCGTGGGCCCGACGTCACGGTGCTGTTTGGGATCTGGAAGCCACTGCCGCAGCAGCCGTCTGCGTCCGGCGTAACGTCGACGCTCCCGGTTCCGTTACACGCTGGATGCTGAGGCAGCGATGGACAAAGCGCTTGCCCCTCGACATCCGCCATTTGTTACACCATTCGTGCCATCTTCCCCGGTTCGGAAAAAGTCAAATGAGCGACGGATACTGGTCAGGGTAGGAGCGGCTAATCAGCTGTGTTAGCAAAGCCGCTAAACTGTCTGGGAGAACGGAAAATAACGAAAGGAGTCGATGATTGACGAAACTGCGCCTCGGCGTGTTCAAGGGAAATTCTGCAGGGGTCGCTATTGTTCTGGCTCAGTTTTCCAACGTTGTATGAGCCGAAGACGGCACAAGTTATACGTCTCACGGCCTACTACAAAAACAACAACAAAACGTCAAAAACGTATTGAAATATTTATGTCGTCTCAACTAACGTAATTGGTGCTTTGGGTAATTGGTAATTATGGGTGATACATGGTAATATAACTAGGGTCATCAAGGAGTGGTTCTTTTTCATTTATTTTTTTATTTATTTTATTTTTTTTTTAATTTAAAATAAATAAATAATACAATTAAGCGATAGTTATGACTATGAGGTAGATATCCGTGACGTTTTTTACAGACGCCATTTTTTTCATTAAACTATTTACTGACCTCAGGTAAATTGCCAGACAGAATAAATGTGTGCTTTAAAGTTCTTGCATTTCCATTTTAAGTATTGCAAGTTCTCCAACACAATATTTGAACTGACAGTTTAAAATCCTTTTAGTGCAAAATGGCCCACACTCTGACAGGGGGCAGCAAATATTATAATACATAATATAATACATTATTAAAAGCTATATACTATATAAATACAAGATCACAACAAAACCTGTCTTTTTTCAAAGCAGTTTTAAAAAATTCAGTGGCCTTAGGTAAATAAAGGTGTATAAATATGTACATTACAGTTCTTGCATTTCTATTTTAGGTATTGCAACTTTTTCAACACTATTTGAATTGACAATCTAAAGTCTACATTAGAGCAAACAAGAATATATTATAAAGAAATAATAGAATATATACAATATTACAATGAAACGTGTCTTTGTCAAAGTGGTTAAAAAAAATAATCACTGGCCTTAGTTAAATAGCCAGGCAGAATAAATATGTGCATTTAAGTTCTTGCATTTTCACAAGTTAAAAGCCCGCAGTCCATTGGCAAGAAGGGGAGACCCAGATGGCGTCTGCTGCAGGGGCTTGTTTGAGTCCAACACAAGACAAATGGAACAAACTTCTTTGTCAAATAATCCAAGAAGACAGACGGTGACCAATCGGGATGTGTTGTCAGCATTTCATATGCAGGTTTACCTAGGAACACAACAGGTTACACAACGGTAAAAAAAAAAAAAAAAAACGTATTGAAACCAAAACAGTGGATAAATCGTTCAACTTACAAGAGTAGAGATGACGGGAACACACTCTCATTCCAGCAGAAATATGATAAAAAGAAATGCTTTTCCGACGAACCGTTGCGACCCAAGCCATCCGTCGTGCCTTCGTGATCTGATATTTGGTCCTCCATGAAGGAAAACGGTGAAAAGTGAGTCCAGTTTTCCTTGCCCTTTTTTGTCGTGGGTGGGAGACGCTGTTGCACCCGGTAACACAACAATACACACCCATAATTTCTTTCTAATACACCGAAGGAATTAGCTTAGCACTACCACACTTTACAATCCCCGTTGAGTTTGGCGGACCGGAAGTAAAGCATATTATCAGCATGGAGGCGCGTCCAAACAATGACGTAGTATGTCCCATTCCCTATTCTCTCAATGCAGGACTTATCAAGTGAAGAGGGAAAAAATTACTTGAACACATTATTCTACAACTAGTGTTATTTATTTTACTTCATATGCACGTTTTATATTTCCTTGTATTGCCATTTTCTGTTTACCATTGTGCTGATGCTGTGTTTGGATTGAGAATTTTAGCAAAAATTATATATCTAAAAAAGTAAAACTGTCAAACTTTTTGTTTTGTTAGCAAACATCGGATTTCCTATTCAGTGTTTATCTCCAAAAAATTGTTTGAATGTAATTAGTAAGAAAAGTACTTTTCATGATCAAAAACAACACTAATTATGTACCTAAGAGAGGCAGAGTCAAGAAGACTTCAAAATTGTCACTGACATACTTTATTAAACAGGTTTAAGTCATCCACAAACGTATAAAAAAAACTTTTACTTGTACAAACACTACGAAAAGAAAACTAATTGTACCAAACTACTGTTGGACACTGGCTTGTCAGGGCACAGCAGACAGTGACAACCTTATCCAACATTGTGGCTTCTTCACCTTCACATGGAATAATCATGTTTATGGGTATGGTTCCTGTTAAGATATTATACTTCTGACAAACATTTCCGATGACCCTTTCAACATGGATTCTCAGCTGCTCTAGCTGCTAACTGACAGCGGCCTTTTGTAAATGCTGGGAGTTTGACATCTGAACACGACATGAAAATTTCAAAACAGTCAGTAATCACAGTCTGTGTCACATCCTGATTGGTGTTGTGCATCTCATCCTCTGTGATTAGCTGATCACCTTCTCCAGCTTCATGTGTCCTCTCAGTCTGTAGCTGACCACTTTCTTCTCCAGCATCAGGTGTCCCCTCCTCATTCTGTTGGTGACTGTTTCACCAGGCTCAAATGGTCCCTCCTTGGTCTGCAGCTCGTCAATGTCTGCATCTTGCTGGACCCCCATCTCTGGTGCTTGCAGTTTCTCTTTCCGTAGCTGCTCACACCTACTTCGTCTTGCAGAGCGTGCAGTGTTTGTCGGTGTAACAGATGTGTGTCCCAGATGTAGGGATAGTGCCCAGTCTGGGTCAGTCTCCATCATTTCATAAGCTGGTTCACCTGCAATTACATTAGGCTTTATTTAGAAAGCTAGGTAAGATGGGATATTTCCATGCCATTTCACAATCGTAAACACTTAATCAGACATGCTACCATCCCATCAGATCTCTCAGATCACAAAAAGAAATCTCACGCATTGATAAATATTTCTTTGCATTTTTGCTGTTTACCTTTATCTTTCAAATCATTCACTCTATAATGTTTTTATAAACGATGAATTAATTAAACACTGATTTATCACGAACAGATTAACCCATTTCCACTGCCCTCCCTCTTTGCCTGTAGTTTACAAGTGAGGCTAGCTAAGGTTGGCCAATGAGAAAATAGCAACTTTAGAAAGCAAAAAACAGCATATTCAGTATCAATACTTAAAAAAAACTCCGACTTGCCTTTAGGAAAATGCCAAGAGCAAACACGCAGGAAGAGAGATATGGTGTCGAAAGTGATGGCCTTCTATTTCTTTCACCGCTGCGACCCAGGCCATCAGACGCCGCTTCGTTAGTTCTTCAACCTGCTGTCCATAACCTCTTTTCCAGGAGGGAAAATGAAAAAATCTTACGTCGTGGTCAACTTTGCTGCCATTTTTGTCGTGTGATTTAGTATGGCAGCCTTTCACACAACACGAGTGTCCCATTTTATCATAGACAATGATGAAAGCAAAGAAGATTCTCACTGCTCAGTTGTTTACAATAAGTGTGCACTCAAAATGGCGATTCGACCCACAATGCACTGCGGCTTTTCCAAGCGTTACGTCACCTGTGAAAGACCGATTACCTTCGTTTTATGGCGTGGTTGAAACAAAAGCGGTTGCGCGATGTCTGTAAACGGGTTAAAAACGGTTCAGGGGCTTAATGCGCCATGAATATGCCATGGCAGTATAAAGACATTGTTCTATCAAACACAACAGTTGTTTTGGCTTAAAATACAGCAGTTTCTTTTAAAGAGGAGTGCAAGAGCAGAAACTGCTTTTTCAGTCTTGTCTGTGTTTTCCGCCATGTATATAAACACCCACACACACGCACACACACCCCCACACACGAGTAATCGACTGCAAATCCTATCGATTATTCGAGTAATCGGATAAAACATTTTTTGGGGTAAAGAGCAATTATAAATACACATGAGAAAACAAGACATTTCATCTAATAATGAACCATTTTCAGTCAATCAATGTCTTTATTTTCGATGTACATACATTGTTGAAAATAGCCAACAATTGCCTCTCAGAAGTGACTAGAATAAAAAAAAAAGACCAATTCACTGCTTTCACTCCAAAAACTTTTAGATCTTATAATATATATATATATATATATATATATATATATATATATATATATATATATATATATATATATATTTCTTACCTAAAAATCCATTACGCTTGATAACACACATCCTTTAAAAGTTATGTTTTCCAACGTGTTTCAATTGAATTTCCATTTGTGTCAAACCATTTTTAAATTCTAGTTAAGTTTTAAGTTAGTCTAAACTGTAAGTCCTGATAGGATTTTGAATTTTTGCAGTGTTCAAAATAAATTAATTGTAACATATCAAGTTATAATATGGTGGTGATATTTGCATGCGTTCCTGAATGCACCGCGTGACGTGCGGGGGTGAGGGAGGTGTGGGTGAACGAAAGACGTGCCTTCCTGTTGTTGTCGTCGTTCCACAAATTTGCAAAAAAAAAAACAAAAAAAAAAACAATTGCAACCTAACGAAGCGGGTGACTCTTTGTCAACGTTACAGTATGATACCTGCTGTTATTATGTATATATATATATATATATATATATATATATATATATATACATACACAGTGCCTTGCAAAAGTATTCGACCCCCTTGAATCTTGCAACCTTTCGCCACATTTCAGGCTTCAAACATAAAGATATGAAATTTAATTTTTTTGTCAAGAATCAACAACAAGTGGGACACAATCGTGAAGTGGAACAACATTTATTGGATATTTTAAACTTTTTTTAACAAATAAAAAACTGAAAAGTGGGGCATGCAATATTATTCGGCCCCTTTACTGTCAGTGCAGCAAACTCACACCATAAGTTCAGTGAGGATCTCTGAATGATCCAATGTTGTCCTAAATGACCGATGATGATAAATAGAATCCACCTGTGTGTAATCAAGTCTCCGTATAAATGCACCTGCTCTGTGATAGTCTCAGGGTTCTGTTTAAAGTGCAAAGAGCATTATGAAAACCAAGGAACACACCAGGCAGGTCCGAGATACTGTTGTGGAGAAGTTTAAAGCCGGATTTGGATACAAAAAGATTTCCCAAGCTTTAAACATCTCAAGGAGCACTGTGCAAGCCATCATATTGAAATGGAAGGAGCATCAGACCACTGCAAATCTACCAAGACCCGGCCGTCCTTCCAAACTTTCTTCTCAAACAAGGAGAATACTGATCAGAGATGCAGCCAAGAGGCCCATGATCACTCTGGATGAACTGCAGAGATCTACAGCTGAGGTGGGAGAGTCTGTCCATAGGACAACAATCAGTCGTACACTGCACAAATCTGGCCTTTATGGAAGAGTGGCAAGAAGAAAGCCATTTCTCAAAGATATCCATAAAAAGTCTCGTTTAAAGTTTGCCACAAGCCACCTGGGAGACACACCAAACATGTGGAAGAAGGTGCTCTGGTCAGATGAAACCAAAATTGAACTTTTTGGCCACAATGCAAAACGATATGTTTGGCGTAAAAGCAACACAGCTCATCACCCTGAACACACCATCCCCACTGTCAAACATGCATCATGGTTTGGGCCTGCTTTTCTTCAGCAGGGACAGGGAAGATGGTTAAAATTGACGGGAAGATGGATGCAGCCAAATACAGGAACATTCTGGAAGAAAACCTGTTGGTATCTGCACAAGACCTGAGACTGGGACGGAGATTTATCTTCTAACAGGACAATGATCCAAAACATAAAGCCAAATCTACAATGGAATGGTTCAAAAATAAACGTATCCAGGTGTTAGAATGGCCAACTCAAAGTCCAGACCTGAATCCAATCGAGAATCTGTGGAAAGAGCTGAAGACTGCTGTTCACTAACACTCTCCATCCAACCTCACTGAGCTCGAGCTGTTTTACAAGGAAGAATGGGCAAGAATGTCAGTCTCTCGATGTGCAAAACTGATAGAAACATACCCCAAGCGACTTGCAGCTGTAATTGGAGCAAAAGGTGGCGCTACAAAGTATTAACGCAAGGGGGCCGAATAATATTGCACGCCCCACTTTTCAGTTTTTTATTTGTTGAAAAAGTTTAAATTATCCAATAAATTTTGTTCCACTTCACGATTGTGTCCCACTTGTTGATTCTTGACAAAAAAATTAAAATTTTATATCTTTATGTTTGAAGCCTGAAATGTGGCAAAAGGTTGCAAGGTTCAAGGGGGCTGAATACTTTTGCAAGGCACTGTATATATATATATATATATATATATATATATATGTGTATATGTGTATATGTGTTATAATGCTGCACATTAGGGACCAGTGCTACTTGGTGTTTTATTCAGCAATGACTACTGAGCTAAAATTGACAGTTAGCTTTATCATATTTTCATTTTACACCCTCATCACTCTACAGTGCTATGTTTTCACAGATTAAATAAAGCCTGTATGTAAGACACGCTAGCCACGCATCGACAGTGGTCTTAATAGAAACCTAGCCCTCCGCAGGGCTAACATTACGTGAGCGAGTGACAGTAACATTAATCTTATTTATTAGCGCTGAGAATTGTACTGCTTTAAGATGGCGGCTGTTTAGTAACACCACTGACTAAGTCATTTCGCATCTTGTTCAACATACAGGTGATATCTATGAGACACATCAGATGCTACCTGCTACCACCGTAACATCATGCGGGCTAGTTTTTAGCAACGTCGACGTAGTTTGGAGCGGCTGTCCGCTGCAGAATGGTTTTTTAGATTTTTTTATTGCTTCTTCCTCTACGCACATGACATCAGCGCGTTGTCCCGCATTAAAAGTAGATGATTCTTAGAGCTGGCAAAATTAAACGATTCCTCGAGGTGAATAAAATTACTCTGATCAGTTTTTAAACTCGAGTTCCTCAAGTATTCGTTTCAGCTCATATATATATACATATATGTACACCATCTTCAGCAGAGGCTTCCTCCTGGCGTGACAGCTATGCACACCAATTTGATGTAGAGTGCGACGTATGGTCTGAGCACTAACAGGCTAACCCCCCACCTCTTCAATCTCTGCAGCAATGCTGACGGGCACTCCTGTAACAAGTCACATGAAATTTTGGAAGGAAAATGACAAGCAGTACTCAATTTGGACATTTAGGGATGTACGTTTTTTCAAAGGGGTGTACTCACTTTTGTTTCCAGGGGTTTAGATATTAATGGCTATATTTTGAGTTATTTTGAGGGGGCAATAAACTATTATATAAGCCGCACACAGACTACTTTTCATTGTGTCAAAGTGTCAGTTTGTCAGTGTTGTCCCATGAAAAGATATACTTAAATATCTGCAGAAATGCGAGGGGTATACTCACTTTTGTGACACACCGTACATGTAACGAACCCGGATGTTCGTTTTACCCCTGAGACAACAGCAAGGAGAAGGCTTGACGAGGCTTTCCGGTTCACACCACAGAGTTTATTTAAAAAAAAAAAAAACTGGCTAAAAACCGGTTAAAAGAGGGTTGCATCGGTCCCCGCTTGGGCAGGGCGGTGTGGCGTTCGTACCCCGTACTGGGCTGCCACTGCCCAGGGGGGTACAATAGGGGACCCAAAAAATGGGTCCCAAAAAAATGTCACTGCAAAAAATCTTAATCAAAAAGTCACTCCACCTGAGCAGGCCTCCAGGGCTCGTGGGGGTTGAGCCTTGCAAATTCCTGCTGGGCCACACCTCAAAGTATCTCTAAAAAAAAGTTAAGAACAGTCATAAAAACGGATAAAAACAATAAAATTTGCCACCCCTCCTTCTTTTTTCTCCATCCTTCAGTTCTCCTCCCTCGGTGCGGACTCCGTCCACAGAGCGGGGCCTCCCCCTGTGCTCTCCCAATTGCGCATTTATAGCCGCTAAGTGTTCCTCTCAACCAATCCACCTCACCAGATGCTAATCAAGGCGATTGGGAGCACCTTGGGGGGAAAAGTTCAGACGCGCTCATTTTGCCATGCCCCCTCAGTACATTACATACATTTTCAATAAATGGAAGTCGTCAGCCAATCATACATGCGTTCGAGGGGGGAAAAAGGGACCGATACATTCAGCAAGTGAAAAGAGGTAAATGCAAGTCTGAACATAATGAAAATAATTCACTTAATAATGGTAGAGTAAAATTGTATCCATACAATTTATGGCGAAACAATCTAAATTACCTATATAACTGAACTCATTATTTAATGTATTTAAGGTTTCTTAAAAGGTTTGGACAAGTTGAGGATCCTGAAAAGTTGGTAGTGTTATGTCCCTATGAGCCTATGATTGGAGTCCTGCCCCCTGAGAAAGTCAGTCATTGTTGACTGATTGCTGTCAAGCTACACAAAAGCAGCAAAATAGTCAAATAACAAAGGAAATGTCAAGGATTTTAATCTTCATTTTTGTCTAACCCCAAATACAGTACTGGCTGTGGAGCATACAAGTAAAATCTGCTTGGATTTTTGTGTTGAAGGAGAGAACCGATCGCTTTAACAACCTTGGCATAATGCTCGTGGTTAACCTTTTCCTGAGTGCACATGTTGGCTCTGAAAGGAAAGAACATAGCTACAGTGTATACCTTTGCTTAACACCTATTATTATTCATATCTGCCCCGGCTGTTCAAATACCCAATTGTATGACTATTGCTTTTTATCCATTTATTTGTTTTTATTTCTGTTTCTTTTTTCAACTGTTTTTGTTTAGAACTATGTATTGTTGGTTTTAATAGATTTTTATTAATCCTTTTTATTGTCTTTCACTTTTACTTCCTAATTGAGTCTTGCGGATTGACTGATTGCTGTCAAACTACACAAAAGCAGCAAAATGATCAAATAACTGAGGAAATGTGAAGGAATTTAATCTTTATTTTCGTCACGCTCTGAATGCCATACTGTTTGTGGTGCATACAAGTCAAATCTGCATGGAACTTTGTGTTTGAGGAGAGAACAGTTGTGATGTAAATCAGTGTCATAATAAAAGCACTTTGAATGGCGTTGTTTAAATTGTACTATACAAAATAAACTTGCCTTGCCTCGCCTATTACTGGTTGAATATTGACCCTGCCTTTCTTTATTCCAGTCACAACCAACTTATTCTTGGCAGATGAGTCATGAAAATTACCTTTGAGGACATGCCTAACAATAAACCACTGGCAGTTAATGTTTCCTGTACAGTTGAAAGACAGTGTAAGACAGCAAAATCACATTCTAATTACTATAAATACAGTACTTTATATTTTCAATTCCTTGTTGTTTGTTGTATAATCTATAATATAATGACGTGGAAAACATTGTCAGCAATCAACGAATCTGATCATTCTCTGCAGATTAGATAAAAGTCACACAGTACATGTACAGTATCCATTCTTTTGATTGTCTCACTGTATTGCACAAAAATGTCAAAGACCAGCTCTTAGTTAGACTACGCTTTAATGATAAATAGTAACCGTATCAATATGAATGTACTAGTAGCATTACAATTCATTGAGGGAAAATATTTAACTGCAATTTTTTTTCCCATCGACTACAGTTTTCATTCCAAAAAAAAAAAAAAAATCTGCACAAATTAATTTTGGGTGCTTGTGTCCTTCTTCAGTGATCAAGGAATCAGCCAATAAAGAGACTGTCCTTTTTTGTTAGGTACGTCCGCTCTACCGTTGCTTAGGGCATTTACTTGAACTGCTTTCTGACATGCCTATTTGCGCCCGTGGCAATGGCAAGAAAAAAAGCATGAAGATGGAATGATATGAAGAGATATAACATTACTTGATCCGATTATCTGACAATTCAAAAAAACCCACAAAAGCAGGGAGAGAAAAAGCAAACTTCAACAAAAATCCAAATTCCGTACCTTAAAACTGTAAATTTATCCCTTCTACTATTCTGCCCATAACATAGGCTGGCATACAATAATATGACACCACGGGATATATAGCATGACAATTGGTGAAGCTGCAATGTACACTCTAAGAGTTCTAAGAATGTGTAAGAGGAATATTAAATAACAAGACAGGAGTAGAGATACGATATTTATTGTTTATTTATTTACTTGTGTTGGCATTGCTCACAAGAAAAGAGAAATTGCTAGTAAATAACTGACGATTGCAGATATTTCATTAATCATCACTGCCCCTGCCACCCTTGCCACCCTTGCCTTTGCCACCCTCATCACCATCGTTGTCGCTCCCTCTACAATCTCTGCCACCCCTGTCTCCTCTGCCGCATCTGCCGCCTCTGCCACCTCTGCCGCCTCTGCCGAACCTCCTACCAGTCTTGTTGCGCATGCATTTCATAATTTCTCCAATGCATTTGATATACTCTCTGAAGGTAAGCTCGCCATCACTGTTTGTATCCAACTTGTCGAACAGCTCGTCGACTTTACTTGGCTCGAGTTTCCCCTGTGGACACACAAAATGGGCCACTTCAATAAAACACAAAGGCGTCTTGAATTGAGAATGAGCTTTCTGTATTGTTACTTACAGAAAAATAGGAGGAATTAATTTCGCTGGTTGCTAGTGTCTTAAACTGCTCCTTGTTCAAACAATCACTGCCATCAGTAGAGTGCGTCTCGAAGAAGTCAATGATATCATTAATGCATTTGCATATGGGAGGCATGTCTGGGCCACCTTTGCAGCCACCTTTATTACCCCTTCTGCCATTCTTCTTGCGGAAACATACAATTAATTCTCCTAGGCATCTGACATACTCTTTGTAGTTAAGCTCTCCATCATTGTTTGTATCTATCCTGTCAAACAATTCGTCGAGATCAATCGACTCGAGTTTTCCCTGTAGACACACAAAAGGGGTCACTTCGATAAAAAACAGAAGCATTCTGTGTTTTGAATGAGCTTGCTGTCTCAGTCATTACTTACACAATATTCTTTGGATTCCAATATGCTGGTTGCCAGTTGCTTAAACTCATCTCTGCTCAAACACTCACTTTCGTCATTGGCGTACTCATCGAATAAATCGAGGATATCGTCAATGCATCTATCAAAACGAGGCATGCCTGATTTGGTAGGGAAAAGAAGCCTGTTCCTGTTCAAGGTCATGGAAGAAAAAACTTTGCATTAGTTTGCTGACAGTGAGGATCAAGTGGTTAGGGTTGGAAATGTTCAATGCCCTGAAAAGGTGAACAAAGAATGCAGATCATCTCAAAGATGGAATGATCCATATCACAATTTCCTACATTACTTACGGTATGTCTTTTGAGATCTTGTGTGGTTCAGCAATGGGGATAGTGTGTGTGGAACATGTGGAATCTGCTTTTAAAGCCGACACAACAACCTGATGACAAATTACCATTTGCATACAAACAATAAAATAGTTCAACCTATGTTTGGTTATACTCCACTTTCACAGGTTTAACTGGCTTGGGTGTGCCTCTTCCTCTGTGGTTGGTACAGACATGAACATACAATATAGTATACAATTTCGGATGGTCAAAACACCTGCACAACTTTTTATTTTTATTATTCAACTTGTGTTAATGTTTTTTTCAATTTTACAGTAACAGTCTAGTATCATTCCTTTCTGCCCTTTAGAACCACCATAACAGTCATTACGCCTCATTTTCATTGACTAGGCCCATGTGCACTGCATAAGATGTGCCAGAAGTACATTTTCATCCCAACGCAGACCGCACCTCACGTGTTTTGGATTTTGGTAAAACCAGAAGTGGGTAGTAACGCGTTAGATGTACTCCGTTACATTTACTTGAGTAACTTTTTGAGAAAAATGTACTTCTATGAGTAGTTTTACTAAGCTTTGCCTTTTACTTTTACTTGAGTAGATTTGTGAAGAAAAAAAAACGCTACTCTTATTTCGCTACTTTGTCGTTACATTTTTCCTCTTTATTCTACATACTTTATATATATTTTTTTGCCAGTGATACCAAGTAGCTGTAACAGCTGTAGTGGTAGCAAGTACAGTAGGGAGAACAAGTATTTGATACACTGCCAATGGGTTTTCCCATTGTGAGTGTATCAAATACTTGTTCTCCCCACTGTAGCTCTACCGATTTCACCAATGAGACGTCGCAACAATAATCACATGACTCCATCAGACGCAAGTTTGCCGTTCTATCTTCACGCCGGCCTGTTCTATCATGTAGTGTCTTTAAAGCACCGTAAAAAATAAATTATTTGATATAGAGCGCTACCCTCAACATGAATCAAAGTGCGGCTTTTAACCTCTCTCCCAATTTTTATTTGGCACCGATTGACCACGGAAAACCGGAGATATGATCTTTTCAATTTCAAAATAGATGGTTGATAGATGGCAATGACTGTCTCTGCAGATACAGTATGTACGTGCATATGTACGAGATAGATTAAACGATAAAAAATATATTTTTCATTATTTATTTGGGGTGATTTTTTTTTTTTTTTTTGCAAAAGCATCGAATAATTATGCTGTAGATAGAAGAAAACACAATGCCTTCAAGTGTTGAAACAACTGGTGAAAATAAAGCACACAGAGAATAAGAAAACAATTTATCATGATTTTAAATATGCTTTTTACTCAAGTGTTATTGAAACCTTTTAACTCCCACACTCTTATGTTGTCTTTCTTTTTCATCATGGCAAGCAGTACAGTACCTTGACCAATGACACAAGTGGGATTTCGTCTTGTCGTTGTTCCATCAGCTCATTGGTTAAGCAGGAGAGGTGGGGAAATGCCAGTGATCCACGGATCACTGGAGTGGGAACCAATCTACGATCCAAGTTTTCCGAGTGAGCTTGTCGAGTCTCAAGTCATTGTCTCACAAGTCAATTTGAGTCAAATCTCCAGTTATTGCCTCACGAGTAGAATCTCGACCCTCCCAGCTCAAGCTCTTTGGTCTTGGCCATAGTGGAGTTTGGAGTGTGACTAACTGAAGTTGTGGACAGGTGTCTTTTACACCGATAATGAGTTAAAACAGGTGCCATTAATACAGGTAATGAGTGGAGCTTGGTTAGACGTCGTCAGAGAAAGTTAGACCTCTTTGACAGCCAGAAATCTTGCTTGTTTGTAGGTGACCAAATACTTATTTTCCACTCTAATTTTGAAATAAATTCTTTAAAAATCAAACTATGTGACTTTCTGGTTTTTTTCCACATTCTGTCTCTCATGGTTGAGATTCACCCATGTTGACAATTACAGGCCTATCTAATATTTTCATGTAGGAGAACTTGCACAGTTGGTGGTTGACTAAATACTTATTTGCCCCACTGTATAAGGGATTATCTCTGCATTTGATGATTTTTGTGCATCTAGCATAAAATTTGAAAATGTTATAGCCATTTTAAGTTTAGTTCTAAAAAAAAATAATAATAATTAATCGGGATTCTATTAGGGAACGACTTTGAATTTTTTTACTTCGCTGCTCATGGAGACTCATATATGCCTAAGGTAGATAGATGCCTGTTTTGGTTTTAGGTCGCTAGTGGCTTTGGTTTTGAAAATATTTGAATTTTAAGTTTTTGAAAATAGGCCCCCTACGGATCGGCCCCGAGCCCCATGTTCCGTCAACTGATAGTGAAGTCTATGGTTGTGGTGACTATCATAACTAACGCTTGACGATATGATGGTTTAGGGAAAAAATGTTAGTAAATTAGAGTTAAGGCAAGTTGATTAAGGTCAAGAACAGAGTCAGGTATTGTCCAGTGTAGTGGTTCCCTGAAATCCAAAATGCAATGTACTCTTGCAAAACAAAACAAATTTTTGCTTTAAGTCGCTTTTAATATCAACACATGAGATTTTACAGTACATGTGCTCTTAAAGCAGTACCATCGTTAAATAATATCAATACGAACGCTCAATAGGGCGATGATGACTAAACCTTTACACAAGCACCCAGACATAAAGGGGTCACCAAACAGCCAGGTGACTCCAGGTCAACCACTGACACAGCTGCATGCAGCTCCTAGCCAATGAGACGGCACATTTGTCAGACCAAAGCCAATCAGGAATGGACATTACAGTCTTTTTGCAAACCTTGAATGCACACACACACATAGATGATGCTACAGTATATTCTTCACACAACTCTCCATAGCAACAGAATCCAACATCAGTCACCAATCCTCATGCATGCATATTCAGATGTTTGCGATTCACAATTTGGTGATACTGATGTGAGAAAATCGGTGACTGGCACGGTGCTGTCTGCTGCGTTGATTTTGTAAACAAACAATAAAGGCAGAGGTGACCAAGTGAAAGTACAAATCCACTTACACTTCAAGAATCCTGTCCCCTTTCGATATACCGGCTCTGTCGGCTGCACCACCAGGTAGGACCGCGCTGACATGCTGCAGCGGGGCGTACAGTTCCCCGTTAATGCTCCAGAGTTGGCCACCTTCACTAACTTGGCCCCGGACGTTAAACCATAGCCCGAGTCTGACTTGACTATTCGAATGAGCCGTGGGCCCGACGTCCCGGTGCTGTTTGGGATCTGGAAGCCTCTGCCGCAGCAGCCATCTGCGTCCGGCGTAACTACGACACTCCCGGTTCCGTTACACGCTGGATGCTGAGGCAGCGATGGACAAAGCGCTTGCCCCTCGACATCCGCCATTTGTTACACCATTCCTGCCATCCTCCCCGGTTCGGATAAAGTCAAGCGACGAATACTAGTCGGGTAGGTGCGGCTAATCAGCTGTGTTAGCAAAGCCGCTAAACTGTCTGGGAGAGCGGAAAATACCGAAAGAAGTCGATGATTGACGAAACTGGCCTCGGCGTGTTCAAGCGAAATTCTGCAGGGGTCGCTATTGTTAGGGATGTCCCGATCCAGGTTTTTGCACTGCCGATCCGATACCAATATTGTTTTGCACTTCCGATCCGATACCGATATTGGCCGATACCGATACCGGCCTATCTGAGCATTTGTTAAAGTTTAAAGTTATTTAGCCTCCTTAAATAGTTGTCAGACTCATGTTGAAAAGAGTTTTAGTACTCTTGATAACAACTAGCCAGCTGAATTAGGTGAGTTTGAATAACACACAACGGTTGCTAACAAGAAACTGACCTGTTTATTCAGTGACAAACAACAAAACATTATAAATAACAAACAGAAATGGCATAGTCAGTCAGTAAAATGTGCAAATAATATTGTAAACACACAAACAACCTCAGTGGAAAATCCTACAAACCCACCAAGCTATTAGATGCTTTTAATGTTTCGTGCATTAGTTACAATAATTGTATAAAAAGCCTCTCAGGTTTAAATAAACGACTATTTCAGTATCAAGTTAACATTTTAAAACAGTAAATAAAATACTCAAGTCCCCATTCTGTATCAGCAGCTTTAAACTACATTCAATTCATTTAATTTTGCGAATCAACTGTTAAAGTTGTTAAAATTGCTCCCGTTATTCCATAATATCCCTTCTGTCTACTTTCGACATGTGAAAGTTTTAAAACTGTTTTGAAGATAGATTCAAGTCAAGATTTTGCCGATTTAGGAGTATTTTAGATAAAAAGTTAATTAGGTTCGCTTGGAAGGTTCACAACAGCCTACTAGGGAAGTCTCCTGCTTTAAGATGGCGGCCGTTTACTAACTTATCTAGTTTTCCATACTTCAATGTTGCTGACGCAGTCGAGTCTGTCGTTTTGCATCTAGTTCTATATAAATATGATATCTATTATCTACGATTAAACGATGTTGACATAGTTTGTAGCGGCTGTCAGCAGCAGTCAGGTATTCTTGTGTTTTATATCCAGCGGCATGAGTTGAGCTAAAGCCGTGAGTTGAGCATTGGCATTACCCGGGTCTACGTCAAGCATGATGTTTACTCTCGGGACGCAATGCGGTCCGTTTCTCATTGCGTCCCGAAGACCGCGCTGTGTATTAATTCCGCTTTACTCGACATATTTCAATAATCGGAATTTGGATGTTTGAGAATCGTTCTCGAATCTTCCACGGCGGAATCGCTCAAGGATGTAATGATGGCTGGGCATGTTGTACCGTGGTTCTAAGTGTTGGATGGTGCGTCTTTACTCACGAGAGATAATGGCTCGTTATCCAGAATGAATTCTTCGACTCTTGTTATTCCCTGGGCTTTGGGACTGTCAAGTGCCAGTTTGTCACGCATAGCAAAAGTTTCTGCCAGTGTTAGTTGCGTAGGACCTTTCTTTTTGTCTTCGGTTTTCTTAACAAACTCCTTATATTGTTTGTGGTGGTATTTCACTAAATGCTTGATTAGGTTGGTTGAATTAAAACTTCTTACAGCTTTACCACCACGCTTGACTTTATTGTGGCATATGTTGCGCTCTGCCTCTTCATCTTTGTCGTCCTTTAAGGTGAAATGATCCCACACAGCTGACATTTTTACCGATAAAGTCTCTCGGTAAATTGGGAGACGGTAATGTAGTGTGTTGAAGGTGTGCTGAAAAACCTGGACCGAATTTTTTTAAAAACTGGATCGAAGTCTGGATCGGAATTTTTCCGTGTTGGCCGATCCGATACCGATGCGCATTTTTTTGCCCATATCGGCGTCCGATCCGATCCAAATATCGGATCGGGACATCTCTAGCTATTGTTCTAGTTCAGTTTTCCAACATCATATGAGCCGATGACAGCACACGTTATACGTCTCACGGCCTACTAAAAAAACAACATGAAAACGTCAAAAACGTATTGAAATATTGATGTCGTCTCAACTAACGTAATTGGTACTTTGGGTAATTGGTAATTATGGGTGAAACATGGTAATATAACAAGGGTCATCAAGGAGTGGTCGAGATTTTCTTTTTCATATATTTTCTCCTTTAAACTAGTTTTTTTTTCTTTTTTTCTTTGTTTGGATCGATTGTTTATCATCCAACATATCGGAGAAAACGCAACAGTAACAAAAAAAATACAATTGAGCGATAGTTATGAGGTAGATATCTGTGACTTTTTTACAGATTACATTTTTTTCATTGTGACGTCATTTGTTTAGAAGTTTAAAATATGTGAGTGAATAATTTTTTTAAGTTGTTGTTTTAAAATGAAATATTAGACATCAATTAATGATTCTAAGCTTAAAATCACAAACATTTTGAATAATAAATATAATTAATCACCTTTGTTTTATGGCGTGGTTGAAACAAAAGCGGTTGTGCGCCGTCTGTAAACGGGGGTTTCCAGGGTAAAACGGACAAATTAAAAACAGTTCAGGGGCTTAATGCGCCATGAATATGCTATGGCAGCTTAAAAGACGTATTGTTCTATCGAACACAACAGCAGTTTCTTTTAAAGAGGAGTGCAAGAGCAGAAACTGCTTTTTCAGTCTTGTCTGTGTTTTCTGCCATTAATAAATAAATAAATATATATATATATATATATATTATTACGGATATCTATATACAACATACTGAACATAAGTACTGTATTTGTTTACCATAACAATAAATCCACAAATGGCATTGTTAACATTCTTTCTGTTAAAGTGATCCACGGATAGAAAGACTTGTAGTTCTTAAGATAAATGTTATAGTTACAAGTTATAGTAATTTTATATTAAAACCCCTCTTCATGTTTTCTTTTTTTTTTTTTTTTTTTTTTTAACCTGTCCTGTTCAGCTGTTTGACACAGAGAATGGAAGTCTCAGTGCCCGGATAGTCTGAACATTTTTAATGTTTCACATTGAGAGTCTGACGTACTCCCATTGTGATCATTCAAAATACCTTTTTATTATGACAAAGCAGCGAACAAGAAGGGATTATGGGGGGACAGAAGAAAAGAAACACAAGAGAAGAAAGAAAAGAAACACACAAACAACACAAGAAACACATTGAACATCTAGACTAATTACTAATATGCTGGTGCCATCGTCAGCGAGATGTATTTCCGGTTTACACCATGTGGGGGCCTATTGGCCAGTGAAAGAGGGGGACGGGGTGGTGTCTATAAACTAAGTGATTGAAAGCCCCCTTCATGTTTTCATTTTAATAAAATGTGTAAGATTTTCAATCAAAAGTAGAGTAAATATAATAATAATAAGGATAAATATAACTATAATAACAATAGAGGGACCAAAGTCTGAGAAAGTTTTATGTGTATTTTGCATAGTTATTTTGATTGGGAATGCCAGTTCACTTTGCATTGTTGTTTAACTGTGTGAGAATAGGGCCTCATTACTACAGACTGAAGTGCTTTTCTTTTTGTGAACATTTTTTTTTTCCCCGAGAGATAGGAATATTATTTTTGTTGTGCTTTCACTAAATGATACTTATTTTTGTTGTGAAGGAGTTGCCGAAGCTTATGCCAATAAACGGCGCGGTCCAAAGAACGCCTGTGTCCACTCGCCTTGATAACAAATATATCTCTGTACTTATCTTACCCAAAATACAACAAGAGACACATAATTGCCACTAAAAGAAAGGAAACTTACAGAAATATGCGTGGAGCACAAATAGCACAATGCAACAGCATAAACGTCTCACAACTACTAATTCTCAATGTTTCTCAGTTGGCCTACTGCATGCCATTATGTATTTGAAAAGAAAAACTTATTGCACAACATCACATCAACATATTACAGCTTTTTCATTTAGAAACGACAGGAATTATGTCTTATGAAGACAATGCACATGTATGCATGCTAGTTGTTTAGCTGTAGCTATAGCTAACAACAGGCCAACTTAGGGCAAAGTTACCGAAATTTGCGTAGACAAACGAAATTAACTTACCGGAGTGGAAGTGCATAGAGCAAACTGTAAATGGAGAATCAAACGTTATGCCCTTCCTTCTGATCGAGGCCACCCATGCCATTATTCGACGTTTGGTAAGTTCAGATATGACCTTTCCCTCGCCTTTTCTCCATGTAGGGATCCGGAAGAAACTCAATGGGGTTCTGTCGAGCTGTACATTCTCCTTTCTATTCGATCAGTTGTTGCAATTCTTTACCGCACAATAAATTTCCAACCATTTTTAAAGAGCGACCTGTGTCGAAATGCTTCACTGTTTATGCTTCCCGGGGTTCTGACACCGTACTTCCTGCTTCCAAAATGGCGATAGGGGTGGAAACCTCGCAAGTGCCACGTCATACGCACGAGCCTAATATAGAAGGAATAACATTAGTATGGAACGGCGCTGCCCCCAAGCGGCCGGTGGCATTCTCTTCACTCTTAATGTCCATAAACGGCGTCATTGTAATCTGTTTGAGGAAATGTGTGAGCGGGTCATTCAGTGCATGCGTTAATTGCGTCAAATATTTTAACGTGATTAATCCAAAAAAATTAATTAACGCCCGTTAACGCGATAATTTTGACAGCCTGTATATATATATATATATATATATATATATATATATATATATATATATATATATACTGTACACCATCTTCAGAAGAGGCTTCCTCCTGGGGTGACGGCCATGCACACCAATTTGATGTAGAGTGTGGCGTATGGTCTGAGCACCAACAAGCTGACCCCCCCACCTCTTCAATCTCTGCAGCAATGCTGACAGCACTCCTGTAACGAGTCACATGACATTTTGGAAGGAAAATGACAAGCAGTACTCAATTAGGACACTTAGGGATGTTGGTTTTTTCAAAGGGGTGTACTCACTTTTGTTGCCAGGGGTTTAGATATTAATGGCTATATTTTCAATTCAATTTTATTTGTATAGCACTGGATCACAACAACGTTGTCTCAAAGGGCTTTGCAGAGGCAATATGATACACAATCAGCAACAAAGATGAATAAATAAATTCAAGTCCTTGGTATCCCCCATTCTTAGACCCTCCATGTCGGCAAGGAAAAACTCCAAAAACTCCAGAGTATTTGGGAGAAAATGAGAAACCTTGGGGAGTACCACAGTCAGGAGAGATCCACTCCCAAGACGGATAGACAGGAAGCCCCAGGACTGCTAATGGGAATTAGCAGGCGAAGTTACAGTCCGTAAAGATGCAGTGGAGTAAAGGAACAAGAAGAGGTCCATCTAGCCAGATGAGACGGAGGTAGCAACGAGGACGTCCATCCAGCCAGGGGTCCGGACAGTCAGGAGGCTGCAGCTAAAAAATAGCCCCTCCCCAGAGGGGAGGGGGGAAAGGGGACACCGAGTGACTAGTGATGAAGAGACTAGACAACTAGATATTAACACTGGAAAATAGAAATAAAGTAAGATAAGTGGTAGGTAGAGTGAGAAAAAGGAGATAGAACTCAGTGGCTGTACTTCCCCCAGCTTTATAGCTTCTAGTGCAGCTTAGACTAAACTTTGAGTCTACTCCGACTTCAACAAGCCTGACCATAAGCTTTGTTGAATAGGAACGTTTTTAATCTAATCTTAAATGTGCAGACTGTCTCTGCTTCTTTAATATTAGCTGGAAGCTGATTCCATAAAACAGAGGCTTGGTGGCTAAAGGCTCTAGCTCCGACAGTACTTTTAGAAACCCTGGGAACTACCAGTAGACCTGCATTCTGAGAGCGGAGTGTTCTGTTGGGGCGGTATGAAACCCCAGCATCGGTGAGATAAGATGGCCCCAACCCATTAATGGTCTTAAATGTAAGGAGGATTTAAAATTTAATTCTAAACTCGATTGGAAGCCAGTGAGGGGCCTGGAGCACAGGGGTGATGTGCTCTCTTCTATTGGTTCCTGTTAAAAGTCTTGCTGCTGCGTTTTGGACAAGCTGAAGACCTTTTAGAGAACTTTTAGGACAAGCTGCAAGTAGAGAGTTACAGTAATCCAATCTCGATGTAACGAATGCGTGAATTAATTTTTCTGCATCGCTTTTAGATAAAATATTTCTAATTTTGGCTATGTTGTGCAGGTGAAAGAAGGCCGTTCTGCAGGTTTGTTTAATGTGAGCTTTAAACGACAAGTCAAGGTCGAATAAAACTCCTAGGTTTTTAACTGTGGTTCTGGAGGCTACACTTACATTGTCCAGAGTGACTATCTGGGAAGCTAAAGAGTCTCTCACACTTTTGGGGCCTATTATAAGGACTTCTGTCTTTTCAGGGTTAAGTAGAAGATAATTAGTGCTCATCCAGGTATTTATATCTCAGACGCAGGTACTTAGTTTGTCCACTTGCCTGATCTGCTCAAGTTTAATTGATAAATACAGTTGTGTGTCGTCAGCGTAACAATGAAAGTTAATGCTATGTTTTCTGATGATATTACCAGAGGAAGCATATACAGCGTAAACAAGATGGGCCTGAGGACCGATCCTTGCGGCACACCATAACTAACTCTAGAGTACGGCGATGATTGCTGGTTTACATTGACAAACTGGTACCTATTAGATAAATATGATTTAAGCCAGCAGAGGGCTGCTCCTCTAATGCCTATGTCACATTCTAGTCTCTGCAATAAGATATTATGGTCGATTGTGTCAAAGACTGCACTCAGGTCCAACAGAACCAGGATCGAGACTAATCCAACGTCAGCGGCTAGTAACAAGTCATTAGTTACTTTGGCTAAAGCAGTTTCAGTGCTATGATGAGCTCGAAAGCCACACTGGAAATGTTCAAATAAACTATTGTCCTGTAGGTGCTGACAGAGCTGTTTAATTACCACTTTTTCAAGGACTTTGGAGAGAAATGGTAAATTAGAGATAGGTTTATAATTGGCCAAAATATCAGGATCAAGAGAAGGTTTTTTCAAAAGCGGTTTAATAACTGCATATTTAAAGGACTGCGGCACGTGGCCAGTAACTAATGAGGTATTTATTATATTTAAGATGATATCAATAGTTAGAGGCAGGGTGTCCTTAAAAAGGTTGGTTGGGATCGGGTCTAGGAGGCACGTTGATGGTTTGGAGGACATTATAATTGAAATTACATCAATTTGGTCTACAGTGGTAAAGTTATTTAATATTTTAGAGGGGTTTATAGGAGATTCTGAATTTTTAGTCTGCACTTTATCAGACCTAATAGTTGGAAGTAATTCATTTATTTTATTTCTAATAGTTGCGATTTTATTGTTAAAAATTTTTAGGAAGTCATCACAGCTAAGGGTGGTTGGGATATAAGGTTCTATTGAGCTGTGACTGTTTGTCAGCCTTGCTACAGTGCTGAACAGAAACCCAGGATTATTTTTGTTTTCATCTATTAAGGATGAGTAATATCTGGTTTTAGTCGTACGCAATGCCTGTTTATAGGTCACTAAACTGTGTTTCCAGGCAGAGAGAGTGTGCTCTGTGTTGGAACGGCGCCAAAGTCTTTCTAATGTACGTGTCGATTGTTTAAGAGAGCGTGTTTCAGCATTATACCAGGGGGAGGCTCGTCTCGGCTTGACGAATTTTAATTTGGGGGCAGCGACAACATCGAGAGTAGTACGTAAACATAACACTATCAACAAACTCGTCATTAACAGCATATTTTGAGGGGAAAATTAATTATTATATAAGCTGCACACAGACTACTTTTCATTGTGTCAAAGTGTCATTTTGTCAGTGTTGTCCCATGAAAAGATATACTTAAATATCTGCAGAAATGCGAGGGGTGTACTCACTTTTGTGATACACTGTACATGTAACGAACCCGGATGTTCGTTTTACCCCTGAGACAACAGCAAGGAGGAGGCTTGACGAGGCTTTCCGGTTCACACCACCGGGTTTATTTAAAAGAAACAATAAAACAGGCTAAAAACAGATTAAAAGAGGGTTGCATCGGTCCCCACTTGGGCAGGGCGGTGTGGCGTTCGTATCCCCCTGGGCAGTGGCAGCCCAGGGGGGTACAACATGTTGAAGACCCCGAAACGCAGTGTCAGCAATAAAATTAACTTACAAGAATATTTATAATACTAAGTTGACAATGAGCGTTTTTTTTTTCCCCATCATTCTTGAGGGGAATTCTAAATCAGGCTGCTTAGGCAATACTTTTCGCCAAGATCGTCAACCATTTAATATGATACGCCCGCCGGTGTTGTGCCAATGTAGATACCCCAGTCAAAAATTGTATCCCCTGGGCGGAGCCATATGGAGGTAGATTTGTGTCTTTATTATTCAATCCAAAAAAAAAAACAAAAAAAAAGTTGCCAATCAAAAAACAAAAAAGTTGCCAATCAAAAAACAAAAAAGTTGCTTCAATAAAAAAAAGTTGCTTCAATCAAAATATAAATATTCAATCCAAAAAAAAAGTGTTTGAATGCAAAAATAAATTTGAAACTCAAAAAAAAAAAAAAATGCACGTGAAAGCTATTTTTCTTTGAAATTTTTTTGGGGGGGGGGGGGGGGGGGTTGAAGCAACTTTTTTGATTGAAGTAATGTTGATTTGTGTTTGGGCCACATTTTTGGTAGGACGTTTTTGTCTTTATTATTCAATCAAAAAATAAGTTGCTTCACAAAATATATATTTTCAAAAAGAAAAATCGCTTCAATATAAAAAAAAGAAAAAAATTGAATCATAGAAAACGTTTTTGAATGCGAAAAAATATTTGAGATGGAAAAATTAGCATTTGAACACTAAATTTTTCATTTTTCATTTTTATTTGATTGAAGCAATCCTTTTTGTGTTTGGGCCATATTATAGGTAGGACATTTGTGTCCAAATCATTCAATCCCCAAAAAAGTTGCTTCTATCAAAAAAAATATTTTCAATCAAAGAAAAAAATCATTTGAAAAATAGATGTTTCTTTTTTTTTGTTTTTTTTTTTGGCTGAAAATTATATGCAAAGCAAATGACCGTCTAAGGTGCTAGTCACATGATCTGTTCGAAAAATAATTTTGACACATTATACATTTTTTTTTTTTTTTTTTCATTTCGTTCATTTTTGTTGCAGTTTTATTGCTTTACAACTTTTATATATATAGGAAAGTCAATTTCATGCAATGATACTTTTCGGCCACCGAGGGGGCCTGGCCCCCCTGGTCCCCCCTTAAAATCCGCTTATGGCTTGAACATAATGAAAGTACTGTAATTCACTTAATAATGGTAGGATCAATTCTATCCTTACAACATATAGGAAGACAATCTGAATTACTTATATAACTCAAGTCATTAAATAATTCAAATAAGGTTGCTTAAAGTTAGGGTGGGGATAATTTGATCATCCTGAAAAGTTGGTAGTGTTATGTCCCTACCATCCCTATGCAAACCTACGCCCTTGGTTTAAGTCTGAACATAATGAAAATAATTCACTTAATAATGGTAGAGTAAATTCTATCCTTACAATTTATGGGGAAACAATCTAAATTACCTATATAACTGAACTCATTATTTAATGTATATAAGGTTTCTTAAAAGTTGGTTTGGACAATTTGAGGAACCTGAAAAGTTGGTAGTGTTATGTCCCTATGAGCCTATGTTTGGAGTCCTGCCCCCTGAGAAAGTCAGTCATTTTTGACTGATTGCTCTCAAGCTACACAAAAGCAGCAAAATAGTCAAATAACAAAGGAAATGTCAAGGATTTTAATCTTCATTTTTGTCTAACCCCAAATGTAGTACTGGCTGTGGAGCATACAAGTAAAATCTGCTTGGATTTTTGTGTTGAAGGAGAGAACCGATCGCTTTAACAACCTTGGCATAATGCTCGTGGTTAACCTTTTCCTGAGTGCACATGTTGGCTCAGAAAGGAAAGAACATAGCTACAGTGTATACCTTTGCTTAACACCTATTATTATTCGTACCTGCCCCTGCTGTCCAAATACCCAATTGTATGACTTTTGCTTTTTATCCATTTATTTGTTTTTTATTTGTTTCTTTTTTCAATTGTTTTTGTTTAGAACTATCTATTGTTGGTTTTAATAGATTTTTATTAATCCTTTTAATTGTGTTTTACTTTTACTTCCTTGCGGATTGACTGATTGCTGTCAAACTACACAAAAGCAGCAAAATGATCAAGTAACTGAGGAAATGTGAAGGAATTTAATCTTTATTTTTGTCACACTCTGAATGCCATACTGTTTGTGGCGCATACAAGTCAAATCTGCATGGAACTTTATGTTTGAGGAGAGAACAGTCGTGATGTAAAGCAGTGTGATAATAAAAGCACTTTGAATGGCGTTGTTTAAATTGTACTATACAAAATAAACTTGCCTTGCTTCGCCTATTACTGGTTGAATATTGACCCTGCCTTTCTTTATTCCAGTCACAACCAACTTATTCTTGGCAGATGAGTCATGAAAATTACCTTTGAAGACATGCCTAACAATAAACCACTGGCAGTTAATGTTTCCTGTACAGTTGAAAGACAGTGTAAGACAGCAAAATCACATTCTAATTACTATAAATACAGTACTTTATATTTTCAATTCCTTGTTGTTTGTTGTATAATCTATAATATAATGACGTGGAAAACATTGTCAGCAATCAACGAATCTGATCATTCTCTGCAGATTGAATAAAAGTCACACAGTACATGTACAGTATCCATTCTTTTGATTGTCTCGCTGTATTGCACAAAAATGTCAAAGACCAGCTCTTAGTTAGACTACGCTTTAATGATAAATAAATTCCTCAGTAACAGTATCAATATGAATGTACTAGTAGCATTACAATTCATTGAGGGAAAATATTTAACTGCAGTTTTTTTTTTCCATCGGCTATAGTTTTCATAAAAAATAAAAAAAATCTGCACAAATTAATTTTGGGTGCTTGTTTCCTTTTTCAGTAATCAAGGAATCAGCCAATAAAGAGACTGTCCTTTTTTTTAGGTACGTCCGCTCTACCGTTGCTTAGGGCATTTACTTGAACTGTTTTCTGACATGCCTATTTGCGCCCGTGGCAATGGCAAGAAAAAAAGCATGAAGATGGAATGATATGAAGAGATATAACATTACTTGATCCGATTATCTGACAACTCAAAGAAAACCCACAAAAGCAGGGAGAGAAAAAGCAAACTTCAACAAAAATCCCAATTCCGTACCTTAAAACTGTAAATTTATCCCTTCCACTATTCTGCCCATAACATAGGCTGGCATACAATAATATGACACCATGGGATATATAGCATGACAATTGGTGAAGCTGCAATGTACACTCTAAGAGTTCTAAGAGTGTGTAATAGGAATATTAAATAACAAGACAGGAGTAGAGATATGATATTTATTGTTTATTTATTTACTTGTGTTGGCATTGCTCACAAGAAAAGAGAAATTGCTAGTAAATGACTGATGATTGCAGACATTTCACTAATCATCACTGCCCCTGCCACCCTTTCCACCCTTGCCTCCCTTGCCTTTGCCACCCTCGTCACCATCGCTGTCGCTCCCTCTACAATCTCTGCCACCCCTGCCTCCTCTGCCGCCTCTGCCGCCTCTGCCACCTCTGCCGCCTCTGCCACCTCTGCCGAACCTCCTACCAGTCTTCTTGCGCATGCATTTCATAATTTCTCCAATGCATTTGATATACTCTCTGAAGGTAAGCTCGCCATCACTGTTTGTATCCAACTTGTCAAACAGCTCGTCGACTTTACTTGGCTCGAGTTTCCCCTGTGGACACACAAAATGGGCCACTTCAATAAAACACAAAGGCATCTTGAGTTGAGAATGAGCTTTCTGTATTGTTACTTACAGAAAAATAGGAGGAATTAATTTCGCTGGTTGCTAGTGTCTTAAACTGCTCCTTGTTCAAACAATCACTGCCATCAGTCGAGTGCGTCTCGAAGAAGTCGGTGATATCATTAATGCATTCGCAAATGGGAGGCATGTCTGGGCCACCTTTGCAGCCACCCTTATTACCCCTTCTGCCATTCTTCTTGCGGAAACATACAATCAATTCTCCTAGGCATCTGACATACTCTTCGTAGTTAAGCTCTCCATCATTGTTTGTATCTAGCTTGTCAAACAATTCATCGAGATCAACCGACTCGAGTTTTCCCTGTAAACACACAAAAGGGGTCACTTCGATAAAAAACAGAAGCATCCTGTGTTTTGAATGAGCTTGCTGTCTCAGTCATTACTTACACAATATTCTTTGGATTCCAATATGCTGGTTGCCAGTTGCTTAAACTCATCTCTGCTCAAACATTCACTTTCGTCATTGGCGTACTCATCGAATAAATCGAGGATATCGTCAATGCATCTATCGAAACGAGGCATGCCTGATTTGGTAGGGAAAAGAAGCCTTTTCCTGTTCAAGGTCATGGAAGAAAAACACTTTGCATTAGTTTGCTGACAGTGAGGATCAAGTGGTTAGGGTTGGAAATGTTCAATGCCCTGAAAAGGTGAACAAAGAATACAGATCATCTCAAAAATGGAATGATACATATCACAATTTCCTACATTACTTACGGTACGTCTTTTGAGATCTTGTCTGGTTCAGCAATGGGGATGGTGTGTGTGGAACATGTGGAATCTGCTTTTAAAGCCAACACAAAAACCTGATGACAAATTACCACTTGCATACAAACAATAATATAGTTCAACCTCTGTTGGGTTATACTCCACTTTCACAGGTTTAACTGGTTTGGGTGTGCCTCGTCCTCTGCGGTTGGTACAGACAAGAACATACAATATAGTATAATATTTCAGATGGTCAAAACACCTGCACAACTTTTTTATTTTTTATTATTCAACTTGTGTTAATGTTTTTTTCAAGTTTACAGTAACAGTCTAGTATCATTCCTTTCTGCCCTTTAGAACCAATAGTCATTACGCCTCATTTTCATAGACTAGGCCCATGTGCGCTGCATAAGCTAGTACATTTTCATGCCAACGCAGACCACACCTCACGTGTTTTGGATTTTGGTAAAACCAGTGGTGGGTAGTAACGCGTTAGATGTACTCTGTTACATTTACTTGAGTAACTTTTTGAGAAAAATGTACTTCTATGAGTAGTTTTACTAAGCTTTGCTTTTTACTTTTACTTGAGTAGATTTGTGAAGAAAAAAACGCTACTCTTATTTGCTACTTTGTCGTTACATTTTACCTCTTTATTCTACATATTCTATTTTTTTTTTTTGCCAGCATTACCAAGTAGCTGTAGCAGCTGTAGTGGTAGCAAGTAGCTCTACCGATTTCACCAATGAGACGTCGCAACAATAATCACATGACTCCATCAGACGCAAGTTTGCCGTTCAATCTTCACGCCAGCCTGTTCTATCATGTAGTGCACAGGTGTCAAACTGATTCCAGAAAGGGCCAAGTGGGTGCAGGTTTGCTTTCCAACCAATGAAGAGGACACCTTTTCACCAATTAGATCTTTTACATGTATAATCAGTTAAACCCTGTTAGGTGCTGCTTGTTATAGCAGGAAGTTCACTGGTCAAAATCTCTGCGCGTTATCGGTTGGAACAAAATCCAGCACCCACTAGGCCCTTTCTGGAATCGGTTTGACACCTGTGATGTAGTGTCTTTAAAGCACCGCGAAAAATGAATTATTTGATATAGAGCGCTACCCTCAATATGTGGAACAAAATCCAGCACCCACTAGGCCCTTTCTGGAATCGGTTTGACACCTGTGATGTAGTGTCTTTAAAGCACCGCGAAAAATGAATTATTTGATATAGAGCGCTACCCTCAATATGAGTCAAAAGTGCGGCTTTTAACCTCTCTCCCAATTTTTATTTGGCACCGATTGACCACGGAAAACCGGAGATATGATCTTTTCAATTTCAAAATAGTAATTATGAAGGAACTATCACTATTCAAACTAGGAACTATTTTCTCCACCAGAGAGCACTCATGCTCTTTGGACAAATAATGCTTCATTTATGTATTTTTTTTTTTCTCTCATCAGAGTTCAATGATTTTGTTTTTGTGTGTGCATTTCTTTGGTTTAATGTGTGGTTTAATGGTTTTATGTAATGGGTTATTGTACACTATCATTATAACAACAGTTCATATGGATAACTTTGTGCTAAAAAAAAAACACCATTGTTTAAAAAAAAAAAAATCCCAACAAAAATATAAGCAGTTACTCACAATGTTACTCATTACTTTAGTATTCTTTTTACTTGTACTTGAGGGCAGTTTTTGAATGACTACTTTTACTTTTACTTGAGTAATATTATTTTGAAGCAACACTACTCTGACTTGAGTAAAATTTTTGGCTACTCTACCCACTTCTGGGTAAAACAGTCTGTTTCAAGAAAGACATGACAGCGGTCACAAGTGAGGGTATGAGGGTGCATATGACGATTTAACAGACTAAAGTGGCATTTTTACTACTCGCCCAAAGCTGAATTCTAGGTTTTGACACAAAGTAGTCTACTGGTCTTGTGCATGAGGCTCAGGTTGACAGATGGCGATGACTGTCACTGCAGATACAGTATGTACGTGCATATGTACGTGATAGATTAAACAATTTAAAAAAATACATTTTTCATTATTTATTTGGGGTGATTTTTTTTTTTTTTTTTTGCGAAAGCATCGAATAATTATGCCGTAGATAGAAGAAAACACAATGCCTTTAAGTGCTGAAACAACTGGTGAATGATCATTATAATGATTTTAAATATGCTTTTTACTCTAGTGTTATTCAAACATTTTAACTCCCACACTCTTATGTTCTTCTTCCTTTTTCATCATGGCAAGCAGTACAGTACCTTGACCAATGACACAAGTGGGATTTCGTCGTCGTTGTTCCGTCAGCTCATTGGTCAAGCAGGAGATCACTGGGGTGGGAACCAATCTACTATCCAAGTTTTCCGAGTGAGCTTGTCGAGTCTCAAGTCATTGTCTCACAAGTCAATTTGAGTCAAGTCTCGAGTTATTGCCTCACGAGTAGAATCTCGACCCTCCCAGCTCAAGCGGGTCAAGTCCGGGTGTAGGTTTTTTTTCTTCAAATCTAGGTCGAGTTGCGAGTCATCAAATTTTCGACTCGAGTCGATTCGAGGCAGAGTCCCTTTGACTCGATTCCAGTTGTCTGCCATTATTAGCCCAAAATAAAGAAAGAAACATGTATATTTATTGTTTAATCTATCATGTACATACAGGGGTGAAAGTGGCAAGAAGTTCTTGCTGGAACTCCCTAACATGAAGGTCGGCACAGAGCCAGAATTTTTTTTTTTTTTTTTTTTTTTTAGGTGGTGGGGGTCAAACCTCCTAGAACCACAGAAATGGAGATAAAACTCAGTTTGGCACAGTTATTCATGTAACACATACGAACAAACAAAAATGATTTTCTTTCAAAATTGTTTTTTTTTTTTTAATAATTTGCTAAATAAAAGTTAACAAAAACATCAGGAAACCCACCTTCCATCTCGTAATTTTTATTTTCCCTCATTTCCTCACATCTAAATGCAAAACCTCAAGCCTATAGATGCTGGAATAGTTTCCTTCTTTTGCCTAAAACACAACATACAGTTTTCTTTCACTTCTTGAAATTTGCATAAAAATAAATAAATCGCAATTACCGTAAGCGCATGATTAAATACAGAATCACGCAATTAATTACAATTAAACTTTTTAATTGTTGGCCAAAACTAAGATATATCTACAGTATATATGTAGGAACAGCGTGCATAGAACACTGACTCACCACATAGATCAATTATTGTAATGCTCAATTTTTATAATCATCAATATTATAGTTATACACAGACGCAAGTGAAGGGAGCAGAAAAGTGGTCTCAATCATGCAATTTGCTCAGGTTGTCTGCCAGCACTACGAGCCAACAAACGTGTAAATGTTAACCTTGTTAACCCCAACCCAGGCGCTGCAGATTTGCCACAACAAAATGCTAATCACCTAATTAATCAAATTTCATTTTAAATGAGCCTTTTTTAAATTCAGAATCAATCAATAAACTATTGCGGTGGGGGCAGCGTCTCATTCCTGTGCGTTGAGCTGACCTGATGAACCAGTTTTTTTTCACTGCTGGTGATCTTGAGCCAGACGTTCTGCATCCTCATGCATTCAGCCATCAACCTTTGGGTCAAACTGCAGAATGGCCTTTGTGGAATGGTCGGGAGGAAGGCGGAAGACATGAAACCAGCGGATGCAACGCTAGGTGACCAGGCATCATACTCTCAGCCACCTGGTGGGGGCTCTGAGTGCTTCGTTGGAAATCTGCTGGGGCCACCTGATGTTTTCGGTGGTCCTGAGGACCATGTTTCCAAACCACATAGAATAATTGTTCAGAAGTACAGTATCATTTTTCCTGTTACGAAAATTTATTTTGAGCCTCAGAGGATTAAAGTTGTAAATTGTAAAGAAGCCTGCTCGTTGGTGTGACCGAGTCAGCAATGTTCACACCTTTTACTCATTTGAAGTGCTCCATTGCTGGTCAAGTTATATACTGTATACAGTATATGTATATATTAATAAATGTATTTATTATTAGCAGTTTCAGAGTTGGAGAAAGCATGTAAACTTTTATCATTGTTGGACCTGCCCTCCCACCTCCTTGCATTCTTGCTCCAAACCTGTGTAGGTGCCATTATTAATTACAAGGTTGGGCACCAAACTGGTGGAGCAACAACAGTTGCAGGAAATCATCAATCTCTTTTTAAACTGCTTTGTCATGGCGCTACACTTTCCTTTTTCAGCTTCACATTCAGTTGTGTCCCACCTTAAACGGCTTTCTTGTCTTCTTGACTTTCTTCCCTGCTAAGAAATTCAGCATATATTGGTTTCTGTACCAGCAACATCAGCAAAAAAACACAAAAAAAATACAGCACCTTGCTTGCTAGAACTGTAGTGTTTTGGTACTGGTCTTCCTGAAACAGATACCAGCATGTGCTGGATTTCTTAGCAGGACTGTTTCTTGACCTAAGGATATTGGATTTTTGCTCTCGCCCCATAAACTTCTTTGCTCGTTTCCTCGTCTGTCCCGTCGCCTAATTGTGCTGTGGTGATTTCACGACCTCATCTCCATAAAGGGTGCCAGCCACACATTTCTCTCAACCCACTGAGTATTTTTTTTTTTAAATAGGCCTGCATGATATTCCAAATCAACAAAAGATGATGTGATATGTCAGGACATGTGATAATATGCATCGTGACATCAGATAATATTATATGATATGACAAAACAGAGGCTAAAATAACATACATGTAATAGATTTAGTATATATTGATTAATATAACATGAGGTGAGTATTCTACCGGCTGATTGTTTTTTGTTTTTTATTTTATCAATATGATTTATAAAAGAAAGTGTAGGTGCAATCTCAATTTGCGTCAATAATAATCAACAGAAAGAATTAACTTGGTTGAAGATGATGCATTTTTATTGAATTATTGTCTCCTGCAAGGTTGTATAAACAACAGATGAAACACTTCCAAAACTAAAGCACTAATCTTCATCGTCGTTTCCCCCTCTGCCCCCCTTTTTCCTGCCCCTGCCTTCCTTGCAACCTCTTTTATTTTTACGGCGGTACCCCTTCATCAGCATACACATGCATCTGACATACTCCGCAAAGTTGATTTCACCATTGTCATTCTTGTCCACCTTGTCAAAAGCCTCATCAAGGTCGCTTAGGTTGAGTTTCCCCTGTGAAATACAAATTAAAGTACCAGTAAACTTAAAGCACTTATTGCAACGACAACATGGGACTGCGGCTGGAGCACACATGTACCTTGTAATCGGAAGCAGTGAACTTTTCTGACATCATTCTCTTAAACTCCTCTTCGTTCAAACAGTCACTATCCTCGCCGGAGTGCTCCTCAAACATATCCACGATAACTTTAATGGCATTTTCCAAGTCGCCCATGGCAACTTTACTGCAGAGGAACGGCCTATATAAAAATGTTGAAGTGTTAAAAGCTTGAAAGTGTCCATGTGTGGGTTTAATGCATGAATAACACCGTTCACGTTAAAAATAAGAGATAATAAATACTGTAATGATGATTATGACAACATTATTTCAGACAAATGCTATAAACAGTAAAAATAGAAAATAAAGTAAATGTTGTCCTGTCTCTTGCCATCAATCTACACCTCTCTTCCACATACACAGTGTAACTTATAAATGACAATAATTGTCATCTAAATTTTTGCCATCTTTGGATAACATTATCTAGGACACATCGAAGTCCATAAATACGGCATAAATACTTTAAATAATAACAAAACAATAATAAACACAAAAACACAAGTGGTTCCACAGTTCTGAAGCAAACCTGATAGAGCTTGTAGCAAAATTCGTAACCCAACAGTAAAGTAAACAAACAGATTGGTGAACAAAGGGAAAAGGGATTTAGGGTGGGGTTAGGGTAAGTAAGTAAATAAGTAATAAAATAAGTAGGTAAGGTAGGTGTAGAGATATTCGTCACCACATGTTCAGTCATTGTACTTGGTACATTCATTTCTAAATCATTTTTTAACAGGTAAAAATGTTCGCAGCTCTAAGCTTCTTCTCTGAAACAAGGTCATTAACGGATAACACAGCTACCTAGTAAAATTTCACTTCTTGTGAGCAACTCCAAGGGTTAACATGGGGGCCTGCCTTTTCGCATTGGAAATAGTAAAAAACATGCTTTGAAGTTCGGAGCAGATCTTCTTAAAGGCACCTAGGTGGGGTTCTCGGGGGCATTTTTCCTGGCCAGCCAGCTTTTAATTATTGTTTCCTTATTGATGCATTCATCTTAGGTGATCGTTGATTTGTTTTTGTTCCTGAGTACTGATTGTTCCTGATTTTTGTTCCTGATTCCTTCTCATTGAAAGGCTTCTGATTCCTCCCCATTAAGACGCAGGCAGGCAGACAGGCAGACAGGCAGGCAGGCAGGCAGGCAGGCAGACAGACAGACAGACAGACACACACACACACACACGCACACACACACAGACAGACAGACAGACACACAGATGGATAGATAGGTACTCACGGTATGCAGGTGTAGGTGTGTCAAACTGAAGCGGTGAACTGAACTGCTTTCTAAAGCCTCTTAAAGTTTAAACAATGACTCATACTCCGATCCTGTCAGACGCACAAACAGGTTTTACTGGTTCTGACATGTCTACTCATGCGCAACAACTCAAGATTTGTATATCAAGATTTATGAAAAGAAAACAACAAAACAATTGCAGTGTTAAAAATACTAGCAAGATTTTAGGGCGAATCCACCACCTGTAAATGACGTTAGTGATTATTATGACCCATTTTTACAATACTTTAAAATTATTTTGAAAAAATATGCAAAAAAGACTCATAACTGAAATGGATTGTAATCTATTTGATCAAGTGATTTCTAGCTGAAGAAATCTTGTTTAACAATTGGGAAAAAATAGTAGAAATCAGTTTTCCTTGAGTCAAAACTGAAAGCCAGTCCAAAAGATCCAAACAACACCCAATTTTAAATAACAAATCAATGTATTTACAATAAATGTAAATTCTCCTAGTCCTCCTGATAAGGATTACATTCCATTGAGTCTCTTACAAATGCAATAATCTTTGCACCTAAAGTGTTGGGCTTGACCAGCGTTAACAAACTTGACTGAAATATCATTTGGTTGATCGGTTTTGGCACCATTGTTTCATCATTGTCATTTATTTCATGGGTGTATCCAAAATAAATATAGGCCAAAGGGAATTTTTTGCAATATGCATACTTGACGCTTGATTACTCACCACCTGCGTTTGGATCATTGCTGCCATCTAGTGTTTACTTTAGTTTTTTTTATTTTTATTATGTATGTATGTATTTATGTATTTATTTATTTATTTATTTGTTTGTTTATTTTATCCCCAGCTGATTCAATTCTGGAAAAAAATATTCTAATACACAAGCATGTTAGCATTTTGGCAATTGTAATTTGAAATAACTGTAACAGGGCTGCCTGTGTTGTTTGGTCTTCATTCATCTTCCTAAAAAAAAGTTAGCTTTCTATATATTACGTATCATCACTGTTTTGATTGAATATTGTTATTATGTTGTTATAATAGTAACTGGAGGCAAATGAACATTTCAGCAATTTTGACCAGAGGTAGGATAGAGCATGGCCTATCTTCTTTAGCTGCTTGGGCATGCAGAATCAAATAAGTTATCTAAAAATGTATTTATATAACATCTTTCATACAAATACATGCAAGGTAACGAATAGCAAATCTGAGTACAGTATTTAAAGGCCGAAACTGTTTTTTAATGTTCTACAGGGGACTTCAGTTAGGGTGTTTGTATTGAATTAATTATTTAGAAAATGCAACTGGGCAGAAGAGGGCTTGGGGGCAGAAAAAAAGAACAGGAACTCGTGGTGCAAAAGCATGATTAAATAGATATGTCACCAAGCTGTCAGTAAGGTGGCCAAAGGGCCAGCTAATGAAGGAAAGTCCTTAATTTAAATGCCTGATTCCGTGTCAAGACCAGCCACAAGCAGGACACTTAATGTATTTTCATATTTTTCTTGTTAGTGTCGCATTTTCCCCGATATGTAAAAAAAAAAAAAAAAAAAAAACGTTTAAAAGGGTAAATATATGAAAAAGAACATCTCGATCAGCGGAAGAGAGCTGAACTTAAAGTCACCTGAGTGTTTTCCGCCATATATATTTGTTGTCTCGCCCACCCAGGCGGTATGGTCTCTTCTTTCAAGCTCGGGTCTTCTATCAGGCCTGGGAGCTTGAGGGTTCTGCGCAGGATCTTAGCTGTCCCTAGGATTGCGCTCTTTTGAACGGAGACGTTGGACGTTGTTCCTGGTATCTGTTGGAGCTATGTGCCCAGCTTGGGGGTTACTGCCCCTAGTGTCCCGATCACTACTGGCATCACTCTTGCCTTCACTCCCCACATTTTCTCCAATTCTTCCTTCAACCCTTGATATTTCTCCTGCTTTTCGTGTTCTTTTTTCCTGATGTTGCACTACTGCTGTCTTCTGATGTTTATCCACCACCACTATGTCAGACTGGTTGGCCGTCAGCAGTTTGTCTGTCTGGATCTGGAAGTCCCACAGGATCTTGGCTCGGTTATTCTCGACCACCTTTGGAGGTGTTGCCCACCTTGACTCTGGGGTCTCCAGTCCGTACTCGGCACAGATGATTCTGTACACTATGCCTGCTACCTCATTATTGGTAGGGCATAGCTGTTAATGGCCTGGATTTTATTCTTGCCATTCAGCTGACTCTTGAGGACCTGCCTCACCCTCTGTAAGTATTTGGTTGTGGCAGACCTCCTAGTTGCTTCCTCATGGTTCCCATTTGCTGTGGGATCCCCAGGTATTTGTAGCTGTCCTGCACATCTGTTATGTTGCCTTTGGGTACTCTGGTACCCAAAACCACTCTTGGTTATGATATGGCTAAGGGGGTTTAGGCCTATAGAGAACAGCAGGGGTGACAGAGCATCTCCTTGGTAGATACCGTCTTAGATGTTCACATGTGCATCTGGCTTTGAGTTGGCTTCGAGAGTTGTCTTCCACAGCCCCATTGAGTTCTGAAGGAAGGTCTTTAGTGTCCTGTTGATGTTATACAGCCTCAAGCTATCCATGTGTGTGGCATTATATGTAATGGACCCCTGCCTCTATAGATCTTGTGTTTAGGGCCTGTTTTGTGCTGCCATGATCAGTGCTTCCGTGCTGTCTTTCAGTCCGGCCTTTTCCAGCCACTGGTATGTCTTTCCCATGTCAGCTACTCCCTCAATTTGTCGGTGGTACATACCATGCAGGGGCTTGTCCTTCCATGATAGCTCCTCAGGGTCCTCCTCCTTACTGGGCTTCTGTTGCCGGGGTATATCACACCAGACAGGACCCCAGGTGCAGGCTATGCAAAGAGGGCCCTGAGACAGTCCAGCACTTCACAGCAGGGTGTAAGATGCTGGCAGGCAAGGCATACATGGAACGACATAACCAGGTAGCAGGCATAGTGTACAGGGACATCTGTGCCGAGTACGGACTGGAGACCCCAGAGTCAAGGTGGGCGACACCTCCAAAGTTGGTCGAGAACAACCGAGCCAAGATCCTGTGGGACTTCCAGATCCAGACAGACAAACTGGTGATGGCCAACCAGCCTGACATAGTGGTGGTGGATAAACATCAGAAGACAACAGTAGTGATAGAATTACCAATCCCGAGCGAGAGCAACATCAGGAAGAAAAAAAACGAAAAGCTGGAGAAATATCATGGGTTGGAGAGGTTGCGCTATACTTTTTCGTTGTCTGTCATTTTGACTGACAGGGTCATAAAAATCCGGTCATAATCTATTTTTACCCGTCACTTAAATTTTTAAAATGACTATATCTTGATGCAGTCACTATATGTATATACACAATAATACTTTAGAATATAAAGTAACTAACATTAGTGCAGTCATGGATTACAGTAAGCAGGCCAGTACTGTGTTTCCATATATATGTTTATTATATTATGTATATACAGGATATATATATATATATTTTTTTTCCCCCAAGTGGGACCTTCCATGATCCTAATACATTTAATAATAATAAAATATTATATAATTCCATTTTATATATATATATATATATTTTTTTTTTTTAAAATTAATTATTATTATTATTATTAAATTAAAATGCACGTTGATACGACGCACATAAAGGCAACTTCCAATTTTTTAAAAATCGTTAGAAAGTTGTATGGATTTACAATCCACTGGCTTGTGGTTTCCTGTTGTCTTCCGAAATACACCTGGGTGACGGCGCGTCAAGTGTTCGTTCATAGCCGACGTGCTACCGTGGTATGCGAGCTCAGCTTAGCAAAAAGAGTACACACAGTGGTGGCAGTGGCGTATGGAGGTAGATTTGTGTCTTTATTATTCAATCAAAAAAAAAGTTGCTTCGATCAAATAAAAAGTTGCTTCAATCAAAATATATACTTTCAATCGAAGAAAACGTCACTTCAATCAAAAAAAAATGTGTTTGAATGCAAAAATAAATTTGAAACTCAAAAAAATATATTTGAAAACTATTTTTCTTTGATTGAATTTTATTCTTTTGATCAAAGTCAAGTTTTTTTTAATTGAAACACCATTTTTGATTGAAGTCATGTAATTTTCCGTTTGGACCACATTTTGGCTAGGACATTTGTGTCTTTATTATTCAATCAAAAAATAAATTGCTTCAAACAAAAAAATATATATTTTCAAAAGAAAAATCACTTCAATCAAATTTTTTTTAAAAATCAATCGTAGAAAAAAAGGTTTGAATGTGAAAAAATATTTGAGACTCAGAAATTCGCATTTGAACACTTTATTTTTCATTCAAACTGTTTTCTTTGATTGAAGCAATCCTTTTTGTGTTTGAGCCATATTAGGGGTAGGACATTTGTGTCAAAATCATTCAATCGCAATAAAAGTTGCTTTAATCAAAAAACTATTTTTAATCAAAGAAAAAAATCATTTGCAAAAACTTTTTTTTTTTTAATATATTTTTTATTTGAAATATATATATTTTTTTTATTGAAGTGTCACTTTTTTTGAAAAGCAAAAAGTTTTAAACTTATTTTTTTCAAAGTGGAAAAAGTTTTGAACACACTTTTTTTTTTTGAAGTGGAAAAAGTTTTGAAGGCACTTTTTTTCGATTGAATCATTTTGACACAAAGATTCTCCTTCAACGCTAGTTCCGGTGTGTTTGATTGGCAGGTAGCTGAGCCAATGACATAAAAGTATGAAGCAAGCATAATGGCCACCAGGGCTCCATCCAGCCATCGGAGTCTGTTGGAGTCTAAGCCGAATATAGGGCACCGGTACGGGCGTGTGACATCGGCATTTCACCGGAGTACCCGCAACGGTACAGTGCCCTGTCGTGGCACACTGGTCGGACCCTGATATCACCCCCCAGGCGCGGAGGCCGGCTGTCGAGTGCATTTCACCGGAGTACGGTGCCCTGTTGCTTAATGTGATTTAACACGGCGAACTTCACCCGCTGCCCTGACGTGACGGTTGGCAATTGGTTCCAACCGGAGTGTCCGCAACGCGCCGGTACGGGAGTGGTCGGCGAGTGGCCCGACACTAGCCTGCCCAGTAAGCGAGTGGACTACCGGCGAGTCGCCGGCTTCCACGCCGGCAGCCCCATCGCTTCAGCTTTGAATGAGTGCCGTGTCATTCGCGGGGCGTCCACTCGACAGCCGGCCTCCGCGCCTGGGGGGTGATATCAGGGTCCGACCAGTGTGCCACGACAGGGCACTGTACCGTTGCGGGTACTCCGGTGAAATGCCGATGTCACACGCCCGTACCGGTGCCCTATATTCGGCTTAGACTCCAACAGACTCCGATGGCTGGATGGAGCCCTGGTGGCCATTATGCTTGCTTCATACTTTTATGTCATTGGCTCAGCTACCTGCCAATCAAACACACCGGAACTAGCGTTGAAGGAGAATCTTTGTGTCAAAATGATTCAATCGAAAAAAAGTGCCTTCAAAACTTTTTCCACTTCAAAAAAAAAAAGTGTGTTCAAAACTTTTTCCACTTTGAAAAAAATAAGTTTAAAACTTTTTGCTTTTCAAAAAAAGTGACACTTCAATAAAAAAAAATATATATATATTTCAAATAAAAAATATATTAAAAAAAAAAAGTTTTTGCAAATGATTTTTTTCTTTGATTAAAAATAGTTTTTTGATTAAAGCAACTTTTATTGCGATTGAATGATTTTGACACAAATGTCCTACCCCTAATATGGCTCAAACACAAAAAGGATTGCTTCAATCAAAGAAAACAGTTTGAATGAAAAATAAAGTGTTCAAATGCGAATTTCTGAGTCTCAAATATTTTTTCACATTCAAACCTTTTTTTCTACGATTGATTTTTTAAAAAAAATTGATTGAAGTGATTTTTCTTTTGAAAATATATATTTTTTTGTTTGAAGCAATTTATTTTTTGATTGAATAATAAAGACACAAATGTCCTAGCCAAAATGTGGTCCAAACGGAAAATTACATGACTTCAATCAAAAATGGTGTTTCAATTAAAAAAAACTTGACTTTGATCAAAAAAATAAAATTCAATCAAAGAAAAATAGTTTTCAAATATATTTTTTTGAGTTTCAAATTTATTTTTGCATTCAAACACATTTTTTTTTGATTGAAGTGACGTTTTCTTCGATTGAAAGTATATATTTTGATTGAAGCAACTTTTTATTTGATCGAAGCAACTTTTTTTTTGATTGAATAATAAAGACACAAATCTACCTCCATAGTGGCGTGGCACCCTCCATATTTTCCTTGAAATAATTTCAGGCTCTGGCTAGTCTGGTCCGCTTTTTTGGCTTTATGCCGCTTTCACCGTGTTACCAATTCTGCCCTTCTTGGTAATTGGCGGCATTTTCAACTGCTCGCCGCAGTGAGGAGTGAACCGGCGATTCACTTGATTCGTTGTCATCCTTCACTGCATCAGTCCCTCTTTTTTCACCTCTTTTATCAACACCATCGTCGTTTTGGGGCTTTTTGAAGAAACTTCGGACACCCAGTTGCCTTGACATTTTTCCGAGTAAGGCCAACGACGTCATGCATCAAGAGAGACAATAGCTGATATATGCTCACTCGCCACCCTGTGGTCTGGGGTGTGAATTGCAACCTGTCAAAATGACAGATGTACTTCAGTTTTTTTCCGTTACCGTTGTATAAAACCGGTTAATGACAGAAAATATTCAGTTAACGCGACCCCTGGGTCGGAGAAAATTTGGGGAGTGAAGGCAACAGTGGTGCCAGTAGTGATCGGGACACTTGGGGCAGTAACCCCCAAGCTGGGCGCATGGCAGATACCAGGAACAACGTCCGCCACCTCCATTCAGAAGAGCGTAATCCTAGGGACAGCTAAGATCCTGCGCAGAACCCTCAAGCTCCCAGGCCTCTGGTAGAGGACCCGAGCTTGAAAGGAGAGACCATACCGCCCGGGTGGGTGAGACGACGATTTTTTTTTTTTTAATGTACAATGGGGAGAACAAGTATTTGATACACTGCCAGTCATTGGCAGTGTGTCAAATACTTGTTCTCCCCACTGTATGTGTGTATGCGGCAGTAACAAAAAAAATACAACTAAACGATAGTTATAAGGTAGATATCCGTGACTTTTTTACAGACGCCAAATTTTTCATTGTGACGAAATTTGTTTAAAAGTTTAAAATATGCGAGTGAATAATATTTTAAAGTCGTTTTTTTTTTTTGTAACTAAAATTTAGACATCAATTAATGATTCTAAGCTAAAAATGACAGACATTTTGAATAATAAATATTAAAGATACACGATAATGTCGGTTGCCGATAATTATCAGCCGATAATGGCAATTACGACGTCACACAGATAATCCAGATAATAAAAAAATTAAACCGATAATGCAATCCGATAATTATATACTTGATTTAGCTTCCAAATGTGCACAACCGAAGAATTCAGCATGCCGCCTCCTCAACCCCTCCCCTCTCTGAAGCCCCTGAGGCGTGTAACTCCGCCTCCTCAACCCCTCCCCTCTCTGAAGCCCCTGAGGGAGGAGGGGTTGAGGAGGCGGAGTTACACGACAAGAAATAGTTGAATATTATGGCGGCTGTTACTAAAAAAATTACGCTCTCGCCATCTGCGAAACATGTACCGCAGAAGTTCCACGAGGCCGAAAGAAAGCGTCCTCATTCAAAACCACTAACCCAGCATCCATTTAAAACTGCATCACAAAGATTTTTGGAACGAATACGAGGCTGTTGCTAGCGGGAATGCTAAAGCTATTGTAAACACAAGTTAAACCACGGAGCTTGTGACATTACAGAGTCGGGTTGTTTGGGAAAGCATCCCAAGGCGGGTGGTAAACTCGCATCTTAAGGCTACACACCGGCACGACTGGAGACCGATAGTCTGCATGTAGCCGTCTTCCGACGGAGCCCGCCGCTCTGGCCGGTCGCAACGGCGCGGCAGGCAGAGCCCGGCTCCCCGGCTACAGGACCTTCGGCGAACACCCCAGTTTCTTGAGCGTTCCCCATGGCGTGCGAGCAGAGCCAGGCCCCGAATATGCCGCGGCGAACCGGCCAGTGCGGGCGGATTATCCGGTACGAACGTAGCCGCCACCGCCGAGACGAGACACGATTTTTTTTTTTTTTTTTACCGAAATGACCCGAGAGCCAAAGCCCTGGATAAAAAAATAATGCAGTTCATACGACCACCATTCTTCATGAAAAACATGCCAATCACAGTGGTTGAATGATAATTTAAACATGGAGAAAACGAAGTCAGCCAGTCAATAATGCATTCAGTATGTAAAATGACGAGCGGTCAGATGACTTTGTAACGCTGCCTATATTTTCGGCTTAACAAAACTCAGGGACAAAACAACACGCACGGAGATGCGAGCTCCAACTCCATCCAAATCGTACTGCCGTGTATCAGTTTAGCTGTTGTAAAGCAAATGTCGTGAGTGCCGCAAAAGTAAACAAACCACTGCAGAATGGGTACATGACATCTCGCTCTTTTGAGTTAATCATTTTCACAGTGTGCAAGAAAGCATATAACATTAGCAATCACTTTTCAAATTAATTTAACTTAATTGTCTGCTCAATTACAGTCACAGTAGATAATCAAAACTTATTGGCACTTATTAACACTTATAAAATTAAATATGCACATTCCTGTTGTAATGAAATAACAATAATATTCTGTAGCCACAAATATTATTCAAAATCTTTTCTTCTTCCAAGTTTTTTTTTTTTTGGATTAAGTATAATAATGTATTGCTTAAAATAAGGCTGTTAAGATTATTTTCAGCTAGCTATTTTTCTTCTAAGAAATCTGAGAGAAATACACTTAAAGCGCTGGCAGATAATTTCACTTATTTCACATAGATTTACACTTAAAACTGACTAGTTTTAAGGAGGTATGTTTTGCAGTGTATTAATGCTATATATGTTAGGAATGGCTTACTTTTAAAGGAATGTTTGTGCAACTTAGCACAACTCTGTAAGTAATTGTTGCCAAAAGTTTACCATTACACAATGTCAGACAATCTGTCATTATTTAGATGTTGGAATTGAATACTTGTTCATATTTTATGTTGAAAAAAAGAGCAATAAATTATATTTTTGCCCAGTAATATTTTCTTTTGTATATACTTTAAAATTTTACATAAATCTTTTAATAGAATCATCGGCTTGACATTATCGGTTATCGGTTGGAACGAGGAGGAAATTATCGGTTATCGGTATCGGCTGAAAAATGCATTATCGTGCATCACTAATAAATATAACTGCTTACCTTCTTTTTATGGCTACGTTGAAACAAAAGCGGTTGCCCGACGTCTGTAAACGGCGGTTTTCAGGGTAAGACAGACAAATTAAAAATAATTCGGAGGCTTAATGCGTCATGAATCTGCTGTGGCAGCATATAGACATATTCTTCTATCAAACACAACAGTTCTTTTGGCTTAAAATACAGCAGTTAATTTTAAACAGCGGTGCAAGAGCAGAAACTGCTTTTTTAGTCTTGTCTGTGTTTTCCGCCATATATATATATATATAATTTATTTACATAAAATTGAAGCTATGTCATCCTGTGATGGTATGCGTTTGCTTGAGTGCATGTGGCATGGGCAACTTGCCCATCTGGAAAGGCAACATGAATACAGTAAGGTATGTGCAGGCTCTAGAACAGTACTTCTCAAATAGTGGGGCGCGCCCCCCCGGGGGGGCGCAGAGCGATGCCAGGGGGGGCGCATGTGACCTCGGGGAACATGCTTTTTTTTTTTGGTTTTGTTTTGCCGTACTGGAATAAAGTGTACTTGCACAACCACTCACTGTGTGGCAGTGGCGCTCTCAGTTTCAGAGTGCGCGCAGTATTTTTGAATTAAAGAAGAGCACTCAGCACACAGAAAACAGATATGAGGAGCAATGCGCCGCCGCCGTTTTCGAAAGCCGTTTTCCGACCGGACTCACTCACGCAGCGACCCATTGCCTTGTCCGGTTCTCACTTCGCCGCCCGAGAAGTGCCATTTTCGGCTTGGGATCGTCACGACGACCGCCCCCACCTACGGTTCTACCTCTGCCGCCGAGAATGCGCTTTTTTCGTGCCGTTTGCCTTTTAGCTTTGACTTTTAATACAGTGGGTGTTGAGGAAAGACCACTGTTTACTGTGTCTAAAAATAATTATAGCGGACAGCCAGAAGCCAAATCAATTAAGACGCCACTTAAAGACATTAGACCCCAATCTCATTGATAAGCCGCTTGTTTTTCAGCGAAAACGTGCCGAAATTTTTCCAACAATCGTCCTGCTTTGTCAGTGTTATATCATTAAACCAGTGAGCATTGTTAGCATGCTCATTGCAAAATAACTCCAAACCACAAGGAAGTAAATATTGTGAGCAGCAAAAATAAAAACTGTCCTTCTGTCCAAGGACACTCTTTTTTTCTTTTATTCAGTTTTGTTTTTTCGGTCACATTTTTTAGCATATTGTCCTCATGAGTGAATGTTTCTAATCAATTTTAATTTGTTATTATTTACTGATTTTATTACATTTTATTTTTCTGTATCAAATGGTCAAAAATGTACCTTGAGTGTTTTTAACAGTTTGGATTTTTTTTTTATTTTTTTAATTAAGGCAAATTAATGCGCCTCAAGTCTTCTCTGTTACAGACAAAACAATGTTAATAAAGTTATACTTTATTATAAGTTGATCTATGTTACTTTTTTTCTTTATTAGAAAAAAAGGACGCAATGTTAGGCAGATGCGTATTTATAATAATAATTTTATAGACAAATGATACTATTTACAGTGGCGGCAGAGAGTTTGGGGGGGGTGCGAAACATTTACGTCTTCCTTGGGGGGGGCGTAACAGAAAATAATTGATAAGCACTGCTCTAGAACAACATAAGCATCCAGATGTTTTTCAACATGATGATGCCAGACTACATGAAGCATTAATTACAACATATGGCTGTGTGAGGAAGGGATTTGGGTACTCAAATGGTCAGCCTGCAGTCCAGATCTTTCACTTATGGAAAGCATTTGATGCATCATAAAGAGGAAGGTGCAACAAAGAAGACCAAAGACAGTTGAACAGTGAGAGAACTGTATTAGACATTAATAGGACTGCATTGCTATTTCTAACCTTGAGAAACTCCTCGGTCACTAGATGTTTGCAAATTGTTGAAAGAAGAGACGATACCTCACAGTGTTGAAAATGGCCTTGGTCCAACTTTTATCACACCATGCAATTGCAGATCAACATACCGGTATTCTTTCCTTAAAAATATGTATTTTCATAGTTTAAATTTTTGATCTATGTTCTAATCTGATTAAAATATTGAAATTTGGCACGTCTACATTATTTCTTTCTGTTTTGATTCACAATTTGTATCGTGTCCCAACTTTTGGGGGAATCCAGTTGTGTATTGTAATACTGCAAAATATTTTTTCGACGCAATCCAAAAAAAAAACCCTTTGCATCGAATGTTTTGCTTTAAACATTTTCTATTCATCCATATACTGTATATTGTATGTTGACATAAAGGTTATATTAAAAGGGGGTCAGGCATGTTTACATTTTTATGCAAATGTGGTTAGCATATATACTGTGAATCCATAAAAGTTCTGTTTTGTGGAACGCACTGACCTTTGAAAGAGCGATAACTTAAACCTAGATCTGGATTTACCGTAAATTCAATTCAGATTCTGTGGTGTGACTCTAAAGTTCATGATAGAAAACCTCCCAATATGACAGTGTTAAAACAAATCTGCAAAGAAGAGTGGGCTAAAGATTCCTCCAAAGCCTCCTCATCGAAAATGTTTTATTTCATTTTTTGCTTCCAAGTGTGGCACAATCATTATTAGTGTCAATTGGAATTACTTTTCCACAATTTTTTGTGCCTTAGAATATTAAATCTTCCTTTAGAAACTGAATTTTGTATTTCTTTGTGTTTTCTCTGTGTTGTTTCGATAAACTGAAACCTTTGTGTGTAAAAAAACATATGTAAAAATAAATAAAAGAAATCAAGAAGGAGCCAAATTTGGGTGTTGTGGAAATGGCCATCCTAGCTGTGAATAGCGTTTCGAGCTTTTAATGACCACCCTTACCATTCTCCATTCAAATGTTACATTAAAAGTTTCATTGCATTCTGGGTGCATGTGCATGTACGTGCACGTGTGTGTGCATGCGCGCTGGTGTGTGCACATTTGCGTTGTCATATTGAAGTATGAATGGATCCTAGTTTGGAAAATCATCATCGTAGTCACTGTATACACACAGGCAAAGCTGTCATGGCAACTGAGCACATGCTTTGAATTCCTATGATACAAGTCTGCTGTGTTCTAAGGGCGTGACATAAATCACTTTAACCATTGGTACATCACGTATCGTCCTGCAAGCACTCTTGGATATTCAGGCAGTAAGGATTCTACATGAGAGGGGCAAATGCGAAAGTGCCCCACTGTATCCAGTAGATGGTGAAGTAGCAGTATACTGTATGTATATATACAGTATATATATATACAGTATATATATTAGGGCTGTCAAAATTATCGCGTTAACGGGCGTTAATTAATTTTTTAAAAATTAATCACGTTAAAATATTTGAACCAATTAACGCAGATGGCCCGCTCAGACAGATTTAAATGACGGTACAGTGAAACGCTCACTTGTTAATTGTGTTTTATGGAGTTTTGCAGCCCTCTGCTGGCGCTTGGGTGCGACTGATTTTATAGGCTTCAGCACCCATGAGCATTGTGTAAGTAATTATTGACATCAACAATGGCGGGCAACTAGTTTATTTTTTGGTTGAAAATTTTACAAATTATATTAAAACGAAAACATGAAGAGGGGTTTTAATACAGAATTTCTATAACTTGTACTAACATTTTTCTTTTAAGAACTACAAGTCTTTCTATCCATGGATCACTTTAATAGAATGTTAATAATGTTAATGCCATCTTGTTGATTGTTTTAATAAACAAATACAGTCCTTATGTACCGTATGTTGAATGTATATATCCATCTTGTGTCCTATCTTTCCATTCCAACAATAATTTACAGAAAAATATGGCATATTTTATAGATGGTTTGAATTGCGATTAATTACGATGAATTAATTTCTATGCTGTAATTAACTCGATTAAATTTTTTTAATCGTTTGACAGGCCTAATATATATATATATATATATATATATATATATATATATATATATATATATATATATATATATATATATATATATATATATATATATATATATATATATATACCCTTTGTCAGGGCAGTATGTATCTTGTATTCAATCCAATGAACAAATATGTATACAAATGAAGTGAAGATGTAGTTCTGTTGGCGTCATCAGGCTGCAATCTCCAACTCTCACTGCAGCGGTTTGCAACCGAGTGTGAAGCCGTTGGGATGAGAGTCTAAAACTATAGTCCTCAGTAAGAAAAAGGTGGAATGCCCTCTTCGGGTCAGGGATGAGGAGTATGGAGTTTAAGTATCTTGGTGTCTTGTTCATGATTAAAGGAAGAATGTAATGGGAGAGCCGCTGCTCCTCCGCATAAAGAGGAGACAGATGAAGTGGCTCAGGCATCTGATTGTTAGCACTTAGTTTTAACTCAGCTTTTAGGCAGGAGTCGGGCTTTACCACAGTCATAAAAATAGTATAATGAAAAAAAGACGAACAAGGCTGAGAATGCTTGGTTTTCTTTCTGTGTGCCGAATGAGCAATATTTTAATATTGCTTATATGACTGAGAGTCGGGGTAAACTGACTGTGTGTGTGTGTGCATCATGCACATACAGTGCATACATGTGTTCTATCAATACAAACAAATTTTGAATATAAGAGTAAACAGATGATGAAAAATTGGAATTGTGCATTAAGACCTGCGGTATGAACGTAGCCTATGTCTCCCACTGGACCAGGAATGACTTGGGATCCCTCGAAAGAGCTGGATGAAGTGGCTGAGGAGAAGAAAGTCTGGACTTCCCTGCTGAACCTACTGCCCCCAAACTGTAATCTTTGTAATGATTATCCCATGTCTATGCAAATGTTTTTCTTTCTTGTGCTTTGGGATTTTTATTTATTATTATTCAGAAGCATGGTGAGTGGTACTAAATTGTCGAAGAGGAGCTGAACATTGTGTCAAACATTTAAAATGTTGATGATTTACCATGAAAAGGAATTTTTTTTTTTACTGCTTAAAGCTTAAGTCTTTGGGTGTGTGTGTGTGTGTGTTTTTTTCCTTCTGGCTTTAATACACACATTTTTTGGACCCCGATTGAACTTTGCATAGCAACAACTGGTCGAGCAAACCTTTCCAGAAAAAGAAGAAAAGCAATTCTAGTAGTTGGCTAACATTTTATTTCAAGAATGAAACGCTCATAATGACTGACATAGATGTGTTAGTTTTGTGGTTTAGTACGATGGAAAATATTCTCAGTAAAATTAGACCAGAGTGCCAAAGAATTTTGGGGCCACCTGCTATTTATTAAATGTATGGTTATCAATCACATTGGTTGGAGCCAGTAAGCACAGGGTGGACGTATTTTTGTAACAAAACTTTTTCATGAGTTTAAATCATACAAGGAAAAAATACAAAAGCAAGTGTGGCATGAATAGTCAGACAGACAAGGTGATATTCAGTCAAAGGTTTGTTAATACTTCTGAAACATGTGTCTGGTTCTTCTATTGTTTGCCCTTCTTTTGGTGCAGCACATAGCACTTCTCACATGCCATGGAAAGACCCGCGACCAAGGGCAGGAACTCTTCAAAGTCCAATTTGTCATCTTTGTTATGGTCAAGGTCTTGCAAGATGCAGTCCACTGTTTTGGGGTTCTTTTGAGTCTGGAAAAAAAAACAGTGCTTGGCTCAAAAATAGATCAGATGTTTGTGAACTACGATCCCGTCAAGGATGCTCTGATAAAGTCTTTTATGCTCAGATTTGGGAACTTTTACCATCATCAATAAAACCTTGGCTGACTTGTACAGGTTACATGTTAAAATAAGACTAGCAACATGTAAACAGTATTTCCAATAATAAGAGTCTTAAAATAAATTCAATTGTATTGCACGTTTTTGTGTCAGTTACATAAGATAATACATTAATTTGATGCAATTCAAAATATTATAGCATACCAACTGTTAGCTCTTTGCCTGTTTGAGTGGCTGAAACACTACAGCAAACATCCTTTGAGGAACAAGATGTTTCTGAATTAACATTATAGATCCATGCAGGTTGTAAGCATGAGCATTCTTTTAATATTTTGAGACTTTCTACTTTCTTGGTCTTAAGTTAATTTGGTATATGTTATTGCTGCACTTGATGGCATATGATGCTGGATTGGTGTGTGGGGGTGTGCGTGTGGGTTTGTATTTTTTTTTTAATGAATGGAAGACTGTTGTTTTGGGTGCTATTCTATATGTCAATGGTACATCATAAACATAGTAACTATTACTTACTACAGTGCTGTATAGAAAATCATTCACATGCTCATTAACTCCTACGGGCAATTTTTAGTCTTCAGTGAATCATATGCATCATTTTGGAATGTAGAAGTAAACCCACAAAAGCATAGGGTGAGCATACAAACTCTGTAGAGGAAGGCTGAAGCCAAGATTCTAACCCTAATGTTAGGATTAAGAACTTTGAGGCAGACATGTTAACCACTTTACTACCATACCACTGTGCTTCCAAAGCATTAACCCAGTTTTAATAAACTTAATTTAGGCTGAGGACAAAAGCAATGTAAAACATTGCAGATTAAGTCACTCTTAGTCTCACTAATTTAATCAGTGTAGTTATTACAGTACAGTATATTACATTTTGGCTGTAATTCACATAATACTACATAGTGGTGGTATAGGTTGTAAAAGAATATAGAATGTGTGTGTATTCTAACCTTGAGAAAGGTGGGTAACTCCGTCTCCAGCAGTTTTTTAAGTTCTTTTTTGCTTAGCGTCCTCCCGTCGCCGTCGTCTTTGGCGTAGCGGTGGAAGATAACAATGAGGTTCTCCATGCATTTTTCCAAGTCAGTCATATTTGCAAAGAAGGCTGGGTAATAAAAACAGAACAGACATGATTTGTAATGGGAGGAACCAGCAGTATACACGATTGTGCAATAATTGAAATATGGCAACAAAATGATGAAAGAATATAGCCTTCTAAGTGAAAAAAGCAAAATCTTTTTCCAAATGTTGTAATTGTGTTGGGAAATATGGAGCATTACAACATATATACAAGTGAACTAGTTGGATTGACAACGTTTAATAATATAGAATGAAAATTTGCCACACCCTTAGTGTTAATGCTCTATGGAAAAGAAAATATTTTTTTGGTCCATTTGACAGACAATGCTCATTGGGCTTGTATTATCTAGCCTGGAACTCCAGATTCACCACTGTTACAGCGATAGAGCCTGGGACCCAGCTCCTTACTGGCCTCTCGAGCCCGAATGAAATCGTCTGTGCAATCAGATTCCTTTATTTACGTGATATGTTCTTAACGAGCAACGTCACTCTTGCGCTTCGGAAGTGGTCTCCACAACAACGCAGATGGTGAACGGGAGAGCCGAGAATATGTTCCTATCCGCGGTAAATTCAGTTTTATATGACCAAAAACACATTGAGTCGCTAAAACCAACAGACTGTCCCACGCTAGCCATGTTGAATAAACTTATCCGTTCTCCGCTCTTCTCATATGTTTACATCCTCGCGCTAGAATTGTCGCTTTACCAACATCACGTCAGCCCGTCGCTGATTGGTCCACTCTGCTGTCTGTTTGCTGTGGCTTACTCCGCCCTGGAGTAAGCCACAGGTGAGTCTGGAGCTCCACGCTATGAATTAGTGCTGCAACGATGAATCGAATAACTCGAGTATTCGGTTAGAAAAAAAGATTTGAATGACATTTTGCTGTTTCGAGTATTCGTTTAATTTAAGTGGCGTTGTAATGGTTTATTTTGAAAGTGTTTGCATTTAGTTTTATTGATTTGGGTGGATACTCTGCCTTCTAGTCTGCCTCATTTCACACGGCTGAATCAAGGTGCTCCCTGTTAAGACCAACATAAGTTACATTTTTGTTTGAGCTCATGTTTTTTTTTTTTTTAATGCATTAGTTATTTAGTTTAAAGGTATTTTAGCCTATTTTTGTGGGAATATTTGTCTGAACCATTTGTTAAAAGCATTGTAAAAAAGTTAGCATTTAAACTAGCAGACTTTTGCTATGTAAGTTAGCCAATTGTTCTTTTGTTGTACATAGATCCTCATTTATTTTTTTTTTTATACCTTTTTGAGGCTCAACTCAGGGAATTAAATTTTTCATGTCCCTTATCCGATTACTCGATTATTCAAACTAATGGTTCATCAATTATTCGACTACTAAAATAATCGATAGCTGTAGCCCCACTATGAATTATCATGAATATGAAAATTTTGTGGTTCGATATGAAGACAGATCTGACTTATACACATAGAGGGTGCTAGAACTTTGTCTTTGCATTATATTCACATATAATTGGTTCATTTTGTTTTTTCATTATAACATATCAACTCTTAAAATATTCACTTCAAAATGTTTCACTATATTTTAATCATAGCCCTTACAATATGAAGTGCAAATAAAAACTAAAAACAATCATCAATGATAATAAATTCAGCATTTAACCCTCTATAGGGCAACTGGATATTTTTGGGTCATTACAAACAAATACAAGTAATTAAGAACAAATATTTGAAAACAAACGAACAAACAAAAAAAAATTAACATGATGAAGATGTGGTGTCAGTGTATGAGGATATCACATTTTGGGTTAAGTGTGGCCTACATTAACCAAAATGTGAAGTTTAAACTATAACTATATTACTTAGAAGTATTTTATTTTATTATTTTTAATGAATAAAAACAATTCTAAGTTAATAAAAAAATTAATAAAAAAAACAAAAAATGAAATTAAAATCAATTACACCAGAGACACACCCTAGTCATGGCGTCACTTTTTATTTCATTAATCTCATTATATTTAAATTGAGAGGAGTGGCTGCTAATGCTCATCTTTCATTGCCATTGACGGCGTTAGACGTCCAATCCATTTTGACTGGGAGGGCTCTCAGCGATCATTCGCTACCAGCCTCTCCCTCCCAAAAAAATGGATTGGATGCCTAGCGTCGTCAATGGCAGACAAAGAGTTAAATGAATGCCCTATAAAGGGATAAACAAGGAAATATAAGTACAGTATATAATTAAATATCATGGGGTCGGTATATTTGAAAGGTTGCGGTTCGCATGGTGACAGGCGCGTAAAGACCAGCTCATTGTCATCTGCAGCCAATGTAAACATTGCAACACTAAGGGAGGATACGGGTGTTGCTTTCATTGGCACTATGAGTAAATTCTTTTATATTTTTGCAAATGTTCCAGAACAAACGGACATCCTTATCTAAATTATCCAATGGCTGCTGGCCATTATCCCTCATCCGCTCTTTCCCCTATTGGATTTCAGAAAAAAAGTCGTAAAAATGATAAAACAAAGACTACAGTCCGTGAAGGTTTAACAAAGGGACAGGAAACAGAAGGCCAGCAGCAACTTGTCACACGGGAGAAGTGGATGCGCCCAAACCACAGAAGACCACCCAATGACGTATGACTAACACACCCAGTGGCCAACGTGGAAACTTTTGCGTCAAACTAAGAGCAAATGCTTAAAAACAAAGCCAAACCTAGCACTCGTTTATAAAGCTGACGCTTTTAACTTTTGCGAGTAGGTGCATCGCATTTTTCGGTGAGCTATCACTTCTGGAACGACAAGAGCATTCGTCAAAAGAGCGCAATCTACCCAAAGTGTCGAATGGAGGCGTGGGGACTCACCAGACGAGGAGGCGGCTGAGTGTGCAGGGTGGGTTGGAGAGAAAAGCAGAAGTTCACTCGCAGTTTATACGAGTTTATATAGTGAGCCGGACAACGCCCCGAAAGAAGGAGAAGGGAGGGAGGAAAGAAATAAGCGGAGGGAGGGAGTTAAAGCAATTCATGTCTCCACACACCCATCTTAACACAGCTCCCAAAATGTGTGGGTTATATTTCTTGTGAATACGTATTCCAAACCAAAAAGCGGACTTTTTCCTATCGAGGGAAAGTTACTCCATAATCAAATGGTATGAGACAGAACATGTTTGAATGGACTTTTTTAAATGCCGTTTAAGTAAAGCTCATGTCCAAATGAAAATACCTCGTAATTATCGCTCAAAGAAGTCCAAGTAATGGCCAACAAAGTACCACAATCTTGTCCAGTTCCACTTCACCTTGAATTATCAAACAGATGGTCTCGCGCGTTGGTCAATCAACCACTGTTAGACTATATAATTCATGAAAAGATTTAATGAAGTGCTGGCCAGATCCCGCATTAGCAAAGCATCCTCAGACCAAAACCTTTTCACTTTGATGCTTTTAATTTTTTCTGCCTGCAACGCATTTTTGGGTGCGGCAAACATTTCTTTTATGGAGCCAAGATAATTTGATTTAAGGGTCAGCCATCTGAACATTGTCGAGAAGTCCAGTAGTTTTGGATCGACACACATCAGCAAGGGCGTAGGTTTGGTCTCAACATTGGTAGGGACGCTAAAACAGCATAACCTGCATGTACACTTTTTGCTGAGGACGGGACATTAATAAGACCATACAGATTGGGTACATTTCTCAAATGTAGCTCAAATATAGCTGGTTCCTATGTAAAAATGAAAAAAGGTTACAATAAAAATATTTTCATGGGAGAAAGTCATTTTTCAAAATGCTTGCTTCATATAAAGGAATTTACAGTGGTTGTGGGTTTTTTTTGGGGGGGGGGGTAAAAATGGGCATCGGCTGCAAATAAAAATATTTTTTTAAGGATAGCTAGAAAATACATACATTTTAACATTTTAATTAAGGAATAAATGCACAAAATGCAGTTGGATTAACGTTAACAGTAGAAAAAGTACAGGAAGACACGTCACTAAACAGCTTTCTACTCGGGTTTTACAGGTTAGCAAGTTCCCACGGTTAATGTAATGTTAAGCTAACTCTGATGCAGGTCGGACTTTCAATTGCAAAATTAGTGGTGTGTTCCCCACCTTCACAACATTGACGTATTTTTACATTACTTAAAGTGGCTGCTGTGTTAGGGTGCGCTGGGAAGTGGACCCCAAAGCAGACAAGGGTGGCTGTGGTGATTTTCAAAAGTTTATTTGAGTACCCTTCGCAGCACTGCACGTGCACTTGGCGTGTAGCTGGCAGGTGTTGACAGGAGGTCAATCAGGCGTCGGTACAATTCTGGGAGCAGACACGGGGAATCCTGGGACGGAACAAGAGGTCTGATTAGCCGGGTAAGAATTGATGTGGTAAATACCTGAATGCTGGACTTCACTGACGGGATAGCTAAAAGTTTGGTCTGGCGACGAGCGGCAACAACGAGCTGGCTTATAAAGGCGGCTGATTTCGATGGCTTGCAGCTGTCGGCGTCTTCGCCCGTCTGGTCTCCACTCTCCAGCCTGCAATCAAGGAGCCCTAAAATGCTGCTGGCCGAAAAAAACCTTCTAATATCCCTCCTCTTCAATGGGGGCGGAGGAGTTCCAGTCATCAGCCATCAAATGTGTGTTTGAAGGGGAAAAAATGGACCAGCACATTCAGCAAGTGAAAGGGGGTAAATGTAAGTCTGAACATAATGTAGGGTCAATTCTATCATTACAATTTATGGGAAGACAATCTAAATTACCTATATAACTGAACTCATTATATAATGCAAATAAGGTTGTCTAAAAGTTGGTGGGGACAATTTGAGCATCCTGAAAAGTTGGTAGTGTTATGTCCCTACCGTCCCTATGCAAACCTACGCCCTTGGTCGTCTGCTACAAAATTATATTTGACCCAGGGGTTGTAGCATACTTAGATTAAGATAGATTAAGGGGGGGCAGGGGTTATAGAAAATGTCATTGCATGTATTTGACTTTCCATTACAGTATTTGAATTTAAAATTAAGACTTCACCAGGAAAATGTTGCCAATAAAGTTGTAAAGCAATAAAACAGACAACCAAAAAGAATGAACAAAATAAATATTTTCTATAATGGGTCAAAATTATTTTTCAAACAGATCATGTGACTAGCACCTTAGAGACGGTTATTTGCTTTTATTAGACCCCCTTTTATTAGAGACGAGATGGATACAATTTTTTCAAACCTAAGCTTTCAAAAGCGAAAACAACTACTAAGCGAGCACCATGGATTGAAGATGAGGACCATGAAATGCCGGAGAGCACCGACAAAATGATGAGCAGAGTTTCAGTTTGCCCCACTAAAGATGTTAATTGCACAACAGAGCCACCACCGGGTGAACCATATTCAATGGACGATGATCTTGACCAAAAGCATAGCTGTCCTAAGCAGCCTAATTTAGAATTCCCTGCAAAAATGAAGGGAAACAAAAAAATGTTTATTTTCAACGTATTTCCTGGCTGGAATATCATCAACATGGATGAGGCGTCTATTTATTTTTTAAGTAAGACAGAACAACGCGCGCTCACACATGCACAGCTGGTATGGCGGTATGTATGAGCAAGGGTTAAGCTACTATCCGATCATATATCTTGTATGTTAACTTTATTGCTGACACTGCATTTCGGGGTCATCAAAATGTTTGCCCCCCCCCCCCCCCCCCCCCCGTCACAAAAGTGAAAAACTCCGTCTATAGGTTTTAGGTATTTTGGCAACTTTGTTAAACATCTTTCAGTGGCCTCTAGGGTTGAACTTGCATGAAGGGCCAAACCTAGGCAGGGGGCCAATGGTTTTAAGTGTTATTCACTAACTTCTGGAAAGTGTAATTGGTGATTTTAATACATTTAACTATTTTTTTAAATTTGTAGTTTTTTTGTATCCACAGTAATTAAATCTCACAGTATTACATCCATTTAAATTTATCCAAACACAAGTTTGTATACTGTGTCCTACGTTTTTCCACCACTACCTGTAGAGCAGAGAAGGCCTTCGCCAAATTGTTTTTGCCAAGTTGAATTCTTAGTGGTCTAAAATATTTTGCTATGATAAACAAATAACAATCATGGAGTCTAATTCAATGTCTTGTGTGTATGAAAATTGTGTATTTCTTTTCCTCTTACGAAAATAAAAAGCATTATTAACTTTCTGAATGAGAAAGGACAGAACACATTAAAGGGTTTTCACTGTTTAATTACAAAATGACTAGAAATGGACAAACAGGAAGACTGCGGTAGAGTCATCTATTTAATGGAACATGGATATGAAAGTTTTTGTGAAGTTGGATGTTTTTTGTAGTTACTCAGGTCTTAATTAGTTCTTCCTCTTGCCCTTCGTGGCCACCTTCACTGGCACTGCTGAGGGTGCAGTCGCTTGGTAGAGGGCAGCAGATATTTTGTTGATGTAGTACAAGGCGAAAAGAGAGAATATCAAACTGCGTGGAAAGAATGTTGATGTATTTAGGGAGAAAAAAAGAAGTACATGTAGAGCACATTAAAGAGTAAAGAGGTGACTTACCATGTGGTAATACACACGCGATGAACCAGACCGGAAGCAAATAAGGACAGGCACAAGCACAGCACAACTGTAAGTAGAACAATGTTACTCAAGGAGAGTTAGCAAAATTACATTAAGAATAATATTGTTAGACAAGTTTGAAACAAGTGTTTTGGTCTCTAGAGATTTTGGTGTATCTATATATTATTATAGGGAGTCATAAACATCTGTGGCATATCTTCCTCACAACTCCAGGGTCTTGGGCTGGACGCTAGGGCCTCGCTCCCTGCGATAACGTGGATATTTTCCAGATATTCCAGCACCCTCCCACATTCCAAAAACATGATTCAAGTTTGGGGCAGCACAACTGTGATCAAGTGATGAGCAAATCTGCTTCAGAGTTCAGTTTTCTTGCGTGATTTGCTCACACTTGAAAAACAAGCACTTTAGGTTAATTGAAGATGTGTGAATGTGAATGTAGTTTTTGTGTGAGCGTGAATGTTTGTCAAGGTGTCCTGCAAATGTATAGCGCCAGTCGAGGGTGTATTCTACATCTTGCCTAAAATCGGAAAAACTATTACGACAGTTACTATAACGGCTACTTCAAAAGATATTTGGCACATGCCCGCCCCCAATTTTATTTCAGGCATTTGAACATAATGGATGTGATAGTAGGCTTTGCAGTTTCTGTGAGATTATTTCCTTGCCTATGGCTCTCCAACTGCCCCCGAAGAAAGGTTGCAAAGTTGCTGACTGGCAAGAACTTTTTCTGTACTCGACAGCACTTGAGCACCAGCTTGAGCAGCTTTCTGAAAGTCACACTGCTCCAACCTGTCTTATATATTAAATTATTCATGTCAAGTTACCAACACATTGATTAGGATTTTTCTCTTGACAAACGCAGCACAGGTTCTGCTCCAACTACCATCCAATTCCTTGAGCAGGTGTTTAGGCAACAGTATGCCTGGACCACTGGGTCTCATTTAAAATAGCCTGATTCAATACTATATTTGCTGATTTTATAGCTTGTTCAGCATCATAATCTTGCACTTGAAGCCTTTGGAGACTTCTCCAAGAGTTTGGTGTTTTCATGAGAAACTACAGTAAAGAGCCTACAGCTGCGTGGTTTGCCAAGAACAGAACCTATTTTAAGAAATCTGCCATTCATAGTGTTAATTCGGTGGTTCTTAACCTGGGTTCGTTCGAACTCTAGGGGTTCGGTGAGTCGGTCCCAGGGGTTCGGTGGAGCCTCTGCCGCTGAGGTCAAGACACACAGACTCATCATGTCTATAGACAAGTTTCCGAGGTACTTACGCTTTACTTCCTTATGTCTGCCTACCACTTCCGTTTCCCATTTTTTTACCATTGACATCAATGGCGCTGGAGTGGCGTCACTCACTAAAAACCCCGATTTGGAAATACCGCATCCTTCTGCCATCTCGACATGGGAAGACAACATCAAGAAGTGGCCGAGGGTTAGGCCTGAACGATATTGGAAAAAACTATTGCTGCGATTTTTGGGGGGTTTGCGATAAATTGCGATATTATATTGCGATATTTAAAAAAATGTATATATATTTTTGTCAAGAAATTTTCACAAGATTACTTAAATAGCTGTTTGGAAAGACTTTAGATGGGGACCAGAACCCGCCACGATAAGTGAAAAACCGCAAAGTAGCGCACCCTCCCATTTTTTTTTTTTTTTGTGTGTGTGTGTGTGTGTGTATTTTTTGTGCCCAATGTATTTATTCAGATTTAGCATTGGAAAGAGATACATATAAGGCATGTTTTTTTCTCTCACTTTCCCCCCCAAAGTGATTTAAAAAATGTATATAAATAAATGGTTTTTAAGCACTTCAAATGTCATGATACGTTTTAAACATAACTGTCCAACCAAATCATTTTTGAACAAGAATGAAGTACTGTAGCAGATAAATGCTTGGCTTTATTAAATGCTTTTGTTTATCTACTTTAGCTGTGACCCTTGAAGTGACATGTAAATTTCAAACTCCTCATGATCACTTCTGGCATTTAAATGTCTCCAACGTCTCCACAGTACACACATTCATTCCAGCGCGGCTTCCTTGCAACTGTTTAACAAGTTAAACGATGATTGACAGATGCCCGTGTGAAGTCTGCTTCCTGGGCCAGATCAAAGCCATCGTTGTGCCGCAGTGACTGAGAGGATCAAAAGGCTGGGAGAGGGAGGGTAGGAGGCTGTGCGCAGACCAGAAAGTGAGGAGTAAACTATCGCACGTGCTTGCGATGGGACTATCGCGCACACACACATCGCGATGGCGATGTTTAAACGATATATCGTTCAGGCTTACCGAGGGTGACCAAAAGTAAAATATTATCGTATTTTATTGACTCTATGGCGGTCGATGGAAACGCCATCAGGAAGCTCCGAGGCATTCCAGTACTAGTTGCACACCCAAAATGTTGGATGTTGTCATTCACGAACACGGGAATTTTGTCTTTATGAAGGCGGATGTAGAACCAAGGCAGTGCCTCAATGCTCCGTACCACAAACCATGGGTGCTCGTAATATACCGGAGGGAAGGAGACGTCCGAACTGCAGGCTGTCCTGCGGGTGACCGTTCGTGTCTGACGCTGTCTTATGAAAGGTATGTGCTCCAAAATTACGAAACATAAAATCTGCGGCATGAGATAACTTGTTGCCTTTGCTATTGATAATTACGATGATGATTGTACTTATGAAGTTTAATCATTTTTACTACAACTACTGCTGCTGCTAGCCTGTTGCTAATCAGTGCGTGTTGGATGGCACCGCATAAATCCAAGTGTTACAAGTTTTTGTATGCTTGTTTACAGCTGGAAAACGCTGTTAGGCAAGGGAAGACAACTTGACTTGCACGTTGATGGACAAATATCAAGAGTATGTGCATTCTAATTTGATGATAGACGGCTTGACTCCCAGGGGCAGCCGAGAGGCAGAGGCTGGGACAGATTTTGGTTCACCGAGCTCGCCTAGATCCAACTACGAACTTTTTAACTGCAGCATCTTTAATTCCAGCTCCAATAGCATTTCTTATCGAGGACAGCGAGAGAAAGCCCGTCTGAATGCCTCAGAGTGTCTTGTAATGTCGGGTGAAAGTATGGCTCCCTTAAGCTCTGCTGTCTGATAACACATTCCTCATATGCTTAACCTTTGTTAATATTTTTCTAATCATTTTATAAATTGTGATTTACTGACCTGCTTTGCACATGCATCAATCGTTTTAAATAAAACAAGAAATGGAATCATGTTGTCCAAATGTTTTTTATTGCGATCATTATCTGCACTATACTATTCTTTATTATATGTACATACCTTGTAGTATTTCTTTGTAACAACAAAATCCGTGTCAGCCCTTCTGCATTCGGCAAATGTAATATAATGTGTTATGTAATCTCATATTGGTCACTCAAGTGGCCGGCGTATCAATCTATACCTCACGTCAACACAGGCTGACAGGTTGTTATAGTTTTGTCCACGAATGATCAACGAAGTGATAGGAACAATCACACAGTCTCATCTACGTCTCATCAACGTTGTGCTGAGTCCATTTATGGAGATTCCGTGAGTTCCTCTGCTTTCATTTTGCAGTTTTAACTTTGATAAAACACTGCTTACTTCAACCGTAATTCACGTAGTTTTTTTCTGAACCGGAAGTTCGAGGCAGACATTGTCCAAGATGGTGCCGCCCATATTTCGCACAGGACACTTGGCTTTAAGCGATGGCATACCCTGCTTGGCAATCACTGGCTGTAGATGATCACGTGACATTGCTTGGCAAATCAGTGCTGCGAAGAATTTTGTGCACTCAGGAGTGATACAACGTGTGAATGTCATCGTAATATGTCTTATAATTACTTTCTTCATATTTAAATCCATACTATGTCGAGTAAAAAAGAAAGTGGTCGGACGAATATATACAATATGGATTCTCATGTATCACGGAACGAGACATTAGTCAGCGTCCTAGCTGCATGATTTGCAATGCCAAGTTGAGCAACTCTACCCTCGCAACATCATATGAAGTTGCATACCTGATCGCAAAGCAGGTATGTAATTTGTTGTGAGTTCATGCACTATGTTGGTTTTGTTCTGCATGGTTCATTTTGTGCACCAGTAGAAAAACTAAATGTCTTGAATTTGGGGGGGGGGTCATATTTTATTTTACACTAAAGTAGGGTTCGGTGTATGCGCATATGAAACTGGAGGGGTTCGGTAGCCCCAACAAGGTTAAGAACCACTGTGTTAATTGTACTACAAGTTGAAGTGGGACTGCCATGTAGCTTCTTATAGTGCTAAACAGATGTGGACCAAAAACATCTTGCAAGGGTAAAAGATTTTTTAAAAAATTGCATGCTATGGGCAACGGGGATAATATCCTTACAAAAATTGCCAAGACTAAACTGTCAAATGTTGATGGAATCTGTCTAAATAACATCTGAAAGAAAATAGTTGTGTTTTTTTATGATATGCTGTATTTTGCTAAACTTATGGATTATATCACTATCAATCAAATCAGAACAATTTTGAAGAAATTATGATAAATATGGCCATTTTAAAGCATTCTTATAAACACAGGCCTTTACTCTAGTATATTGTATGCCTGGTGCTCTTTACTCCTTCCGCTTTGAGAATATACCGCATGCACCTTTAAAGATATTCAACCCAAACATCTAGGTTCTACTACAAGCTTGAGTTCAAACAGTGTAACGATGACTCCAAAATGAAAAAAAATTTTTTTTTAAAAATCCAATACTGTATACCAGGGGTGTCCAAACTTTTTGCAAAGGGGGCCAGATTTGGTGTGGTAAAAATGTGGGGGGCCGACCTTGGCTGACGTCCTTTACGTAGAACAACATATTTAAGCAAATTTTAGCAGCCCATTCTGTGTGTCCCATTTGCTTTATTTATTTATTTTTTTGTAATTCATAATTTCAACAATCTCGCAACTAGCCTTTGTGGGGTTCTCTTTCGACTCTAGGGCTCTTGCAAAATACTGCTGCTGTGAAATTGAACTAGCTTCAAGTTGCTTCAATTTCTCGCTGCGTATCTTCCCTGTAATCCGGTCGTACATGTCAGTGTGTCTCGTTTAGTAATATCGCCTCACATTTTGAACTCTTTAAAACCAGCGACTGTCTCTTTGCAAATGAGGCAGACACAGTTGTTGTGAATTTTAATGAAGAAATAGTCCAATTTCCACCTATCCTTGAAGCGTCGGCCATCGCAGTCAACTTTTTTTGTTGATTGTCGCTATTTTTAAAAATTGGAGGTAAATGATCACACGGGGTAATGTTGCTTAGAGTGCTTCTGCCTTTTAGTGGGTCAATGAGGAGCAGCATTTAGTGTAAGCTACTTCATATGCTGGTAGCTGTACTGCTGACCAATTTATTAAGTGTGTGCGGGCCAGACGTTATTGATTTTATGACAGAGACTGGGGGCCGGATGAAATTTGACCACGGGCCACATTTGGCCCCCGGGCCGGACTTTGGACATCCCTGCTGTATAACTACATACTGCATCAACTTACTTTCTGGGAAGATCTTTGCTTGGAACCCTTTCCCAAAGAAAAGATTTTCCAGATTACTAAATGCCTGAAAAAACACGGAGTTAAGGTTGAACTTTGTATAGCAGAAAGTTACATAACTTTTCAAGGGAAGAAAAAAAAAAACAGTCAAGTGATCAGTTCTGTGGACAAAGAGGATACAGTAAGAGAGCAGATAAAAAGGATGGAGCCCAGGAAACCCCCCAGGATGGTAAGCCACTCAGTGGATGCCAGTTGCTTACTAAACATCTGCATGCCGGCAAACACAAGCACGGACAGCAGACTGGACAGAACCAGGGATGTACCCGTGTTCACTGCTGCAAAGATGCAAACACACAAGTTAGTCTGCTTGTTCACTAGGCGCAAGACATTGGCGAGAATTTAACCAATATTTAGTTAAGTTTTAGTAGCATCATAAGGGTGTAAAACTACAAAATTTCCTTTGTATGAGCTACAAGCATTATCTTTGAGGTCAACAAACAAAAATGTCAATAATTTATGTAATCTAAAAAGTGCATACCTAGAGTGAAAAGAACATAACCAATGGCTCCTCCCAACTGTAGCGTCCAGCCAATAACAACTCCAAATAGTTGACATTTTTGTTTTCAGCTGATTTTAGATTAGTCAACTCCAGAAAAAAAATACGAAAAAGTATTTATGACTTGAAATCTTATTATCTATTATTTAAAAGACGTTGAATATGTAAAAATAAAGTCACACATCAACAACACGTTAATGCCTTCATTCCACAGCAGCTTGTTCATTTAGGAGCTGAGACTTATATATTTTCATAAAATACATTGAGCATTTTCTGGTGTGATAAAATACTGTATTAGAAATAGTTTTTCCTAATAAAAAACGTGTGCTCACATAGTAATATATTTTTTATGTATTTTCATAAGTTTGGCTTTAAGTTGAAAAATGACACGTCAGTACTCGAGCAGAAGACTTGCAAAAGGTTAGCTAATGCTATTGCTACCACCAAGTACGTAAGCGTAGCTAGTAGTAATTCAATAAAACTCCTGCATTTTGAATAAAGGCTATTATTATGATCAAAATCGATTAAACATTTTGTGTCAATTATTTTTAAAATCGGTGCTAGTTGTTTTACCGGTGCCCTGGAGAAGCTAGGTACGTACGCGGAACCAAAATGGCCAATCGAGCTGGACGTTTCTATACTCTTACGCACTAAATCAACTTTCTATGTTATGCAAAGCCTACATACCCATGGTTCCGGGTCAATTTTTCTTGATTGTGTTTTTCAAAGAAAAAATGTAGCCAAATTTCCAACCGCCCAACCAGCCGAATCGGTATCAGATGAGCTCTCTAGGAAGCGGAGAAACATTAAGCCGGAACTAATTAAATGTGGGACCCATAAACTGGAACGTAAAATCACACGAGTATCTATCAAACTAGAAAGTGGCAATATACAAACGTGCTGTCTGATTATAGTGATAATAACATATGTCTATTGGAAAAAACAAAAAACAAACAAACAAAAAAAAACCAAACAAACGATAACAGATAAATACATAAAAAAAACAGACATAACACTTAAGTTCAAGAAATTTTTAATTTAATAAAATACATCTAATTATAGCTATGAAATATATTATGGAATAATGCTTATCATGATCAACATAAATATAACACAGTTATTTAAAAAAAAAGAAAAAAATTATACAGATATTAATTATTACAACCTAGATGTTATTCAGAAATTGCATTTTCTAGTTCATTTTCCGTTCTACTTATTCTCACGGGGGTCGTGGGGGTGCTGGAGACTATCCAAGCTAACTATGGCAATTGGGCGGGGTACACCCTGAATTAACTCCCAGCTTATCACAGGGCATGACAAAACCCATCACACACATAAGACATTAAATTATGAAATATAAACAAACAAATACATTAACCAAATGAAAAAACATTTGAATTCAAACATTATTTTTATTAAAATGTAAAAAAAAAAAAAAAAAAAAAAAAAATCATTTCTGCAATAGTCACAGCAAAAGTTCTACAACAATGCAATTTGTGCATATAAAAATCTATCCTCATTCTCTCAATTTCTACTGTATAAGTACACCTGAAGACTACCATTTACACACACTTCCACGAGCCTGTGCATGTTTTATGAATGTGAGTGGAAGACAAGTACCTGAAGAAAATCCACATGAGTATGAGAACATGCAAACCATATCCAGAAATGCTAGACCCAAATCTCTCAAATGTTCTCATGAGGCTACCCGTTACCTCCAAGTGAACATGATAAATTGATCACAAAAAATGCCTTCTGTATTCTGTGCCCACATTCATGATAGCTTGTGGAATTAAACACTTGAGAGGTCTTTCATAATGGTTTCTTCGCCAGTCCAAAAACAGCAATGAACAGAAGAATCTCCAATAAGGCAGGCAGCAAACTAAAATAGAACACAGAGATTGTCATGGACTCAAAGACAAATATTTTCATATTTTTGGTCTGTGCGCTGAAACAGGACACATGAAATACAAAGCTGCATAAATCACCACACGTGTACCAACCTGCAGGGGGCAAAAATAATCCAATATGTCCAGCACTCCCACTTCTCAAACACAAAATAAGACAAAGAGACGGATGCGCTGCAGTGGACTGTCAGTGCTGAGTGACGCTTATGTCAGGAAAAAACAAATAGTTTGCAGGGGGCAATGGAAAACTAACCTGCAGAGGGCAAGAATCCACCAGTAGACGGTGCAATCCAACTGCTCAAAAAGAAAGAAAAGCAGAGCCACCGAGGCACTGGCATGGGCTCCTGTTGCTGTGTAGGAGTCATGGAATTAATGTAGTCTATAAGTGATTACAGTTGTTAACACTGCTTATCAAGTCATTCAAATATGATGTGTTGTGATCTTTTTCCCCATTTGTATTATCTTTTAAAAACATACGTGTCTTGGTCTAGTAACACACACTGAATTTAGAAAGTGAACACACCCCTGTTCGCCCCATGTTTTATAAACTCTTTGACTGCTATTGAAGGTACTAGATGTCCAATCCATTTGAACTGTTGCAGACTAAAAGTCAATACATATTTCATGGCTGAACAATATCTATTATTAATATATTATTATTAATAATATTGTTCTTCTGTATATCTGTGCCAAATCCGGTGGTTGATCGGTCTCACTAACATGCTAGTTGACAAGTGACGTATTTTTGTAAAAAATAGGAACGCCATTTTCCAATTGTTTTATCTGAATTTCTGGGGCAAATGGTGCAGATTTTATAAATCTACAAGAAAACTCAAAGTTGCAATTTCTTGGTAGATGAAACAACATAGCAAAATGGCTGCTATATCATTGGAAAACTGACACCATTCTCTTTTTTATTATAATAAAACCTCAGTTTTGACAAACGGATCAATGTGACTCATTTTGCTGGGCCAAGTTACATATGAGGGTGGTAGGGTAGTCAAAAATGTTACTCAAGTAAGAGTAGCATTACTTCAAAATAATATTACTCAAGTAGGAGTAAAAGTAGTCATTCAAAAATGTACTCAAGTACAAGTAAAAAAGTATACAGTGAAAAGAATACTCAGGTAATGAGTAACATTTTGAGTAACTGCTTTTTTTTTCTAAACAATGGTATTTTTTTTCTCTCAGCACAAACTTATCTATATGAACTGTTGTCATAATGATACTGTATAATAACCCATTACATAATTAGGCCAAAGGAGAAAAAAAATTAAAAAGATTACAATTACATTAAAACAAGAACAAACAAACAAACAAACAAACAAACAGTGATGAAGCATTATTCATCCAAAGTGCCCTGCCCTCTAGTGGAGAAAATAGTTCCTAGTTTGAGTAGTGAATACAGTAGTTCCTTCATAGTTACTATTATGAAATTAAAAGGGTCAAGTTCCTCAAGTATATGTAATGGAGTACTAGTAACACGCCACTACCCACCTCTGCATATGAACAGGTCAAAATGGATAAAGGATACACAGAAGGCCTTGGCAGGCATTGAACATGGACACTCCTGAGAAAAAGCCAGCCAGCTCAATTGCAAACAACACAAGTGTGACAGATAGCCCTACCACTAACCTGTAACACAAAGACACAAATTCGAAAATGACAATCATGATAACGTTTATGCATTATATTTATCCTTACTTTAAGTCCTCCCTGTTGTATTGCTCTTGCGTGAACTCCAAAGGCAAGCAAGCCTCCACGTTATATTCCTGTAAAACCAACAAGACTTGGTGTCAGTAAAAAATCTGCTTCAAAGAAAACCCAACACCTGCTTGACTAGTGCAGATCTGAATTTATTAGGTAAAACTTAGTGAATTTTGAGAGTTACTGAGTCCCCTGACTGAAGACAAAAGGAGTTGCAGTGTTTTAACAAATAAACCACGAATGTTTACAAATTTACCCTCGTCCAAAAGATGGTGATCACAATCACAAGATGAGCTATGATGGTCAGAAACCGCGCAGGAACAAGGCTGTTGATGGCCGACATCTTCATCTTATGGTCACGTTATAGAAATTAAAATTTCATTTAGTGGTCTACTACAGCCTTACTAAACATCAACAAAAACAGGAAGGTAATGCCATGTCGCCTTTCGAGGATTAACTAGTGTCATTTCGCGATCGCTAGTCAATGGAATAACACTGCAGGCAACACCTTCTCTAATAATGACAATGAAATCCACCAAGTAAAATATAGCAGCACAATCCAAAATGCGAGTTTAGTCCATCTGCTACCCCCAAAACATGTCCCAATGGCTCAGCAAAATCCTGGCGCACCAACGGTTGCTACAGCAACTTTGGAATCGGTGCATTCTTTATTACCAACCGGATGAAAACACCGACCAAAGATTGTTATTGAAGGTTCCGAGCGGACGACATTTTTTTGTTCCTTTCATCTAATATACAATGCTGCTATCTACTGGTGGCTCGAGAAATTAGGCCACGGAATTTTTGTATTCAGAATCCAGTACTAGGAAAAAGGGAAAATAATTAATTTTCAGGTGAACAAACTCGATTGCAATTTAAATCATTTAAAATATAATAATGATAGTCATAATAATAATAATAATTTTTATTGTTATTTTTATTTATTACAACAACAACAATAATATTATATTATTGTTGTAATTATTATTAATATTATTATTATCATCATGTGCACACAAAGAGGGTCGAAAAATGTTCGGATGCGTTTCCCTCAATGCGGCTGCCTCGAGACCAGCCCAACCCACCCTCTACGTTTCCCATCTTTCTCTCTGTGCATCACTGCTAGCAGCATTGGATACATGGCAGTGCAGTGTATAGCTCACAGAAGCACGTCACTCGGCTGTGTGCAGGCCTACTTTGCAACAGCAGACATAAAAGCCGGCTCTGCTTCGAGCAGGGATGGCAGACACGGAATTAAAAAGCTTCACATCAATCATGGACGCCTTGCTTCGTATCACCGTGAGTAGGCTATATATCTAAAAACAAAAAACAAAAAAAAACCTCATCACACGTTATTAATAATACCTCAAAGAACGTACAGCTTCATTATGACATTTCACCTTAAAATTGCAGATGCACCGATCTAGCCTTGTTTTTAGCCACTGACTGCTAACTGAAGGTTGTTAATGGATAGAAAAAAACCTCTATGAGTGGAGACCAATATGTTTAAATATACCATATAGTAATGCAGAGGGGATGCACGTTGTCATAGAAACGCAATGCAACTTCGAGCTGTTTAACAAGGTAAGGGATAGATTATTATATCATACTACTGTATATTCTTCTCATTCCAGTCTAACATGAAGAGCATGGAGAAGGAGCTGCGATGCCCCGTGTGCAACGACATGGTGAAACAGCCTATCCTTCTGCCATGCCAGCACAGTGTTTGCTTGCTCTGTGCGGCTGACGTGTTGGTACAGAGAGGCTTCCCTCTTCCTGACCTCCCCCCAGAGCCCCGGTCGCCAGCATCCACACCCAACACTCGCTCCCCTCGGCAGCCTCGCAGACCCACACCCAAGACTCCAGACCACCTGGATCGTGTTCTCAGAACTGGTAAGATTAGATGTGGTGTAAGTGTGTGTGTGTATGTGTGTTACAGGTTTCAAAGTGCGTGATGGCTATGTCAGCATTTATGTGAGTCATGAGTGACATCAAGATTGAAAGTGAATCTTTAAAAATTGAGTACCGGGAATAGACATGTGCCGATTACCAGTTTCAAGGTATACCGTGGTATGAAAACGTGAAGGTTTCAATACCGCAAAAGTATTCCATCATACCGTTCCTAAGGTATTAGCTATTTTTTGTCCCAAAAATGCAGAGAGAAATCCCTCGCTTGCATCTGCAAGGCTCAACCCTCCCCCACCGGTTGTTGCTCAGTGTCAGTAAGTCAGCTGTGCTACATGATGGCTGGAGGAGGTGAAACTCCTTAACATTTTCCCCCATCGAAGAAAACGAAATCGCTGGTATGGGAATACTTCAGCTACAGAAACTTACGGCTTAGAGGAGCAGGGCCAACCGACATGTAAAACATGCTTGTGGAGGGTGGCTACCAAGGAGGCAATACCTCCAATATTATTTGCATTTATACAAAATTAAAGGTTAGTAAACACTGTAATGAATGTTTCCCACAAGCTTCAGGAGTTAACTCCAGCGTGTTTTGTGTGTCTACTGTCTAGCGGTGGTAAAACGTGGGGGTTTTTCTCTCTGTGTTGTCTCTGTCGGTGTTGAGAAAGAGAGAGAGTGTGTGTATAATGTAAGCATGATACGGGTCATACACACGTTTTTATGGAAAATAATTATATTATTTTTTTGTTCTGAAGGTAATGTTGAGCTGTAGCTGTGGGTTTAGGCTCACCTAAAAGAATGCATTTATTTAAATTTTATTTAGAATATTTCAGTTATTTTTTTGTTCTTTTTAAAAAAATGTATGTTAACATTATACTTATGTTCTAATTTGCTAATGTTTTGACAAGTAAAAATCCTGTTCAATGGAGAATTGTTTTTTTTAAACCCAGATATATCAAAGTAACACATTTTAGAGCTGTAATTTCAATACCGTGAGTAAAATTTAGTAAGTCTAGAGCACTGCAATACCAGTAAAGGAAAAAAAAAAAAACCTCTCCTCTCCCTCAAATCGTTGCTTCCTTAACTGAGATTTTGCAAGGTAAGCTAAGGTCTTGTTTGATTTCATCAATGATGGCTGCCCTTCTATTGAAATGGATGGCTGTAAAATTCTGAAGGTTAATGAAAACATGCCAAAAATTCTTCTGTATTTTCTGGACTGCTGTCCTGTGAGTTCTTGTGTTACATCCATGATGGTGGTATTTCTTTTGGAGAATGTAAATAAGGAAAAGCCAAACAAAATATAAAAAACTTCAAAATGAAGGCATCTCTAAAAATACAAACTTATTTCATTAAGTCTTTTATGTTGATCAAATTTTCCACATATTCAATCTGCTTGCCTGCAACCTCCTTACCTTTTCTCTCATCCTAAGCATGCAGCACATACCCTGGGCGGCGGCGTAAGGAGACAGTCCCTCCTCCCATGCCGTTCCCGTGTCCTTCCTGTCAGAAAGATGTGGAGCTTGGCGAGAAAGGCCTGACTGACTGTCCCCGCAACCTCACTCTGGAACGCATCGTGGAACGGTAACCAAAATAAACAATGGGGAAACAGCAAAGGTTGTCATTTCAGTTTAGAGGAGACAAGATGAGAAGGTCATCTGACTAATTTGGCAGCTGTTGTACTATGTTTGTGTGCATATATTTATTAAATTAAAAGAAATAGTTTGATAAATATGAATGTTATCTCAGTAAATTATAATATACAAAGTATGCTCATCTCGGTTAAATATTAAATAAATAATGAAAATAATGTAAATAGTTTTTTATGTGGTGGGAGCGACATATGAGGCTATGCAGCACCCCCTGCTGTTCAGATAGATCGTGGCGCAAAAAACAATTTGCACCCCTGACCTAGACCAACGTGGAAGGTATTAGAGGCAAGTATTTTTGTCATTTTTCTTTTTCCAGATATAGGCTCACATTGAGTCTGGGGAGCATTGCCATCATGTGCGCTTTCTGCAAGCCTCCAAATTCTCTGGAGGCCACCAAAGGCTGCGCTGACTGTAAAGCCAACTTCTGCAATGAATGTTTCAAACTTTACCACCCCTGGGGGACCCCCCGAGCTCAGCATGAGCACATCCTCCCCACCAACAACTTTCGCCCAAAGGTTTGTCTTTTCATGACTCTTTCCTCCATGCTCTAGTTTCCTTTGAATCTAATGTTTTTCTGCCTCAAGGTTCTGACGTGCACAGACCATGAGCAGGAACGTCTGCAGTGGTACTGCTGCACTTGCCGGAGGTTGCTGTGCCCCCTGTGTAAGCTACGTCGCGTCCATCAGGGCCACAAAGTGTTGCCAGTGACTCAAGCCTACCAGGCCCTCAAGGTGCTTCTCACTGCTAACACATCCTGCCTTAAAAATTTGTTGTATTTTTAGGGCAGAAGTCTCACAGGTAAAACGTTTTGTGCTGTTCTTACAGGATCAACTGACCAAGGAGGTTAGCTACATCCTGGCCAACCAGGAGACCGTACAGAGTCAGATCACCCAGTTGGAGGAGGCCATCAAGCAAATGGAGGTGAGAGCCATCCATCCACCCACCCACTAAATTCACTATAATAATGCACAAAAGCCTTTAGAAAATGAATGAATGAATGAATTTATTGTCATTGTCATCATCATCAAAATCATTGACAGTTTCAGAGTGTGGAATTTTACCTAAAGGAAAGACCAAGACAGACAAAGGAGAGACGGGAAAAGCAGATGCTTATCGATACCCGTCCCCCATCAGCCAGGGACGCACAGACAGCATATTTGTGTTACAGTCCAGTCATAATCTTCACATTTCGTTCAAAAGTCATTGATTGCCATGGATTTTCACATATTGTCAATTCGAGTGGGTTCATTGTATCAGTTGATGTCCAAACGTGAAGGTGTTGGCCGGACATGGCCGTTGGCTTGGTGTAGGTCTCATCGTAGAAAATATTTTATCCAGAGAGCTCAATATCCACAAGCTCCATTGTGTAGCCAGTCAAACACGGCACTCTCGTTGCCGTGGCAGCTCAGTAATGCGATTTTGCTGGAGGGCATATCTTAAGAGCAACTTTTATGTCTTATTCTCTGACCCTGACATTTAATCATCCTTTGCTGTGAGAACATCACATCTGTGATGTGTGCACTCTGCGGTTATGACGGATTTTGGTCAATGTAATGTTTTATTATATTTTCTTTGTACATTTTTTTGAAGTAACTCAATGAATTTATATTCGTTAGCGCTGCATCACATGTATTCCATAGGCGAGCCCCAGTGTTTACAACCGAGAACGATTTCAGTGTTGTCCTAATGGTCTGATAGGAAAACATTCTGTTTCCTCTCAGGTCGTAGGAGGATTCCCTTAGTTGGAACAATGCTTGTAGGTTAGTCGGGAGACTGTTTGCGTGGGCCGTGTACATCATTTGAGCAGTTTTGTAGTTAACCAGGTCATGAAATTTCAATAGCTTGGACTTGATGAAAAGTTCATTTGTATGTGCTCTGAACGGTGCTCTATGAATAATTCTAATTCTAATGGCTTTTTTTGAAGGATAAAGAGTGGACATAGATGTGTTGCATATGAAGGGTTTGGAGAGCCCTCGTATCTAGCATGTTTTGAGCTCTAAAGAGAATGGAGATGCTCCTAGCGAGCTTGTTGCGCAATTGCTCCACATGAGGCTTCCAAGTAAGGCGGTGATCTAGAACAATACCTAAGACTTTGTGTTGTTGTACTCTTTGTATCGCAACATTATTTATTGGTATGTTTAGGTTCTCGTTCAGTCCTTTTCTGCCAAATAGTATGTATTTAGTTTTTTCGAGATTCAGGGATAACTTATTTGCATCGTACCATTCTTGCAGTTTTGCTAGTTCTGCGTTTATATGTATAGATAGACTGTGTAGGTCCTTTCCAGAACAAAAGATGTTGGTGTCGTCCGCAAAAAGTACCATTTTAAGTAGTTTAGATGCTTGATGTAAGTAATTTATGTATAGGATGAATAGCTTCGGTCCCAGGACGGAGCCTTGGGGCACGCCGCATGTAATTTGACGTGTAGTCGATCTGCACCCATCATATGTTACATATTGCGAACGATTTTCCAGGTAGCTACTTACCCAGTTTAGAACGATGCCTCGTATTCCAAGTCTCTCTAGTTTGTCCAGTAGGATATTGTGGTTAACAGTATCAAAGGCTTTTTTTAGGTCCATGAAAATGCCCACTGAGTATTCTTTTCGGTCAACAGCATCTGTGATTAGTTCTACAGACTCTGCTAAGGCCTGCGCAGTGGAGTGGTTTTTTCTAAACCCATATTGGCTATCATATAATAAATGATGTTTTGTTATGTATTTGTCAAGTCGGCTGTTGACGAGTTTTTTGAGAATTTTTGATAGTTGAGGCAGGATAGAGATACAGTGGGGAGACCAAGTATTTGATACACTGCCGATTTTGCTGGTTTTCCCACTTGCAAAGCATGTAGAGGTCTGTAATTTGTATCATAAGGTCTCTTCAACTGTGAGGGACGGAATCTAATACAAAAATCCAGAAAATCATATTGTATGATTTTTAAATAATAAATTTGCATTTAATTGCATGAAATAAGTATTTGATACATCACAAAAATCGAACTTAATATTTGGTACAGAAACCTTTGTTTGCTATTATAGGTACCAAACGTTTCCCGTAGTCCTTGACAAGGTTTGCACACACTGCAGCAGGGATTTTGGCCCACTCCTCCATGCAGATCTTCTCCAGAGCCTTCAGGTTTCGGGGCTGCTGCCGGGCAACACGGACTTTCAGCTCCCTCCATAGATTTTCTATCGAGTTCAGATCTGGTGACTGGCTAGGCCAGTCCAGGACCTTAAGATGCTTCTTACGGAGCCACTCTTTAGTTGCTTTGACTGTGTGCTTTGGGTCGTTGTCATGCTGGAAGACCCAGCCACGACCCATTTTCAGGGCTCTCACTGAAGGAAGGAGGTTGTCAGCCAAGATGTGGCGATACATAGCCCCATCCATCCTCCCCTCAATACGGTGCAGACGTCCTGTACCCTTGGCGGAGAAGCAGCCCCAAAAAATGATGTTTCCTCCTCCATGTTTCACGGTTGGGATGGTATTCTTGGGGTTGTACTCATCCTTCTTTTTCCTCCAAACACAACGAGCCGAGTTTAGACCAAAAAGTTCAATTTTGGTCTCATCCGACCACATGACCTTCTCCCATTGCTCCTCTGGATCATCCAGATAGTCAGTGGCAAACTTCAGACGTGTCTGGACATGCACTGGCTTCGGCAGCGGGACCTTGCGCGCGCTGTAGGATTTTAATCCATGACGGCGCAATGTGTTCCCGATGGTTTTCTTCGAGACTGTGGTTCCAGCTCTCTTCAGGTCATTGACCAGGTCCTGCCGTGTATTTCTGGGCTGATCCCTCACCTTCCTCATGATCAGTGATGCCCCAAGAGGTGAGATCTTGCATGGAGCCCCAGAACGAGGCAGATTGACCGTCAACTTGAACTTCTTCCATTTTCTAATAATCACTCCAACAGTTGTTAGCTTCTCACCAAGCTGCTTGCTTATTTTCCTGTAGCCCATCCCAGCCTTGTGCAGGTCTATTATTTTATCCCTGATGTCCTTACACAGCTCTTTGGTCTTGGCCATTGTGGAGAGGTTGGAGTTTGTTTGTTTGAGCATGTGAACAGGTGTCTTTTATACAGGTAACAAGTTCAAACAGGTGCAGTTCCTTCCGGTAATGTTTGGAGAACAGGAGGGGTTCTTAAAAAAGAACTAAGAGCCGAAATATTTACTAGTTGGTAATGTATCAAATACTTATTTCATGCAGTTAAATACAAATTTATTATTTAAAAATTATACAATGCTATTTTCTGGATTTTTGTATTAGATTCCGTCCCTCACTGTTGAAGAGAACTTATGATACAAATTACAGACCTCTACATGGCTTGCAAGTGGGAAAACCAGCAAAATCGGCAGTGTATCAAATACTTGTTCTCCCCACTGTAGGTCTATAGTTGTTGAACTCGTGTGGGTTCCCACCTTTGAAGATTAGGATAACTTTAGCAATTTTCATTTCATCAGGGAAGATTCCTGTCTCAAAAGATGTATTGAAAATATGAGTTATGGGGAGTAGTATTTCATTATGAATGTTTTTAATAAGCTTCATGTCAATTTCGTGTAGGTCGGTGGAAAAGCAAATAACACTGACTTTGTATATGTTTATTCTCTCCTTTGGTCTGCTTTATTCATCCTGATACTATACCTAAGAAATTATTGTAGGCCTAAGTGTTTATCAAATACAAGATAGAGGTTTAAGTCCCAAAGATTGTTTTTATTATTATTTGAAGTGGCTGTGACTTTGAACACTACTCAGTTTTATTCAAATTTATTTTTGTAGTAAGATGAATGGTAATGTAATAATTTTCATTCAGTAATAATTAATTTGATTATTACAGGCCAACAGCACCGTAGCTCTCCACCATCTTAGCCGGTGCATGCAGGACCTTGCGGTGTCCATAGCTGAGCGTCAGGGGGTTTTGTCCGTGGCTCTGGAGGGCTCGCGAGGCCGCAGGGAGGAGGCGCTGTCTGCCCAGTTGTCAGCCAGACGTGACATGCTGGAGCAAGCTGGCATGTTGGCCTATACTCACGAGTTACTCAAGGAGACAGACCAGCCCTGTTTTGTACAGGCAGCCAGGGTCACTCACAACAGGTGGCTCATTGTTTCCGTTTGTTGACATTTATTGTTCTAAATGTAATTGCTGTCATTTCTCTTGACAGGCTAGTGAAGGCCATCACAAACTTGCAGTGCTTCTCCCTGTCAGCTGATCCCTCGTTCAGACACTTTCATCTCGATGCCACAAAAGAGATCAAGCTCATCGCCGGGGTGGAGTTCATACATGGTAACTATTGTCATGTTATTGGGTAAACCAAGTCCAATAGTGAAGTATTAAATATTTATATTCCATTGAATTTTGACAATGTTTCCATAATGATAGAAAGGTATTCGTTTAACACAGTGGTACTCAATTATTTTCTGTATCGCCGCCCCCCACAGCCCAGGAAGATGTAAACGTTTCGCGCCCCCCCCCCCCCCCCCCCAATTCTCTGCCGCCACTGTGAATAGGAGTATTATTATAAGTACACTTCTGCATATCATTTTGTCCTTTTTAATATTAAAAAAGTAATATAGATCATCTTACAATAAAGTATAACTTTATTAACATTGTTTTGCTTGTAAGTGAAAAGACTTAAAGTGCATCAATTTGCCTGAATAAAAGTCACATCCAAACTGTAAAAATACACTCAAAGCACATTTTAACCATTTAATACTGAAAAACAAAATTTTAAAAAATCAATAAATAATAATTAATTCAAAACATGTAGCAACATTAACTTATGAGGGCAATATGCCAAACAATTTGACCGAAAAAAACAAAAAATAATAGAACAAAAATGACAGGTCATTGGACAGAGGGACAGTTTTTATTTTTGCTGCAGGCAGTACCAGCTCCTTTGCTATGGTGTGGGGTCATTTTGGACTGAGCAACTTGGTATGCCACCTTATACCATGCTAACAGTGCTCACTGGTTTACTGGTGTAACCAGGGGCGTGTCTAGGATTTTTTTCTTGGGGGGGCTAGATAGGGTCACAATCTGTAGAGGGGTGGCATATTGTACTGTAGGGGTGTAACGATACAAAAAAAGCCACGATTACCTCGGTCTTGGGGTCACAATTAGTTTCAGTAAAGTACAGGAATAACATGTTAAACCATTTGCTTGCTCAGCACGTTGTTTATTAAAACAAAACTCGCATGATCACAGTAGCACAAATCAAGGACAAGCTTCCTCATGAATCATTAAAATTCTTCCCTAATCACCCCAATCATGAATGAATACCCTCTTGAATATTACTGCAAATGCAGTGGTAGCATGCAATCATGTCCTATGTAAACTGACTACAGGCCAGCGTTCAATACAGCACTGTATTGAACCTAACATTCGATTGCGAGCGGTTCGGTAAATATACATATATATATATATGTACCTTTACACCCCTATTGTATTGACATAAAATGGTTTAAAGTTTCCAATGACAGCCTCTGATTTTAAGTGACGACAATAATAACCAGTAGACTACATTACAAGTAATATGACTTTATTGATGAGTAATTAGTGAGATAATTACACATTTTTGTTTGACACATTTAAAGTAAAATTTTACACACAAAATAAAGTGCTATTGCCCCAGAGCAATGAAAAGATCAAACTAGCCAATAATATAGTATATAGCAGTTTCCAATGACAGCCTCTGATTTTAGGTGATGACAATAACAACCAGTACACTACATTGCAAGTAATGACTTTATTGATGATTAATTAGTGAGATAATTACTTTTCTGTTTGACACATTTAAGCACAATTTTACAAATAAATAAAGTGCTATTGCCCCAGAGCAATGAAAAGATTAAACTGGCAGTCAACTAGATTTGATGCGTTTGAGATGGTGGGAAAATTGGGCACCCAAACTTTCCACCTTGTTACATATGTTTGATAGGCTATTAGTGTTTCTATTTTCCTGCTTGAACCGTCTTTTTTGCGACCCATACGCGAGTAGGCTACATAACTGCACAGCTAAATGCTGATAATATTAATAATACTGATAACATACTGTCGAGCTAGTGTTGCTAACATTAGCTCCTTAACTTCAGCAACACAAACGTTACCTAACCACCTGCGACATGCCAATACATTAAACACAAACATTCACAATTTTTTCACACTTTGGACATTCTCACTTACCTCAATTAAGATTAGTGTTTAACCACCGCAGTGGTAGTGTTCTCAGGAACCATATGAACACATAGAGGTCCAACTTCCTCTGTTGGGAATGCATGAAATTGACGTTCCTGTGCGTCCTATTCGCCTAAAGTCACGTGAATGAGGAAAAAGTATTCGATTGGCTGCTTGCTCCTCGACGCCGAACCCAGTCGCAGAAAGTTCAACCAAACCATCTCCTTGGTGGCGCGTTAAATCTGACGAGCTACAGTCGATTTGGCGTCATCGCGTCGCCCCGACGCATCACGCGTGACGCGTTTACATTGACTTTCAATGGGAACCCGCGGCGCGACAAGCAAATGAAGCGTTGCTTTACTGAGAACGTGAACGTAGCTTTACTGAGGTGGGGGTTAGGGGGGGCACTTAGGGTGGCCAACCAAATTTCAGGGGTGGCAAATGCCACCCCTGGCCACCCTTGTGGACACGCCCATGGGTGTAACACTGACAAAGCTGGACAATTGTTGGCAATATTCAGCACGTTTTCGCTGAAAAAAAAAATCAAGCGGATCATCAATGTGATAGGGGTCCAAAGTGTTTAAGTCACATCTCAATTGATTTGGCTTCCTGCTGTCCACTGCAAACATTTTTAAACAAAGTAAACAGACTGGTGTTTCTTCGTCTCATACCGTATTAAAAGTCAAAGCCAAACGTTACATACGCTTCGTCATATTTCCTCATTTTAGCTCTTCAAATCTCCAGTGCTCTTTGCTGTGTGCTCTTGTGTGGTTCAAAAATACTGCGCGCACCCAAAAAATGAGAGCGCCACTGCCACCCACCGAGTGGATGTACAATTACACTTCATCTAGTTGCTTCAAAATTCAAACTTTTTGAAAGGGACATCAAGAATGTATGACAAACAATAATGGGAAAATAACATTTAAAATTGAGCTATGGAAGTGGAAATATACATTAGATATACATCGGTGTAACATACAACTAGAAATTGCTATTGAAATATATTGCAAGTCAAATAAAAGATTGAAAGTAACGTTGATGAGCTGAAGGGGTAAAATAATCAAATACTTATTAGTCACAATTTATCACAGCAATGCCCAAAGATAATATGCAAAAGATACATTCTTTTCATTGGCAATAATTATCATTTTTAAGCTTAAGCAAGTCATGCAATAACATATTAAGCTATAGTATATTATCTTGATAAAGGCAAAACATTTGATGCAGCTTTGTCTGGTATTGATATTAGATTGTGCATGGGGTATCTTATATTGTAGTCAGTAAATGAAAATTATAGTTTGTGTATTCTACCCTCTGAGTCAACCATCTGCATCATGCCATGCAGCCCCCCTGGCCCCAGTGATCGACACCCAGAAGACGCTGGCGTATGACCAGCTCTTTCTGTGCTGGCGCCTCCCTCAGGACTCGGCACCAGCTTGGCACTTCTCTGTTGAGTTCCAAAGGCGTATGGGAGCATCCGGAGACACGTGGGGTGGCACCCGATCCCCCAACACCTCAACGTCGTGGCAGAGACTGGACGAAGTGCGTGGGACCAGTGCCATTGTGGACCAGTTGGAGATTGACAGCGTTTACGTGCTAAGAGTGCGAGGCTGTAACAAAGCCGGCTTTGGAGACTACAGTGAGGAGGTGTACCTCCACACTCCACCAGCTCCTGGTAAATGTTCTCAGAGTCCTCTGAAATACCTATTATATTAACTTTAAAACAAATAAAAGTTGAATAAAATGAGTACACGGAGATGACCCACATAGGCACGAGGAGAACATGCAAACTTGCCATGGGAAGGCTGGGGCATAGGATTTGAACCACTGTGAAGCCAAAATAGGAATGGATAAAATCAACACGTTCTCATGTCCATTTTAGTCAAATGCTATTACTTTGTCTTGTTTCTATTGACCTTTTGGGGATTATTGTTCTGTCATTATTTTTTATTGGCGTCATTATTCGTAGTAGTACCATTAGGATGTATGCTATCCCTTTGCAAAAGGAAATGAGATCAAATTACTTCTTGTCATAGATTGAAAAACACCCTTACTTACATTTCACCCTACATTCCCCTGCCTCTTTCCTCTCATGCCTGCTTTTTTTGGGAATGGTTTCCTGTTGTTCTTGCCATTGTGTGTTCAGCTTGAGAATTCCTCTCCCTGTCTCCCCTCCTTGTCATGCCCTCTGTCCTCTTTTCTTCTCTTCCCTGCCAGTGTTGTCTTTCTCCCTGGACTCTCGCTGGGGCTTGCATTCTGACAGGCTGGCGCTGGGCAAGGGTCAGACATACGCCCGCAGCGTGCCAGGCCTTTCCCTGCTTAAGGTCGCCGACCGTACGCTCACGTCATGTAACCTGACGGCTGACCTACTGGTGGCGGATCTGGCTGTCTCTCAGGGCAGGCACTACTGGGCTTGCTCAGTGGAGCCCGGTTCCTACCTCATTAAGGTAGATCACGATGCTCCTTGAATTTTTTTCATCTATTTAGCTGAGTTGCCTAAACCCAAGGTGGATGGAGTGATCTGTAGCACATTTACAGGAGACAGGACCATCCCCTAAAACTGGCATAGTCCTGCAAGGCCCCAAAAAATACAGGGACACTTTTAAATGTGTTGTAATAATTGATCTTTGTTGTATCTTGATGAAACAATTATTAGGAAACCTGATAATTGTTTTGCAAATGTGTACTGTGTTTTGTTTTGTATTCATTGTCAGACTGTCTTTCATGCCTCATGTAGGTTGGAGTCGGACAGGAGATGAAGCTTCAGGAGTGGTTCCATCAGCCACAGGACATGGCCAGTCCACGGTAAGAACTCTTTATTATACCAATCTCGACTAGTCCAGGCTCTAGCCTTTCTCTCAACTAGAACAGGCTCCAGGCTTTCACACAACCCTAAACAGGATCACGTGGTAGTGCAGAACCAGGAATATTGACTTAGTCTTTGCTTGCGATAGGTAAGAACTAATGGGGTGCCGTTAATAAACAATTAAACTTAGTATAAGGGTTGAATTAAAGCTTATAGGCAGTTTAGCGTCTTATACCGACCTAACATGAATGTTTATGGACTATGAGAAGAAGCCAGAGTACATTCTGAAAACCAATGCGAATTGAACAATTGCGAGCAAGGTCTCTTCCCACTCGGCCATGCTGCCTGTTAAATCACATAACTTTAAATCCTTGTTTGTCGGTCTGAAATTCACATATGTAAAAGGAGCACTCACTAATGCAACTCTATGTATAACATCAATGATTGTTAACCTGGATGGGTCATGAACAACTAGCCAAAAATAAATGGTTTGGATCACCGGTGGTCAAAGTATTGACCTGAGCCATTTGCACCATGATATCCATTTCTTTTTTTTAATAAAGTAGATTTTTTTCCTCTATGTGGTCCTTGAGGCAAAACATTTGGGACCAACCATATTTTAGAAGGACACCATGCAGTGTAATAGGGTGTTGACATTGTGCTAGGTTTACCACAAATTAAAAAAACAGACTTTTAACACATTTTCAGATACGACCCGGACAGCGGTCATGACAGCGAGGCAGAGGACAGCCAGGATTTGCCTGCCTTCTACTTCCTCACCATGGGCATGGGCAAGATCCTTCTTCCCCGAGGCCACACACATACAAATTCTAAGCCCGCCAAACCTTACACGATACCTCTGCCACCCAGACTGGGCGTGTGCCTGGACTGCGACGATGGCAGCGTGACATTCTATGATGCCCATTCCTTACGCGTGCTGTGGGAGGCCCATGTAGACAGTTCGGCACCAATGTGCCCCGCCTTTTGTTTTATTGGCGGTGGTGCCTTGCAGCTGCAAGACCTAGTGGCCAGTCGCAGCATCGAGGAGGAACCGCTACCGCGAAGGGTGACCATCAAAAATCACGCAACCAATCTTGGTAAATAATGAAGCAGAGTAGCTCTGTCACAACAACGTACAGTAACTGCAGGTCCACAAGTATTTGGACATTGAGTATGAATGATATTGCCTTTATATACCACCACAATTTTGGTTGTTGACTTGACTTGGAAATGACTTTTCTTTACCCAGAAAAGTAGTTTGCTGTCATTCTTCTTATTTTCTTTTTAAAAATATATTACTTAATTGGTTACCTGATCTTAATCCAATAGACCTTGTTTTTTCACACACTGAAGACCAAATGAAAGGAAGCAATTGCCACAAACAAGCGTCAAAGAAAGGCCTGCTGACGAATCTTTAGGAAGATAGCATAAAAGGCTGTAATTACTGAAAGACAAATATCAGTTTAGACTTCTCATTTTGATTTTTTTTTTTTTTTTTGTGTGTGTGTATAAAGGCAAAACTATAAATCCTATGTCATTGTCCAATTACTTTTAAAGTAAACGAATATTGACATGTATTCATTGCACAATGAAACATTAAAATTTCCCACTGGCTCATTTTCATGCTTTTAAGTAAAGTGGACATTGTGGCTGAAACAAATTTAGACTATGCACAACTCATACAAATATTAATACAAACGTTGCATGGGTGTGGTAAGGATTTGCTTTTATCAAATTCATACATTTCAATTTATGACTGTTGACATATGATAGCACCACAGATGTACTGTTCCTAATAGTTTAAGCCTTTACTTTTAATGTAGCCAGGGGTACATGAAATCAAAATGTGAAAAGTTATTGGTCCCATCAAGACTGACTTACATTTAAATACAACTATTTTGTTCGTTATATACTTTGTACTCATTGCCCATTTTTGGAAAGGTTGTTTGATATGTTTCTGTGGTCATAATTGCATCATTGCCATGAATTTAATTGAACATACACATAGAGTACACTTGTCAATTGAATGTTTAGAATGAATGTATAATTTACTGTATGTGTGTGGAATGTAAGTGTTGGTTGATATTTACAGGATGTTAATGGACATATCATAGCTTAGCTACAAAACAAGGATGGTGTTAAATACCTGCAAACAATACTTATATAACATTCAACAATACCTCTATAACCATGTCAGTCAAAAATTAATGCTCTCGTGTTTGTTGTGCAGGTTTAAGTGATTTATGTATGTCTGACAGCACAGATTGTCTATATTGTAATATTTTCACATGATTTGGACTTGATTGTAAATGAAGTTTTTCTAGTGAATGTGTGTGGTAGAAAAAGAGTGGAACCCTTGAGGCTATACCAGATACAGTATTGTGATATGCTGGGTTTTTGTTTTTGTTTTGTTTTTTAATCATGACACAAGGATAAAAAGAAATAAATTGTATCATGGCACGTAACATTGTAAGATTTGAAAAAGGACACAACATAATTTTTGTTCGTTACCATGTCTACTCTTTGATCTACAAAAAGAGTCTTGGTCGCAAACAGCTGGCGCTTTTTATGGTGCAACTTTGTGATTGACTGCTATTGCTAACTATGAGACAAGTAGGTATGTGGTTAAAAAAAAAAAAAAAAAAAAAATTAGTCTTCAAGGCTCTGTTGTAGAGATCCTTCCTAGCGAACCTACTTTTTTATTTTTATTTTTATTTTTTTATCTAAAAAGGTCCTAAATCGGCAAAATCTTGACTTAAATCTATCTTTAAATTATGAAACAGTTTTAAAACTTACACATGTTGAAAGTAGACAAAAGGGAACTAATGCAATAGCGGGAGCAATTTTAACAACTTTAACGGTTGATTCACAACTTTAAATGACTTCCACACATAGCAAAGGTTACTATCTAGTTATTGCAATACCCTTGTGTCTAGTTAAGTGGAGTGTAAAGAATTGGGCTAGGGCCAATTGTCCCAAAAACCCTTTAAACTTCACATTGTGTGACCTTTTTTTTTTTTTTTTTTGAGAAAAAAAAAATAAAACATGAAAATTATCACTAGTTACTTTGCCAGGTAACTAATTACTCTTAAATTCAGGTAACTGAGTTACTAACGCAATTACTTTTGGGGAGAAGTAATTTGTAACTGTAATTAATTACTTTTTAAAAGTAAAATTAACAACACTGCTTGCCACAGCTAATTAGGATACATGGACCCTGCTGGAAGTCACAGCAAGGGGAGCTGAGGATCTTTTTTTAGTGTTTCCCATCCAAAAACAGCCATTTTGGTCCAAATTTGTCATTCTTGCGTGTTTTCTCCATACAAGTCATGCGCAATGGCAGTACACAGGCATGCTGGATAGTTTACGTACTACTACTAGGCTACTACAAAGACAGTTTCTATTTCACCGAGAGTGTGTGTTGGAGTTTTTGTATTGGAAATAAAAGCTCCTGTGTATTATAACGCAAATCAGTGTAGCTAAACGGCACAATGACACACGAACAGATTTGAAAACTTAAAGGTCCGATTAGCCTTAGTTTAACACCCCCTTTTAATTGCACACAAATATTCGACAGCTCTCTGCACAGCGTCAGCAACAACAAACAATAATAGGCGAGCATGTCTTACCTATTTGAAGACACCAAAGTTAGAACTTCTATTATCATAAACATCTTCATTTTCGACCTCGAATTGAGTTTTAGGTAATTTCACTGTTATTGTAAAGAAAAAAATAGCGAATTTGTTTTTGTACCCTGTTAACGCCTCCTCTGTCAACAGTTTACTTTTCTGGTCCACTAGCGCTTTATTCAATGTGACCCTGTACCAAGCAATGTGTCAGGTGGTGACCATGTTATTAACACACACAAAAAACTTTTTCAACATATATATATATATATATATATACATATATATATATATATATATATATATATATATATATATATATATATATATATATATATATATATATTTATATTTATATATATTAGTGCACTTCAAAGTCAATGTGTAACAACCATATTAATAAAACAGATGCTACATGCCTTAGGCTTGGTCCAAAGCAGTGGGCCCATGTGACTTACTTCTGATAATAATGAGAAAGTTATAATTAAATATAATGTAAGAAAAGCATATTATAAGGAAAATTTGGTTTGATTTGTAAAATTTTCCGAGATTAAAATGAGATGTTTGAAATGTTTTAACGAGTATACAGTGGGGAGAACAAGTATTTCATACACTGCCGATTTTGCTGGTTTTCCCACTTGCAAAGCATGTAGAGGTCTGTAATTTGTATCATAAGTTCTCTTCAACTGTGAGGGACGGAATCTAATACAAAAAAACAGAAAATCACGGTGTATGATTTTTAAATAATAAATTTGCATTTAATTACATGAAATAAGTATTTGATACATCACAAAAATCGAACTTAATATTTGGTACAGAAACCTTTGTTTGCTATTACAGATACCAAACGTTTCCTGTAGTCCTTGACAAGGTTTGCACACACTGCAGTAGGGATTTTGGCCCACTCCTCCATGCAGATCTTCTCCAGAGCCTTCAGGTTTCGGGGCTGCTGCTCCCTCTTTCAGCTCCCTCCATAGATTTTCTATCGGGTTCAGATCTGGTGACTGGCTAGGCCACTCCAGGACCTTAAGATGCTTCTTACGGAGCCAATCTTTAGTTGCCTTGGCTGTGTGCTTTGGGTCGTTGTCATGCTGGAAGACCCTGCCACGACCCATCTTCAGGGCTCTCACTGAAGGAAGGAGGTTGTCAGCCAAGATCTGGCAATACATAGCCCCATCCATCCTCCCCTCAATACGGTGCAGTCGTCCTGTACCCTTGGCAGAGAAGCAGCCCCAAAAAATGATGTTTCCTCCTCCATGTTTCACGGTTGGGATGGTATTCTTGGGGTTGTACTCATCCTTCTTTTTCCTCCAAACACAACGAGCCGAGTTTAGACTAAAAAGTTCCATTTTGGTCTCATCCGACCACATGATGTTCTCCCATTGCTCCTCTGGATCATCCAGATGGTCAGTGGCAAACTTCAGACGTGTCTGGACATGCATTGGCTTCAGCAGCGGGACCTTGCGTGCGCTGTAGGATTTTAATCCATGACGGCGTAATGTGTTTCCGATGGTTTTCTTCGAGACTGTGGTTCCAGCTCTCTTCAGGTCATTGACCAGGTCCTGCCGTGTAGTTCTGGGCTGATCCCTCACCTTCCTCACGATCAGTGATGCCCCACGAGGTGAGATCTTACATGCAGCCCCAGAACGAGGCAGACTGACCGTCAACTTGAACTTCTTTCATTATCTAATAATTGCTCCAACAGTTGTTACCTTTTCACAAAGCAGCTTGCTTATTTTCCTGTAGCCCATCCCAGCCTTGTGCAGGTCTATTATTTTATCCCTGATGTCCTTACACAGCTCTTTGGTCTTGGCCATTGTGGAGAGGTTGGAGTTTGTTTGTTTGAGCATGTGAACAGGTGTCTTTTACACAGGTAACAAGTTCAAACAGGTGCAGTTACTTCCGGTATTGAGTGGAGAACAGGAGGGGTTCTTAAAAAAGAACTGAGAGCCGAAATATTTACTAGTTGGTAATGTATCAAATACTTATTTCATGCAGTTAAATACAAATTTATTATTTAAAAATTATACAATGTGATTTTCTGGATTTTTGTATTAGATTCCGTCCCTCACAGTTGAAGAGAACTTATGATACAAATTACAGACCTCTACATGGCTTGCAAGTGGGAAAACCAGCAAAATCGGCAGTGTATCAAATACTTGTTCTCCCCACTGTAACACATTGTTCTAAAACAGTTAGCTTCTTTAACTACATTATACACGGATAATGAAAAGTACACAAAACAGTGATAGTGTAATTATTAAATATAATAATTAGGGCTTTCAAAATTATCGCGTTAAGGCGCGGTAATTAATTTTTAAAATTAATCATGTTAAAATATTTGACGCAATTAACGCACATGTCCCGCTCAGACAGTATTCTGCCTTTTGGTAAGTTTTATAGCAAGGCTTTTTGTGCTGTCCAACAGCGAACTCTTGTGGTCGCTTTGCGACATGGTTTATTGTTTTCTTGCCAGTTCAATATGGCTGCACGACGTCTCGGGCTGACGCCTACGTTGTAATGTTGTGCTTAAATGATCCTTGGACAAGATTTGTCCGTAAGTATGGTTGTTGTAAAGAATGTACATATTATGTTAGTAAGTGAAATGTTATATTTTTTGTATGAGACACTTTGTTTGTTTAGTGAACCCGTATAACGTGCTAAGCTAACGTTGTTGCTAATGCAATGCTTGTGTACTTTTTTTTGTAGTTTTATGACGGTCTAAAGAGGACAATGGTTTGAGGCCATTTTATTAATAAATCAGATGAAAAAGGAAGAAGTCTGATTATTAAGGCGTCGTTCACTAGCTGTCTAGCTTTGGAAAAAGTAGACGCTTCGGAGTGAGGAAAGCATAGACAGATTTAAATGACAGTAGAGAGAAATGCCCACTACAGTCCTTATGTACCGTATGTTGAATGTATATATCCATCTTGTGTCTTATCTTTCCATTCCAACAATTTATTTTACAGAATATATATATATAATTTACAGAAAAATATGGCATATTTTATAGATGGTTTGAATTGCGATTAATTAATTTTTAAGCTGTAATTAACTCGATTAAAATTTTTAATCGTTTGACAGCCCTAATAATAATATAAAATATTGAAAAATAAACAGAAATTGATGAGTGTTTGCAATGTTACAAGTAAACCACTAGGGAGCGATATTTGACTGGTTTGCCTTTTGTTTGTGAGGGCGGCCAACAGGTGCTATTTGCACATTAATAGCAATGTTACAAGTAAACCACTAGGGAGCGATATTTGACTGGTTTGCCTTTTGTTTGTGAGGGCGGCCAACAGGTGCAATTTGCACATTAATAGATTATAATCGATTGAAGGGTGATGTTATTTTTTATTACAATAAGCATAACATACCTTCATTAAAGATCAACCAACTCTCTTTGTCACAACAACAGTATACTGACAGCAAATCCTTTAATCAATTGTCTTGTAAAACTGCTCAACAAATGATTGATTACAGTGTGGAATCATAAAAAAATTCAATGTTCTCACAAACTCACAATAAACAGGCTGTTCTTTTATTGGGTCATTTATTATAGTTGAACACAAATATCTTATACCTGCAGACACAGCTATTAAACGACACTACAACACATGCACCAATTTTACTCTACTGCATGTATAAACACAATGGACTTGTACTGTGTCTACCTTAGGGCATTTTCTCAGCATACAAACACTGTCATGTGTCTTACACCATGGGTGGGCAAACTATTCTACAAAGGACCGCAGTAAGTGCAGGTTTTCATTGCAACTGAGAAAGCGAACATCTTTTCACCATTCAGCAACCTGGTGTCTTACTAGTGTAATCAGTTGAAACCTCAATGGTTAAACTCTCAGTGCTTCACCGGTTGAAATAAAAATGTGCACCCACACCGGCCTTGAAGACAGGCTTAGATACCCATGTCCAACACACACATGCATTCAGCGTCTCAGTAAAGACATATAGAGTCCTTCACAAAAGTGAGTACACCCCTCGCATTTCTGCAGATATTCAAGTATATCTTTTCATGGGACAGCACTGACAAAATGACACGTTGACACAATGAAAAGTAGTCTGTGTGCAGCTTATATAATAGAGTTAATTTATTTCCCCCTCAAAATAACAAGAAAGCCCGCAAACAGTTCGCTGAAGACATGTGAACAAAGAAATGGATTACTGGAACCATGTCCTATGGTCTGATGAGACGGGCGGGCTTTCTTGTGTACCGTCTTCAGAAGAGGCTTCCTTCTGGGGTGACAGCCATGCACACCAATTTGATGTAGAGTGCAGCGTATGGTCTGAGCACTAATAGGCTGACCCCCCACCTCTTCAATCTCTGCAGCAATGCTGACAGCACTCCTGTAACGAGTCACACAGTATTTTGGAGGGAAAATGACAAGCAGTACTCAATTTGGGCATTTAGGGATGTACATTTTTTCAAAGGGGTGTACTCACTTTTGTTGCCAGGGATTTCGATATTAATGGCTATATTTTAGTTATTTTGAGGGGAAAATAAATGAACTTTATCACATAAACTGCACACAGACTACTTTTCATTGTGTCAAAGTGTCATTTTGTCAGTGTCCCCCATGAAAAGATATACTTAAATACAGTATATGCAGAAATGCGAGGGGTGTACTCACTTTGTGATACACTGTATGGATACGCAGCTGCATTGAGAAACATCAGCATTGTCAGATCTAGATTGATTTTACTGTGTTGGTGTGGCCAGCCTCAGCAGCCATGACTTTAATTAAGCAGTCACTTACTGTAAAGACCTTTGCTCTACAGAGAGAGTGAAAAACAGGCAGAAGCCACCCTCTGTGTGTGTGTTCCCTGAGGGTGGTGCATAGCACACCAGATTGTTTTACCACCTTCCTCCATATCACTCATGTTTTGCCCACCTTCTGAGCAGAGGCAGGCGACGGTGAGGTGACATGTGGACAGGCAATCATTAAGCTGTCAGAGCAGGACAGCCCTCGTGCTTGCATGCTTGCACACTCATTTCATGCTAATCATCTCACACGCACATCTCAGTTTACACAGCCGTCTCAATAAAGTCACTTTATTTGTCTACAAATTGGATTAACTTTCATATGCATTTTTTTCTTCTGCTTTTTTTACTGTCATGTATAGCAAGTTTTGTCAACCTACCAGGTGCTTATATGCGTGTGGGCTTATTGGGGGAATAATGTTTTTCAAGAAAAACTATGAGGCACACACGCACACAATTTAACTCCTGTCTTGGCATGCTCCAAGCCTGTGAGATACCTGGTGTGTGCACTTCATACGTCTTTTACAGTGTTTATGTGCAAAAGTGTGCACATTATGTTTGAGTGAGAAGTGTGTGTACACACACCGTAGATATGTGTTACTGTTATATCTGTGAGCGCACACACCATGCGTATAGGTGCACTTTACTGTTTTCAATCGTGTGTGTGTGCGTGCGTGTGGATGCGTGCACTGTACACAGTGTGTGTTTCGCATGTTTTTGTGCACCAAATGCAATGCTATGTAGACTTTGTGCACATGGGCTTTGTGTCTATGTATGTTTGGATGTGTATGTCTAAGCATGCACTCGTATAAGTGAGTATCTTAAGTGCACTCTGTATGTTTGACGTGCAGTATGTGCGTGCACTGCATATGTGCAAGTGGGCTGATCAGCTGTGCATGGGCATGCAGAGACAAAGTGCTGATTCTGACAGTAAAAAAGGTGGAGAAACCACTCTGTGCTGGAATAAGACAAGCACCATAAAAGCTCTCCTAAATAAACCCCACCTGCACCTACTTGGGGGGGGGGCACCTTAAAGCACATGTCAGGAGTGGGGAAGTCGAGAGGAAAACCTTGAATAAGAAAAAGTGACTTTCGTTTTCATCGATTGGAAAAAATAATTATTTACCATTACCTAGATTTTATCAAGTTTTTTTTTTTTTTGACGACATGCCTTAGGTTCACCGTCTTTGCCTTGAGGTACAATGGTGGCCTTTATCAAGAGTGTTTACTATGTTTGTAACAGCGAAAACACTACATCAGGCTTGTTTGTTGTGTTTGAATTTGTAGTAGTGGAGTAAGGGTGAAGGTAGTGTCGGTAGGGTACAATCATCTGAACAATGAGCTGAACTTGCAAACAGGATCCTCCTGTTTCCTGCCTCCTTGTAACTGCACACATACATACACACACTTTGGACCCCCTATGCAACCACCTTGTAGCTTACAGCTTGCACAAAGTGATGACACGCATACACACATACATACTCAACACACCATGCACCCACGCACTTTCCCAGTAAAAGCACACCTGTCCCAGCTGCTGTTTTCAACATGAAGGAATTTGCTTTTGCTCACGTATCACCTTCATCTCTGCTCACAACTTGGATAAATTGATGTTATACTGTTTTATATATACAGTGCTGGCCAAAAGTATTGGCACCCCTGCAATTCTGTTAGATAATGCTCAATTTCTCCCAGAAAATGATTGCAATTACAAATGCTCTGGTAGTAATATCTTCATTTATTTTGCTCGCAATGAAAAAACACAAAAGAGAATGGAAAAAAATTAAATCATTATTATTGTACACAAAACTCCAAAAATGGACCGGACAAAAGTATTGGCACCCTTTGAAAAACCATGGGATGATTCTCTAATTTGTGTAATTAATAGCACCTGTTACTTACCTGTGGCACATAACAGGTTGTGGCAATAACTAAATCACACTTGCAGACAGTTAAAATGGATTAAATTTGACTCAACCTATGTCCTGTGTCCTTGTGTGTACCACATTGAGCATGGAGAAAAGAAAGAAGACCAAAGAACTGTCCAAGGACTTGAGAAGCAAAATTGTGAGGGAGCATGGGCAATCTCAAAGCTACAAGTCCATCTCCAAAGACCTGAATGTTCTTTTGTCTACCATGCGCAGTGTCATCAATAAGTGTAAAGCCCATGGAACTGTGGCTAACCTCCCTAGATGTGAACGGAAATGAAAAATTGAGGAGACATTTCAACGAAGGATTGTGCGGATGGTGGATAAAGCACCTCAACTAACATCCAAACTAGGCCTGTCGCGATAACAAATATTATTGTGCGATAATTATTCTCATAATTTATTGCGACATGCGATATTATTGCGCCCCCCCCCCCCCAATTTTTTTCAACCAATTTACAATAACACAGTGAGAATACAGTATACATTCATAGATAAATTCAAAAATACTTTTTAAGAAATCACAACTAAAAACAATAGACCATGCCTCTTAAGTAAAAAAAGAACAACAATATTGATACCGCACAGCACCACAGAATAAATAAAATGTGTTAAAAAAAATTTTAAAAAGAGAGAAAAAAAAATTGCACTTAATAACTTAAGCATTTAGGCAAATGAAAACTTTTCCCCGTCATAGCTTCTGCAATGGTGTTCCATAGGGATGCAACGATACAGTTAAGTCACGGTTCGGTATGATTTTTGATACGGGGGTCACGATTTTCGATCCGATTCAATACATTTAATGCTCTGTAAAAAAAAATAACAATTAAATTTTTTGTTTCGTTTTTTTTTTTTTTTTTTTTGCTAGCGAGCAAAAATTAAATTGCCATCATATAAACATGTATTTTAGTGCATAATATTTACTGTATGTGCTTACTTCTTACTGATCTGAAAAATGTTTGTACAAAAGAGCTGAGAACAATCTTTACTGTTTGTAAAGTGAGGCAAGGCACACTGTTGATTGCTACAGCTTTCTTAACAGCTAAGTTTACTACATGAGCAAGACATCCTATTTGTGGTCCGAATCCATCTGTGTCATGTACTGAAATAACAATATTTGCAACATTATCTGTAGTCACTGGTATGGAATGATTTGGCCTTCTTAACTTCCATTCAGTCATGACAGTTTAGAATTCATCGATGTAGTATATTGACTACGAAACCCATAATCACTCTGTGCTCACGTAGCCAATGGCATGGGACGTAGCACATCTAGTGTGCCATTTCATATCTGGTGTGTGCGCGCATTAAAAAAGTTAACAAGCGCCGCTGAAGTCACGTCTGCTCATTACTACACAACACCAGCATATGACACAGCGCTCTTAATTTCATTCAGCTGTTTATTGTCAAAGCGAGGTTGTTCGTAGCAGCAACAATGTTTTGGCGGACTTCGTTGTAAAAATCCGGCGTTGTGCCGAAAAACAGCCACCCGCGTGAAATGTCACTCCTGACGGGAGCGCCCACACGTCAACACCGGCGCGCTGTAGATTGTCCACAGTCACTCCGGAGCACTGATGCGGCCGGTATACGTTGAACAGGATATAATGGGAACGATTGGCTCCGGCGCTACTTTTTGCCGGACTTGGAACGAAGATGCATTTTGCGCAGTTGGTAACGAGGAATCCGAACTTTTAACAGCACGTCTCCTGCACGCGCGCACGCACGTGCACGCAAGGCGATAAATCGCAGCGGAAAGATTACCGCCTTCATTTTTATATATCACGCGATAAATGGAATTATTGCATATTGCGACAGGCTTAATCCAAACAATTTCAAGCTGTCCGGCAGTCCGGGTGTACAACACTGTCACACCGTACTATCCGTCGGCGTACTATCCGTTGGTGAATGAAAAGGGACTCTATGGTAGGATACCCATGAAGACCCCACTTCTGACCCAGAGACATAAAAAAGCCAGGCTGGAGCAGGGGTCGCGTTAACCGAATATTTTCCGTCGTTGACCGATTTTTTAAAACGGTGACGGAAAAAAATGAAGTCCATCTGTCATTTTGACAGGTTGCAATTCACACCCCAGACCACAGGGTGGCGAGCGAGCATATTAATTAGCTATTGTCTCTCTTGATGCATGACGTCGTTGGCCTTACTCTGAAAAATGTCAAGGTAACTGAGTGTCCGAAGTTTCTTCAAAAAGCCCCAGAACGACGATGGTGTTGATAAAAGGCGTGAAAAAACAGGGACTGCACAAGCGGGCACGCAATTCAAGTCCATGCGCACCAGGAGGAAGGTGGAAGACTCCGTTCAGGCCACAGCAGGTGAACTGTTAATTTCATTGTTCCATATGTAGCCTAACTACTGGGGCCACAGTCAGCTGTTTTTGTCACTGCGGAGAAAAAGTTACATATTCATCTGCTTGATGTGTGATGGCACGGTGTAGATTCTCTGTTAAGCTTGTTCAGACAGAATATTAATTTAAAATGAATGAAAACTAAATACTATTGAATATGTTGAAGCGGTATGCAATGTTAAGAGTCTTGTTAGCTCGAATTGCTGTGTCCAGCCGCTGTAGTTCTGCTGCTCTCTGTGAACTCTCTATTCAAGCCGGAACGCGCGCGGCTCTTAAGTGTCTCTGTCACGTGACTGTTTCGTAGCCGGTAACGCGCTCGGCCAAATGGACACACAAGTACGGAAGGTGAATTATGCCAAACAAAGGGTCACCACAATGTCATTATCATCATTTTAAAATTTAAGTGACGGGTAAAAACAGATTATGACCGGATTTTTATGACCCTGTCAGTCAAAATGACAGACAACGAAAAAGTCTAGCGCAACCTCTGGGCTGGTGTTTGCCAAAACCTACCTGTGAAAGCCAAAAACGTTTTGGGAGAATTTTATCTGGTCAGATGAGACGAAAGTAGAGCTTTTTGGGAAAAGGTATCAACATAGAGTTTACAGGGGGAAAAACGAGACCTTCAAAGAAAAGGACACGGTCTCCACAGTCAAACATGGCGGAGGTTCCCTGATGTTTTGGGTTGCTTTGCTAACTCTGGCACTGGAGTGCTTGTCCGTGTGCACGGCATTATGAAGTCTGAAGACTACCAACAAAATTTTGCAGAATAATGTAGGGCCCAGTGTGAGAAAGCTGGGTCTCCCTCAGAGGTCATGGGTCTTCCAGCAGGACAATGACCCAAAACATACTTCAAAAAGCACTAGAAAATGGTTTGAGAGAAAGCACTGGAGACTTCTAAAGTGACCAGCAATGAGTCCAGACCTGAATCCCATTGAACACCTGTCGAAAATGGCAGTTTGGAAAAGGCACCCTTCAAATCACAGAGACCTGGAGCAGTTGGCCGAAGAAGAATGGTCTAAAACTCCAGCAAAGCAATGTAAGAATCTCATTGATGGATACCGGAAGCAGTTATTCACAGTTACTTTGTCTAGGTGGTGCAGCCAAGTATTAGGCTGAGGGTGCCGATACTTTGTCCCGCCCATTATTTGAGTTTTGTGTAAAATGATCACGATTTAATTATTTTTACTTCCTCTTATGTGTTTTTTCATTTTTCAAAATAAGCACTTTATATGTAGTATGTATTATATATATATATATATATATATATATATATATATATATATATACATACATACAGTGGGGCAAATAAGTATTTAGTCAACCACCAATCGTCACATTGTTTGATTTTTAAAGAAATTATTTCCAAATTAGAGTGGAAAATAAGTATTTGGTCACCTACAAACAAGCAAGATTTCTGGCTGTCAAAGAGGTCTAACTTTTTCTAACGAGGTCTAACGACGCTCCACTCATTACGAGAGAAAATCACATTGTTTGATTTTTAAAGAATTTATTAATAAGTATTTGGTCACCTACAAACAAGCATGATTTCTGGCTGTCAAAGAGTAATAACTTCTTCTAACGAGGTCTAACGAGGCTCCACTCGTTACCTGTATTAATGGCACCTGTTTTAACTCATTATCGGTATTAAAGACACCTGTCCACAATCTCAGTCAGTCACTCCAAACTCCACTATGGCCAAGACCAAAGAGCTGTCGAAGGACACCAGAGACAAAATTGTAGACCTGCACCAAGCTGGGTAGACTGAATCTGCAATAGGTAAAACGCTTGGTGTAAAGAAATCAACTGTGGAAGTAATTATTAGAAAATGGAAGACATACAAGACCATTGATAATCTCCCTCGAACTGGGGCTCCATGCAAGATCTCACCCCGTGGCGTCAAAATGATAACAAGAACGGTGAGCAAAAATCCCAGAACCACACGGGGGGACCTAGTGAATAACCTACAGAGAGCTGGGACCACAGTGACAAAGGCTACTATCAGTAACACAATGCGCCGCCAGGGACTCAAATCCTGCACTGCCACACGTGTCCCCCTGCTGAAGCCAGTACACGTCCAGGCCCATCTGCCATTCGCTAGAGACCATTTGGATGATCCAGAAGAGGACTGGGAGAATGTGTTATGGTCAGATGAAACCAAAATAGAACTTTTTGGTAGAAACACAGGTTCTCTTGTTTGGAGGAAAAAGAATACTGAATTGCACCATACCCACTGTGAAGCATGGGGGTAAAAAACATCATACTTTGGGGCTGTTTTTCTGCGAAGGGACCAGGACGACTGATCTGTGTAAAGGAAAGAATGAATGGGGCAATGTATCGAGAGATTTTGAGTGAAAATCTCCTTCCTTCAGCAAGGGCATTGAGGATGAGACGTGGCTGGGTCTTTCAGCATGACAATGATCCCAAACACACAGCCAGGGCAACAAAGGAGTGGCTTCGTAAGAAGCATTTCAAGGTCCTGGAGTGGCCTAGCCAGTCTCCAAATCTCAACCCCATAGAAAATCTGCAGAGAGAGTTGAAAGTCCGTGTTGCCCAACGACAGCCCCAAAACATCACTGCTCTAGAGGAGATCTGCATAGAGGAATTGGCCAAAATACCAGCAACAGTGTGTGAAAAGCTTGTGAAGAGTTACAGAAAACGTTTGGCCTCCGTGATTGCCAACCAAGGGTACATAACAAAGTATTGAGATGAACTTTTGGTATTGACCAAATACTTATTTACCACCATGATTTGCAAATAAATTATTTAAAAATCAAACAATGTGATTTTCTGTTTTTTTTCCCACATTCTGCCTCTCATGGTTGAGGTTTAACCATGATGACAATTACAGGCCTCTCTAATATTTTCAAGTGGGAGAACTTGCACAATTAGTGGTTGACTAAATACTTATTTGTATGTGTATACATATATATATATATATATGTATATATACACACATATATATTAGGGCTGTCAAAATTATCGCGTTAACGAGCGGTAATTAATTTTTAAAATTAATCCCGTTAAAATATTTGACGCAATTAACGCACAAATGCCCAGCTCAAACAGATTAAAATGAGAGCACAGTGAAAGGTGTACTTGTTGTGTTTTTCGGAGTTTTGCCGCCCTCTGCTGGCGCTTGGGTGCGACTGATTTTATAGGCTTCAGCGCCCATGAGCATTGTGTAAATAATTATTGACATCAACAATGGCGGGCTACTAGTTTATTTTTTGATTGAAAATTTTACAAATTTTATTTACAACGAAAACATGAAGAGGGGTTTTGATATAAAATTTCTATAACTTGTACTAACATTTATCTTTTAAGAACTACAAGTCTTTCTATCCATGGATCACTTTAACAGAATGTTAATAATGGTAATGCCATCTTGTTGATTTATTGTTATAATAAAGAAATACAGTACTTATGTACCGTATGTTGAATGTATATATCCATCTTGTGTCTTATCTTTCCATTCCAACAATAATTTACAGAAAAATATGGCATATTTTATAGCTGGTTTGAATTGCGATTAATTGCGATTAATTACGAATAATTAATTTTTAAGCTGTAATTAACTCGATTAAAAATTTTAATCGTTTGACACCCCTAATTATATATATATATATATTTGTTATACTGGACAATTACAGTTCTACTACTATTGCTATGAAAACTTCTGATTTTATCTTATATAAATGGAGCATCGGTCAGTTACATGTTAAGTTTTAGGAGTTGGTGAAAGGGGATGCAAGGGCCCGGTCACTACTTTCAGCATTTTATTCAATATCTTTGTTTGCTTCCTGACAGTCTTTTCAGTAGTTTTGTGATGTAACCCAACTCCTGACTTTTCACCGTAAAACATGCCCCTCTTCAATAAAAACCAGCCCAAGTAACAACCGTTCAAGATAAGATGTTTCTCTCACACAACTCCATGAATATTTTATTTATAAAACCAGAAGCAAAATAAGTCAACAGATTGTAGTAGAATCACTGCACTTTCACCGATAAGCATCATGGGAAATGTAGTCTGACTTAGACAAAAGTATAAGTTTTAATAATATACCTCATTTTAAGTTAAACTATTGTTTACTAATAAACCACATATTTATTCATTATTAATCAATGTATCAATTTAACCAATAAAACTTATGACCTTCAACATAAAGTGTATTTAGTTTCATTAAGATCCATCAAGTAGTTTCACAGGTATGGGCATTTAGAATGGTGTCAACCATTTTGGAACACCCTGTATTTCAAATTGGCTAAAATAAGATGAAAAATGCTAATAGTTCCAAAACTCAAACTCAAGTTTTTCAATGACTTTAGCCTTGGGCTAGAGCAAAATAAACATTACCTGATTTGAAAATATAGTCTTCAAAAAGTGTTAGCAATGCTGCATATTGTAGTAATACTAGTTCCCATTCTGTACATTAGCCATGACTTTAATAGTGGTGTGTTTATCTTCTTTTACGTGTAATGTTGGTTGTTGGTTTTGGCACATTACCTTTACCGCCCCCTGGAGTGGAGGAGGACTAACTCAGACATGGATTTATTGATTTTACGGAAACGTATTCGCCACCTGACTGCATGCACCAAATCATGATGCCTGTACTGTTACGATACAGGACGAGTATAAATACCATGAGACTCTTAGTTGTGAGGTTGTAAAACGCCAGTTCACTCGTCTACATACTTGAGTGAAGATGCTTCTTTCAGCAAGCAATGTATCTGAACTTCAAGGTGTAGACATATACAATATGTTTAACTGTTGAAACCAATCAAAACGGTTCCTTCTGAAACCAACAAATTTTATCCAAAGTTCAAAATAAAACATATACTTCTATTAAAAAACAAAACAAAACAAAAAAACCCAGCATTTTATTTAAATCAAAATTTATAAATTAAAACTGAGCTCTGTTATAAACCTACTGCACTGATCATTTTTATATCTGCTGGGCATATATTAACTATACATATCAACTTTTAACACCTGATAACAACTCATCCATTTTACCGCCAAAAAACGCCAACCAATTTATACAATTATTAGCTAACTATTGTTGAGATCAAGTGATGATCAGTGAAGCGAGTGGAACCTCATTCTGTGTGATTTAAACTTACGTTGATAGGTGCTTGTTTGTTGGCATTCACTATCGAATATGAGACAAAAACGACATGGAGGCCATTTAAATGTCCTCTTTGATTCATGATTGCCCTTTGCTCAATTTGCATCCGATTCTTTTAGCCACATTTGTTTCCCACCTTCACTCACTTAGCAGCACAATGCCATGTTGTGTCTGTGTGTTGTCAGTGCTGTTTGAGCTCAGGAAAAAGACTCATGTAACACACACACACAAGGGATGAGAACCTCTGGCTTGGCCTTTCCCACCACTGGCCTCTGTATCAACACACACATACACACAAACATGCTCACTCGCACCACTGCGCCATGAAAAAAGCTTTTGTCTTCTACACACTGACAAAATTCCTTGCTAGCAGGGGCATTACAGAAGCTATAGAGGGTGCTACGATTGCATGTAAAATACGGCTAAAATGTATTTCATGATTAGAGTGGCCCACCAATATTCTCGACCATTAAAGCAACATTAGGTAACTTTTAATCTTTTATAAAATATGCTCATAACATTTGTGATAGTATGTCGACATACAACTAGTTGAATGACACCTCTTTTATATCTTGAGTGGGTCTGTATCGCTTTCACCGGCACTTATTAACTTTGACGAGGGTGGCAAGAACCCTGCCACACACAAAAAAAAAACCTACAAATGTGCTGACTGCTTTACGGAATACGTCACTTCCCCCTTTCCCTATACACTATAAAGACGGACGTCGATGTGAACGCTTTTGCGTAAATGCTGCAAAGATGGCCGGGCAACAAAAGAGACAACAAGTTTTGTCTGAGGAAGAAAAAGAAAGGGCTGCTACTAGGATATACAGAATAAACATTGGCCCAGCTTTCACTCGCTGGCGTGACGCACCCTCCCCACACCCAACCGCACTCGTCAGCGCTGGCGAGTTCGAGTGGGAGGGGTTAGCAACATGGTTGCTAACAGTCATATGCTACTGTTTAGCCACAACTGGATTCATTAGGCGGAAAACACTGGATTCATTAGGCGGAAAACACTCATGTGACTTGAAGTTCCGCTCTGAGACCCCCAATTTGCCCAAATTTCAAAATTCAAAAATGTGTGATACATAATTGGAAAGCTTAAAATCTCAATTTTCTGAAGGAAGAAAACTTTGGAACAGGAGGGCTTTAAAAAAAAAAAAAAAAAAGTTTTTTAAACAGCAAAACCCTATCTGGAGGTGAGAGCACGCAAGAGCAGAATTACAGACGCCACGACTTTAACGAGATATTATCACGTATTTACCTTGTTCCGATCCAAAAACTCCATGTAGCATGTATCACTGAGTGTCAAGCCTCAGCTGTGAATGGCCACAGCTGGATTTTTTGGGTGAAACATGGTAATATAACAAGGGTCGCGATGCAGATATCGCAGACATCAAGGAGTGGTCGAGATTTTCTTTTTCATATATTCACCATTTTAAAGGTTTTTTTTTTTTCAATTTTTCTTTGTTTGGATCGATTATTTATCATCTAAAATATTGGGGAAAATGCTACAGTAACAGAAAAAAATACACTAAAGCAATAGTTATGAGGTAGGTATCCGTGACTTTTTCCAGACGCCAATTTTTTCATTGTGACGTAATTCGTTTATAAGTAAAATATGCGGGTGTTTATTTATTTATTTCAATGAAATATTAGAAATCAATTAAGGATTATAAGCTAAAAATGACAGACATTTCGAATGATAAATATGATTATTTACCTTCTTTTTATGGCTAGGTCGAAACAAAAGCGGTTGCGCGACATCTGTAAACAGGGGTATCCAGGGTAAAACGGACAAATAAAAAATAGTTTGAGGGCTTATTGCGCCATGAATCTGCTATGGCAGCATATAGACATATTGTTCTATCAAACACAACAGATCTTTTGGCTTAAAATACAGCAGTTTCTTTTAAAGAGGAGTGCAAGAGGAGAAACTGCTTTTACAGCCTTGTCTGTGTTTTCCGCCATTACGTTATTACTATCCGTCCTTCACACAGCAGCTGGCAACAGAAATGTTGAATAATCCATCTGCAGGTGACCAGAAGATTGATTTTTGATTCATTGCTGATTTTACAACACTGTTCGGCTTTGCGCTGGTACTCATGGGAAACGCAGTCTTCCTTAGGGCAAAAACACTACCACTTTTGTCCACCGGCGTCGCTAAAATGAACCAAACTAAAAAGTTACAATGTGGTGCTTTAAGATAATGACAACACATAGTATGATCTTCATGCGAAATACAATTGCACGAAGTATTTAACAGGCATGCAAACTGGTTAGGGGTGAAAAAGGTGACAAAGTAACATGGACACACGGCATGCGCAGAAAAGTGCATTTCATAGTGCAACCAGAGACATCTCGAATTAAAAACAGTACATAATAATTTAACATATACAAGTCAATCTCTCATCCTGAAATCAGAACATATAAGACGCATTAAGTATCAAATTATACAAAATCTAAATTATAAAATATACAGTATGTCCCATTTGCATTAAGCAGAGAACAGCTGTACAGCATAAAATATAAATGTACAGGTACAGTATAAATTCCATTCACTTAACTATTATGTGTAAGATAGATAGATAGATACAGTGGGGAGAACAAGTATTTGATACACTGCCAATGGGTTTTCCCATTGGCAGTGGAAAACCCATTGGCAGTGTATCAAATACTTGTTCTCCCCACTGTAGAATAAAAAAAAAAAAATACAAGTCTTCAAAAGCATTAACTGTAGTGATCATAACTTTATTTACATTCAACCAAAGCAATTAGTCCCATGGTCCTTAACTTCGATTGATAGGGCATCATACTGGATAAACAGACGTACACCTGTAGGCTGTTTTATGAACGGGGGTGTGTACGAAGAACGCGGGAAAGGGGGTACTTTCAAATGCAACCTGTAGCGGAGCTCTCCGGTTTGATAAACTCTCGATGGCTAAACGAATGAAACGACCTCCACAACAAGGCAAAACTCTTCCCTTTATGTAATTATCGGAAAGTATAGAGGGGCCTTAAATAACTCGTTGTCAAAAATAACTGGTGACCATTCAGAACTTTACTGACAAAGCCCTGAACATGACTTGTATGGAAGGCACTAGTTCATCACTCTAGTTACCTCATTGCTCATGAGTTTTGTTTTTTATCGTTGACAAGCGCTTTACAAAGGGGCCTTAAATGACTCGTCACAACGCCAACTGGCGACAATTCAGATCCCAACTGACGTTCGCTAACTTTACTTACAAAGCCCTGTGTGAAAGGCGCTAGTAGGGAATGGGACGTACTACGTCATTGTTTGGACGCGCCTCCATGCTGGCAATATGATTCACTTCCGGGCCAGCAGAGTCAATGCGGATTGTAACGTGTGGTAGTGCTAAGCTAACTCTTTCGGTGTTTTAGAAAGAAAATATGGGTGCTTATTGTTGCGTTACCGGGTGCAACAGCGTCTCCTACGACTAAAAAAGGGGTTAGGAAAAATGGACTCACTTTTCACCGTTTTCCTGCATGGAGGACCAAATATCAGATCACGAAGGTACGACGGATGGCTGGATTGCAGCGGTTCGTCGGAAAAGCATTTATGATCATATTTCTGCTGGAATGAGAGTGTGTTCCTGTCATCTCTACTCTTGTAAGTTGAACGCTTTATCCACTTTTGGTTTCAATACGTTTTTGTTTTTTTACACCGTTGTGTAAATCTGCCTCGGTAGCAATGCTCGCCTACTATGACTCACCTACCTGTTGTGTTCCTAGGTAAACCTGCTGACAACACATCCTGATTGGTCACCATCTCTCTTCTTGGATCATTTGACAAAGAAAATTTGTTCAATGGAGTGGTTCCATTTGTCCTGTGTCGGACTCAAACAAGCCCCTGCAGCAGACGCCATCTGGGTCTGCCCTTCTCGTCGATGAACTGCGGGCTTTTAACTTGTGAAAATGCAAGAACTTTAATGCACATATTTATTCTGCCTGGCTATTTAACTATGGCCAGTGACGTTTTTTTTTTTTTTTTTTTTTTTTTAAACCACTTTGACAAAGACACGTTTCATTGTAATGTTGAATTTATATATTCTATTATTATTTTTAAATTATAATATTCTTATTTGCACTTATGTAGACTTTAGACTGTCAATTCAAATAGTGTTGGAAAAGTTGCAATACCTAAAATAGAAATGCAAGAACTGTAATGTACATATTTATACACCTTTATTTACCTAAGGCCACTGGATGTTTTTTAACTGCTTTGAAAAATACAGGTTTTGTTGTGATCTTGTATTTATATAGTACAGTGTTTCCCACCAATGGAAGAGAGTGTGGCGGCCCGCCACAGTCTCGTTTGGGCCCGCCAGTCTCGTTTGCGCCCCCCCCCGCCGAAAAAAAAAAAAAGATACTAATCAGATGCGTCAGTCAGCCGATTACACAGCTGTAGCCCACTCCACTCTACTACCCGCGCGAGTGAGAGCAGCATTTTAGAGTAGTATTTTATTTATTTATTCATTCATTTAAGAGACGCAAGGGGAACGAGTAGGAAGAATGGGAGAACGAGCGAGATAGCGAGAGATAGCGGTCGCATGTCGTAGCAGCCCGCTGTTATTTTGTTATTGTTTTTCTTTATTATTGTTACCACAATCAAGTGGGTAAGCAAATACAGACTTCTCTCCTTCTTCCCCATATCCGGGGCATTACAATAGTTTGGATCGGACTTTTCGGCGAAAGTGAGCGGTGGACGGCCGTCTTGGACGGAAAGCAAACTTTGATTGAACTTGCGCAGAGAGGCGGGGACCAAATTAAAGCCTTGCTCTATTTTCAGAGCGTTGGTCACAGTAAAGTATTTATTAGTTCAAGCAGAGTAAAATGATACATATTCACGGTACAAGAACGTCGTTTCCGTGTCCACCAATTGGTAAGAAAAGGCTGTTTGTACGAGTGACGTGTGGGCGCTCCCGTCGGGGGGACATTTCACGTGGAGTGGCTATTTTTCGGCACAACACCGACGCGCCAACTTCAGACAATTACGGCTGACGAAAGTTGGATAAATGCGCCCCCCCCAATTTCGCGAGCTCTGGGACACTCGAAAAATGACTCTCATACCTCTCCTTGCTAAGTTAATGGTACCTCGATGTGCGTTTGTGTGGAAATTTTGTTCACGAACAACGGGGGAAAAACTATTCACCTTCTCACCGAATCAAGAAAAACTTTACACGGCCATTAGAATTCCCCCAGTCCTGTAAATGGGTCAGTTGACAGAAGGACTGTTATTGTTGTGGTAATGTAGTACTTATGAGGGTCAAATAAAAAGGAAAAAGGAGGGCTACGACGGCGGTCTGAAACCCGCGGCTCTTGGGCCGCATGCGGCTCTTTAGTGCTGCTTCGGAGTTTTTTTTTTTTTTTTTTTAAATGGAAAAAGATGGGGGAGGGAAATAAATTTTTTGTTTTAATAGGATTTCTAGGAGGACAAACATGATACAAACATTCTTTCAATTCATTAATATTGTAATGAAGTTAAACTTGTGGTGTCATCGTACAACAGAGTAGTCACGTGGTGCGCTATAGGATCCACTGCAGGGAAAATAAACATTTAATCATGAAGGCTAATTATGTATTTCTAGCCAACTTATTCATTTTTATAGTACGCTAATATAGCTAGTATTGATAATTATAAGGCTTGTACAAGGCTTTTAATTTTTTGCTGCTCCAGACATACTGTATCAGTTTTTTTTGGGGGGGGGTCAAATATGGCTCTTTCAACAATTTGGGTTGCCAACCCTGAGTCACTACGAGACGTAAGTCGTACTATTGCTACGAGAAAAAAAGTCGCATTATTACATAGGGTAACGTAGCTGTAATCAGCAACGCATTTTACATGTACCGTAGCTGAGAGCTATAACATTAGCCTAGCTAATGAAATATTTCAAATATATCTTTGTTATGGCTCTTCTTGGGGGAAAAAAATAATGAAAAAAAAAAAAAAATTCGCCGTGGCACGACATGGTGTGGCTGTCCGACTCCGATGCAGCCCACCACCACAGTTTCAAAAAATCCTATGGCCAGAGAGCCTCCCACCACAGTCTCCTAAAATCCTGTGGGAAACACTGTAGTATATAGCTTTTTATAATGTATTATGTATTATAATATTTGCTGCCCCCTGCCAGAGTGTGGGCCATTTTGTACTAAAAGGATTTTAAACTGTCAGTTCAAATACTGTGTTGGAGACTAGTACTTGCAATACTTAAAATGGAAATGCAAGAACTTTAAAGCACATATTTATCCTGTCTAGAAATTTACCCAAGGCCAGTAAATAGTGTTTTAAACTGCTTTGACAAAGACACGTTTATTGTGATCTTGTATTTGTGTATTACTTATAATTATATAATATTTGCTGCCACCGTCAGAGGGTGAGCCTTGTTTGCACTAATTTAAAGATTTTAAACTGTCAATTCAGATATCGTATTGGAGAAATTGCATTACTTGAAATAAATCTATTGCAACTTATCAGTCCCAGTTCTTGTCTACAACACTGTCCAAAAATTGTCAATGCATATTCCAAATAGAATAACAAAATTAAGTCACCTGACTTAGTAATTATTACACCTGTTTATTATGAAGACCTGAAGTAAACAACAAGCAGTTACAGTTTGTCAAGAAGTTGTTCAAGTCATGTTTTGGTATTCATATTTTATTGACTTTTCACAACAACACTTGGGATCGTGTTTGTAAGAGCAGAGCAAACTGAAGTTTCAGCGTGCACTCTTCGCCTTTCCAACCTCTCATAACGCTCCGATGTGGTGCGCTTGACCTCAGAATAACCCAAGAAGAGATATGGTGACCAATCGGGATGTGTTGTCAGCATTTCATATGAAGGTTTTCCTAGTAACACAACAGGTAGGTGAGGAGGAGGAGAAGGTTAGCATTGCTACCGAGGCAGATTTACACAACAGTAAAAAAACCCAAAAAAAAAAACGTATTGAAACCAAAACGGATAAATCGTTCAACTTACAAGAGTAGAGATGAGGGGAATACACTCTCATTCCAGCAGAAATATGATCAAGAGAAATGCTTTTCCAACGAACCGCTGCGCCCCAGCCATCCGTCGTGCCTTCGTGATCTGATATTTGGTCCTCCATGCAGGAAAACGGTGAAAAGTGAGTCCAGTTTTCCTCGCCCTTTTTTTAGTCGTAGGAGAAGCTGTTGCACCCGGTAACACAACAATACACACCCATAATTTCTTTCTAAAACACCGAAAGAGTTAGCTTAGCACGACCACACGTTACAATCCGCATTGAGTCTGCCGGCCCGGAAGTAAATCATATTGCCAGCATGGAGGCGCGTCCAAACAATGACGTAGTACGTCCCATTCCCTGTTAGCCCCTCCGCAGTTAGCGCTACCTCGAGTAACCGCGTTCTACAAGGCGGTGAAATATCGAGGACTATCTGAAGTCAGTTATCAAGAAATTAAGCGAATACTTGTGTTATAGACACCATTACAAGCGCAGGAATTGATCGAACAACACGATTGAATGATTTATGAAGACTATTATAGGCCGTCACTCAAACTTTAAGCTTTAAGAAGTTAACCATTTTTGACATTAATCCCTTACCTTGCCGCAATTTCCAACGGGTCCGGGCGAGAAGCTGGGATGGGGAGGGGTTCCGCCTCCTCATTGCTGATTGGTGCTAACTGTGCTCACTATATAAACGCCGAGTTAAGGCCGAGTTATACTTCCGCTTCAGACCTACGCCGTCAAGGAAGAATCGAGTTACGACCCTACGCCGTAGCCTGACGCGCACCTCTCGATTTTTCTAACCTTCGCGTCGCGTAGACGCGTTGACGTAGCGAAAACGGACTGTGATTGGTCCGCTCAGACTGTTGTTTCCGGGCGAAAACACCGGCATTGTAGAATAGAATCAAACATTATTTTCTACACGCAAAAATGCACCAAGTCGACGGGAGTATCATCGAAAAGCAAGTCTCGTCAAGAAATTATTATTGTGACTGCCAAATGGCAAGGTCGGCGATCGAAAAAATAAATAAATGGAAGAACCACCGAGACGTGGGTGGTCGGAATCGAGTGGCCACACGAAGCGGTGACACAGTCGGCCAAAAACTGCCAACTTTTTATCACTTTATGTCGTATTTTTGGTTGGTGCACTTCATCATTTACTGTGTACATATGTTTCAAGTATATGAAGAATAAAGCACAGATTTGGTGTCAAAAGAGTTGTTTTGATCTTTAATTTTCAATAACAGACAGTTCACACACACAATACATCATCACTGATTGAGAGTGCCTCGGTGCTTTTTATGATAACCTTAAAATCAAGCCTCCCAACGCAGTTTGGGAAGTTCCCTAGACGCCAGAAATCTGCTATGGCTTCCCACTGGCTGGTTGTAGGACACGGCAAACAAATCAGGCTGGAGGGCTTTGCAGACCTTGAACGCAGTGCTCGACGCCAGTTTGAAGCTAGCCGCCACAGCTAGCTCTCTCCACCAGAGTCTAAAACTCTCTGTGCGGCATCAAAAGTCGGCCAGACCGCCTCGAAACCGTCTTCTGCGTCGCCTGCCCGTCAACATTTGTATGTTCAATATTTATTCAGTGTTGATGAGCAGAATATTTACTTTCAAGAGTTCCATCTTGCATTGTTTATTTTTTCTCCGACTAGCGGAAGTAAACGAGCATGCCCCAAAACCGTACAAACATAACGCCACATCCCTCTAGTGGCTTGGCGGTGAATTACAGAGCAACGCGTTCCCTCACATCGAATGACGCCGTAGTCGCTACGCCGTCACCGCAACGCGGGAGTATAGACCCTACCCACCTACGTCACAAAACCACGTGCTCGCTGTATGGTTCCGCCCACTTGTCCGTCATTTTGTCTCTGTATTAGCATTGGTTTCAATTGATCGAGGAATTTAAAATGCATTTCATGGGAGACCCGGTGCTTTCTGATGCCGTAAACTCACTGGATGTGTTGCATAAAAGGCGTTATGTGGAAAAGCTTCGTTCTATACAGTCGCCAGATCCATATTTGATGCCCAATTCGATGTTTTTCGACCCACTGTCTTCGCCCTGTCTGCCTGACATCTGCTACGCTGATATTTACAATTATCTTGTCCACACAAAATCAGCCTATTCTCACGAAAATTTGAAAAACTTCAAGAGCTTGGACGCTTATAAATACTTCGTTGCTGGTTGGGTGAAACGTCCACGAAAATTCGGCAGGAATCTATCTTGTGCTTGGAAAGGTGAGTTACGAAATTTTTAATTCAAAATCTTTTGTTATTGCTAACATCCACTGTCAAGTCTAATGTATTTCATGTCGTTTGTCAATGGAGTTAGGGCTTTTAATGTTTATATGGTTTAGCGATAGCACTCTCACTACATACATACGTGTATGTTGTCGGCGATTAGCCTAGCAATGATCTTAATTGTGGTTGTCAGCCCAAAACCCTCTAAATATATATTAAATGCATATTACCAGATATAAAATGACTACTACATAATCTGTGGTAATCGTTTGGAGCCCAGTTTTCTCGTCGAATTGCAGCAGCCCATCTCGCTCTCTTCTCTCCGGGTCTCTCGGAATCCGGTAGAACTTCAAGTCTCTCCGTCTATCTTCTCTGTTATTGCAACCGACCGCCACACACGCCTTCACCATTTTGATTATTAATGTTAACGAGCAGAAAAACACGTCGTAAATCGGAGGAATGTACGTAGCCGTAACAGGGAAACATGATGTGTTGACGGACAATTGGGCGGCACCAGTCAGGAGGAAGGAGTTGTGACGTCACGTGGGTAGGGTCTATAGTCAGTCATTTGTTGTCACGAGAAGAGAGTGGCGGTGATCGGTCTAGGTCATCGGACTAGAGTGTAGTTTTGAGCATGGACTACAGTTTTGAAGTTAAGTTTCACTCGCTCGTTGACAGACGCCCCTGACCCCCCCCCCGCCCCATTTTTTTTTTCTCCTCGGATCTACGTGATTCAGAAGAATGACCCATTTTGATTTAAAAACGGCGAAATTTCGCCGAAAGGTGGCAAGTTTGCATGCCTGATTTAAGTATACATGTCATGCATTTCTTAGACCGGAGAAAATAATCGGAGAAAATAATGTTTAAACACAAAAATGGAACCGCTTACAAGTGCAGCCATTGTGTGACCAATGTGACAGTAGTCATGCCAAACGCGTACAGCACAAAAACCCTGATACGCTCAAAACAGGTAATAAGTAGCTCAGAAAACAGGCACACACACTTAATAGTTTCTGTACCTACTGTATTTAATCGGTCTCTGTCCTTCTTATTTTTCTGTCAGTGATTGAGAAAAACCTCTCTTCAAGGGTCCATTAAAGCCATTATAGCTGAGTGTAGCACAGTAGGTAGCCAATGTGTGACGAGTAAGCGGGACAATTTGACACACACGCATTTAATTGGCTGAAATGGCACTGGCATTTAGAAACGTTTGACTAAAGCTATTTTGCCTACCTGCGGGAAATATTGGCTTTCTTTCATTCTCCACTATTCACATCGAAAAAAAATAAATTCTGTCTTTTCACTATATTAAACAAGACTCTTTCTGCAGGCATGCACATGATTATGGTGTTGTCTATTGCTTTAAGGAAGGGCGCAAATGCTGATAGCAAAATTACATGAATAACTTACACCATGTAAACCTCATTGAAATTAACTGGGGGAAAAGCAATAGTAAGCCTTTATCATGGGCAAACATGCATGGGTCCACTGTATAATGCTTCTTCTAACTTGTAAATAACAAGACTGGTTACAAATGGAGTTTATGTGTACACATTCAGCTGTGAAACATTACTCACAGCAGTGCATAATACATGACTCAAAAGGATATAACTTTCTAGAAGATAAAAATTATTATTGGGCCAAACTGTTGATGATGGTTTCACATGCTTAAAACGTATATGGCGGAAAACACAGACAAGGCTGAAAAAGCCGTTTCTGCTCTTGCACCCCTCTTTAAAAGAAACTGCTGTATTTTAAGCCAAAAGAACTGTTGTGTTTGATAGAACAATGTCTGTATGCTGCCATTGCAGATTCTTGGCACAATAAGCCCCCGAACTATTTTTAATTTGTCCGTTTTACTCTGGAAACCTCCGTTTACAGACGTGGCGCACCGCTTTTGTTTCAACCCAGCCATAAAAAGAAGCTCAGGAACTATATTTATCATTCAAAATGTCTGTCGTTTTGAATCATTATTGAAGTCTCATTTTTGTTTAAAAAAAAAAAAAAAAAAAAAAAGACTTTAAAAAAGTATTCACATATTTTAAACTTTTAAACAAATTATGTCACAATGAAAAAAATGGCTCTCTCCCTCATAACTATCGCTTAATTGTATTTTTTTTTGTATTGTATTTTTTCCGATATTTTAGATGATAAATAATCGATCCAAACAAAGAAAATTGAAAAAAAAAAAAAGTTTAGAAGGGTAAATATATGAAAAAATCTTGACTACTCCTTGATGTCTGCGATTTCTGCATCGCAACCCTTGTTATATTACCATGTTTCACCCATAAAATCCCCAAAAAATCCAGTTGTAGTCATTCACAGCTGTGTCTTGACACTCAGTGATACATGCTACATGGAGTTTTTGGATCGAAACAAGGTAAGTACGCGATCATATCTCGTTATGGTCATGGCGTCTGTAATTCTGCTCTCGCGTGCTCTCACCTCCAGATAGGGTTTTGCTGTTTAAAAAACATTTTTTAAAAAATTTCAAAAAAGCCCTCCTGTTCAAAATTTTTCTTCTCCCAGACAATTGAGCTTTACAATGATGTATCACACATGCATATCGGAAGCTAAATTGGGGGTCTCAGAGCGGAACTTGAAGTCACCAGAGTGTTTTCCGCCATATATATTTAATAAATCAGACTAATGTTGTGGGGGCCTTTTATGTTTTTTGCAGCCAAGACAACAACACAAAAAAACCTAAAGATAACAAAAGACCATTCGCTATCTTATTTCTAAAAGGGATCCACTGATAGAAAGACCTGTAGTTCTTAAAAGATAAACGTTATTATTAGTTAAAATAATTTGATATTAAAATCCCTCTTGATGTTTTCGTTTTTATACAATTTGTAAAATTAGCTAGTAGGTCGCCATTGTTGTTGACGTGGCAGGGCGGTGACGTTACTTGGTTATGCTGCCGGGCTTCCAGAGTATGACTCTAGCGACATTAACATGTCATCTGTTTATCCCTTTCAATTTGAACCCGATAGGAACATTAACAAGCATGACAACAATGTTGAAATTTCACAAAACAAGCAGCAAAAGCAAAATGAACTGGAAAGACGGGATGAGACAACAGGATGACAAAACGGTGTTCTGCCAAAATGTGCTCCACCGGCGAAACGTCCAACAAGAGGTGAATTTGACACTCAAAGTACTACCGTGCCCTTTCAGCTTGTTTTGTTTACATGCATACAGACAGAACATACTAAAGATGCCTTAAGGAAATACTTAAACGTAGTAATATGAAATAAGTTTGATTTAAATATGTGACGCGACTAATGTCGTCAGCAGATCAAAAATCTGCTTTAAAGCTACCACAAGAATACACAAGGCTTACAAGTAGAGCTGAAACGAATACTCGAGCAACTCGAGTAACTCGAGTTTAAAAACTGATCAGAGTAATTTTATTCACCTCGAGTAATCGTTTATTTTGACAGCTCTAAGCATCACGTTTCGCGCGGACTACTTTTAATGCGGGACAACCCGCTGATGTCATGTGCGGAGAGGAAGAAGAGGGGGGAAAAAAAAAAAAAAAAAAAACTTACTACAGCCGACAGCCACGACAAACAACGCCGAAGTTGCTAAATACTAGCCCGCACGATGCTACGTTGGTAGCAGGTAGCGTCTAATGCGTGTCATAGAGATCACATGTATGTTGAACTACATGCAAAATGACAGACTCGGCCGCTTCTGGGCAGCGTTAGTAAACAGCTGCCATCTTAAAGCATTAGAGCGCCAAGCGCTAATAAAGAGCGCTAAGCGCTAATAGATAAGATTAACGTTACTGTCACTACTAGCTCACGTAATGTTAGCCCTGCTTGGGGCTAGGTTTCTATTAATTATGACCACTGTCGATGCGTGGCTAACGTGTCTTACATACAGGCTTTAACATAACATAGCATTTTGGAGTGATGAGGCTGTAAAATAAAAACTTAATAATGCTAACTGTCAATTTACCTCAGTAGTCATTGCTGGATAAAACACCAAGTAGCACTGGTCCGTAATGTGCTACAATACAGCCTGTATCATACATTTATTTTGAACACTGCAAAAACTCAAAATCCTATCAGGATTTACAGTTTAGACTAACTTAAAACTTAACTAGAACCTTAAAAATGGCTTGACACAAATAGAAACTCAATTGAAACACGTGGGAAAAAATCCTAACTTTTAAGTGATGTATGTTATCAAGCGTAACGGCATTTTTAGGTAATATATATATATATATATATATATATATATATATACATTTTTTTTTAATGAGATCTAAAAGTTTTTTGAGTGAAAGCAGTGAATTAGTCTTTTTTTTTATTCTAGTTACATCTGAGATGCAATTGTTGGCTGTTTTCAACAATATACATCGAAAATAAAGACATTGATTGACGGAAAATGGTTCAAGATTAGATGAAATGTCTTGTTTTCTCATGTATATTTATAATTGCTCTTCACCTAAAAATATATTTGTTGTTTGTCAGACTCTCCATGTGAAACATTAAAACTGTTCAGAATCCGGGCACTTAGACTTCCATTCTCTGTGTCAAACAGCTGAACAGGACAGGTTTTAAAAAAAAATATATATATATATTTGTTTTATCTGGTTACTCGATTAATCGATAGAATTTTCAGTCGATTACTCGATTACAAAAATATTCGATAGCTGCAGCCCTACTTACAAGTATGAGAGGGAAACAAGCAAAAAGTATTTTAAGGCAATGAAAAGGCAATAAAAGACTCAATAATTACAAAAATAATAAGCACTCGCCGCTTTTAACCGATGTGCGCATGTGTTGAGCGTCTGGTCGCATAAAAGGAATTGCAGAAAACCGGTTGTGTTCGTCTAGTGAGTGACAAACTACGTCTTCACCCCAAGCGTCCACTGTGCGCTTAAAACATGGCGCATTCCGTAGGTCAAAACATGTACTAAATAGTACAGGACATCAATGGCAATATTTTATGTGTTTATGTGTCTATTCACATATCTTGGTAAACGAGAACAATTGTGGCTTATTAGAGCCTACAAGTCTTTAAGTCCGAGGCTCCTTTTAAAAGTCAAATCAGTTTGATATCTTGCTCAAAATGATAAAAGAAATACACTGATCCAAACAATGTGCAAGTCTTCAGACAAATTGAAGTGCCACAGTGTCTTATGTTATTAGAGTTTAAAATAATTAACAAAATGGGGAGGGGGACTATCATGGCGGAATTGTCATATGAGTGATATGATACTATAGAGTGAATGATATGCACTTGATCCGTCAAACTCTGGAGCATAAAGCTGCCAGGATACAGACACATGCTTGAACCACATATGACCATTTGCAAAATGATGCCAAAATAGGCAAAATAGTGCATAAGTTATGTCCCAAAATCAAGATTGATTTTAACATAAAATCAGCTGACAATTAGAAGTGTCACATGCACTCGCTCACATGATGGAAAAGTTCTGATAATGCATGACATGCCGCTTGAAATCCTTAAATCAGGATTCATTTCAAGCCAAAATTCCATTACCACAAATAATATGACTATCTGCAGTAATTTGATGGAACAGCCATTAGAATGCATTAAGGGCCGCTTGAAATGATCTTACTGTGGTTGCAGTTCACCATGCTTGGTTGTGCTGAGATACAGTACAGTATCGTCATAATCTTTTTGTTCCCTTCATTATCACAAAACGCAGCATACTGATAGTTTTATTACATCATTTAAGACGACAAAACTTAGCAATTTGTCATCTTTTATTGACATATAAACAACCTTCATTCTTAGGTCCATTTGCACTTTTTTCGAACATGTTCAAAAAGCTTGCAAAAACAGTCAATGTAAACAATATGCATTAGAAATACACATTAAAAATATTATAATTTACTGTGACATATATGCATTGATATTTTATCTAATTAGGACAGGCACAAGTGGTAATAAAGTAGAAAAGTATTTTTTCGACAGACGACAGTAGAGAAGAAATGCTCCACCAATGTACCCTATAGTCAATATAGCAGCCAGTAAATAACAGTCTTTGGATTAAAGAAAATTGCAATTCTATAGTAACATTAGAAAATGCCGGCAGCTCAGAAAATGCCACTTTGAATAAAAAAAAATAAAATAAAATAAAAACTACGAATGAATATTAGAAACACAGGGAAAGGAAAAATATAATTATTTAAAGTCTAAGTAACGTTATGAGAAAATGAATTTTCATGCCAAAATAAGTTCACCTTTTTGTGAATAAAACTACTTTTGAGATAAAAATAGTCATATTGTGAGAGTGATGTCTATTCTTATTCTTTGAAAGAGGATTTAATAGTTAATTTAATAGTTCCCTTAAGAATCTGACTGTGATTTAGTCTTCCTCAATTGTTCTTTTTTCTTTCTTTTCAGTGTGTCTCTAATATTCATTCGTTTCCGCCAGAAGGCACTTAGAGGGGAAAGATTTTACAAAACACCTGAAGTTCCCTCAATGTATTCTTAAATACATCTTTGGAAAATAAATGCTTTTCATGTAACTTCATGGAATGTAAACGTATTCCCACCCGTCACACCACGAGACATACTCTGTGTGACACAGTCTATGACACGGTCATACGTACATGGATTTATATGAAGGGCCGCTGGAGGCATATTTTCGAAACAAGTAAAACCTGATGATGCTGGTGATGATTCCAGGAAGGTTAGGGACCTAAAATGCACAGACGCAATAACACCATAATATGTATCATACATTCATTCATTCATTTTCCATGCCGCTTTACCAGTTATACCTAAATTTTCTTGTCTTGTAATAACTTGAATTATGGGTAGAAATTGCTTGAGCTCACAAACTGAAAATTTTCGGACTACAAGTTGCTACAATTTTCTCTCAATTTGAAGAGGTTTGTTTACGGATTTTTTTTTTAAAGGGACAAACTAACTTAATGTTTCCTCGTTAAAAATCTAATAATGGCTGTTTATTTCCATTAAATTTTGCTCTGTGGCCCGACGAGACATGATGACGTGACAACACAATCTTGAGTTCTACTGTGCTCTAACGCAATTGCATCCTTAGCTTTGCTTTAGCATTCCAAAAATACGCTGTTAGTGAGAAGGTGAGCTCGTTCAATGGAAATACCAACTTGTTGTCAAGAGAAGACACTCCAGATTAATTATTTAAGTCAAATAATGGATTGTTATACATCTCGGCAGCACAGCTTGCCAGTCGCTTCAACAAAGTTTGTATATAACTTTTATAGACACTGTAAATAGGGTTCCATCAGATGCTACTGTACGTACCGGCACAAATGAAGGATTTTAAAAGGATGGATATACACTATTTTATGCACTATGCTATGCTAGTGCCGATTTGTCGTTTTCAACAAAGTCAACCTTAATTGCTGACGATAGCTCCGTCCAAGGTTTGATGCCATTAGAGCAGAACAGTGTAAGGCTAACCGTGACTGTTTTGACAGATTTAAAAAGGACGGATAGCCACAGCGTGCTAAAACAAAACTGCTATGCTCGCGCTCATAGCAGTGAGCCCTGAATTAATAGCATATCATGGGAATTTTTAAAAGTTCACCCGTAAAGTGGATTTTTTTTTTCTTCTTCATAACTATAGTGACTATTTTTTTTTAGGTGTGGTATGGTCAGACTGTCTCAGAGAGCATGCGTGGGACTGATGTGTGGCTTTCTCTACAGGCTGTGCAGGTGGAGGACGCATTTAGTGTGTTGATGTTTAATGTATTTTTGATCTATGAAATATTTTTTGGGTAACATACAGTGGGACAAATAAGTATTTAGTCAACCACCAATTGTGCAAGTTCTACCTGAAAAGATTAGAGAGGCCTGTAATTGTCAACATGGGTAAACCTCAACCGTGAGAGACAGAATGTCGAAAAAAATAGAAAATCACATTGTTTGATTTTTAAAGAATTTATTTCCAAATTAGAGTGGAAAATAAGTATTTGGTGTCCTACAAACAAGCAAGATTTCTGGCTGTCAAAGAGGTCTAACTTCTTCTAACGAGGTCTAACAAGGCTCCACTCGTTACCTGTATTAATGGCACCTGTTTTGACTCATTATCGGTATAAAAGACACCTGTCCAAAACCTCAGTCAGTCACACTCCAAACTCCACTATGGCCAAGACCAAAGAGATGTCGAAGGACACCAGAGACAAAATTGTGGACCTGCACCAGGCTGGGAAGACTGAATCTGCAATAAGTACTTGGTGTAAAGAAAGCAAGTATTAGAAAATGGAAGACATTCAAGAGCACTAATAATCTCCCTCGATCTGGGGCTCCATGCAAGATCTCACCTCGTGGCGTCAAAATGATGACAAGAACGGTGAGCAAAAATCCCAGAATCACACGGGGGGACCTAGTGAATTACCTACAGAGAGCTGGGACCACAGTAACAAAGGCTAATATCAGTAACACAATGCGCCGCCAGGGACTCAAATCCGTCATTGCCAGACATGTCCCCCTGGTGAAGAAAGTACACGTCCAGACCCGTCTGCGGTTCGCTAAAGAGCATTTGGATGATCCAGAAGAGGACTGGGAGAATGTGTTATGGTCAGATGAAACAAAAATAGAACTTTCTGGTAGGAACACATGTTCTCGTGTTTGGAGGAGAAAGAATACTGAATTGCATCCGAAGAACACCATACCCACTGTGAAGCATGGGGGTGGTAACATCATGCTTTGGGGCTGTTTTTCTGCAAAGGGACCAGGACAACTGATCTGTGTAAAGGAAAGAATGAATGCGGCCATGTATCGAGAGATTTTGAGTGAAAATCTCCTTCCATCAGCAAGGGCATTGAAGACGTGGCTGGGTCTTTCAGCATGACAATGATCCCAAACACACAGTCAGGGCATCAAAGGAGTGGCTTCGTAAGAAGCATTTCAAGGTCCTGGAGTGGCCTAGCCAGTCTCCAGATCTCAACCCCATCGAAAATCTGTGGAGGGAGTTGAAAGTCCGTGTTGCCCAACGACAGCCCGAAAACATCACTGCTCTAGAGGAGATCTGCATGAAGGAATGGGCCAAAATACCAGCAACAGTGTGTGAAAAGCTTGTGAAGAGTTACAGAAAACATTTGGCCTGTTATTGCCAACAAAGGGTACATAACAAAGTATTGAGATGAACTTTTGGTATTGACCAAATACTTATTTTCCACCATGATTTGCAAATAAATTCTATAAAAATCAAACAATGTGATTTTCTGTTTTTTTTTCACATTGTCTCTCATGGTTGAGGTTTACCCATGTTGACAATTACAGGCCTCCCTAATATTTTCAAGTGGGAGAACTTGCGCAATTAGTCGTTGACTAAACTTATTTGCCCCACTGTATCTCTCTATAAATATCACACATGGACAGATGAGGTTTATAGTCATGCGCAGCGAATATATGGATTTAAAAAATTTTTTTTTAATTTGGGCTATGAGGTGTATCGTCAGGTGTGCTCTATAGAGCAGAAATTACGGTATATTCAGAGAGCCATGTGACGTGCTCACTTGTTCCTAAATATTATTATTATATATTTTTTTTTCTACAAATAAGACCTACAACTATGATCACACTCGGTTACAGAGGTATTAAGGGGGAGATGTAAATTTCACTTTCATGAGCTTTCACAAATAAACTAAAATAAGCTAAAATTGTTACTTGAATGTGCAGTTGAATGATACCACATGCCTGAAAAATAGGCAACACCCCCCCCCCCTTAAAAAAATCAAATAAAAAATAAAAAATCCTTTTGTTTGAAGACCTATTCCGGTTTTCTTTTTTCCAATGCAGGGTTGTTACTTTTCTTTTCTTTTTTTTAAACATTATGAATATCGATATAAAATTTCTTTGTTCTTTATTGTCTTTGTTAATAATATTCATCTATTTTAAGACAGGGATCATGTTTTTTTTGCATATGCAGAGAACTTTTACATGTCCAGGTGAGCTCTGCTTTAACTTGCCGAAACCTTTGTCCATTTTGAAGAAAATGAGCTTTTAAGTTACCGTGAATGAGTACAAGTCAAAAAGGTTGCGAATAATACCCAGATTTCGCAATCCATTGATTAATTATATTTCAGAATCTAATTAATATTGGTGAACAGTTTTATTAAAATAGTCTATTGTGTATACCAGCTCTGAGGGAATACAATTAAGCAGAGAAATTTAATTAAAAATTCTGTTATCGGGCATTTGCTCACTTCCACCTATATATATCCTTTTACTCTTTACCGAATTTACTAAATAAATAAAACCCTGCTTTTTAAAGGGACCTATCATATTATTTTGCACAAGGCTCATCATTGTTTAATGTTAAGCTGCACTGATGATGACGTAATGTTTATAGATCTAAGTAAATAATTGCATGTGGCATGGTGCCAGTGTGTTGTACCAGGATGTAGTAGTCGTTCAGCTGGTAGCCGTACAAAACCCAGGAAGTGCACGTGAAGAAAGTAGCCACTGTCAAAGGGAAGGACAAGCGCTGCACATCACCACTGCGCACTATGGCCACCTTTGAGTACAAAAACCAAACAAATAAAAAATCAGCAACAGCCTCAACAAAGACCATTCAAATGAAAAGAAAACAAACAAGTTTATCCAGTAGAAATATGTTGTGTGTGAAGTATGCAAAATCAAAGCAGAGTAACCCAGATAAATATTACGATAACAAAAGTCAGAAGTTGAGTATAACTGTATTTTGTTGAGACATAAAGATATATATCCTTTCTGACAGATACAGCCCCCCCCCCAGAGCAAAGATAGAATCTTGAGAAATGAAAAATCTTTTGAAAGCAAAGCTAGGTTTGAAAAAAAATAGTCATTATTATCTTTTCAAGAATAAAATTAATCAAGCAAAACCTTAAGTATGAGAACGATGTGTTTTTTAATCATACTGAGGGCGAGTGAAGTGCGTATGAATGGCTGGGAAAAAAACTGGTTTTAAGTGAGGAAGAAGGGTGAAGCAAGCACAGAAAATAACATTTTACACAAACGATCATTGTGAATTAATGCCAAAAACATGGTTTCGTGCGCATAAAACACATTACTGTGTGCACAGAACACGCAGTGCGCTTCAAGCACGTTTTACGTATGTGGTATTTCGTATTACGTACATGGAATCTTGGCATAAGTCTAACACCATCGAATCGCAATGGCAAGATTTGTTAGAAAAATCGCAATTATGTTTTTGTCAAAATCGTACAGCCCAAGTAGCCAACCCAAATAAGGTTCAGATTTTCTAACTAAGTAAGGGGTGCCGAGTGCCAATACATCATTAGTTTGACAGTAAGAAGTCAACTTGGTATCAAGGGGAATGGGGCAAAGAGTGAGGGAATAACAGGAAGATGCAGATGAGGAGAAGAATGGCAGGAAAGCAATCATTTCTGACTGTGAGGCAGATGGAGGGAAGGAGACAAACAGGATCATAGACAAACAACAGGAAAGAAGACATCTGATGGGCCCCATGGCAGACGACTGCTCTCTGCTGTGTAAATACACACACTTGGCAAGAAACTGCTTTACAATATTAATATATTTGAAAAATCAGATCATTGTTTAATTTCATGATCCCGCCACGGACAGCTGCCAAGAAAAGAAAAAAGGTGTACATATAATCATAATGCAACACAAGACTCTTGAAGCTCAGCACAATATGAGCGAAATCATTAATTAAAAATAAATTACATACTTAGGTTGGCTTTGATTGATCCACAGTTTGGTTAACATATCTTATATATACTGCGCATATGTATGTTGTGGACAAATTTAAAGGTTTAACTTTATTCCTCCCATGATTCGACTGGGTCCACTTGTCACCCCTGGACATTCCTTCATCAGAGTTCCAAGTTCCTTACCAGGTCGGCGAGCGGTGACAGGTACACGCCCACAGTGGTCACACTGCAGAAGAGGCCAAGCTGATTGAGCTGGATGCTGCCAGGAGGAAGAAACAACACGAAGTACAACCCTGCGCTGGTCCCTACTGCTGAAACTGCGACCATTTGGAACACCACATCTCTCTGACAAAACAGAAGATAACTGTAACACACATAGACAAATACTTACATGAAGACAGTTGCGGTGCTGACCTTTTGTTTGGTGTACTTTAAGTACACTAAGATGTAGAGAGTCTGCAGTAGAGCACCCGTAAGATTAACCACCATAATCGTACTGTCGTTCTTGAGCATCCCATAGTATAACCATCCAAGGTTGCTGTAGAAACCAAAACAAGGGAGAAGTGTTAACAGGACAGAGTAACAGGAAAAACAAGTGCTTCAGCAAGTCATTATGTTTCAGTGACATTGACGGCAAAGAATCACTACCTTCCAATCAAAACGGATTAGACATCTATTGCCGTCAATGACAGCTAATGAGTTAGTACAAGATACTCATACATGTGGTTTGTCGTGGATATATGCATTTTCAATATTCCACTGATCATCATATTATGACATAATAAATAATGAAGCATACAGGTTGCAGAGAGACCACATATTGCTGAAAAAAATAAATAAATCAAACTGGCTTTTGCCAATAGAATTCCACATTTATTCTTTTACCAAACTATTTACGTAAATGCCTTGGAAAGTGAATGACTCGTACCTGGCGCAAGTGATGAGGAAAGGCAGAAATTGGATGTTGTCAGTGCTCTTGGTTTTCTGCATCTTTTTCAGGTCGACCCTTCATAGAGAAACGCACAAAGAAAAACAGACAGCATATGCATTTAAAAGCAAATTATATTGCCGTTAATTTAATCAATACTAATCACGGTACCATACAACTACTCTGGTGCTATAAATTTTTATAACACGTTGAATTCGCGATATATATAAATTTCACCTCGCAATGGCACCGTTAGAACATTTCATGAAATGCTAGTTTGTATAGAAACAGTGTGAAAGTTTGCCACGCTGCAAAAAACTAAATTCCACTTACAGTCCTGTCGAGAACATCCCGAGTGTGAGCACGATGCACGTCCATGATAAAAGATGCAGCAAATCCATAAATTGCAGGGAAAAAAGAATAAATATTCAAGGTATTCAGAGTGTAATGTCTGCTTTTAGACTTTTGAAGAGTCATAAAGCAGAATTATTACACTCCGTGCCAGGATACTTTTCCTTCTGGATTTCCGTGTTTGCGTCAGTTGTTTGATTGTTCTGCGCTACGATTGGCTGTTCAGTGAAACACGTGGTCATTATTCTGTCCAATTAATAGCTAGAATGTGCCTAAAGTCATCATGTAAATTTGTGTTGTGATTTCATGAAAATAATTCCTCGTAGGGCATTTTTTTTTTAGTTCTCAGTTCATGAAGATAAATTGGCGTAAAACATGGCTTGTCCCCTTTAATTTTTTTGTGACAAATAAAGTGAGAGACACTACCGTTCAAACGTTTGGGGTCGCTTTGACCCCAAACTTTTGAACCGTAGTGTATCATGGGATTTTTTTTTTTTTATTATGTACACTACGGTTGACCCCAAACTTTTGAACGGTAGTGTAAGTACATAGATATTACACAACAGCCTATGTAGGCCTGTCTTTCTATTATTATTTTTTTAATGATCAATTAACCACAAAAAAAAAAAAAAAAAAAACAACAACAACAACAAAAACATTGACAGATGAACAATCAACAATACAAAACAAAAACAAAACAAAACAAACACAAATTTGCCAGGGGGCATAAACTTACCAAACATTGCAAATCAGAGAGAAAAAAACTATGAATAATGCTCTAATCAATTGTTCACAAAAAGTTCAAGTTTTTCACAAATATTAATAGTTTTTTCCGCTTTCAGATTCTTTGATTTTAATCAACAGATTTATGGAGCACACAGTCTCGTTATGAAAATGAGAAAAAGAAGGTAACAGCTTGCTATATATACATCTGTGGAGGTAGAATTTCGCCCCCCCCAAAAAAATTTAATTTTTTTATTTAATTGATAATAAAACACTTTTATTTTTAAGATTCTTATAGAAACAAAAAAAATGACAATTTCCCATTTGAGGTTGGAGTCCACATGTATGTTCCTGCTGATGAACTTGCAAAATTCTTTCTAAAATTTCCACACTTGAATTTAATATATTGGGAGGAGATAGGCCTATCCTAATTTATATATTTCAAGGTTTGCTGACGTAGATAAAAGGTGTACATTTTTTTTTAGGTTGCTCAACTAACTTTATAGCTCATCTTTTTTGTGATTGTTCCCTCAGTGTCAAATTTTGTGGAAAAAATGAGAACTACAGGGTGACCACCCCCCAAAAATGGGAACTTTTTAACAATCCAATAAAACCAAGAGTGATAGATGAAAAAATATTTTGATGGATGGGTGGAACCTTAAAACCAAGGGCATAGGTTTGCATAGGGACGGTAGGGACAAAACTCTACCAACTTTTCAGGATGCTCAAACTTTTAAGCAACTTTATTTGCGTCATATAATGACTTCAGTGATATAGGTCATTTAGATTGTCTTTCCATATTTTGTAATTGTTGTAACTGACCCCACCATTATTAAGTGAATTATTTTAATTATGTTCAGACTAACATGTACCTCTTTTCACTTGCTGAATGTGCAGGTCCATTTTTTCCTCCTAAACACACATTTGATTGGCTGATGACTTGACCCCCAACCTCCCCACCACACACACGGACTTTAGATATTTGGGATATCCGATTTTTTTTTTTTTTTTTAATTTAGCCAGCAGCAGCCACTGCTGTATGAAATGTGAAAAGACGTCAATGTTGTGGAAGCGAGGAACAGACCACAAATTTTGCTACTGAAAGTCCGACCTTCATCAGAGTTAGCATAACAATAAACTGTGTGAACTTGCTAATCTGCAAAACTCGAGTAGGTAGCTGCCTAGAGAGAAGTGTCCTCCTGAATGAGTTTTCTACTGTTAACATTAATTAAACTGAGAAGTGTAGTGAACCAAGTTTACCCCCTCCACCCCGATTTTACTTTTTATTTTATTTATGTGGTCATAAAGCAACCCACTGGAGCTTTCATTTTTCTGCTGAGTTTTGCTATGCTTGTGACAAAATCAATAGTTTTATAGCTGAAGGACGGCTCCATTTTTGTTAATTTTTTTGTTATTCCCTGACAAAGAAGTTTTTTCAGTTATATTTAATTCCTTTATTTAGACAATGTGGAGTGGTCTTTAGACAAATGGGTTTTATTTTGCATTCCTGGATAGGTAAGAGATTATTAACAAGCTTGTATTTATCGTGTATGTTAACATAATTTATGTTCAAATAATGCAATTTAAAATTACTCATAAAATCCGGCCTTTTTTTCCTGGAAGTTTTCAAATTGTTTCTTTTTTAATTTTTGACAACAAAGGTTTGAATTGAACAGTGTAGGCAGAACCAATACACATAAAAGTTACTATAAGTCAATACAGATGTATTTTGCATTGATCATTAAGAATGTCCCGTCCCCAGCAAAAAGTGTACATGCAGGTTATCCCATATCGTCCCTACCAATGTTGAGACCAAACCTACGCCCTTGCTTAAACATGCCATTTACGAAACAATGATGAAATTTCAAATTTTTAATAATGGCAGTCTTTAAATCGCATCCTTCTCTACGAATGCATTCTTGAAATCTGCTGTTGATATTCCTCATTGATTCCTAATCTACGCTGAGATAATATGAATTTCATCCTGAATTCACCACGGTGACTAACATGGCACATTGTTTACTTGCACAAGGTCACTGTCTCACAGTGCTGCCTCTTGCTCATGTCTGCCAGGACGTGAAAATTCCCTTTTTTTCCAACAGTGGTCAACAGCAGATTTCAAGAATGCATTCAGGCAGGAGGACTTCATTTAAAGGACATAAATGAAAATTCCAAAATTGTTTCTTAAATGGCAAATTTTCAGGTTTCTATATATATTAATACATTAATATATATAAATATATTTCTTCCACCACTCTTGGTTTTATTGGATTTTTGAAATGTTCCTTTTTTTTTTTTTGGTGACCCTATATATTCATGAAAAAACAGGTCATACAATTAAACTAAAAAACAAACATCACATTTTTTAAAAATAAAGATATAGAAATCAACAAAATCATTGCTCTTTTTATATTGCTAGGCAAATTTCACATTCATAAAGCTAAATTCTCTCCATGTTTTTTCAAAGCTAAATTTTCTCCATGTTTCAAAGTGTTTTTGATTATTATTGTGACTCTCTAAAATATATACTGTACAATAAGAAATTTGTACTAAAATTTATACAAAATTTAAACAATATGAAAGGGAGCAGTTTGGGGGAAATATATTGTGTATCTTATTATCATTACATTATACTGTATTTGTACATACTGTATGACTTTCATCCAAAATATTTACATAGAAATATTTATACATTTCATTCATAGAAATATTTACATGTTTGCAATTTTGACTGACACTGCCAGAAATGAATTCAACTACCATTATTCATTATTAAGTTTTTTTTTTAAAGAATTTAATTAGATTTTTTCCTTTTTAATTACACTCATTTTAACTGAAATGATCGATGCTTCTGGAGGGGGAAACTGTTTTATCCATAAACAAAATAATTGTGATCTTCAGCTGATTATACAGTATTAAGTATTACAGAGTAGATAATTCGAGTAGAACACTCATGTCACCCTGACAACGCTGCTGAAAAACTCTCAATTTTGACCTTTACCAGGAGCCCTTCAAACCTATTTTCCTCTCTCGCTCCTCCTGTCTTTGCTTCATTTTGACATTTTATTTGACATTTCATTATTGTACTCCCATTTGGACAGATTGTTTTCTTTTTGTTCTTTGAATGGTACAGAAAATTTTGCTGCTTACTTATTTTTGTGTTGTCATAATGTATCATTGCTGCTAATTAAAAAAAAAAAAATTCTAAAAATGTTTTTTTTCCTTGCTTTTTTATTCTAATCTCACAAACACTAAAATAACATTTTAGTCCTCCTTTTTGGGTTTGCGTAAATAATTAAACTGCATTGTCGCTGAACGATGGTTCCGTAAAGGATTGCTTTAGCTTTCATAGCATGTTAGTATTTACAAAATGATTGAATATTTACAGTACATTTCCTGGTATGATCAAAAGTGATCTATCGCGTCATCATATCGTGTAAAAGAATGATCAGAATGTTGGCGGTTTCTTGGAAAAAAACAAAAACATTTCAAACCTGAAAAACATTTTTTCATGTTTTGCATTACAGCTGCAGAGTAGAACTGAGGTGAACACATCTTGCTCAAGGTCGAGAGGTACTCAGTCACTACCTCTGAGTTAAGGTGGGTTTCCTGCAGGTTCTTTAGCTTCCGCTAACATTTCAAAACATTTGTGTTAGGTTTATTGATGATTGCCAATAGGTATCAATTTGGGTTGTGGATAGTTGATTACCAAGTGGCTAAAGACCAGTCCATGGTGTGCTCTGCCTTTCACCATCTTAGCCAACAACCTGAGGACACAATTAATTTCAATGGATTGATATTACCATAAGATTTCTTATGCATGAATTGCGTAAAACATGCTTTTGGCTGGCAACCAGTTCAGGGTGTTCTCCCAGTTCTCACAGGCAGCAGGAATAGGCTCCAGCATCCACGCAATCGTAAGGATAAGAAGATGGATGGGTGAATGTATTTATACAAAAATATATATTATAAATCAGGGCCCAAATCTGGATAGGTGTGATTTTTTTTGTTAGAGAGACTGTAGCTTTAATTACGGTTTTATTATTTTTTTTTTTCCAGACCAACATACATCATTTTAAAAATGATCTAATTTAAGCTGCAGTCGCTTTCAATTCTGAATAAAATAAATAAATAAATAAAAATCAAGAAATGACGCCATTTCCAAATTTAGGGCCGGTTTATTTTTGGGCACCCTGTAAAAAGCTATATAATGAATAATATTGAGAGTTAACACGTGGGTGGTTTGTGGAAATGTAAACATTCAAGCCTGTCAAAGATATTTTCTCGTATGTATGACATGATGGCATCACAGTCAAAAAGTGTCACGGATTGGGGCACACACGGCTGGACTCAAATGCACGAGACAAGAGATTAACACTTCCAATAAACATTTAATTCAGGAAAAGGGACATGATGACAAAATTCAAAGTTCCAACACAAACAGTCAAAGGCAAAAACATAGCAAGGCAAAAAACTTAACTTCAAGGTTGGCTGTGGCATAGATTCCAAATGATCTCTAAACACTGAAAACGCACTGGCAAATGACAACAGAAAAGAAGGGTTTTTAAGGAGTACATCTAATAGGAACCAGGTGCAGGCACTCAGGTTATTGGGGGAGGATGACAAAGCTGACTGAAGTGAACAGAGAGTACCCTACCAAAATAAAACAGGATATGAAATGACTAAATCAGTACCGCTGACGGCGGCTTGTAACAAAAAGTCGTTTCCAGATCTGCCTCACAGTTGAGATCCTTGATTCAAATCTGTTCAGACTCTCCCATACAATGTAATCTGGCTTCACCCAAATCCCCAAAGTATGTACAGTATGTTAAGATTTAAAGTTAGATTTAAAAGGTTTGTATGTGAGCCACTGATTGACATCGACCAATCCAGGGTGAACCACACGGCTTGATCAATCGGACAGGCTCCAGTTGACTGATGACCCTAATGAGGAAAAGAGCTTAGAAAATGGATGCAGTTCTGATCAGGGACGCTTGAAGTCACACACAGATCAGGGTGCTGAGGATCTTCATCTAAGGCAGGGGTTGGGAACCTATGGCTCGCGAGCCAGATCTGGCTCTTGACGGCTGCATCTGGCTCACAGACAAATCTTTAATTATTAGAAAAAAAAAAAAAAAAAATCGGTCACCGGCCATTTGCTAGTGTTGTGCAGTAATGAGCAGACTTGACTTTTGCCGCGTATGTTAACTTTTTAATGCGCTGACAACACTCGCGCACTTCGAACTAGATATCATCAAATAGCAACCTAGTTGTGCTACGTTAGATCCCAGTCCCATGCCATTGGCTGCGTGAGCCCCGGGTGATCATGGGGCACGTAGTCCATATACTACAACTGGCGACTAGAAAGCTGGTTCGCAGTAATACTAGTGGGAAAGTGGCAAACATACATATCGTTGTGTCTCTCTATCTATCTAATCTATCTATCTATCTATCTATCTATCTATCTATCAATCACATAGGCAACGCAGATGAGGCAGAGCCACTGTTCAAGTGGGATTGCCATATTTTGCAGTCGAAAATAGCAGCCGATGTGCGCATTTGCGTGAGATCAGGAAGTAACTTACCTCGTTTTCAGTTTCGTTTTCCGCGTTGTAAGCTAACTTTAGAAACCCTTTTGAGACGATGGCTAAAATAAAAAAAGACAAGATGTATCGTACTTTTTAGCAGGAATGGACAGAGGAATTTGCCTTTGTGGAAAGTTTTTGACGACTTTTCGGATAAAGACAAGATAATTATACGGATAAAAGACATGCTTCTGTCGGCAAAAACTATTCACAATCTGAAAATTTGAAAAATGATTTCAAATCAAATTGAGGCAACGCAAGAGAAGGATATACCGTTTTTTTCTCTCGCTTTGGATGAGTCAACACACTTAAGCCATTTATCCCAGTTCGGCGTGATTGCAAGGTTTTGACTATGAAAAGGACAACAAGAGCTGAGGATTTAATTCAAGTTCTTCATTGAGTTCGCCAAAGAAAAAAATCTACAGATGGATAAACTCGTTTTACTGTGCACTGATGGCGCGCCGTGCGTGGTGGGGAAAAACAGGATTCGTGGCACTTCATGACTATGAAAAGAGACACATCCTAAGTTTCTCAATGCCTGCATGAAGCTCAACCCCACCAATCATCAACCTGACGACAAAGCCACCAGCAAAGCCATGCAGCACCAGAAGTCGCATTAATGGTAAGAAATACTCATCATTGATTAGCAACAGCATAACAATGTTATTAAAAATAATTAAGAGACGGTGAGCAAAAATCCCAGAACTACACGGGGGGGCCTAGTGAATGACCTACAGAGAGCTGGGACCACAGTAACAAAGGCTACTATCAGTAACACTCAAATCCTGCACTACCAAACGTGTCCCCCTGCTGAAGCCAGTACACGTCCAGGCCCGTCTGTGGTTCGCTGGAGAGCATTTGGATGATCAAGAAGAGGACTGGGAGAATGTGTTATGGTCAGATGAAACCAAAATAGAACTTTTTGGTAGAAACACAGGTTCTCGTGTTTGGAGGAGAAAGAATACTGAATTGCATCCGAAGAACACCAGACCCACTGTGAAGCAGTGGGGTGGAAACATCATGCTCTGGGGCTGTTTTTCTGCAAAGGGACCAGGACGACTGATCTGTGTAAAGGAAAGAATAAATGGGGCCATGTACCGAGAGAGTTTGACTGAAAATCTCCTTCCATCAGCAAGGGCATTGAAGATGAGACGTGGCTGGGTCTTTCAGCATGACAATGATCCCAAACACACAGCCAGGGCAACAAAGGGGTGGCTTCGTAAGAAGCATTTTAAGGTCCTGGAGTGGCCTAGCCAGTCTCCAGATCTCAACCCCATAGAAAATCTGTGGAGAGAGTTGAAAGTTCATGTTGCCCAATGACACCCCCAAAACATCACTGCTCTAGAGGAGATCTGCATGGAGGAATGGGCCAAAATACCAGCAACAGTGTGTGAAAAGCGTGTGAAGAGTTACAGAAAACGTTTGACCTCCGTTATTGCCAACAAAAGGTACATAACAAAGAATTTAGATGAACTTTTGGTATTGACCAAATACTTATTTTCCACCATGATTTGCAAATAAATTCTTTAAAAAATCAAACAATGTGATTTTCTTGTTTTTTTTCCCCCACATTCTGTCTCTCATGATTGAGGTTTACCGGTGTTGACAATTACAGACCTCTCTAATATTTTCAAGTGGGAGAACTTGCACAATTTGTGGTTGACTAAGTACTTATTTGTCACGGATCCGACAGAGGAGGACCACAAATGCGTCACGTTTTCAACAATTTATTGACAGGACCAGCAGGGCAGGTGAAAAAATGGCAGCAGTACAGACAAGGGCTAGGCAGAAGTCAGGTTTCCAAAAGCAAAAGGCAGGTCGAGTTACCAGGGCAGGAGAGGAGGCAGCAGTCAGGCAGGTTCAGATTCGGCAACGAGAGTCAGATTCAGAGAGCTAGGCAGGCAGGTAACAGGCAGGCTTCGCAGACGGTCTGACAGAGTGGAACTGAGAAGCAAGGCTTTAAATACACAGGTTGACTGATGAATGAGGCAGTGCTATTGGCTGGGCTGTGAGTAGGTGAATTGAGGACAGGTGGGGATAATTAAAGGCAATTAGGCAATGCTGCAGCAGGGGCTGAGGCCATGACATTATTTGCCCCACTGTATATTTAATACCCAAAGTTAAATATGGTATTGTTTCAATAGGTTTTATTTACTGATTTATTTCTCACACAGAAAAAAAGAATTTACCAGAACACTTTTTTTCTCCCCAACACCAGCACCCTCAGTGCCCCACTTCCCGTGCCACTGGTTCTGATGTCATATGAGACTGGCATTTTCTCGGTGATGTCATTGTTGCTTTAACACACTGTTTGGTCACAGGTGTTACATAGCAAAAGATCGCTGAGACTGAGCTCATCTCTGGTTAGTATGTATTAAACAAGTGTGACGTGATGGTGGAAAAACAAACAAGTTGTCCTTATGATCTGGTCGGTGACGTACGGTATATGTTGCCTGGTTTTACAGAGGATAGCAACTTTTGACAGTTTTCAGCCATTTTTGAGGTTTTTCAAGGCTTGTTTGTCATGTCTCGCTTTCATTCCAGCATGTGGGCACGTTCTTATCTGTCGTCAGTAGAGGATGTATGGAGCAGGAAAAGAAAGTGGCCAAAAACGCTTCGGGAAAAAAGGATGCAAGTGAGGAGGCGAGAGTGACACCTTCACACCCGCTTGTCAGTGTGCTCGCGGGCCTCTCGCCCTACACCATCAGCGACATCTGACCCCATCATCATCTCCCCCAATCCGTGTTTGGTTTGCAGTCTGTGAAATTGAAGCCAGAGCAAACTGTGGCACATGGGATGAAAGTTATGGAAAGTCAAGGCTGTGAGAAGTTGGGAAAGACCTGTGGGCGAGCTTGGATGGCATCAGAAAGGATAGCTTTGCCATTTGCCAAAACAAGGGGGGAAAAAAATCAAGAGACTATTTATATTACAACACATTTTTTATTCCACAAAGTTTTCACATCTTAAAACAATATCTTATAGTTTTTCTATGTACAAATTTACATATAAACACATAAAATGACTGTACAGTGTATGCTTTCTAGATGCTTCTTCAGTTTGAGGTTAAGTCTCGTATCTGCAAGCGTGTGTACCATTTGAGGACTGATTAAAAAAACTAATGATGTATTATTGGCCTATTTCGTTCCCATTACTGACTTTTAAGGACATAAAAAAAACATTTCCTAATGTTTTTGGTTTACTCTAATGAATGAAATGACCAATTTAAAACAGTGAAATTGTAGACATCACTTAGAAAAAGAGCCAATGTATTGGGGGAAAAAAGTATTTTATGCAATACCTGAATGAAAATGTATGGTGGTTTGCAGGGATGAGTGCTACACAATGACGTCACATTAACACAATGTCAAACAAATGCGACAAAGACAGAAGCTGAATAAAAAAATGGCTGTGTACCTACTGAGTGGTATGAAAACACTGTTTTAAAAAATGCTCAGAATGGAAAATGCTGCTTCATCCTCATCATTAAAAAAAAAATGACAACAACAAAATGAGGTCCTCTTCTTTGGAGTGATCTACACCCCACATTCACATCGCAACACAAACATTCACTCGCTCACTGACAGTTTTTTCTTTGTATAAAAACTCTTCATTCATTATATATATATATATATATATATATATATATATATATATATATATATATATATATATATATATATATATATATATATATATATTTTTTTTTTTTTTTATTTTTTTTTTTCCTTAAAAAAAGTGTCCGAGAACCCAATGGCCAGCACTGGGCTGTTCTGCAAAGTTATTTTTGTTCAGTGTATCGCCGCTAACAAAACTGGAAGGAGCGCCAAGAAGAGCGAGACCGAGACATGCCGCGCTCCTGAATTTCCGATGCTCCTCTGAACATTCGGCTCCATTGCAGTTGGGTCGTCTGAGAAATGAAGAGAGATAATAAATAAGTGTGGGACTTTGATGACTGTGATGACAAGTTCAGGAGTCTGCAGATTCCTCACCTGCTGGGAGACGATTGGAGAGGTTGTGAACTCCGCCGGCAGAGGTAAACTTGGCTTTTGATGCATCCAAACTCTTCTCTGTCCCTGCCTTGAATTTGCCTGCGTGAGTCTTTGCCAATGCCTTTTGTCCGGCCACGTCCACTTTGAGCCTCAGACAATCCTGGCCGTGGTGATGCATCGGCTTGGCTGTTTGGGAGCAAAGAAACAGGAAACATTGAATAATATTGTTATTGATTACATTTTAAAAAGATAAACAGCAGACAGAACATTTCACTTTTTACTTCCATTGTACTAATCAGAAAATGTGTTTATCCTAAACTTCCAGAACCCTGCGCATGTTCGACCTAAGAGTTTGAACTGTATTCTCTAAAATTTCCGTTAAATACTTACAGATGTAATAATAGCTCTCTCCCTGCCTGAACTCCTTGCCCAGGGTGAAGGGGGTGAAGCGCTGAAACTTCTCGGAGAACTTCTCAGGGGCGTGGGGGGCGAAGGGCCGCGAGCACTCCCAGCGCAGCTGGTCAAATGAGTGCGGCTTGCAAACATCGTAGTCTTCCCTCTCCACCATGTAGAGCACATAGCGTTCAGCTGAGTGCGGCGCCACCTCTCCGTGGATGTAGTGCGGGCAGATGATGTCCAGGTAGTCATTGATGCGGACTTCCACGGCGTAATCGTCCCACAGGAAGCTGAGGAGGATGAGAAGGGTGTGTTAATGACCGAGGCCTCACAAATGTTATTTTTGCAAGCAACCAAGTTGACACGGATAATTAGGTTCAATTACGCGTGTCGCAATGCAACGCACACCTGTTTACACTCTGGTGCTCGTGGAGACTGTTTGTGTAGTTCAGCTTCGTAGCGTAAAGCGCTAATTAGTGTGACAATTCAAAAGAGCACAGTCAGGCCGGACTTGTTCAGCCTTGGCGCCATTCCGCTTATACACCTTACACTTACTCTTGTTACCAAACACCACTGTGACACTTCACTTTTTTTTTTTTACAGTCTCAATGTGTTTTTCTCCATTTTGCTTCTATCAAAGACTGAGACAAAAGGGGCGTGGTTCAGTCAGACTGACGCCCTCCTGCTTTCTTTTCATCTTTATCCTTCCTTAAGTTTTTATAGCTCTTTTCATGCCTCGCCGTCTCCACTTTGCTCACCTCCTCTGCTGTCATCGCGACGCACACGATGTGCTGTGATTTGTGTTGCTTTGAGTGATGTGTGCACGTTGATTCCAGAAAATCACACTTTTAAGGTGGTATTTCGTCATTTAGTAAATTAAAAGCGCATGTGGACCAGGGTGTTGCAGCGAGTGAAAGCGACAACGGCTCCTGTGTGTTGTTTGTGGGTCTGTCGGCATCAAAGCGCAGGACATGGTGCCTATTTACCCCCCTCCCAAAAACTCCTCCTGTTGTTGTGGCTCCTGCTCGGACCCCCTGGTCAAAGCACAGACACAGTGGCTCCAATCACAGGCCTTTAACCCCACCTTCCTGCCTGAACATGTGTGTATACATTTGTGTGTAAGCACTAGCCTACCAGTCAAAACATGCTTTGTTAGCTGAGCACAGTTCTAAACTTGTTAGGCTGGGCTAATAGGTTGATCAACACCCCCACCCCTACACTATCCTATAACTCAAACATGTCATTGCCACGTTAAAAAAGTGCTCTAGTAATTTTTCTATGTCTTTCTATTAAAATTAGCTTTTCTTGTATATGTTTATAAGTTCAATAAAACAATAATTACAATGTTTAACTTATTATCCATTACTGCATGAGGTTAGGGTTTATATACTATGGTGAGGTGAAACTCTTCATTAGCTTACATCTGTACACTAGTAGCCAAAGAGGTGGGTAGAGTAGCCAAAACATTTACTCAATTTAGAGCAGCGTTACTTCAAAACAATGTTACTCATGTAAAAGTAGAAGTAGTCATTCAAAAAATGTACTCAAGTACAGGTAAAAAAATATATATATATATATTTCATGAATAGAATACTCAGTAATGAGTAACAGTGTGAGGAACTACATACGATTTTTTTTTTTTTTAACTTTTTTTTTTTTCAGCACGAATTTATCTATATAAACTGTTTATTATATATGTATATTATACTGTACTGTAACCTATTACATAACCACATTAAGCCAAAGAAATATTTTTTCCGGCGACAGAAAAAAAATCTACAAAAATGAAGCATCATTCATCCAAAGAGCATGAGTGCCCTCTAGTGGAGAAAACATATTTCCTATCATGAAATTAAAAGGATCATATCTGTGGTTTTCCGTGGTCAATCGGTGCCCAATAAAAACTGGGAGAGAGGTTAAAATCCGCACTTTCGAATCTCTTATGGTGTCGCCACGTGATTCAACAGGCTGGCATGGTCATAGAAAGGCAAGCTTGAGTGTGACTGGTATAATGGAGTCTGTTACGATGTCTCATTGGTGAAACTGGTAGAGCCACTGTTGGCAAAAAAAGTAAAATCTATTATGCAGCATAAAGAGGAAAAATGTAATGACTTGTGTAGCCCAAAGTAGCGGAGTGAGAGTAGCGTTTCTTCTTCACAAATCTACTCACGCAATAGTAAAAAGTATTGGCTTAGCAAAACTACTCTCAGAAGTACGTTTTTCTCAGAAAAGTTACTCAAGTATATGTAACGGAGTTAATGTAACACATTACTACCCACCTCTGCTAGTAGTCCAACTAATGAAGTTGGAGACTAGTTTTACAATGCCACTTGTAGCACTACTAGCACATACAGTAGTAGTTGTTGTTGTTAGCTCTTTTACTAGAATACAATAATGACATAAAGTCATGGGGTGAAAAAACATACTAACTACAGATTGGAATATTCTCACTAGTCGTGATATAGAGTGCCCAAGAATATGGACGACCTTGATATCAAGCTTATCGAATAAATGCTGAAATAACTTTCCGTACGATCTATAGTATAGGAGCAAACACCTTTGTGTGTTTTAGCAAAGGGATAAATGGGAAATTCATTGACAAAACAAGGTTTGCTTTCCATCTATTGCTTTATATATAGTGGTTTTTACCCAAAGGGAATAAAATAGATATTGTTTTCAACTCCATTCACACTGTTCATAATCAGGTAAAAAGTCTCCTTTTATTCACCTTCTCCTCACCGCCTCCAAAGGCTGGGCTAATTAAAAGTTGTTAAGCGGTCTGGGACCAATGTGTTGACTAGGAAAGGAGGGGAGGAGAAATGAATAGGGTGTAATTATACTCTTCCCCTCCCCATAGACTGGAGGCCTGAAGGCTTCAGGGCCCCTACAACCTCTGTACGTTACCCCCTGTGGTGGCTTCACTTTACCATGATTGGAGCGGATGTGTCCAAATTGTGAGCTCATCTAATGTGCTTTTCTCACAGTACCCAGGCTTCCCGCAGTTGTTTTGGAATGTATCCGAATGATGCAACAATCAAAGAGTCCTGATCATACAGGCGTTCAATCTTTTTCCACTGAGATATCTTTCTTTCTCTTTCCTTAACTATGGGATCATGCATTCATGCATTGGCTGTAGTGCAGATTTCCCATCCCTTCACAACTGGCCCATCAAAGCTCACCCGGCTGCTGTCTCTCGCGGCCACAGGCTGACACTTCTCACGGGGGTGAGAATCACGTTAATGTGATACTGAAGCTGCGTCGTCTGTATGTGGGGCCAGGTGTGCGTGTGAGTGTGTGTGGGGTCACGATGTCGCAAACTTACTTTTGCCCAGCCTTTCCCGTGTGTGATTCTCGTGAGGAAACCGCTCTTCATCTTATTAAAAGTGAGAACAATTCAGCACGGATACAGCTATACTGGTTTAAGAATAGTAAAGTCATACTTTTCGGTAGCGTTCTTGTTTGTTGTTTGGTTCGTAGCTGTACAGTCTGAATCGATAAACCCTCTTACTATTCCACTTTTATGTTAAATCGTGAAGTTAGTTAGGAATGCAGATTCATTATTGTGTTCAGCTCCACCAACTGCTGCAACGGATAGAACAATGTATGCAAGCCTGAGAAGGAAGAAAAGATGGGAAATATTGTATGTTTGCAATTTACTAGTTTTAATAGGATTGTGCTGTATATTTTTTTACAATACAATACAATCATCTGGTGCAAGAATGACAATATTTAATTTTATGACTGCAGATAACAATGCAGGAACTTCACTCTGTCAAAAATTAAAGACTAACTGCACAATGCAATGGCTGAAAAGTGTACACAAGTTCTGTCCCGAACTGTGCAAACAGGATTTTAGGAGTAGCAGTGTTAGGGTGGAGCTAAACACATTGCACTCGCATAGAATTGGCACTTTCTTTTGTAAGAGAATGCAATTCACTGAAGCACAGTGTAACGCTTGGTGTAAATGTGGCTATTGAGGGCAACTCCTGCCGCGGGCTCACCCACACATCTGTTTATTAAGGTCGACTGTCTGTATGTGGCAGAGGTAGGTCAATTCTCACTAATGAGCTTTTTGCATCGCCAGACACTGCACGTGAGCGTCTATAGCAGTTGTCAGATGCAGCTGAGCTAGTTTCGCCATTATCACATTCTGCTGCTACATTTTTTTTACATCGACCCCCCTCCCCACACCCAAGCCACTGCTCGGCCTTTTCCCATTTCACCCTGACCGTGCTATAGTCCCCCCATTTGTCCCTGGAGCACTTGGTTGGCTGGTTTGGGTCAAACAACTGACATGTTCTTTCACTAGGGAACGCGTGGGTCAAGAGGTCAGAGTTCACGGTTGCTATGCTCCATGCATATACCAGCATCCGAGTCAGCAGCAGCAGCAGCAGCAGCAGCAGCAGCAGCAGCAGCAGCACATATCTGTTTCTCATGCGTAAAACCGCAGTCAGCAACACTGAACCACTAAACAGATGAACCTCTGATGCACCCTGCCACTGCCATTTGCTGCTCAGGTGATCAGAAATAAGCATGTACATACGTAGTGGAATGTTCTGATGAGGGGGTTGTGGTTTGGATAGATTCGAGCTGTAGACTCATACTCGGATGTGCTCATTTAATACCCTATTAATGCAGTGTGGTGTGTCAGATTGCCACCTCTTAAGCACTGGCCAAGGAGCTGTCATTGCTTCCACTATTAGATCACTCTATTACAGGCAATTGACTTTAAGGCATTTAGCTTCCAATAGTAAGCTGTAAGGATGGGTTTGGAGTAGTGCTGCAACGATTAATCGATTAACTTGAGTATTCGATTAGAAAAAAAAAATTCGAATTAAATTTTGTTGCTTTGAGTATTTGTTTAATTAAAGTGACATTGTAATGGTTTATTTTGAAAGTGTTTGCATTTAGATTTATTGATTAGGGTGGATACACTGCCCTTTGGTCTGCCTCTTTTCACATGACTGAGTCCAACTGCTCCCTGTTAAGACTAACGTAAGCTAAGTTTTTGTTTGAGCTAATGTTTTTTAATGCATTCATAATTTAGTTTATAGGTCTATTTAGCCATTTTAGTGGGAATATGTGTCTGAACCCTTTGTTAAAAGGATTGTAAAAAAAAAAAAAAAAAAAAAAAAAAAAATACTAGCATTTTATAGCATCTAAGCTATCAGACTTTTTCTATGTAAATTAGCCAATTGTTCTTTTGTTGTACATAGATCATTAAAAAAAAAAATACCGTTTGAGGCTCAGCTCAGGTATTTTAATTTTTCATGTTCCTTATCCGATTACTCGATTATTCGAAGTAACTAGCCCATCGATTAATCGACTACTAAAATATTCGATAGCTGCAGCCCTAGTTTGTAGCATTGCTCATTGTGTCACTGGCATGGAATTAATTAAATGATTGCGAGAAAATGGAGTGGACCAACAAAGTTGTCTCAACCAGTTTTGATGTCAAAAGCAGACACTAGGATGTGTAATCAACCCATGTACCCAACCTCAGTTACAGTAAGTAAATACTGTAAGAGTTTTTGTAATGCAAAATAGTACTTCCTATGGTTCAATCAAAGAGGTGAAATGCATCAATAGTTATGGTATATTCTTTTGCACAATGTTTCCTAGAGGGATTAGCAACCCAGCACAATTCCGTTCTTTACGTATTTACACTTCAGAGTGCTTTTATGTCCACATACACACAAGGAAACGCGTTGACATTTGCAGAATAAAAGAGTCTGAAATTGTCACCGCCACCATTTCACATTCTTACAAGTTGCCCAAACTTCTCCTCTCCCTTTATTTATCACTGTCCGCGCTCTCCTCCCTTCGTCTGCTACTCCTTTATTCTCACAAATAAACCCAACCCCCTCTTCGTCTTGCTGCTGTTTTCTTCCTCTCTTAATGCTCACTTAATATACCAAGACTCTTCATCCTGGCTAATTTCTCAACATGCAGTTCACCCTTCTTTCACCCTATGTCCAGACCTCTACTCCTCCCCTCTGCCACTAAATCCTTTTACCCATCCCCTTTTTCTCTCACATCCTCACATTCTGTCAGCCATGAATAGAAAAAGGCTAAATGGTATCATCATGGCTGAACACAGAGGGGGGTTCACTGAAAGTGAATCCACGCCTGCGTGGGGGATAAATTCAGCAAGAAGTTTGCATTAAAAATAAGCCAAAATCAGATTTGATTAAAGCAAAACAAAACCTTCCAGTGAAGGCAAAATTGGCCTTTAGGGGGAGATAGTGGGCTACAGGCTGGATTTGCAAAACTATGTCTGAAATGCAATGAATGAGCAGTGTACGCACACATATAACGCATGCCTGCCCACACAACTACAATGCCTCTGGAATACTAGCGGAGCTGAGAGGTGCCCTGTCCACCACCTCCAGTGGAAAAATACCAGGGTCAAAACAGAGATGGGCTTGTGAGAAAAGGTTGCGTGGAGAGAGAAAGTAAGTAGGGAGAGTGGGAAGGAGGAAGTCTGGAGCAAAGATAAGGCGGTGAGAGGAAGAGCAGAAAGAAGGAAAGGACAATCAAAGAGCTGAGTATGAATGAGTGATGGGGCCAAAAAGAATTTAGCCTTATTGATTTCTCAGTAAAATGGGGCGACGCGTGACTCAATTGCTGTAATAAGGGACAAATTATACAGTAGGGTCATTATTAGACAGCATTCATAATTTTGTGGTTTCTAGGCTCCAAGGAATTTGTTGACATTAGTTGAGAATTTTCATTAAAAGAAAGATTGCACTGCAGCCATCGGGTTGCGAAAGAACTACGTTGAAGTGACTTGAGGGGCTTCATTTAGGTAATGTAGTGTTTTTCCACCATCTTCTGGCATTTATAGGCAAGCATAGACCTTTTTGTTAAGTGGGCATCATGTACTGGAGCATTTTCTAATTTGTGGCAAAAAGCCACTTCTGCGGAAGTGCTGAATCTGACACAATGGGAGCAGTTTTGATAGGTACATGCTGATATAATCAGATACATAGTAAAGATAGTACAACAATGTACTGTATTTACTGTCTGATTCTGAAAATCATACAGGAGATTATGCAAGCATTGATCCTGGTGGCTATTTTTTATCACATATTGCAGAAGACATAAAGTAATGAACCAGGCCGAAATGTTACATCACTGAATCACAGAAGAGGATTAAAAATAGCACAGAGGCAAGACAGTGAGATGATAGTTTTGTGTCTATGGGTCAGATGGTCAGATTACAATCCGTCTGTAATCTATGTTAGTGTTCATTCCCATTCCGGCTGGATTAAAAGGCTCGGCAAGCAAACGGGGAAGGGTGGAGTGTCAAGAATGAAAGAGTTTGACTTTGTATGCCAGAGATGGATTGGGAGAGGGCTTGTTTTGCATGTTTTCACCCTAAAAGTACTCCCCGAGACAGTCTGCAGACACGCTGGAGTCTTGACTGACACAAATTACTGCACTGGTCAGATGGGATGAGATTTAGGAGTGTGGAACAAGGTGGGGGGAAAAAAATCCAAGCGCAGACAGGTAGCCCACTCCGAGGAAACCTCTCATAAACACACAGCTGATGACATGGAGTGCAGTACTGGAATGCTGCCCGATGCTAATATTAACATTGAAGTCCATCGGCCCCGCTCTCGCCACCCTCCAGTGTGTGTCAGCCATGTCTACGTGACGCTCCCTCTTTCACGTTGACATGTGCACAATCACAGCAGTGCACAACTAATCTCCAATCATTTCCCATTCTAAAATGGCTGTAGGCGTCAAAAGGTTTTATTAAGTAACGCCACTTTTCTACTCTGACACATACAAGAACAGGCATGTAACATGGAAAACAAGACTAGACCTGACTGCGAAAAACATGCCTCACCACCTGTCATGAAGCAAACACACACACACGCACTAAATCATTGCTGGACACTTCTCCAACACACACGCAGACTCCTACATGAATGGGCAGACTGCTGCCATCTGCTCACCGTCCTCATCCCTAAGACAAATCACTCCCTGTACAATCGAGAGAGGGAATCAATTAGCATCACTTATCCACAGTCACGGCGCAGTCAAAGGGCGTTGATGGATTTACTGAATCTGTCCAACAGGTGACCGATTGATCAGGATGAAGAGGATTGTGAGCATAAAAACATGTGGACTACCAAAAAATGCAATTACAGGTATGAATATTACTTTTTGAGAATGCATTTTAAACTACAGTTGTGGTCAAACGCATGGCATTTGGCCCATGTATGACCTGTAAGAGAAATTGATTGCAAACTTAAAAAATAAAACCTATTAGGAATTGTTATATAAAGTTCTTTTACCAATACAGAACTTGCCCAAGCCCTCTTAGGTCTAGTGACTCAACTGGGACAAAACCTTCTGAATCACTCTGTAAACTAACAATCACAAATTTTCCACTAACCCCGCCCTTTAGTATTAAAATTAATTGCAGTGTTGTAGTTTCTCTTTTAGGCCCATTGTCATGTTAAAGGTCAATTACAGAGTCACTAATGTAACCAAGACGAAGACCTAAAGGGTCTTAATGGCCTTTACCTAGGTATTTTTATTTTAAGCACTTTTCATCGAACGAGCAGTGAGTGCATGTACAGTCCGGACTCCCATTTAAAGCAAATAAAAAATTATCTTTGTGTGTACTGCTCGAACTAAAAGCTCAATAAATCGCACCCGTACACGACAAGCCGCATCGATCCTATTGAGTGGTTGGCTAGAATTACATTTCTGACCCCAGCTAACACATGGCAGAGGAGTGCAATCAGCATTTTGTGCACGAGATATAGCTTCTTTAGCAAGTTTATCTATTGCTGTTACTCTGTGCGTTGCTGTTAAATGTAGCATACAACCTGTCTGGACTGTTGCACTGCTCCTGTTGCTATGACAGAGTACTAAATGAAGTTGACTTTGTGGCGCTGCTTTTGCAAAGACAAAACAAACAAAGAGACAGCTCTACCTTAGCAATATAAAGGCCAATTGGCTGATTTGTTATGCCTTTCTATGTGATAATTAAACAGTATAATGGACGCACATAGAGACTTACTTTGGGTTTGAGCTGTTCCAGTAGACACTGTGCCTCTCCGCGCGGGCGAACCAAGTTCCAACGCCCAGCACCAAACACAGAACGCTCGCCAAATCCATGGTTGATCTTCTCACCAAGAAAGCGGTACTTAAACAAAATCACGTGAGTCTTCTCGGGTGTTTACTCTAAGCCGCTCAGGAGTCACAATCACTACCATGAAACTCCACTGACTGTTTAGCCTAAGCGCGACTACGGTCTGTTTTGTCGACTTGTCATTCCGCCCCTCACTTGAGAAATAGCCAATCACAACAAAGCAGCTGAATGGGAACTCCGCCCACCACCAAAGCAAGAGCAGGTTTCAGGCGCAAAGACAGACTCTCACCAGGCAGCTGCTGGATGAAAGGAGAAAAACAACAACAACAGCAACGAAACACAAAAACAACCACGAGGAGTTGTAGAATTACAGCGTAATGAAAAGGATTCAACATGAAGAAAGACTTTTAAAATAGATAGCTGTATTATACTGCCAATAACATATGAGGCAAACGTAAAAACTGCTGGGCTGGTAAACAAGTTAAATCACCAAAGCATTTCTAAAATCACATAATGAAATAAAATGTGACCATAGGCGTACTTTGACTTTTGGGGCGGGGGGGGGGGGGGGGGGGGGGCATGTTGATGTCCCCGAAACATAGTGTCAGCAATAAAATTAACTTACAAGTATATTTATAATAATAAGTTGACAATGAGCGTTTTTTCCCCCATCATTCTTGAGGGGAATTCTAAATCAGGCTGCTTAGGCAAAACTTTTCGCCAAGATCATCTATTAAATATGTTACACCCGCCGGTGTTGTGCCAATGTCATTGCCCCAGTCAAAAATTGTATCCCCAGGGCGGAGCCATAGGGAGGTAGATTTGTGTCTTTATTAGTCAATAAAAAAAAAAAAAAGTGAAAAAAAAAAAGTTGCTTCAATCAAAATATATATTTCAACCCCCCAAAAAATGTCACTTCAATCCAAAAAAAAAAAAAAAAAAAATGTTTTTGAATGCAAAAATAAATTTGAAACTCAAAAAACTAAAAATAAATAGATAAATAAAAAAATAATAAAAAAATAAATTAATAAATTAAAAATAAATAATTAAATACATTTTCTTTTTTTTTTTTTGATAGAAGTACAGTTTTTATTTTATTATTATTATTTTTTTAATTTAAGCAACTTTTTTGATTGAAGTAATGTTGATTTGTTTTTGGGCCAGATTTTGGCTAGGACATTTTTGTCTTTATTATTCAATCAAAAAATAAGTTGCTTAAAAAAAAAAAAAAATTGATTTTCCAAAAGAAAATCAATCAATAAAAGAAAATTTTCGATCATAGAAAAAGTTTTTGAATTCGAAAAAATACTTTAGATTGAAAAATTTGCATTTGAACACTTAATTTTTCATTGAAAAAGTTTTCTTTGATTGAAACAATCCTTTTTGTCTTTGGGCCATATTATGACTAGGAAATTTGCGTCTAAATCATTCAACCCCCCAAAAAGTTGCTTCAATCAAAAAAAAAAAAAAAAAAAAAAAAAAAACATGGTCGATCAAAGAAAAAATCATTTAAAAAATGTTTTTTTCTAATATATATTTTTTTATTATTATATGCAAAGCAAATGACCGTCTAAAGTGCTCGAAAAATAATGTTGACCCATTATAAAAATATATATTTTTTGTTCATTTCATTATTTAGTTGTTGCTTTACAACTTTTATATATATATAGGAAAGTAAATTAATGCAATAACGCTTTTCGGCCACCAGGGAGAGCCTGCCCCCCCCCCCCCCCCCTAAAATCCGCTTATGAATGTGACATATTACAAAACAGACAGGAATGTTCAGCAAAATCAGAAATAGATACAAAAAAGTTATAATTGATTAAAAAGTATATTATTGATAAACTTGATATGTCTATAAACTCCACTTTGAAATGTTTACTTACTAAATTTCAAATGTGTTCTTCCCTCTTCTTTGTCAAATAGACTTGTCACTTGCCAAGTACAATAGTTGCATCGGTAGTACTACTTTTATTCAAGGGTGTACGTTTGCATAGGGACTGTAGGGACATAACACTACCAACTTTTTAGGATGCGCAAATTGTCTCCACAAACTTTTAAGGAACCATAGTTGCATTGTATAATGACTTCAGTTATATAAGTAATTTAGATTCTTCCAATGTGTGAAAGGATAGAATTGACTAGGGTTGGGCATCGTTTGAAATTTGGCGATTCCAGTTCCGATTCCGATTCCACCTTTCGATTCCGGTTCCTAACGATTCTAGATTCCGATTCTTTTGAGAGGCAGGGTAAAAAAAATACAGGGTCAAAAAAAATTTGCCTAGTTTATATTAAAGTCTTAACTTCTTGACGATTTTAAATAATTAAATAAACTTTTCAAAGGGGTAATTTTAACTTGCATATCAGTCTTTGAACTTGAGCAATTTTTTCCCCGCTTGGCGGTCAGGGCATCGAAAAGGAATCGAAATTTTAAAATTTCAACGATTCCGGAGGCATCGGAGTGTTAGACCTGGTTCCCATCGATGCTCGATGCCCAATCCTAGAATTGACCTTACCGTTATTAAGTGAATTATTTTCATTACGTTGACTTACATTTACCCCTTTTGACTTAATGAATGAGTCGGTCCATTTTTTCCCCTCAAGCGCATGTTGTCAACAACATGCCGCCTCCTAATATTAGATTTTTTATTTTTTTTTGCCGGCAGCACCAGCAGCCACTGCAAGTAATCTAAAAAGACGTCAATGTTATGAGGTGCGGAACATGCTACGAATTTTGCAACAGAAAGTCCGTCCTGCATCAGAGTTAGCATGATATTAAACTGTGAATTTTCTAACCTGCAAAACTTGAGTAGGAAGCTGCTTAGAGAGAAATGTCCTCCTTTATTTTTTTGTACGGCTAACTTTAATTAAAATTTGAGAAATGTAGTGAATCGAGGTTTACCCCCTTCTTCCCAATTGTCATTTTAAATTTTTATGTGGTCTTAAAGCAGTCTAAAGGAGCTTTCATTTTTTGTTGAGTTTGGCTGTGCTTGTGGACAAAAACAGTAGTGTTTTACCTGAAGGAAGACTCACTTTTTATTTATTTATTTTTTATTCCCTGGCTGAAGTTTTTTCAGACAGACAATGTTGAGTGGTCTTAACACAAATGGGTTTTTTTTTGCATTCCTGGATAGTTAAGAGACAATTAACAAGTTTGTATTATTGTGTATGTTAATATATTTGAAGTCATTTTGAAATATTGCAATTTAAATTCGCTAATAAAATCCAGACTTTTATTCTGGAGGTTTTCAAGATGTTTCTTTAGTAGTTTTTGAAAACAGGTTTGGATCCAACGGTGTTATCACCTGAACCAATACACATGAAAGTTAGTATAATTCAGTCCATTTATTTTGCATTGGTCATTTAGCCTATCAATTAATTGGGTTCATATTTGTAAGAAATGTTGTCCTGACCCCCGTTCACCAAATCTGTTTGGTCTTATTAATGTCACGTCCCCAGCAAAAAGTGTACATGCAGATTATGTTGTTATAACGTCCCTACCAATGTTGAGACCAAACCTACGCCCTTGCTTTTATTTATCCTTTTTTCCCCCCACAAATAGCTATACTTCAGTACAAATTGTTCTAGTTGTTGTTGTTGTAGTACTTATGCCACTTCTGGCGCATGATGAAAAGAGTCATAAAGATGTAAGATTTAAAATTAGTATGCACAATCATACTACTATATACGGATACAGCAGGGAAATGTGGAGCTGTTTCCTCACAATAAATCAAACACATTTCAAGAAAGCACACAATTAAAGAAAGAAATGTGTGTGCACTGTAAAACAGACATAAATGCACAGTAAAACATTTTTTTTTTTTTTAATTCTCTTCAATGTGGAGTGAGTAGGCTATGTTACCCAGAAACCAAATGTCCTACTAAGTAGCTGGTACTACCAGCTTTCTAAAAATACAGCTTCAAAGTGTCTAAACCGCAGTGATAAACACTTTTTGACCTTCAAAATATGCAAAACATGTCTAATTGGTTGAGATGACTAAATAAGGATAAAAAAATGGACTCTGTTCAACAACTCCTGGTGTACCGGTACTGCACCTTTTTCCTTCTACGGGCCAATTCAGATCTTATTTTCCAGACATAATTTTTCAACATCACCTTTGATCACTGTTTGTGTATTCACTAAATTTCCATGCAACCCTCTGGGAATTGCTTTCCACGTATTTTGTTAAATCATGTGGAGATGCAACATTATTGGTGTCCTCCATAAAAAACAGACAGTCAATGTGTCTATTTGTGTGGGAACCCTACACATGTATGTATTTAGTTCCAGACTGCAGTTGTCGGGGCACGCAAGTGTGCTGATTACATTTTGTCAGGTATACTAAAGAATTATTACAGTCTTATCAGTCTGATCTTGTGGTCTCCACTCGGACCGCGTCACCAGACGGGGGGCTGTGGAAAACACGGTCACAGATGGAACGGATAAAGTCCAGGCCGTTGTGTGTCAGTGGGATTGGAGCCCCAGCAGGAGAAGCCTTCCCTGGGGCAAGAATGGAGCCCGGCCTGGGTCAGCTGGCTCGTTGTTCGACGGCTGCGGGGGGAACAGGAGGGGGCATTGTCTGTGCATGTGTGTACATGGAGGAGTTTGTATGGGTGTGAGTGCATCGAGGAGTGGAGGGTGTCTGGCTGTCCTTAGGCTTGGCTGGGCAAGCACCCACATGCACTACTACTCTGAAACAGGATCCCTCACACACAACTAAGGGGATGATAATCATTGCTAGGGAAGATATTACATTCAAGTGACGGGAAAAATGACACAACACCATGTATAAGTAAAAATACTGGCACAAGTACTCAATTAAATGAAATAGAGAATAGCAATACACAGCAAGCCACTTCATGAGCGACTGGCTCTGTTTTCGACATTTTGTGGGAGGTATTTACTTAAAAGTAACAATGTTTTTTTTCTTTTTTTTTTTTTTTTTCTTTTTTTTTGTTAAAAATATATGATAGTCAACCGAGAGCTGGTACTAATATTTTGGATACATGAGATGGGTAAAACACCATCAACAGCTATACACTACTGCAAAATAAAACCACAATAATAAATTTTCAGTGGAACATTTGAAGATGTGAACACAGTCTTTCTCAGAAATCACTTTGACTTCTCTGTTGTTGATATCCCAACAAGAAACAAACTGAATGAAAATCACCTGTCCTAGAGTTCAGTTTCACTAGTGAGCCATCTGTATTGTGTATTCATGTGACAATAAAAAACCTTATAAATGTAACAGGTAATGTTGCAAGCAACAGTCTTAACTATAAAAGTTCAGAAGTATATAAAATACAGGATAATAAAACATAAATGAATGAATGTATGAGGTAATGGGTAACTTGGAGAATGCAAGAAGAAAACGTTGCTATAATGTCCGTAATTACCCATCAGTGTTGGGACACTTCGTTTTCCAGGCAAACTTGTTCAGAGCTTATTTTATACATTTTAAAATGACCAACTTCAGTTCATCCTTCATGATTAAAAATTCTGATCTAAATTCATTGTTCCCAAAATAAACTACTTGGCTTCGCCCCAAATCCCTGCCAATTGCGAGGCTTCACTGTACCCTCTGTCATTGTCAATCAAAATGGAGGATTACTGTACATACAAATGCTGGCAGGTTTTTTGTGTATGATACACTTTTTATATTGGATTTCTCATTCAGCTATGTCATCAAAGTGTACAAATCAATGAACACTTCAGAACTAGATAGATAGAATCCATTATAACAGCTTTCCAATCCATCTCTACTTCAAACTGGTTGAAACTAACAGGGCACAGCATATTGATTACTCAGGAAATGCATCACATGCAAATAAAGTTCCAAGCACTCCAGAACCAGCCAGTGACTCACACGGTTCAGACTACCAGCAATCGGATCGCCTAGTTCTCACTCACACATACACACACTCTAGCGTGAGTGTACAGTACATGCCAAACAGCCTCCCCGCTCCCTCTGGTCAGATTGGAACACCTCCTTCAGATAGTTTAGGCAAGTACAGCCCACAAATACACCTCATCTATGCTGAGGCAGCCAAGTATCAGACTGTGGGGATCTCCCTTCACAGTCATAGAAGATGAGCAATGTTGTGTAGAACCTATGCCAAAAGGATACCACATAATTGAAATGCTAAAAAAAAAAAAATGAATAAAATAAAAAAATGAATAAATAAAACCCCACACATAAACACACAAAAAAGTGTTTTAAAAGATGACAAAAAAGCTTGGCAGATGACAAGCATTTGAGGAAAGACCTGACCGCCAAGTGTAAAACTTTCCGGAAAGCCAGCTTGTTTATTTCCCGGGGGATGTGTCTCCAGGCGGCACAGTTTGTGGCAGGTGTTGTTGAACAAGCTATGGGAATTCCATAATTACATAACTCATAATTACATAAAATGAAAACAAAATGTGTGGTGCTTTTGAATGCTGCTCCCTTTCTTTATATAGAACATTTTTCCCCAACACTGAGGTTAATAAAAGGGCAACGTGTAGCACCACGCAGCAGTTTTCAAAGTCTCAAAGGACTTTTGTTTACCAGCCGAGGTTCTTGATCCACTTTGTCAACATTTCTCTTTTATTTTAGCAGAGTACCCGTCAAACCTGCCTCTTCAGGTTGTGCTCAGTGATGAAGCAGACAGCTGCTGACCTGCATGAATACCTCGCTGTTGATCATGCATGCACGCTGATGCTTGTCACCTGATTATGTTGCTGTGTTAGTTCTGCAAAGCCTTCACTCGGTAGTTCTCGGCACTATGACGAGAGTGCTGGCTGTCTTCCTGTAAATGAATGTTTTTGGCAGTTTAATCAACAGTCACTTTGTCTCGCCGATTAATTGATCAAGTGTTTTCTCAATAACATTATACTTTAATTTTCGTACTGACTTAAACACTACTTTTTTCCCTCATTTTGAATCCTGAGGCTTATAGTCCAGTGCGGTTTATCTGTTGATTTATATGGGTTAATAAGCAACACTTTATTTGACAGCGGCGTCATAAGACTGCCATGAGACCGTCATAATTATGACATGACACTGTCATAAATAATTAGCACAGAACATGAATTTTGATTGTTATTTACATCTGCAGCGCTGCAATACATGCTCGGAGGCATGTTGGATAACAACAGTGTTGACAGCAGGTGGCAGCCTAGGTTGAGTGTCTCCCCCAAGGGAGGGTGTGATGAGGCCGCTGTCAAATAAAGTGGTACAGATTAATATCTTTTGGTGTAAATATCCCATAATACAATGAGGAAAGCTTCAGCTTATAGTCCAGTGTGGTTTATCTATGAACAAATGCCGTTTTTGTGTCAAATTTGGTGGCTGCCGTCTTATAGTCAGGTGCGCCTTAAAGTCAGAAAATTACAGTAGTGGGTGACGATTAAACCAAACATAGTCTATTTCATTTTTTGATGAACAAGTCAATATTTCACCTTTTTATAGACTGACAGATAGACAGACAGACAGACAGACAGACAGACAGACAGACAGACAGACAGACAGACAGACAGATAGAATTTTACATCACGACTTCACAAAAAAAACTATTTCTTTCACAAAATTTAACATTTTGTTCAATAATTGTATTCTTTTAGTTTAGATACGATATCTCACATTTTCTCAATAAACAATTAACTCTGTTATGGTAAATTAAAATGTTCCTATGAAAATATCAAGATGTATTCACAATAAATGAATAAATAAATAAATAATTTTTATAGTATCCTTTTCTAAAATTTGTAACAACTTTTTTATCATACGTCATTATTCATTAAGAAATACTTAATTCTCATAAAACACAACGTTTTCTCATACCATGTTGTACCTAACCATATCTATTACTGTGGTGCTAATACCTGTACTTCCTCATACATTCCATTTTTTTTTAAACTGGTACATTTTTTCAAAATATAATTATGATCACCCAAGAAGCACCCATTCCTCCTCTTCTAAACGGCCACATTGTATACGCCATCTCCATATGTGAGAAGCTTCTTTGTTTTGGTAACTTACAGTATGTGATATTCAGAAATACACTACCTTTTCACTATGTTTGTATGATTCCCCTTTTTCACAATTCGCCAGCGTTCTTATCTTACTTTCTACACATATGCTTCTCATTGGCTGAGATGGCCTCATGGTTCGGGGTCTTAGCACTCCCCTGTTGCTTTGGTATGCACTTGACAGAAAAAAATATTTTTGATGAAGATTGACTTTTCTTTTAAACACCTAAAACAACAAGATATCCAACAAATATACCTCATATTGCCTTGATACGTCTCAAGATGAGATGCAACCGACCAAATAAGGTCGTCTGGCCTTTCGCCTTTATTGATGCAGTGGAAAGAAACATAAAAATAAATAATCATAAAAACATGAGTCATAAAATTGAGCACCTAACAAGAGAAACACAAATCAAGGTGGAGGGAACAGTTGCATGGCCAAAGGGGTGTTGGTGCTAAATATAGACATGGAAATGCTGAGTGTCACTCTGAAGTCTCACAAAGACAAAAAAAAAGAGTGGTTGAAGCAAATAACAGGATGGTGCTTGCTTGGATGATGCGCGGGAGTGTTCCCTACTTTTAGGCAAGGCGACCTGCTGATGACGTCTCTGGCTCTTGTTTCCTCACATGGGTGCACGTGTTGCCCTGGTAGTTCAGCTAAAAATGTTCTCCTTGTCTGCCAAACATTACCCGTGATTAACCTTGCTCGTCACTGGAAAAGAGAAGGTCCTATGGAACATCAACATGATGATGCAATGAATAGAGGATGAAAGCAGCTAAACACAGTTCTATTGACTCTAGCAGATCACAGATTGCATTTCAAATGGCGGCCTTTTGTCCAGCCGATCTTTGCCATTACCGCCAGCTTAGGCTTGTTAACACTTGGCATTGTTTCATGCACACATGGACAGCTTGTCACCCCGCTGCCCTCTGCCTTTATCCCTGGCCCCCCGCAGGCCCGAGCCCCTCTGGCTCATAGCGGCACACTCTGATAAGCTTCTGCTTCTCTGGCACCGCACAGGCTCATCTTCTGTTTCCCCCTTTCACCATTCATCTGCATACAGGTGGTCCTCCATTCTTGCACAGGGTGGCACACTTATGCTAAATAGTGCTCCATATGTCCAAATTGAAAACAGGGGTGGCAAACGTACTCTCATTCTGTACTTAAGTATAAAAGTACAGGCTCTGAAATGCACTTTAGTACAAAAGAAAAAAAAAAAAAAAAAAACGCACACAAATAGTTTTCACGCTTATTAAGGTACACAGAGTTTGTATTTATGTCACATGTTGTTGTTCTGTGAACACAAGTGTAGAGCTAAAACGATTACTCGAATAATTCGAGTAACTTGATTTTTAAAAATTGATCAGGGGATTCTCTCCGCCTTGAGGAATCGTTTAATTTTGCCAGCTCTAAGCAAGACGTTTTGCCCGGACTACTTTTAATGCAGCCCAACGCGCTAATGTCACGTGCGTTGAGAAAGAAGGGAGAGGCGATGGATATATTTGATTTCAACCACGCATGAATATAGAGGTGACGACAAAGAAGCAGAAAAATTTGACAGAACACCGGTCGCACGAAGAGGGCAATAAGCAGAGTATAGTGCTCTCCCGGCGGAGGGATGTGAGACAAGCCGCTGGTCGTCGGACGAGTCGACAAGGAGCATGTCAGCCACAAAATGCAAGCCACCTGGGTATAAAACGTGTGCCATGATCCCAGTATTTGACATAATACAAAACACGATGTTTACTCACTTCCTCGTAAGTCCAATGGTCCCACTGTTGTCGCACACTTGTTTTGGCCAGACTCGGGGTGAACAGGAACTTTCTGAAACCCAAAACGCTCACACACCTCTCCCTGGTGCAGCCACAAAAGCCTGCAGCCGTTTGGCTGTCGTGATGCGAAAAATAAACAAATTCATTTGCAAAATAAGCTGAATCCGCAGTCCATCGGCATGCTATAAAGCAATACTGTATTGTGAGATGCTGACCCGGGTGACGTCACATTCTGGAAGTAACTTATTTTCATGGCGCGGGATTCAACAATTTAATATATAAAACGATCGCTTCCATACACATCCAAGCATAAGCGGATTTTAAAGGGGGGCCAGGCCTGCCCTGGTGGCCGAAACGTGTCATTGCATGAAACTGACTTTCCAATATATATAAAAGTTGTAAAGCAATAAAACTGCAACAAAAATGAATGAAATGAAAAAAAAATTTTTTTTTAATAATGGGTCAAAATTACTTTTTGAACAGCTCATGTTACTAGCACCTTAGATGGTCATTTGCTTTGCATATAATTTTCAAAAAAAAAAAAAAAAGAAATTAGCGAAGGGCAATTTTATTTTTCAAATGATTTTTTTTCTTTGATTGGGAAATATATATATATTTTTTGATTGAAGCAACTTTTTTAGGGATTGAATGATTTAGACACAAATGTCTAACCCATAATATGAGCCATAATAAGAAAAATAGCTTTCACATGCATTTTTTTAAGTTCCAAATTTATTTTTGCATTCAAACACATTTTTTTTGTATTGAAGTGACTTTTTTTGATTGAAAATATATATTTTGATTGAAGCATTTTTTTTTCTCTGCCCAGGGGATACCATTTTTGACTGGGGTAACTACATTGGCACGACACCGGCGGGCGTACCATAATGATTGGATGACGATCTTGGCGAAAGGTATTGCCTAAGCACCCTGATTTAGAATTCCCCACAAGAATGATGGGAAACATAAAAACGCTCATTCATTCATTGTCAACTTATTATTATAAATACTCTTGTAAGTTAATTTTATTGCTGACACTGCATTTTGGGGTCATCAGCATGTTGTGCCCCCCCCCCGCCCTAAAAGTCAAACTATGCATCCAAGTGGTCCATTTCATTCCGGAGCATAAAACATGAAATATGGAATAAACATGCTTTTTGGTGTAATACGCACTTTAACGTTACTGTATCTTACTAACGTAATGTTAGCCCTGCGGAGGGCTAGGTTTCTATTAATTAAGACTACTGTCGACGCGTGGCTAACGGGTCTTTCATACAGGCTTTATGAAATCTTTAAAAACACAGCTCTGTAGAGTATTGAGGGTGTACAATAAAACCATAATCAAACTAACTGTCAATTTTAGCTCAATAGTCATTGATGGATAAAAAGCCAGGTAGCACTGGTGCCTAACGTGCTCCAATACAGCAGGTATCATACGTTTATTTTGAACACTGCAAAAACTGCAAAAACTCAAAATCCTATCAGTATTTACAATTAGACTTAAATTTAAAACTTAACTAGAACTTAAAAATTGCTTGACACAAATGAAACACGTGGGAAAAACACCTCACTTTTTAGTGATGTGTATTATCAAAGGTAATGACATTTTTAGGTAAGAAATGAGATTTTTTTTTTTTTTGCACAAGATCTTAAGTTTTTTGAGTGAACACATTGAATTTGTTTTTTTGTTCTAGTCACATCTGTGATGCAATTTGTGGCTGTTTTCAACAATGTACAGTGGGGCAAATAAGTATTTAGTCAACCACCAACTGTGCAAGTTCTCCTACTTGAAAAGATTAGAGAGGCCTGTAATTGTCAACATGGGTAAACCTCAACCATGAGAGACAGAATGTGGAATACCCCCCAGAAAATCACATTGTTCGATTTTTTAAGAATTTGTTTCCAAAATAGAGTGGAAAATAAGTATTTGGTCACCTACAAAAAAGCATGATTTCTGGCTGTCAAAGAGGTCTAACTTCTTCTAACGAGGTCTAACGAGGCTCCACTCGTTACCTGTATTAATGGCACCTGTTTTAATTCATTATCGGTATAAAAGACACCTGTCCACAATCTCATTCAGTCACACTCCAAACCCCACTATGGCCAATACCAAAGAGCTGTCAAAGGACACCAGAGACAAAATTGTAGACCTTCACCAGGCTGGGAAGACTGAATCTCAGGTAAAACGCTTGGTGTAAAGAAATCAACTATGGGAGCAACTAATAGAAAATGGAAGACATACAAGACCACTGATAATCTCCCTCGATCTGGGGCTCCATGCAAGATCTTACCCCGTGGCGTCAAAATGATAACAAGAACGCTGAGCAAAAATCCCAGAACCACACGGGGGGGACGTAGTGAATGACCTACAGAGAGCTGGGACCACAGTAACAAAGGCTACTATCAGTAACACAATGCGCCGCCAGGGACTCAAGTCCTGCACTGCCAGACGTTTCCCCCTGCTGAAGCCAGTACACGTCCAGGCCCGTCTGCGGTTCGCTAGAGAGCATTTGGAAGATCCAGAAGAGGACTGGGGGAATGTGTTATGGTCAGATGAAACCAAAATATGACTTTTTGGTAGAAACACAGGTTCTCGTGTTTGGAGGAGAAAGAATACTGAATTGCATCGGAAGAACACCATACCCACAGTGAAGCATGGGGATGAAAACATCATGCTCTGGGGCTGTTTTTCTGCAAGGGGACCAGGACAACTGATCTGTGTAAAGGAAAGAATAAATGGGGCCATGTATCGAGAGATTTTGAGTGAAAATCTCATTCCATCAGCAAGGGCATTGACGATGAGACGAGGCTGGGTCTTTCAGCATGATAATGATCCCAAACACACAGCCAGGGCAACAAAGGAGTGGCTTCGTAAGAAGTATTTCAAGGTCCTGGAGTGGCCTAGCCGGTCTCCAGATGATCAACCCCATAGAAAATCTGTGGAGGGAGTTGAAAGTACGTGTTGCCCAACAACAGCCCCAAAACATCACTGCTCAAGAGGAGAGCTGCATGGAGGAATGGGCCAAAATACCAGCAACAGTGTGTGAAAAGCTTGTGAAGAGTTACAGAAAACGTTTGGCCTCCGTTATTGCCAACAAAGGGTACATAACAAAGTATTGAGATGAACTTTTGGTATTGACCAAATACAGTACTTATTTTCCACCATGATTTGCAAATAAATTCTTTAAAAATCAAACAATGTGATTTTCTTGTTTTTTTCCCCACATTCTGTCTCTCATGGTTGAGGCTTACGCATGTTGACAATTACAGGCCTCTCTAATATTTTCAAGTGGGAGAACTTGCACAATTAGTGGTTGACTAAATACTTATTTGCCCCACTGTACATCTAAAATAAAAACATTGATTGTCTAAAAATGGTTCAATATTAGGTGAAATGACTTGTTTTCTCATGCAAATTTATCATTGCTCTTTACCTAAAAAAATATTTTATCCGATTTCTCGATTAATCGATGGAATTTTCAGTAGAATATTCTATTACTAAAATATTCAATAGCTGCAGCCCTACACACCTGTAACTCAAAAAACTTTTGTGTCAAATATTTCTTTCTTGAAATGATTGATAGTGTTTTTCCGATAGACCCAACAAATATTTTTGTGTGTGTCAAAATCTGAGTACAGTAACACTGTATTTTTTTGGGTTTTGCACGATTTCTAATTATATATATGTTGCTTAAAGTGTTATAACTGCACAACACAGGTAGTTCACCCGTTTTTGTGTTTCCTTTTACATCATGTGTTAGCATCAAACTAAGCGGACTTTGACAGTAATAAAAAGACAATATTTTTATGTTTTTGTCTTATGTTGAGTTGGACAGTAAACCTCAACTGGAAGTGGCATTAGGCAGCTTGAAGCCTGGTTTAAAGAATTGTTGGCTATCATCCAAATTACTGCTTGACTAAAGTTTCCACTTTTTGCACTGTCGTAATGAGCCTCCAAATCATCTGAGTAGCAGCTCTTATATATTTAAAAACAAAAACATATCTCAAGGCATTTGTCCATAAAAGCACATGTATAAAATTCTACTGAAGCTGAAAATCTCACACACAAACTGTGGTATTTGTGTGTTGATATTGCCTTTACAAGGGCTAGTGGGTTAGGACATCAGCAAAATGGAAACCTGAGCCACCATTGAATATCAGTGGCCCATGGACACCTCAAGTTATGGCTTGCAAAACTTGACCAAAGAAATTCGTAGGTTAGGACTAGGAGTGGGAACCTCTTGGTACCTTACGATACGATACGGTTTGCGATGCAAAGCTCACGATAACAATGATCTGACGATATGGCGATACAACGATTATCGATATATTGCTCAGGAAATCATTCTAGGATATTCTACAAATCACTAATAAACAGAAAAACAAGCTTCTGATGTGAATTGGAATGAGTTTATCACTAGTAGACGTCCAATCCATTTGAACTGGGAGGGTGGCAGCAAATGAACATTCGTTCATGTGCCGCCATCCCTCCCACTTCAAAAGGATTGAACGTCTATGGCCATCAGTGGCAGCCAACGCCAGGCAATGAGGTAATTTTGGGCCATTTAAGGTCATTTACCTGTTGATTTTCAGTTACTTCCTGTTGATTTTGGGGTATTTTATGGGTCACTTCCTGTTTATTTTGAGTTACAGAACAGGAAGTGACCTGGGAATCACCCAAATGAATAGGCAGTGACTCAAACTCAAAAGGAAATGACCCATAAATGCCCTAAAATGAACAGCAAGTGACCAATAAATGTCATGAAAATCGGACAGAATGACTGTGAATGCTCTGGTTTTGAATGAACGAACGTTCCCAGTCCAAATGGATTGGGCGTCGAGCACCGTCAATGCAGCCTTAGAGTTAACTGACACATTATTGTGGTGGAAGATTTTGATAGCAACTTGTTGAATCCTTTTTATTTATTTATTTATTTATTTATTTAAGATATTGACACCTTTTTAAAACGATATCTCGATTCTTGGCAGGAGCCTATAGATAACCTTTTGGGATACAAAGTATCACGATATATCACCATTTCGATATTTTGTCACAGTCCTAGTTAGGACACATGAAACTCAAGGTACCACACATGTAGACCTAGAGGAAAAAAATAATCAGGTACGAATTCGCAATTTTCTACTTTCCATCTCTGTAAATAAACATGATCGGTGTTTTTATTTACATTCAAGCAGTGCTCAACACTGTGTAACATACTGTCACATTTCGATAAAGTTGAAAAGTCTTGCGTCTGTGAGTCGTCAGGGGGTAAATGAGCCCCTCCCCACCAACTGGCTAACACTGTCTCACTATTCAGACCAAAGAAATCATTAACCTGGCTAGTCCACAGACACACTTCGCTCGTTCGCTCCCTCCTCGCCAGTCCTGTCTTCCTTTGTGTCTCCTGGGGACTTCAACACATGCTCATGCATACACACACAGTGGAGGGCACAAAAGCAGTGAAATATTTAACCATGTCTCTCGGCTGTCATTTGTTCTACTGTATCTCCTTCGTCTGCCCTCCTGTCTGTTCTCTCAGCTCATCTGTTGTCTCTTCTGTCGCTCCATCCTTCCCTATTCATCTGTTCACTCAGTAGTCAGAACATACCAAGTACATCTCGCACTGGTTACTTCCACGTTCTAATTGTTTCCTTTCCGGCTCCATTGTTTTATTCAAGCCCGCGTGGACCAGATATCTTCTTTTTCTTGTCTTTTTTCTCCTCTGAAAAACAAGAAAATACCGCAGGCAGTGTATTTGTCAGGAGAAAATCCATTACCCTCTTTCATCCTCCCTTTCTATTGTCCTCTTTATCTTTCTGTGTCTCTCTTGTTCCTTTCCCACCACACATCATCCTTGTCTCAGCCTTATATTCATTACCACAGTGCAAAATATCCCAGATGGACCGACATGAACTCGATGGGGGGGTGGAGTGCGAGTGGCCTACACGGTAGTGCGTGGGCTGCTCATGTACATCTATGCCGAGATGACTACTGTATGAGTGCATATGTTGCCAGGGATATACATCACTTGCGCCGTATGTCAGCAACCCTCAACTCTTCCATGAATCATAATTCTATATGGTTTCTTGACTAATATGTTATGCATTTTGTTAATGACTGATTTACACATGGACTGTCTACTCATCATAACATTAAATGCGATCAAAAGAAAAGTGAAAATGTTCTACATATTTATATGTCACAATTAATGAGCATTACCAGCAATTTTATTTATGTATGCTCCAAGGCTCAATCTGAATAATTTCAATTTAAATAAGATCAACGTTATAAGTGTAACGGGTACACAGAAAGTGTATCCGTTGTAGCACGCGGAAACCTCCCCGCCGATTCCATCAAGTAAGGACGCTAACGGCAGCACTGCTGGCTCGAGCTCATTGGCGCAGTGGTTACCGAACTTGCCTGCCGACTAGTATCGTCGCGGTGCGCGGGTTCGCGCCCCAGCCTAGTCAGAGGTGGGAGCGGAACGCGGGGCGGCACAGAACAGACTTGGGTTACATAAACATTCGGAAAAGAAAGGACTACAGGCACTAGAAGAAAATTATAGACAATACCTAGAATATAAAGTACAAGCTTGAGTCAATTTATGGAAATGTTATATGAATTATGTTGCTATCGCTACTGAATCAAAGATTCTGCAGGCAGGAAATCCTCTGAAAAGAAAATCTTTTGGCCAGTTACCATTTTCCTGAAGTGTCAAATTATGGCCTCCTTTTCTGTATTTCATGTCCAAATTTTGATCTGCAACCCAAACCCTGAAAATATTAATTAAAATAGATACCAGTATTTACCTAGATTGAGTTTTCTTATTTTATTTCCTATTTATTATTATTTATTAATTATTCTATTATTTTATGTCTTGTTTTTTATTCTTTGCACTTTCCGCTAAATGCACAGATAATCAAATCAGTTGATCAGCTTCACCGTAATTCAACATGAGGAAATAAACGATACTGTAATGTTCGGTGACATACATTTTTGCATTCAAAGTTTGTCCTTATTACTACATTGACATCCCTTCTCTGTTGCACTGTCAGTATTAAAATTGCACTTTATTCTTTCCATTTAAGTACTGTATATTTTAACCAGAGGTGGGTAGTAACGTGTTACTTGAGTAATTTTTTGATAAAAATGTACTTCAAAAATAGTTTTACTAAGCTATACTTCTTGATTTTACTTGAGTAGATTTGTGAAGAAAAAACATTACTCTTACTCAGCTACTTTGGCCTACACAAGAGTCGTTACATTTTTCCTCTTTATTCTACGTATTAGATTATTTTTTTGCCAGCGATGCCAAGAGTAGAGATGTGCCTGGTGTGTTACCAGGGTAGCGCTACCGATTTCACCAACGAGACGTCGAAACAATAATCATATTACTCCATTATACCAATCAGACGCAAGCTTGCCGTTCTATCTTCACGCCAGCCTGTTCAATCATGTAGTGTCTTTAAAGCACTGTAAAAAATGAAGACCGCTGCCCTCAACCTGACTCGAAAGCGTGAGTTTTAACCTCTCTCCCATTTTTTATTTGGCACTGATTAACCACGGAAAACCGGAGATATGGTCCTTTCAATTTCAAAATAGCAATTATGAAGGAACTCTTCACTATTCAAACTAGGAATTATTATTTATTTAGCACTCATGCTAATTGAACAAATAATGCTTCAGTTATGTATTTTTGTTTCTCTTCGGAATTCAATGATTTTTACTTATTTGTTTATTTTTTTGTATTCCTTTGGCTTCATGTGGTTATGTAATGGGTTATTGTACAGTATCATTATAACAACAGTCCATATAGATAACTTTATGCTCAGAAAAAAATACTGTTGCTTAAAAAAAAAAAAAAAGTTTTGGCTCCTCTACCAACCTCTGATTGTAAACTAAATGTACCTATATTTCACCTATAGTTCTGTTTTTCAATAACATTGTAGTGACACCAATTCCTTTGTTTGGAACACTTTGTCTAAACATGATATTGCCCCAGAGCTCAAGGCAAGGTCTCGAAAAATGTTTCCTCCAAGTTTGGCCTGGAAGCATTTGACCAGCCTGTAAAGATCCCTGACCTTAGCCGTCTGAGACACCCACGGAATGAAGGGTAACGCAAACTGGTATCCTGACATAATTGCAAAAACATCAGCACCTGACAACATAAATTGCACGTAGGGTTCAGCAAATCCCCGTCAACATAACTGGTCCAAGTTTGTTTGGATGTTGCCCAGCTATGTAGTCATAATTGCTTTACGTCTGAGTGGAATGCATTAATTCACAAGGGTAACAACCCACAACCATGTGAGCTATGCTAACAGTTTCTATGGATAGAAAAGCTCAACATATGGACCAGCCAAGACGTTAAGACATCGTTGCAACAGTTAATGCGCTAATAGTGCAGGCGCCCACACACACGTACACACACACTTGCTAAGGTCACTGTGTTACAGGTGCAGGGACAAAGTGCACGAATGCATGTCATGGATATGGTAGCATTCTTGAAATGCATACACAAATTGCCTGGCCCTTTCCAAATATAGTTTAAAACATCCTCACTTGTTGATTGAATCCCTTTTTACCAGTGGTAGGCGGTAGAGGCCAGAAAGGCCTTCCCTGCTGGCTTAACACTTTCACAAGCACCAACCAACATTTCCAACATAACTTCTTATTTTCATATACAGTACTTTTATTTTGTATGATATTTTCCCCAACAGTATATTCTCTTCACTTGGTGGTATTTCTCTTGGCTGCACTGTTTGTGGTAGGTTGTAACAGTCTCTTTAAAGTGAAAATAAATGACTTCCAAATTTGACACAGCTCAAAAATGTGTTGATAACTGAGCCAAATTCAAATGCTAAGTATGCAAAATGGGGCTTCAAAATATAAAAAAAAAACAAAACAAAAAAAACCAAGCAATTATCTATTGGGCGTTCCCACTAAATACGGTGATACAGCAACTCCACTCTTGATTAAATTCCACTACATTTAGCTGAAAAATAGATGCTTTCTGATGCTTACATATTACTACATTTTTAAGCCACAAAAATCTGGAATATACTGTATCTGCCTCCGCTGCCTTTAGAGGGACTGTCCTGTCATTTTGATGATTTGCATTAATTATGTTTGACATAACTGTTAAATCCGAAACATTTTTTGTCTGGATTTTTGCAAGGATTTTTTTGGTTCTATATTTGAATTAGGCAAAATCACATTAAATGTATTGCTTTCTGGCCTGGCCCTAACACTGTATAAGGCTAAGGACGCCGTTAGTGTCTGTTCCTGGTTCTTCAGCAGTTTTAAAAAATTTTTTTACCAAGAACTAATAACACAATGTCTTAAATATATAGATTCCCTGGATGCTACAATGCATGGTGAATTCATGCAAACTACGGAAATATAAGGAGGTAAAAAAGAAATGGGTCTACCTCATTAAGAAGCGCACACATGGAGTCAACCAAATGCATCCCTGCAGTGAACATTTCACAAAGGATAGTTTAGTAAGCTTCAACCAGAAGCGATGGAGCTTTGCGTGTTATTTTATGCTGGTTAATGGGGCAGTACCGACCTTCTCGACACCTGGGCTTTACCTGGCTGCACCACTGTTGTCGGTTCCCCTGGTCGGTGGTGAAATCTCCTTAACAATCAGAGAAAGTTGACGTTTGTCCTTTTATTTTAAAAAATATTGCTGTGGTCCGCCCGTCTCATCAGACCATAGGACATGATTCCAGTAATCCATCTGCTTTGTTGACATGTCTTCAGCAAACTGTTTGCGGGCTTTCTTGTCTACTGTCTTCAAAACAGGCTTCCTCCTGGGGTGACAGCCATGCACACTCATTTGATGTAGAATGCGGCGTACGGTCTGAGCACTAACAGGCTAACCCCCCCCCACCTCTTCAATCTTTGCAGCATTGCTGACAGCACTCCTGTAACGAGTCACATGACATTTTGGAGGGAAAATGACAAGCAGTACTCAATTTGGACATTTGGGGATGTACGTAGTTTCTAAGGGGTGTACTCACTTTTGTTGCCAGGGGTTTAGATATTAAAGGATATATTTTGAGGGGAAAATGAATTAACTCGATTACATAAGCTGCACACAGACTACTTATCATTGTGTCAAAGTTTCATTTTGTCAGTGTTGTCCCATGAAAAGATATACTTAAATATCTGCAGAAATGTGAGGAGTGTACTCACTTTTGTGATTCACTGTATGAATGTGTGCGCAAATGGTGGTTTGTCTTCTTGTGCCGATTGGTTCGGAACCGATTCAGGGTGTACGCTGCCAACTGCTCATAGTTAGCTGGGATTGTTGCCAGTAGCCCCGTGAGCCTTGTGAGGATAAGCGGCTCGGAAAATGAAGGAATAAATAAATGTTCTCATAAACATTTGAGGGTCATTATAAATGAAATTGAGTGACTCGATAAGCCATCTACCTTAAATATTAAATGGTAACTGCATCATATCTTCATGGGCAATACTGCTCCTGTAGTCACTTGGAGCAGATGGATGCCAAAATATGCATTATCGTACACCATTATTCTCCACGCCGTCGGTGTATATCTGCTGTATATGAGTTTGTTAAGGTTCTCGGTGAGCGGGGGACACAAGCGCAGAGGATGCAGGCAAGGTGGCAGTGGTAACAATAGTTTATTGCATAATACGAAAGCAGTCTGTGTCCAGATATCAGGCGGGCAGTTGGCAAGTGAGCAGGTGAGCTGTCAAGGCAGGCGAGCAATGCAGGATCTGTAAACAAAAATAAGGAGAGCTGAATAGAAGCAATACAATACTTGGATCAAAGTGAACGCTAGAGTCACAAACTCGTGGAGTAGAGTTGTTGATCTGGCGATGATATTAGGGCAAGGACCAGTTTAAGTAGGCTGCTGACGATGATCACCGGGACCTGGTCCCAGGCTAGCCCACCTGTCCAATCCTACAATCAAGACAGTGACACACAAGGAGAAGGGGCCAGGCTTAGGAGACAGGCGCCCTAACAGCGTTTGTCCCGCCTCTAGCAGAAAGCTAGTTTTTTTTTTTTTTTAGAGGAGGGTGAGAGTGAACAAGGTAGCGCCAATGAATGTCGATGACACGTAATGTCCTGAAAAACTGTCATTGGGGAGTTCATACACAATGTTACATGGCCAATTTTTATCATCGGACAAGAAGTTGATATGTGGCAAAAGGATGTGCTGTTATATTGCATATTTGAATAGGTTTAATGCTTTCTATAACTGAAGTGTTATAACGGTGGTCTTAAGGTTGCATTAGGTCATATAAAGTCACACTCAAAGCTCAGATACCAAATTTACCGTTAGTCATCGCACTTTAACAAGTTTCCAACTAACTTGTCATCAAGAAGTCTTTCTAAAATTGTGCATCTGTGCTTTCAAGTTTATTGTCCCTTTGAGTTTTTGTCTTTTCTTTCATTCTTTTTTATTTATTTATTTATTTTTTAATTCAACGCCTCCTGTTCTTTATTTTTTTGTCCTCATTTTCTGGCATAGACACGCTCATTGTGTAACTGTGCAAATGCCTAATTCTCAATTTTAGTCTAGCACTCTACATGTCAGGGGCTGTCCTTGTTCCACTTCTACTCTCACGCACCATATGGACAAGAAAACCCAATCAGTCTCTTTTATAGTCATCACTACCTGCATTCTTCAAGCTTGTTGAGAAGAAATTGTAGGTGCCACTAGAATGAAACCTGTATGCGCAATTACAGACAACAACTAATCCAACTAGCCGATTCCACCCACGCTCAACCTCTTACCCACACACCTACGATTATTATGCTCACTTATACAACAATTCAAATGTTGCAATTGCTTTGAAAAACGATCAACACTGTATAAAATAAAGATGAAATCTTACTTATACAAGCTTGATGGGCGAACAAGAGAATGGAAACAATATGAACCTGTTGTTTTACGTACACATTTTGTTATGATAGCACTGATTCTTACAAAAGTTTGTGTTATCCAAAAGATGGTTACTACAGTGATTTCAGTCTCCTCGGTAACATCAGTAACATCAGCAATGTTATTGAGCAACCAAACAAAAGCTCTTAATAGATTTTCCAAGCTTGTAATAGCTTGCATTTTCCATTCCTAAAATTGATTCTCCATATCTGATTCAAAGGTTTTTGATCACCACTCTTTACGCTGCATGCTAGACTCATTTGAAGAAGTGGCTCAAAATATCACCCAAGCAATTCATTTTTTGATCATTGTCTGAGGTATTAATGTTACAAAATCTCTTTATTAGTAAAGGCAGTTATTTTAATGTCCACATAAATCAAAGCATCTGTTCTCAACAACCAAAGTGGTATGAAAAAGTATCTGAACCTTTTGGAATTTCTCTCATTTCTGCATAAAATCACCATCAAATATGATCTTATCTTTGTCAAAATCACACAGATGAAAATACAGTGTCTGCTTTAACTAAAACCACCCAAACATTTATAGATTTTCATATTTTAATGAAGATAGCATCCAAACAATGACAGAAGGGGGAAAAATAAGTAAGTGAACCCACTGCCTAAGGAGACTTTAAGAGCAATTGAAACCAATTTTTACCAAAAATTTTAAGTCAGGTGTATGCCCAATCACTGATGAGTGGTCTAAAGCTGTCCTGCCCACTATAAAACACACACCTGGTAAGAAATGTCTTAATGAGAAGCATTGTCTGATGTGCATTATGGCTCGGTCAAAAGAACTCTCTGAAGACGTGCGATCAAGGATTGTTGATTTGTATAAAGCTGGGAAAGAATACAAAACCATCTCTAAAAGTCTGGATGTTCATCAATTGATGGTCAGAGAAGTTGTCTACAAATGGAGAGTTAGGCACTGTTGCTTCTCTCCCAAGGAGTGGCTGTTCACCAAAGATGACGACAAGAGTTCAGTGCAGAATATTCAGAGCGGTAAAAAAAGAAACCCTAGAGTATCTGCTAAAGACTTACGGAAATCACTGGCGCAGTCCAATATCTCTGTGCACACATCAACTATATGTAAAACTATTGCCAAGAATGGGGTTCATGAGAGGACTCCGCAGAAGAAGTCACTATTGTCTAAAAAAAAAAAAACATTGTTGCTCCTTTAATGTTCCCAAAAAGGTACTTGGACACTCAACAGATGTTTTGGCAAAATATTTTGTGGACTGATGAAACCAAAGTTGAATTGTTTGGGAGTAACACAAAACCTCATGTGTGGAGGAAAAATTGAACAGCTCACCTACATCAACACCTCATCTCCTCTGTGAAGCATGGTGGAGGGAGCATCAGGATTTGGGGCTGTTTTGCTGCCTCAAGGCCTGGACAACTTACTTGCAATCATAATGGAAGAATAAATTCAAAAGTTTATCAGGATGTTTTGCAGGAAAGCCTGAGGCTATCAGACAGTTGAAGTTCAAAAGAGGATGGATGCTGCAACAAGACGATGAGCCAAAACACAGAGGTAAATAAACCTCAGAATGGTTTCAGAAGAACAAAATACGTGTTCTGAAGTGGCCAAGTCAAAGTCCAGACTTGAACCCCATTCAGATGCTGTGGCATGACCTAAAGACAGCGATTCATGCTAGACATCCCATGAATCTGACTGAACTACAGCGGTTCTGTAGAGAAGAATGGGCCAACATTAGTCCTGATGTGTGCCAGACTGATCTGCAGCTACAGGAAGCGTCTGGTTGAAGTTATTGCTGCCAAAGGGGGGGCCCATAAAATATTAAATGTGATGGTTCACTTACTTATTTTTCCCTCTACTGTCATTGTTTGCATACTATTATTTGGTTAAAGCAGACACAGTTTTTTCATCTGTGTGACTTTGACAAAGATCACATTTGATGGTGATTTTATCCAGAAATGCAAGAAATTCCAAAAGGTTCAGATACTTTTTCATACCACTGTAACTGGGTATTCATATTTTACACGCTAAATTAATTTTAACTGTCTACATCCAAGGCAGGTTACCTTCAGACATGATACATTTCCTGTATTTTTCCACAGCTGTTTGACTGTTAAGAAAGTGACTGTGACTGTACATAAAGGCTTTTTTTTTTTTTTAGAGTAAGACAGCGTTTGACCCTTGGAAGGAAATTTCCATTATTTCAAATGAGGAAAAATGGTGTCAAAATCCAAACAAATACGACCGGCAGCAAGAATGGTCTATACTCTGTTTGGTGATCATGCTTCGACACGACTGACATTTCTCGGGGCATTTGAGGGGTTTGTGGTGATATAACTGGAAGAAAAAAACTATCCATTTACAAAATTTAACATGGAGTAATGCTTAGCTTTTCCCATCATTTGTGTAACCTCTCAGGAAAACAAAACACACAGTTGCAAGCTCCTTGAATAGTTTATAGTGCAGATGGACAGTGAGTTCAACTTGTTCCATTGGGATATCCCACACCTGATCATCTGAGGGTCATCCACACATACTAAGAGGCATACTTGACTGGAGTGATTTATTGACAGACATCCACTAAAATGATCTAAGTGTCCTAAGCAGGCAGAGGCCAGTGCATCCACTTGGCTGATGACAGCTGGTGATGGCCTGGTGGAAGGTCACATTTGGAGTTAAAACAGACAGAGGGAGAAAGTTCGAGAGGGTGGTCTCATGTTGAGCTCAAAACTGCTCACAGATGGCGTCCTCTACAACAGTGAATTGTTGGGCTCAATTACATTGATTGATTCAGACACACACCCAGGCATTTTCAAAGAGGCTTTGGGGTAGGGAATGATTTTTTAAAGAAAAGTCTTTTGGAGACAATGTGAGGGAGGTCCTCATCTACTCATTCAAACAGAATGTTCTTACTCTACCATGTGATGTGGTACCTTGGACTGTCAGCGTACGAGTGAGTGCACAACCGCTGTGTATTGGCCGTGTGCCGAGTGCTACACCCTCAAAAATAAATATGGCATTTTGTGCGATTTCCCTAGATTATAACTGAAAATGTCAAAGAATGGAAGAATGGAAATGACGAATGAAATAAAAATTGGGTGTGGTTGAGAAGGTTGGCTAGGATTGAAACCACATGCAGGCAACACCATGCCAAAACTTCTTCTCAGACATGTCTGCGGCATGAAACCATTATCATCTTTTAGTACTCATTTGACTTATTTTCTCTTGAGATCTTTTTTTGTGTATGGTATTTTCTGGTTGACAACATTCATTCAGTGGAAGTACATAACATAACACAACCTTTGAGATGGTCAAGCTAATGTGGATACACTTGAAGGTCAAGTCAAAGGGTTAAACAAAGACAAAGCTAAAAGCAGGTTTAGTTGGCTCCTCAAAAAACCCCAACAACTTCTTGTCCAATTATAGCCAATCACATTACAGACAGGCAGGTGGGCCTACGTTCGGTTTTAACAAGCTCATGAGAAAAGACTGTAAGAACCCAAGCGTGACTGGTCATGGGACCATCCAATATTTTGTCATCTATCCGCAGGGGAAAAGAGTAATAAAGTGAACCTGTTGACAGGGAAGATTTCATGGTTTTGTGAGTGCTTTCCAACCCGTCAACAGTCAGTTAGAGCGGAAAGCCTATCATTGGGTGTTATTCTTAAATGGGATGACGCCAGTTGCTTTTTAGTGTGAATGACAACAGAGTGGTGTACTGTACATAAAGTATTGGCCTAAATCAGTCAATAACACATGGCAGAAAAGGAAATAATGACTAGTAGTGAATATATGAGAGAATGGAATAATTAATGTTCAGTTTGGAACATCTTCATATCTTATGAATGTGCAATGAATACATTTCAATTATATTATTTAGCGCTCTGGATGGTTTGATACATGGATCCAGAAAGTGTCATTTTCAACAAGCGTCACCATTGCTCAGAGCAAGATATTACTGTTTATTTCCACTCTCGCCTTACGAAAATAGGATTTAAAAATCACTGAGAACTGCGGGTGGCTTTAGTACTCAAATAATCCACCGCACAGCACCGATATGGATTTTTAGTGTCAACTTTTCAAATGAATTCCATCCGCCTCCGCTCATCCACCGCACATTTTTGTTAGTATAAAAATTGGAGGAAATAAAATATAGCCAGCTTGAAATTTCATTAAAGCAACCTTGGAGGGTGGCATGGATGTGAAATTAATCGGTAAACCTCCAGGGTGAAGAAAAGCCCTGGAGTCAAGCAATCTCAAGGTTGTAATGTCCTGCGTTGGACTTATGTTTGCCAATAAGCAAGTAAATAGGAAACTAAGAGATCCCCCTGAGAAGTTAGTTGTGAATTTTTCATAGTATTCAAAAAGAGAGCATGCGCAATGCACTGTATGGTCAGAGGGAAAGTAAAGTCTTTTCTTTTCTGTTGTAGTTTCAATTTTCTCTGCATGGTAAATTGCACATTTTCACTGTGGCTAGCTTGCTGCGGTGTGGACACCACCCTCTTATTCTTGGGGCTGTCGTTTTCTATCGCACTTTTTCCGGCCTCCACACCAGCACGACCACACTGGAAATAATTGCCCTGGGGACTCAGTCGTTGGTTCAATTCCCACTTCAGCTTCTGCAAAGAAGCATGGAAGAGAGATGGGCCCATACGAGCAATAGGTCAGCTCTGACATTTCTAATTACAGAGCGAAGAGAAGCCGGTTAATGCACTGTGCTTCAGACAGGCTACTATAATTACAACCAGGCTGGCATAGACGGGCCCTGTCTATAGGTGCTAAACCCCCTGGGGTTCTCATTAGAGGGCACGGGCTAATGAGTGCACCACACACACTCGCAGTGCGCTTTTACTGCATTCTGGGTCCCTTAATTTCCCACTTGTGCCTCCAGTGACACACAGAGATGCATACATTCCCAAAGAGGTGTGATGTTAAACATTATGAATGGGACCTGGGAAAGAGCCAATTAAGGGTGTGTGATTTTTTAATTATGTCATATATTTTACAATGTCCACAGGGGAAGCAGGAAATTTGAAAAGAAAGACATTAAATGGTGGGAATTGTCATGACAGCCACTGTTGCAAGGTGGGAAAGACGGAGGAAGACAGGAGAGAGGGGAAAGGGTAACTTGATAGCTGTTAAATTTATTTTGGAAGGTCCCAGAAACAGCTCAGCGTTACCAAGCAGATTATCAAGGCAAAGGAGAAGACTAGAAGAAGAGAAAAATACCAACATTTCATGAGAATATTATTTTATATTCATAAATGAATGACTACAATATTTACAAGCTGGTCAAAAAGTCCAGTTATATATCACATTGAGAAGATTTGAGTGAAACACATGCACTCAAACTTGTGGAAGTTGTTGGTCTCTGAGGATTGGGTGGTGTACGCGTTTAGGCGGGGTGCATGAGTAAACACTTTGGGGTTTAGCCAAGAGCTGTTCTGCCTCTCGCTTATTTAGGCTGGCTGTAACAGATAGTGGTCAATTTACAGAGAGCACATGCAACCTTTTATCAGACGTCACCTCAATTGTTCGTGCCTGACCCTCTGGAGATCAGACCAGATAAATGCATAAACGCGTCAAAGTTGCCGTGTAATGCTCTGACCTACATGCTATTAAATGACCATGGTTTCAGACATCCAACAGTAGGCTAAGCCATGCTTAACAGCAACCGCACAAACAACTATTGCAGTTTAAAGCACCGTTGTTCTTTGTCATAAGATGTGGGATAATACATGAGCCTTTTGTTGTGAGAATTAATGGCAACAGTAGTATTTAGGGCCTTAATTAAAAAAAAAAAATCCATTTTGAAATGCACACATAATAAAAATACAATTTAAGATTTTACTGAATTTAGTTGTTTTAATTGCAAGGACTCCTGCAATCAAGATGATTTCTTTACAGAAAAAAAAATAAAAATAAATAATAAATAAATAAACAGAAAAATAAAAACAAAGAAAAACCACACATACACACGCACACCAAAAAAACCCTCTGAAACCTCCAAATGCCTTCATTTTTTCTTGTTTCTGTCAAGGCTGAGTGGAGGAGAGATGAGAGAGCAGTGAGTTTAGGTTACCATAGCAACTACAGACGCAGTTGTGAATTTCACAGGAGGTACAACCGGTGTGTTTTCTCCTCCCTCGGGGGCCACATTCATAACCTATGTCTGTGAATTCATTATTATGAGCTACAGTTACACGTGGAAGCGTACGTGCGTTCTGTCATTAAGAGCTCTGTGAGGACCATTAGGTACATGTGTTTGTATCATGTGAACAGGCAGGTTGTGGGAACAAGAGAGGGAGTGTATGCATCATTGTACTTGTTATCATAACTCAATAAAACTTTTATTATCTGACAAGTGTAGGGACAAAGTTCATGGGGTAGACTTTGGAAGGTTGAGTTGTTTTGTCCTGACACACAAAAGCACCCAAAAGTGTTTGCTTCACTCTATACCTGCAAGACGCTGTTAAAGTCTATGTAAGAATACTATTGTTTGTGCATTAGTTAAAAAGTGGCTGTATTGCCTGCAGTGCCTGCACAGTATTTGATGGTACAAACCCATTTGCAGGATTTAAAAAACAACTGAAGCAAATGGTAAACTAATAAGTGCCAAATAGTTAAGTACCAAATTCATCAAAGACACTTAATGGCCCATGACCACAAGTGAGAGTGGATAATTCTATTGTCTACAGTATATGTGCCCATGGGCCCTAATTAGGGCCGTCAATATACAGTAGTATGAAAAAGTAACTGAACCTTTTGGAATTCCTCACATTTCTGCACTAAATCACCATCAAATGTGATCTAATCTTTGTCAAAATCACACGGATGAAAAAACAGTGTCTGCTTTAACTAAAACTACCAAAACATTTATAGGTTTTCATATTTTAAACAGGCAATGCTGTTTATAACACAGGAGACATCTGGGTTGTGTAGAAGAAGTATCTTCAACTGTTTATTGTCCAAAATGCCCCCACGGATCGTGCTTTGTAACATAAACTGAGAGGGAGATAAGAATATGTTTAAAATGCTAATATAAAGTTGTATACTACACACTTCAACTATGATAGAATGCTAATGAAGAAAAGAAAAAACATCTGTGCATCATTGCAGCCTCAGGGTGAGCTGATGCTGAGCAGGAAGTCTGCTGTAACACATTATTCATGAAGTAAATCAACCAAACAAATGCAGTGGAACGTTTAAAATCATAGAAAGCTGGAAATATAGCCCACTAAAGACGCACATAGCACAAGTTCAACCAACATTATGCATAATCTCGAAAGGATTTTCTCCCCGTATTGCTAAGCTACATAGATATATCCATCTTCAAAAAGAAACAAGTGTGTTTATTAGTCAGATGAATACTGTATATTCACCTTGACTCTGGAAAGAAAACAACTGTGTTTTCAAGTCCATACTTACTTGAAATACAAGAAAAATTATTTCATAATATAGCGGTAGTTATGGTTTGGCTGCACAGCGAGGTATTTCTCAGGTGTAGGGTTCAAATGTGTGTAGTATGCATGTTTTCCCTGTATGGCACTTGGGTAGATTTTGTTTGGATACACGTACCCTTTCAGCATGGATAAGTACCAAATTCATCAAAGACACTTAATGGCCCATGACCACAAGTGAGAGTGGATGATTCTATTGTCTACAGTATATGTGCCCATGGGCCCTAATTAGGACAGTCAATATACAGTAGTATGAAAAAGTAACTGAACCTTTTGGAATTTCTCACATTTCTGCACAAAATCACCATCAAATGTGATCTGATCTTTGTCAAAATCACACAGATGAAAAAACAGTATCTGCTTTAACTACAACTACCAAAACATTTATAGGTTTTCATATTTTAATGAGGATAGTATGCAAACAATGACAGAAGGGGGAAAAATAAGGGTTGTGAACTATCCCATTTAGTATTTTGTGGCCCCCTCCTTTGGCATCAATAACTTCAACCAGACGCTTCCTGTAGCTGCAGATCAGTCTGGCAAATCGATCAGGACTAATCTTGGCCCATTTTTCTCTACAAAACTGCTGTAGTTCAGTCAGATTCCTAGGATGTCTGGCATGAATCTCTGTCTTTAGGTCATACCACAGCATCTCAATAGGGTTCAAGTCTAGACTTTGACTTGGCCACTCCAGAACGTGTATTTTGTTCTTCTGAAGTTGATTTACTTCTGTGTTTTGGAACATTGTTTTGTTGCAGCATCCATCCTCTTTATAGCTTCAACTGTCTGACAGACAGCCTCAGGTTTTCCTGCAACACATCCTGATAAATTTTTGAATTCATTCTTCCATTAATGATTGCAAGTTGTCCAGGCCCTGAGGCAGCTAAACGGCCCCAAATCATGATGCTCCCTCCACCATGCTTCACGGTGAGGATGAGGTGTGGATGTTGGTGAGCTGATCCAATTTTCCTCCACACATGACGTGTATTAATCCAAAACAATTCAACTTTGGTTTCATCATTCCACAAAATATTTTGCCAAAACTTCTGTGGAGTGTCCAAGTGCCTTTTTGCGAACAGTAAACAAGCAAAAATGTTTTTTTTCAGACAGCAGTGGCTTCCTCTGTGGAGTCCTCCCATGAACACCATTCTTGGGCATAGTCTTACATTTAGTTGATGTGTGTACAGAGATATTGGAAAGTGCCACTCATTTCTGTAGGTCTGTAGCAGACACTTTTGGGTTCTTTTTTACCTCTCTGAATATTCTGCACTGAACTCTTGTCGTCATCTTTGGTGGACAGCCACTCCTTGGGAGAGAAGCAACAGTGCCTAACTCTCCATTTGTAGACAACTTCTCTGACCGTCAATTGATGAACATCCAGACTTTTAGAGATGGTTTTGTATCCTTTCGCAGCTTTCTACAAATCAACAATCCTTGATCGCAGGTCTTCATACAGCTCTTTTGACCGAGCCGTGATGCATCAGACAGTGCCTCTCATCAAGACATTTTTTTTTTTACCGGTTGTGTGTTTTATAGTGGGCAGGGCAGTTTTAAACCACTCATCAGTTATTGGGCACACACCTGACTTAAAATGTTTGGTTAAAAAATTTCAAAAAGTTTCAATTACTCTTTAAGTCTCTTTAGGCAGAGGGTTCACTTACTTATTTCCCCCCCTTCTATCATTGTTTGCGTGCTATCCTCATTAAAATATGAAAACCTACAAAAGTTCCGTTGGTTTTAGTTAAAGCAGACACTGTATTTTCATCTGTATGATTTTGACAAAGATTAGATCACATTTGATGGTAATTTTATACAGAAATGTGAGAAAAATTCTGCAATACTGATTAATGAGGTCAGACAGCACGTATTGTTTTTGTTGTACGTGTTAAATGTCAGCACTTCCTTGCTGTGTGGTCACTAGAACAATCTTTGCGGCACATTAAAATAATCAGATGTTGTTTATTTCGAGATATGATGTTCTAAAGTTCCATTATAAAAACTAGGAGCAAAACAACAACAGTCATTTCTTCATGCTGCTTTAAGACGCTCCTATGCGCAACAGGCAGACAGTTTATGTTCACTAACAATCTAATGAGGTGTAGTAAAAGAGTTGTATACAAAAGATAAAAGTAATGTTCACTTTGATTGATGTTACAAGTATTGCATTGTACAAGCCTGTTCATAAACATAAAGTGCAATTTTTGATATTTTTTTTTTTTTGCCTAAATTTCTACCCAAATATGATTTAAACTACTGAATAAAAGTGAATCAGTTATGGAACTTGTCCAGGTAGTCCCCCCTGGGTTACGACGTACTCGACTTACAAGATTTTGACTTTATGACGCCGTCTTGTCCGCCATTTTGTCTCCAGTCTTTTTTTAAGTTGCACAAACAGTACTTAATTGTACCTCTTTTTTTTTTTTTTTTTTTTTTTTTTTTTACATTACTTTATGAACATGACTTGTTCTGTCCTCACTAAACGTGAAATTGTTTAGCTTAACAGACAGCAAACAAAGCAATTGTGCTTTTTGAAGCTTTTTACTTCCTTCACTTATGACAATTTGCAAAGCTTTAACACACATATGTTCAAAACGACACGGATTTTAACAATAAAACACTCAACACAAAATGATTGTCCATCTAGTATGATTAATATGTAAATTTAGTACATTAAATTAGCCTAATTTGCATCACAATAGTACGCTATCTTAAATGCTATGAATACTAACATATTTACTCTTATCACAGCAAATCACTCACGCGTCACCCCACAAACTTTAGCTAAAAAATGATTACAAATGCATACATAAACATCTACAGTATTAGCTGAAGGTGGGCCAAACCAGAGCACAGCTATCCTTTACCCATGTGAGACGTCTGAGTGCTCCTGTAAGGAAGCATTATTGAACGACAGTCCGGCCAGACCCAACGCTGTCACCAGAGGGCAGTGTCTCCTCCACTATTAAACAAAATACAATACTTTTGGACTTTTTGGATAGTTATTTTTGAATCTTTAAAGGGTTAATTCAGATTTACGTGGAAATTCGGGTTATGTCGCCAGTGTAGGAACGGAACTCGTTCATAACCCATACCTGAAATCAGAAAAGTAAGAAACACTGAAATGTGATGTGACAGCAGTTTTAAGAAATATTTTCATATAACCCTTTCCACATTAGCGCTTATTGGTTCATGATAGATTAAATCTCAATATAGTATTCCACATGGAAAGAATGGCATTCGTCTCTGATCGCTTTGCCATTTAATGTATTAAAAGAATAAATTGATTAAATATACCATAAAAATATACTGTATATATGAAAAATGCACTTCAAAGTATCTGGCTCAACCAGTTTTCAAAGAATGTAATGAATATATGTGCACTTGTTGTGTAAGGTACAATATTAATGTAATTACAATGTTAGTCACATCCACACTTGCTAGCAATGCTTTGAGCAAGTATTTGTGGATGATGTACACCTTCATTAATTGTTGATCGAGCTTAGTTTGCATTTAAAATAAATATTTTCACACAGAAACATTCAACCTTATATACTCTTTTGGATCCCATCAACACTGCTGAAATTCTTTATTGAACGCAACTCGCAATGTAACAGTAGGACTGTTGCATTCGTTGAACAGTTGGATTAACTGTAAATCGATTACTCATGCCTGAAGAATCAGGACAAAAACAGTGGTATGAAAAAGTTTGGGCATATTCAGGATTCATAAACCTTCACATGCCAATGTATGCTTACAGATGTTTCCCATTGATGTATACGGTGTCATGCAAGAGTTAGAAAAATCTTGGTACAACCAAACCTTTTTCATGCCACAGTAATAGTAAGGCTACTTACTTACTTGCGATGATGTTACTACATGCACACCACTTTAAATAAGATTTATATAAACGTACTAATTCATAAAAGTATATATAAAAGCATAAAAATACAAGTACCAGCAGTCAAAAGTTTTAAGACAATTCATTCAACTTATTGGTTTAAGTGTCTTAAAACTTTTGACTGTAGGTGTACAGTACGTTAAAGGGATGATACAGAGTTTGTCACCTTTTTAGTTGCGACTGCCACCTCCAGCCTAAAGAATAACTGCACCTCGTGCACGGTGCACGTGCGTGTACGAGCGCGAACAAAGCAACGAGTGTTTGGCCCATCAAATCAGCTCCAAAAACAGTTAGTAGCAAGTTTTATGTGGGTTACAAAAGTGTTTTTGCCAAGAGGAGACTAGAGAGAGGCTGGGAGAAACAGCGCGTGGATGTGCACAGGCGCCTGTTTGCTCAGAGTGGTCGATCCGAATCCTCTCAGTTGCAGGAATGGCTTTTTGGGGCAATCTCAGCTAAAATACCAGGACTTCATGTATGTATCAAGACATTGGTGGAGCATACATGGAGTAAAAAAAAAAAAAAAAAAAAATTAAATTAACTCCCGTAGTCTTTTTAAGTTAAGCGTTTTTAGAACACGAAGACCTATGGTTAAAATACTTGGAACCTGAAAAAAACACTTTTGGATTCTGCATCCAAAATTTAGAATTAAAACTTTCAGACCTAAAACAAGAAAATTGTGTTATAGATGCTATGCTGGAAAAGTTCAAACCTAAAAGTTCAGAACTAATCATTAAAAAAAAAAAAAAAAAAAAAAAAATTAAATTAACTCTAAAAATCCCGTATAGTCTTTTTAAGTAAAGCGTTTTTTACAACACAAAGAACTATGGTTCAACAACTTGGACCCTGGAAAAGAACTTACCTAAAACAAGACCTAAAACAAGAAAATTGTGTTATTGATGCTATGCTGGAAAAGTTCAGAACTAATCTACTTTAAGTGACATCCAGCAGGGGTGCCCAAGTCCGGTCCTTGAGAGCCCCTATCCAGCTTGTTTTCCATGTCTGCCTCCTCCAACACACCTGAATCAAATAATGAAGATCGTTGTCAGGCTCCTGCAAAGCTTGCTGATGAGCTGATCTTTTGATTCAGGTGTGTTAAAGGAGGGAGACGTGGAAAACAAGCTGGATAGGGGCTCTCGGGGACTGGACTTGGGCACCCCTGACTTACAGTATTTACGAGGGATGAGCAACAATATGAAGCAAGCAAATTGCGATACAAAAGAATCAAATTACCAATAATGTTTATTTTAATCCTAATCCCAAATCATCAGAAAATTGCAAAAGAGATTAAAAAAAAGAGACAGGAGACTGCATGGACTTCGAACAAACAAACAAACAAACAAACAAACAAACAATCAGACTATTGCGATGCACTTCCCACATGAAGTCATCGAGTGCTCGTAAAGCATACACCTCAGAGTTTTTGGTATTTTGCGTTGATATTTTCTTATCAAACTGTAAACAATATGACATCATGAGTGTGCGTAATCAAGTTCTGGTCACTGATACTGCACATTACTGTAGACTCATCGAGAAACTCTACACTTGTTTACCTCACTACCTGCTCTTTGCCTCATTGTCTGACTCATGCATAAGTGTGCTTCTGCTGTGTGGGCCCGTATGTGACGGCGCGCTGCGGTCAGCGTTATTCCGGGTGCAGAAACGTGAAGCCTTTGTGAAATGAGAGTATAGTATCGCTGCTTAAACTGACACTTCTCAAAGCCTGCTAATTGCTGCCTGTCCGTGCTGGTTGGCTTTCTTTTACTGGAACTTTTCATTTGACATGATGTACGCCAGTCTCGTAACATATTCAGGAAGCAAAATACTTTTAGTGGAAACTGCCTTTCTGAACTGCACATTTTTATTATAATAACTCTTCTTTCAATAAAAGAATGAGTGATTGATGCATCAAGTTGTTATTGCAGGGAAGCGCAAACGTCACTTGGTCTTTTGGCAGTTTGAATACACTGTATAATTGCAAGTAAAAGAAACCATAGTGGCTTATCTCTCACATCTAGGTCAGAAGCGAAGAAAGCCAGAGCCTGTTGTTTTTCCCGCCATCCTCTATCATTTCAGACTCCCATCAATCATCCTATCTCCTTTTGACCTGCCTCCTTGTCATACTTCGTACCACAGCGTCTCTGTGTCTGTCAGGACCGTTTCTGGTTGTTTGTGGAGCCAAACACTATTATGTTTGTTTCCAAAGGGAAACAATTAGACCAGTGTGTGAGCATGAGTGATGGGTGTGTATGTTGCAGTGCCAACTTACTGCCACCATTTCTTATTTGTGTTCGTCTATAGTTTTATATTGCAGATTTTTCACCAATGTGGGGGCCAGATTGAAATATCTGTGTGATAAACGTGACCCTCATTTACAATTGATATACTGGTTTTCCTTTGTTGACCCTTTTTATACGAGCAAAAATGCTTCACCTATTACTGGCACTTTATCTGCAGATTTAATTGACATGTAGGGTAAGACATGAAAGTTGGATTCCACACTTTAAGACTTGAGACCCATAATGAATGTGTATTTTAACCTTTTTCTGATATGAATCAAACTTTTTGCCCAAAGAACTGTCAAAAACACCTTAACATCTTAAACTCGATGTTACAAATCAGGTTTGGTAAGTTGTTTAGCCAGTTTTAAGATTTCTTTACTAGTCCGCTTTCAGGACTAAGGAACACTTTTCTAATGTCACAGTTACTGGAAAACATTCACTGTATCAAACCAATTACAGTCATTCGAAAATTGATGCCTCATATTGCCAACTCATTATGAAAAAATAAGATAGAATAAAACTGGACAATGTAATATACAGTATGTTTTCACATTATTTTAGTCAGATTTCATATCAAATTTGTTGGTTTGGATATACTGATGAATATAACAAATAAAAAGTAGAAACGAATCATAGATGAGCAGCCTCATTTTTTCTGTTAAACTTTGTATATGTCATGATCCGCTGCTGGTTAGATTTTGTTTGTTTCAGAGCCAGCTGTGGGAGCCTTCGTGACGTCACACCGGCAGCGAGTTCCAGCTAATCAACACTAATATATAAACGGTAGCGAACCAACACAACGGTGCCGAGAGATTAGTTTGCTGGTCGCCATTCGAACATACTGTTTTCGAGCCGCTCTGTATTTGTCATCTAGTTCGTCAGATGTCTTAGCTTTGTGATCCTCTACCTTGTGCAGGTATCAAGTGTATTTTTGTTTGTCTTTTTGGCTATCTGCCCTTTGCTAAGTTTTCGCGTTTTTTGATCCCCGTCGACCTATATGTCACGGACCCCTTTCGTTAGTCCCCTTTTTCCGCGTTCGCGAGTTTGTTTTGATTGTGATTAATAAATCCCCGAATGCTTCCCTTCTGTTGTCTGTTTTTGGGTCCAATCGTGTTCTCCGCATTCGCGGACTCTAACAGTATATTTACTTTTTATATTTATATTGTGTTCATATGTGTGCTAGAATATCATTGTTATTTCCGTGTTTTTGGGGAGTATTTCACGGCTTAAAAACAGAACAATTTTTCACTCTTGCTGCATACTGTATTTTCGTTTTTATGCCTGTATTTTGTTCATTGCTACAGCAATGGCTTGGAGGAGTATCTTACTGCTTCACGACAAAAACGGTGTACTTGTTACATACAGTGATCCCTCGTTACTTCGTGCTTCAAACTTTGCGCCCTCAGTCCATCACGGATTTTTAAAAAAATCAATCAATAAATAAATAAATACAGATGAGCTGTCCCGATCTCATCATGTAGTCTCACTCTGCCTCCTGCTGCTTTTCTTGGTCTTGCAGTGCAATGGAGTTGCTTATTGAAGTTACCAATGATTGACAGACGTTAAGGTTTGATCTTGGCAGAGATGCTTGGAAGCTGAAACTTCAAAGCGCCTCATGCGTCCATCATTGTTTAGCTCGTTAAATATTTGCTGTAGCAACTCATTGTGTGTAAGTGAGCAGCTTGAGAGGATTTGAGTGGACTCACTCAATGAAGCATTTAATAAAGACAAGAATTTTACTACGTTACTCTTGCTTGAAAATAATTCGGTGGGAGAGTAACATTTTTAATACTTATACTGTAATTATTACATCTGAAGTGCTTAAAAAGCATTTATTAAAATATATACATTCAAAGATCAAAGTTGTTGTTGTTTTTTAATTATACTGTGGGGAAAAAAAGTGAAAAGTCAGTCTTAATCCCATAAAATATTTTGGGAGCTACTTCACGGTTTTTCACTTATTGCTGCGGGTTCTGGTCCCCATTAACCGCGAAAAACGAGGTAACACTGTATTTTCTTTTTATGCTTGTATTTTGTCAACATGGAACACATCTAAGTTTAATAAGTGGATAAAAGGCTTGTATTAACAAGTGAGGGGTAAGAAAGGGCAAGGGCAAGGGCAAATTTATTGTATAGCACAGTTCAACACAAGGCAATTGAAAGTGCTTTACAACACATGAAGATCCACGATCAGAGATAAAATGATTCATAAAAATCACATTAAATCAAAAGAAAGTCAAAATGAAGACAATAGAAACTGGAAATGGTATTATGAAAGGATAGAAATCAAGATTAAAATGGAAAACCACATCATTGATAGATGAAAACAGAATACAAAAACTCTAGGAAGGAGCGTAATGCAAAATAGCAGAAAAGATGCTGTTTGGCTGGCATGAGGACCAAGCAGGAATGAAAAGTAAAATCACTGGAAAATCAAGCAAAACACGTGTTTGGACAAAATACGGCATAGAATGTATAGCTGTCTGTTTTCAAACGTAGAGAGAAACACACAGGTAAAGTACATTGATACCTAAAAAATATATACTGTGTATATATACTTACGTATAGTGAAAGAATAACGTGTATTTGTACTTTTTGCAAGGCAAAAAGTGCTTGATCGTTTACAACTAAGAAATATGAAATGGGAGAATTCAAACCATACACAGCTTCTTTGGCTAATAAATGCGATGTTATTTATTACCTTAATGTGGGTTGAAGTAGGAGGAGTACTGTGTTTGTGTGGTATTCCATGAGTGTGTCACCACACTCCAGATGTTCCCAGATTACCTTTCTCCGTCCATCGCTCCATCCATCATCCTTGACCTCCACTCCTGCCTACTTACTGCTGTTGATGTAATCCCACCTTTTAACTCCCTCTCTGTCTCACTCGCTGTCTTTATTATGCATTTGTCTGGCCATCTATCTTCCGATATAATCTCCTATGTAAGACTTACTGGTTATTTCTGGACATGCCACATATGGAGGGCACTGGCATATTTATAGGCTGCAAACTAGAATGAAGAGGCCCTCATTGTACATGCGTGTTAATATAACGTCGATGCCAAAATGAATCAAGGGCAGCCTGCTGGATGCTTGTTAATGAAGGATTCGTTTGTGTGAGTGTGCACGTGTGTGTGTGCGCTGTCTTTTTGCTGTTGTATCTGGGTCTCTGTGTAAGTCACTTGGTGACACTAGTTTGATAAAGCTTTTAATTTGAGTCACTGTGAGACTAATACGACAAAGAAGAACATATGGTTCATTGTTAACAAGGTTTGGAAGTTTATTTTCTTATAGTGGAACCTCCAAAACCAAACATTTTGGGGCCATAAATGTTTTGTTTTCTGTAATAATTAGCAAACTGTCATCGGCATGGGTGGAGTGATGACGCCCGTCTCCATTGGTTCACAGTGCACATCAGACAACAAGCTTTACATCGAGCCAACGCCCATGTCCGGCCAAGCCCTTCACATCTGGATATACGGAGGATGGCTGGGGGAAATGGAGGCCCGTTTGTTTGACGGCGCTTCAGATCAAGGATGTGAAAGATGTTTTCATTTTCGGCACACTGCTGGTTCTCGCACTTTCGGGGGAACCAGGCCAGAGCGGATGAAGACTAAACCACCTGAGCGGATTGCGGCGGAGGTGGGCCTCCATGACTCACTCGGCTATTCCTCCATCCACAAATCTGACAATCATCCTAATCGATGAACTTACAATTGATCGACAACTTTACCTAAGTGTTACATCGAATCAATGACTTTTGGGGAAAAAATTCATGTGACGACAAAAAAAAAAAAAAAAAAAAAAAACTGCTCATGTACCGCAATGTATAATGCCTACTCTACCATGTATTGAGTGTGCGTCCTTGGTTGAAGGGGACAGGACTTGATAAGCATATGCTTCTCCCGTCAGCCCTTGTCTTTTCTTCATTTTTTTTCTTCGGGTTAATCATATCACGAAGCCATCTTGTAACTGTCAATGATACCGATGATGATGATGATGACAACAAATAAATAAATATATACAATACGTGACGTTTATGACCGTCACAGATATCGCAAACGTAAAAGTCAAGCTATGTTACAATCTTAACACTGTAAGAAAAAAGTAAGAAAACATTGAGAAAAAATATGAAAAAAGTACAAGTACAACAGCAAAATATCTTTAACAAAATTCACACGTTTATTGACCAATGCAAGAAATAGGTGAAGCAAAACACTGACTCATCACTGATCACTAAAATAAACAACAGCAATCAAAGGTAGCTGACATACTGTAAGTATAATAACAGCAATAACAAATATGAGCCTGCCGACTGAAAAAGAAGCAGAGAGCTGAACAACAACAACAACAACAAAAAACCTGACAAGACAATGAGGCACATGTGAGATGATTGGTTGACGTAAGCAACAGGGCTGATAAGAAAAGATGGAGATGAAAAGCAGACAAGACAGGAACAGAGCCAACCGCTTTCTATACACTAGGGATGTGGATCTCCATTACTGTGGCGATTAGATATGCATCTCGATGCCCTGCCAGCGATACGATATAATTTGCGATACACTGAATCCCTGCCCGATACGATACCTTCGATTAATCCATGTTTTCGATACGATGCGATATGATCCACCCTCCATCCCAATTTGATATGATACAATACAACCTGTTCCCGATACGATGTGATGCACTTCGATAAAGTGGGATACACCTATTTGTGATGCTTTTTGATAAATTAGTTCAATCAAACGCGATTCAGTGTGAAGCAAAGATGATATATCGTATTTTATCTACTAAGCAAGCGAACAAACAAACAAAAAATATGGCAATTAAGTATGTTACAAAAGGCTTTGGTTGATTAATATAAGAGTAAAACAAAACAAATACAGATAGCTTAAAGATGCTGTACGTGTAAACGTTACAGTAACATTAATCACTCTCAATGAGTGACTTAAACTAACACTTTGCAAAGTCTAAATAGTACATACCTGTCTGCCAGACAAAACCTAATGTGAAATACACACAACTGCTTGTGCAAAGAAGAACACAAACAACTTGGCAGTGGCATCTGCTGTAAACTGACCACTCTCACTGAGTGTTTTAAGTGCAATGTCCATCAATATCCCAAATGGTAATATGAAAAACAATAACAAATAATGACCTTTCACAAAGAGGTCTATCTTTAACAAATCACAACTGCTTGTGAAAAGAACAATACAAACAACTTAGCATTGACATCTGCTGTAAGCTGACCACTCTCACAAAGTGTCTTAAGTGCAATGTCCATCAATATCCCAAATAGTAATATGAAAAACAATAACAAATAATGACCTTTCACAATTAGGTCTATCTTTAACAAATCACAACTGCTTGTGAAAAGAACAATACAAACAACTTGGCAGTGACATCTGCTGTAAGCTGACCACTCTCACAAAGTGTCTTAAGTGAAATGTCCATACATAAAAAAAAATAAAATAAAATAATAACCTTTCACAAAAGTAGTAGCTTTACTGTTCTTGCAATAATAATCAGTTATATTCTCTTCCTTCTCATCAGTCTTGTTGTTAGCCCCCTGCATTGTCATTTTTCGCGAAGTTGATACCACGCTGTCTCTTCAAGTGAATTCTCATGTTTGTTGTGCTGCCGTTGTAAGGTTTAAAAGCGCGGCATTCTTTATCAATAACGTGAGTCTTGTCAAGTCTGCCATGTTTCTTGTAAAATCCATAGTACTGCCAAATGACGGATTTGAACTTTCAGGGTGCATTGAAAATCTGATCCGCTTCAGCGCCACTGCTGCTACCCTCCGCCATGTTAACTTGTAGCACTAGCTGATGGTGCATTCAAGACACCTCAGAAAAAAGACAGAATGAAGTACAACGTGGAAAATATCGATGCAACGTTGAAGATTATTGATAAAACACACAGCGAACGAATGCATCTTGATTTTACGCCGTCTTTGCACCAATGTACAGTGAATGAATCGATACACTCGCATCGCGCACCTTTTTATCTCGACCACAATCCATATTGATAATTTTCCACACCTTTAGAACTCACTTGAAGAGACAGCATGGTATCGACGTCGTGAAAATGACAGAGCAAGGGGCTAACAACAAGACTGGTGAGAAGGAAGAGAAGATAACTTATTATTATGGCGACAACAGTAAAGCTACTACTTTTGTGAAAAGTTATTATTTATTGTTTTTTATGTATGGACATTGCACTTAAGTCACTCTGAGAGTGGTCAGTTTACAGCAGATGTCACTGCCAACTTGTTTGTATTCTTCTTTTCACAAGCAGGTGTGATTTGTTAAAGATAGACCTAATTGTGAAAGGTCATTCTTTGTTATTGTTTTTCATATTACTATTTGGGATATAGATGGACATTGCACTTAAGACACTCAGTGAGAGTGGTCAGTTTAGAGCAGATGCCACTGCCAAGTTGTTTGTGGTTTTCTTTGCACAAGCAGTTGTGTGTATTTCATTTTAGGTTTTGTCTGGCAGACAGGTATGTAGACATTGCAAAGTGTTACTTTAAGTCACTCATTGAGAGTGATTAATGTTACTGTAACGTTTACACGTACAGCATCTTTAAGCTATCTTTATTTGTTTTGTTTTACTCTTATACTAATAGACCAAAGCCTTTTGTAACATACTTAATTGCTAACTATTTTTTTGTTTGTTTGCTTGCTTAGTAGATAAAATACGATATATCATTTTTGCTTCCCACTGAATCGCATTTGATTGAACTAATTTATCAAAAAGCATCACAAATAGGTGTATCGCACTTTATCGAAGTGCATCACATCGTATCGGGAACAGGTTGTATTGTATCATATCAAATTGGGACGGAGGATGAATCATATCGCATCGTATCCAAAACATGGATTAATCGTAAGTATCATATCGGGCAGGGATTCAGTGTATCGCAAATTATATCGTATCGCTGGCAGGGCATCGAGATGCATATCTAATCGCCACAGTAATGGAGATCCACACCCCTATATCGGACAATTTTGAAATTTGGCCAAATTGGGGGTCTCAGAGCGGAACTTAAAGTCACCTGAGTGTTTTCCGCCATATATTCCATTTCACTGTGCATAATATAAGTCATTTGTACTTATTTTTGTTAATGTATGGTACTTATTATTATTATTATTATTATTTTTAGTTAATTTAACATTTACTTATAGTTTTATTATTTATCTTCAACTTTATTGGACATCCTGTGTTCTTAAGTAGTTAAATTGAGGTTTAGCATTTACATGAGAGGAAATGAGGAAAAATAAAAATCGGGAAATGGAGATGGGTGTAGCTGTGTTTTTGTTAACTGTTATTTTGCAAATAATTGAAAAAAATATATATACAATTTTCAATGAAAATCAATTTCTCATGTATGCCTTGTATATTTAATGCAATAGCCTAATGCGTCTGTAAAACGAATTGGGGTGTGTGGGTGTTATGGTATAACGATGCCAAAAGCATTTTTCTTCGCATTTCAGTGGTTTTAGGATGTTCGAACCTCCTGCCCACGTTCCCCCCACCCCCCGTGGTGATTTTTATGTCAGGGAGTTCCGGCAAGAAATTCTAGCCTCGTTCAGCCCTGGTCAATTTAACATTATACCAAAAATTGGTTTTTTTTTTAATTTAAACTGTTTCTAACCTGGAACTAACAACCAGCGTCTTGATCACGTTTGACCATGGAGGTTCTGTTGCAAATCGTCGTCATAGCAATCCATATTCCTTGAAATACAAATATATGACTGCTGTCCAAATTGAGGCCACAAACACTAAATCTTAAGCCATGATTGCATGTTTTTACAGAATAACACATTTATCTTGTGTACATAAGTAAGCACTCATTTTCTCTTTGGGATGAAAAATAATCAGAGTTGGTCTTTAAGTCTATGGCTTATTTGCATCTAAAAAGGTCATGCTTTATTTTGCAGAAATGAAATGAATGCAATTGTTGCACTTTACAGAACCCCGACTTATAGCAACAATAGGTAACTTTTCATTCATTCATTCATTCATTCATTTTCCATGCCGCTTATTCCTCACGAGGGTCGCGGAGGTGCTGGAGCCTATCCCAGCTAACTTCGGGCAGTAGGCAGGGGACACCCTGAATTGGTAGCCAGCCAATCGCAGGGCACAAGGAGACACACAACCATTCACACACACACTCACACCTATGGACAATTTAGAGTGTTCAATCAGCCTACCATGCATGTTTTTGGGATGTGGGAGGAAACCGGAGTTCCCGGAGGAAACCCACGCAGGCACGGGGAGAACATGCAAACTCCACACAGGAAGGCCGAAGCCCGGGATTGAACCCTTGATCTCAGAACTGTGAGGCAGACGTGCTAACCACTCAGCCACCGTGCCGCCCGGTAACTTTTCAATCATTATAAAATATTTTCATAACATTTGTGATAATATGTCGACTGACAACCAGAAGGATGACACCTCTTTTATATATTGAAGGGATCTGTATCACTTTCACCAGCAGTAATTAATTTTGTGGAGGGTGGCAGGAATCTTGCCACACAAAAAAAAACTAGAAATGTGTTGACTGCTTTACGGCATATGTCACTTTCCCCTCTCCCCATTCATTGTAAAGACGGAAGTTGATGCGAACGCTTTCGTGCAAATTCTGTAAAGATGGCAGAGTGACAAAAGAGACAAAAAGTTTTGTCTGAGGAGGAAAAAAAAAGAAGGCTACCAGGATATACAGAATAAACATTGGCCCGGCTTTCACTAGTTGGCATCAAACACCCTTCTCCCCCTCAACCGAAGTTCGGGTGGGGTGGGGGGTTGGCCCCACTAAGCTAACTGTCATATGCTATTGTTTAGCCACAACTGGATTGATTACCTTATTACTTTTCATCCTTCACACAACGGCTGGAAACAGAAATGTTGTTTAATCCATCTGCGGGCGACCGGGAGATTGATTTTTGATTGATTGATGATTTTACAACACTGCGGGTGTGCGCTGGTTCTTATAGGAAACGCAGCGCTGGTCCTCATTGGAAACGCAGTTTTCATTAAAGAGCATACGACAGGAGAAAAAAAGTCTTAAATAGCATTATTATGTGAATTAGAATCATATTTTGAGACGATTCGACTGTATACAAAAATTTAGCAAAGATCAGATGACGAGAAATTAGTCTTTTAATCTGCCGGTTAGCCACGCCTACCATTAAAGGGCTCTAGCGTCCCCAACAGGTGGATGACGTCAGCAGGAGACTGGGCTCATCGGTTTTACTATTCAGCCCATTGAGGGGGAATTATTCAGAACGAGGAAAACGCGACGAAGAAAGCCGCAAAATGTCATTGTTTCAGTCTCTTTACTCCAATATTTTTACAGGATATTCTTTTTATCCTAGTATTTTTCCCCAATAGCTAAATAAATGGCATGGTCATGATAAATAACAGTCTTGTGCTAAATGGGATATGAAATGATAAAAATGCACATATTCAGGACGACATGGCAAAAATACTCCATAACGGTCAAAACTGTCGACTTCACCTTTACTGTCCCACCTCCCGAACGATATTTTATGACACCTAAATCGGACATATGTCATTTCCCTTCCCCGGCTTCGGAGAATGTAAACAAACCTAGAGGCGTGACAGCTAGCCGACATGCTAACCCGAACCGAGTGATGTTTTAAAGTCTTCGAAGCGGAAAATCACACATAACTAGCCCGGATTATTTGACATGACGACTGGGTTGTTGATTGTCTTCACGGATCGGCAAACTGCCCGGCGGAGAGCAATTTACAGCTCGTTCCCCGGAGGAGGGCGGCTGCAGTTGTTGTGAAGCTAACGTGCAGCTAATGTGCATGATGAGAGCTTTTTACATGCCTATCAATGATGAAACGTAAGTAGTCCTTTATTTAAAGAAAGTTTGTAGTGTTTACTTTGTAATCGCTGTATTCGTATTTGACATAATACAAATCAAGATGTTTACTCACTTCCTCGTAAGTCCAATGGTCCCACAGTAGTAGGGCTTGTTTTGGCCAATATCCACCGTGAATGGGAACCTTTTGAAACTCCAAAAAGGCGCACACGCCTCTCCCTCATACAGCAAGATTTTTCTGCAGCCGTTTGGCTGGCGTGATGCGAAAAATAAACGTATTAATCCACAAAATCAGCTGAATCCTTAGTCCTCATACACAACAGTACGGCTGTATAGTCAAGAGGATGCCTTCATCCTTACACGTCACAGCGCCCTTCTCCTCAATGCAAGACCGAAGCCGGAAGTCACTCATTTTCATGGCGCGGGATTAAAAAAAACTAAATAAATATAGCGATGGCTTCCACACACATCCAAGCGGTCCATATCATTCAGGAGCATAAAATACCGCGTGTATTATGAAATAAACATGCTTTTTCGTGTAACATGCACTTTAAGGCAAAACACTACCACTTTTGTCCACCAGCGTCGCTAAAATTGACAAAAACTGAAACCTACCATGTGTTGCTTCAATAGATAAGATGTGAAAGGGTGATACACTTAAATAAAGTTATCCATGATATCCAAAACCACAGCAATATCAAACCAGCACTCAAATAATCAAATAATGAGTATACAAAGGGTTGAAAGATATAATCTTCATAAAATCTGTTTTTTCCTCCCAACAGAAATCCAATTTTGTCATTTCAATCTGTTTTCCCCCTTTAGTTTATTCAATAGAAATCTTCAATTAAAAATGGGAGAGGGCTGGGGGGTGTCTGGTTGCAAACGAATTCTCAGGGTAAAGGTCCAGATCTCAAAATGTTTCAATTTATGTTGCGGAGCCATCAGTATATATGAACAATTTTTCAAATCTGATGTTATGTTTTCTATGAAGAAAAAAAAAAATCTTACTTCAACTATTTGGTCAGTCGACTACCTGTGTTTTAAGAGCAGCACGCGACTCTTTAGCGCTGCCGTAGTGGCTCCCTGCGGCATTTTCAAAAATGTTTGTAAATGGAAAAAGATGGGGGAGGGAAATATATTTTTTGTTTTGATATGGTTTCCGTTGGAGGGCAAAAATGACACAAACATTCTTAATGTTTTACAATGCTGTAAAAATGTGTAGAATAAATATTAAATTTCAACATTTCTGTCAACAAAGATTTGCGTCATAGCCTGCGACGTACGTTTCTATCACCAGGGCGGCATGCCAGGCAGGTGGCAATTGTAAACAAACAGGCGGCCGTGTGATGGGCCATGGATCCTAAAGAGAAAAAGAGAAAAATTAACTGAGGAGAACAGAGGATTCAACGTTTCTTGGACCGAATCATTTGCATTCATTGCTAATGCGGAAGATTTGCCTGAGTCTTTACTCTGTGGTGAGAAGTTGTCAGTGAGAGAAAAAGTGGAATTGCATTACTCCTGAAGAACTTAGAGGAGTGCAAAAATAGATTTAAGAAGTGGATTGCATCGCCAAACTCCACTACTGCTGCAAGTTTTGGTGCAACTCGGGAGATAATAAAGCATGGAAAACCATTCACAGATGGTGAGTCCATGAAGGAGACATTCATCAACATATCAGAACACCTATTTGCAGACTTCTAAAACAAAACCGAGATAATACAGAAAATAAAAGACATGCCCAGATATGGGGCATGTTATGCATATTCCATTTTGTTGTTTTTTGAAACCTAAAAATAAAAATGACATCAAAAATTGCAATTCTTTAATTTCATTAAAAGCAATGAAACAATTTATTAATATTTTAATGAAGTTAAACTTGAGGTTGCATCATACAACAGAGTAGTCACGTGGTGCATTGGATGCACTGCAGGGAAAATAAACATTAAATCATGAATGCTCATTTTGAATTTTTAGCCAACTTACCGTATTGGCCCGAATATAAGACGACCCCGATTATAAGACGACCCCCTCTTTTTCAAGACTCAAGTTTGAAAAAAGACTTTTTGAACACCAAATTAATTTTTATACAGAAACGACCACGGAAAGCTTTTCTCTGACTGTGAGCATTTTTTAGGCGATCTTTTTGAGCTCTACATCTCCGTACATTACACTCTGTGACACCATATTTCACAGCCGCTTTGCAGTTGTTTGAAGACACCGCCTCATTTATCACCATCAACTTGAAGTTTGCGTCATAACTTCTCCTCAGCTGCCGGTGTTCTGCCAAAATGTCCTACATCGGCGAAACGTCCTACATTAGTCGAATTTGACACCTAAATTACTACCGTGTGCTCTAAACTTGTTTTGTTTAGATGCATACAGGAATAACGTACTAAAGAAATGCCTGCAGAAAATACTTAAATGTAGTTATGTCAAATAAGGACGGTTTAAATACGCTACGTGACTAATGTGGTCAACTGCTTCAAAGCTAACACAAAAAAACACAATGGTTAAAAGTATGAGAGGGTAATACATGCAAAAAGTATCTTTGAGGCTGTGAAAAGGTTCTAAATAACTAAATAAAAACAAAAATAGTGAGTACTCGCCGCTTCCAACCGATGTGCGCATGCGTGTGAATGCATATGCAAGCGCCCTGAGCATTGTGTAGGACGTTTCGCCGCGTAGTAAGGAATGGCCAAACACCGGTTAACCTGGCCAATCTTCGATCCACTTTTCTCCAAATTGTCGCGAAGTTTCTCCATTTTCGGTTATCTCTTCTATTACCGGTATTTTCTTCTCTTTTCCTTCTTACCACTTTCTTCTTCGTGTCAGGGGTTCGCTTTGGCCGCCCGAGTCGCGTTCAGCATTCGATTCATTGATGACTGGCGCCATCAAGCGTCGTGAATGGGTATATGTCTAGGCCGCAGTTTTTTTTTTTTTTTTTTTTTTTTTTTTTTTTTTTTTTTTTTTTAGGCCGCAGTTATAAGACGACCTCCTCTTTTTCAATCTTATTTCAGTGCAAAAAACATCGTCTTATATTCGGGCCAATACGGTAGTTTTGATAGTTGGCTAATATAACTAATAAAGATGCATACAGCATGTGTTGCCTTCATTGTAAGCCAGACATATTAGTTTTTTTTTTGTTTTTTTTTGTTCTAATAAGGCTCTTTCAACATTTTGGGTTGCCGACCCATAGGTCCCATAGGACAACAATGCATGATCATGAAGAAATAAACAAATTAAAATGAATATCCACCAAAACATCTAAGTACAAATTAGCAGAATTGCAAAATTTGAACATTATTATTTTCCTTTAGGCCATGTGTCCTAAAATACTCTACTAATCAGATTCAAGAAAATGCGTGTGTGTGTATGGGTGTGTTCATGTGTATGCACTCGGAGCCATGTCCTTGCTTGTAGGGGATAATTTTAGTAGTCAACACAATAATTATATTTACTGGCAACACAGTGGTTGAGGCAGCAGATTCACAGCTGGTAGCTGCTGAGGGTTAAAAAACATTACATCTGCTTTTTTGCTTCACACAGTTACCACCTGCATGCAATAGAAAGCGGCAGAATTTCTCTTGTGACATCAATTACGAACAAAAAGACAGAGACCAACTGTGATTGTCTTTTTTTCCTACCTGCAGTGTGTTCTTTTTCCCAGGGGAGAAAAAAAAGACAATTAAATCGCTGCCTTTGTCAGCGTTCTGCAAAGAAAATCAATGTTTGCAATGTGAGTTAATATACTGGATAGGCATTGTGGAGATTAAACAGATGTCATGTTATATGTGATACGTACTGCATGTACATACAGTATGTGCGTTATGCAGTTTAATTCTATTTTTGGCCTCATGATATTGGAGCGCAATGCTTTCATGTTTCGACATGATGATTCCCGGCTTGATCTTTATTATGAAACATTTTAGACCTGAATGCGCATAGAGGTTCTACCAGCTTTACCGACAGAGATTAATCACTACGATAACAATGTCTGGCTTGCACAATGGACACTGAAACCCAGCCGCACATCTCATTGTGGAGATATAGTAGCAGTTGGTATTCCAGGCATGTGAAGTTCAGAGGTCAGGTGATATCAGTGAGAAAGTCTACAGTGATGAAACGAATGGAACATCTAAAGAGACGGTCACTTCTCAACCCATGAAATGCTACTTATATAGATAGCTGGTCGATGTAACGTAAATTACATTAGCAAAGGGGTTGTTTCAGTGATTTCAAATTGGTCCTGACAGGAACGGAATGCCAGTCCTTGTGACACAAACATTTCTCTGTTCTCTGATTGATGTTTTTCTATTCATGTTAGCAGATAAATACTGATTCTGAACTGCTACAAATAATATACATGATACAGTTATCGTACTTTTTTTTTTTCTTCTTTTTTTAAATCTGAAAAAGCGTTTGCGTAGTGGGGACATGATTTAGTTGGGTAAATCATGGCTGAATAATAAGGGCAATTCTGTTCCATTGATAATCAATAGTCCTCATCATTTTCATCATAATCGTCAACTTTATACCACTTTTTAAAACAAAGTTACGAGACACTTCATAAGTATATGGCGGAAAACACAGACAAGACTGAAAAAGCAGTTTCTGCTCTTGCACTCCTCTTTAAAATAAACTGCTGTATTTTAAGCCAAAAGAACTGTTGTCTTCAAAAGAACAAAATATCTTTATGCTGCCATAGCAGATTAATGGCGCATTAAGCCCCCGAACTATTTTCAATTTGTCTCTTTTACCCTGGAAACCCCCGTTTACAGACGTCGCGCAACCGTTTTTGTTTCAACTCAGCCATAAAGCGAAGGTAATTAATTATATTATTCAAAATGTCATTTTTAGCTTAGAATCATTAATTGATGTCTAATATTTCGTTGAAAAAAGAAAACAGCTTCAAAAATTATTCACTTGCATATTTTAAACCTTTAAACAAATTACGTCACAGTGAAAAAATGGTGTCTGTAAATGAGTCACGGATATCTACCTCATAACTATCGCTTAATTTAATTTTTCTGTCGCATTTCCCCCGATATGTTAGATGATAAGTAATTGATCCAAACAAAGAAAAAAAAAAAAACGTTTAAAAGGGTAAATATTTGAAAAACAAAATCTCGACCACTCCTTGATGTCTGCAATTTCTGCATCGTGACCCTTGTTATATTACCATGTTTCACCCATAAAATCCCCCCCAAATCAGGCTGCGACCATTCACAGCTGTTTCTTGACACTTGGTGATACATGCCAAATAGACTTTTTGGATCGAAACAAGATAAGTACTCGATAATATCTCGTTAAAATCATGGCGTCTTTAATTATGCTCTCTCATACTCTCACCTCCAGTTAGGGTTTGGCTATTTAATTTAAATTTTTTAAAATGCCCTCATTTTCAAAATATTTCTTCCCCCAGAAAATTGAGATTTTAAGCTTTCCAATGATGTATCACATGTGCATATCGTACAATTTTGAAATTTGGTCAAATTGGGGGTCTCAGAGCAGAACTTCAAGTCACCTGAGTGTTTTCCGCTATATATAATTTATTGAAATTATAGAGCAATTCGTACAAACATTAAAATACAAGTGGTGATAAAAAAGCATGAACAACCACAGCAATTGCAATAACTTAAAATGCAATAAAATTCAACAAAACCAAAACATACAAGAGATTGAAAAGCAGAACCATATTATTAGGAGCAGGGGTCGCGTTAACCGAATATTTTCCGTCGTTGACCGGTTTTTTAAAACGGTGACGGAAAAAACTGAAGTCCGTCCGTCATTTTGACAGGTTGCAATTCACACCCCAGACCACAGGGTGGCATATTATTAGCTATTGTCTCTCTTAATGCATGACGTCGTTGGCTATTCTGTCAGAATATTGTAGCGTCACCGTGGTCTGGCGGTGTAAGATAGTGAGCCTACAGGTGGCAGCACCGTGATTGACACATCAACGCGAGGTTCTTATTGGTGCACCCGGTGTGCCAGCGCGTCATCCAATTGGTGGACTAGATTGCCGCCTGTGTATAGACAAGTTTCCGAGGTACTTCCGGTTTACTTCCTTATGTCTTCCTTCCCCTTCCGTTTCCGCCTGTTTACCGTTGAAGTCAATGGAGGTGGAATCGAAGTTGGAAGGTCTTTATACAAGATCCCGGGAATGTTATTTTGATGTAGGCCAGTGGAGAACCAAGCCAAGGCCTCCATGCTTCGTACCATGTCGATTTCCAAACCATGGGTGCTCGTACTCGTCATACAGGTGGGAGGGAAGGAGATGTAAAAACTGACAGCTCCTGCAGTCATGCCCCCGCTGTTATGGAAGGTAATGTGCTCTAAAAATACGAAACCTAAAATCTGGCGCATGAAACGACTTGTTGCCTTTGCTATTGATATTACGATGATGATTGTAATCACGAAGTTTAATCATTTTTACAACAACTAGCTTCTGCTACTGCTGCTAGCCGCCTGTTGCTAATCGTGTTTGAATGCACCGCATAAATCAAAGTGTTACAAGTTTTTATTCGTTTGTTTACAGCTGGGAAATGCTGTTATAAAAGGGAAGACAACTTGACTTGTACGTTGATGGACATATATCGAACATATATCGTTTGCGTTCCACAATGATGATGACAGCTCGACTCCCGGGAGAGGCCGAGAGAGAGGCAGGAATTGTGACAGACGGTGGTTCGCCGAGATCGCCGTGATCCAACTACGAACTTGTGAACGGTAGCATCTTTAAATATATGCTATTGGAGCTGGAATTACCGAGGACGGGAAAAAAGCACATCTAAATGCCGCCGAGGGCCTCCGTGATGTCGCTATTTGTTCACGAGGCTCCAGAGCTCTGCGGTCTGATATCACATTCTCGTATGCTATTTTTGCAATACTTTTATAAATGTGATTTATTGACCTGTTTTGGAGTGCACCAATCGTTTTAAATAAAACAAGAAATTGAATCATGTCTAAATGTTTTATTGCGATCAATGCCTGCAATAAAAAAAAGAATGACATACTATTTGTGTTTACATCATATGTACATAACCTTGTAGCATTTCCTTGTAACAAAACAATCCATGTCAGCCCTTCTGCAGTTGGCAAATGTAATATAACTTGTAATTTCACCACATTTTGGTCACTAATGGCCGTAGTATATATCCATTCCTCACGTTAACACAGGCTGACCGTTGTTAATAATTTTGTCCACGAATGATCAACGAAGTGACACGAACTGCCATCCAATCTCATCTACGTGTCATCTAAGTCGTGCTGAATCAATTTTTGAAGATTCCATGGGTTGCTCTGGCTTGATTTCGTAGTTTTATCGTCGTCAATACACTGCTAATACACTGCTACTCGACCGGACCGGAAGTGTGAAGCAGACATTTTCCAAGATGGCGGCGCCCATATTTCGCTCAGGAAACTTGTCTATAGACCCCAATCACATGACGTCACAACTCCGCCCCCTGACTGCAGCAGCCATATTGTCCGTCAGCTCGTCGTGTTTACACATTACCGCTACGTACATGCCTCCTATTACGGCGTGTTTTTCTGCTCGTTAACATTAATAATCAAAAATGCGAAGGCGTGTGTGGCGGTTGGTTGCAGTAACAGAGAAGATAGACGGAGAGACTTGAAGTTCTACCGTATTCTGAGAGACCCGAAGAGGAGAGCGAGATGGACTGCTGTAATTCGACAAGAAATCTGGGCACCAAACGATCCACAGACTATGTAGTAGTCATTTTATATCTGGTAAGATGCATTTAATATATATTTAGAAGATTTTGGGCTGACAACCACAATTAAGATCATTGTGTGACGTTGGTGATTGGGGTCTATATAGTTGCCTCTTTTTCTTTGGGAGTGGAGTTGTTTTGTTGGTGTTGGCGGTAAGCAGAGTAAAAAGAGGGAGAAAAATACAACTTCCGTGTCTAATTTTTCGCCGCCAAGCAAGCGTTACAATATTAATTAAAAATGAATGAAAACTAAATACTATTGAATATGTCATCATTATCATTTAAAAAATTTAAGTGACTGGTAAAAATAGATTATGACTGGATTTTTATGACCCTGTCAGTCAAAATGACAGACAACGAAAATGTGTAGCGCAACCTCTGATTAGGAGAGGAAATTCCAGAGCTTGAACAGCATAAACCTGTCTCAGTGAAGTCTGGCCACCAGAGTTTTTTTTTTTTTTTTTTAAACTTATGTAATTACATAAAGAAGTGGCCGTGGGTGACCACAAGTAAAATATTATCGTATTTTATTGACTCTACAGCAGTGGATGGAAGCGCCATCAGGAAGAGCCGAGGCATTCCAGTACCTGCATAGCCACATACCTCATTCACGAACACAGGAATTTTGTCTTCATGAAGACGGATGTAGAACCAAGCCAGTGCCTCAATGCTATGTACCACAAACCATGGGTGCTGGTAATACCGGAGGGACGGAGACGTCCAAACTGCAGGCTTTCCCGCGGGTCCGTTCGTGTATTCATGCTGCATTAGGTACAGGTACTGGCCAACCAGCCTGACATAGTGGTGGTGGATAAACATCAGAAGACAGCAGAAGTGATAGATGTAGCAATCCCGAGCGATAGCAACATCAGTTAAAAAGAACACAAAAAGCTGGAGAAATATCAAGGGTTGAAGGAAGAGTTGGAGAAAATGTGGGGAGTGAAGGCAACAGTGGTGCCAATAGTGATCGGGACACTAGGGGCAGTAACTCCAAGCTGGGTGCATGGCTCCAACAGATACCAGGAACAACGTCCGACATCTCCATTCAGCAGAGCGCAATCCTAGGGACAGCTAAGATCCTGCGCAGAACCCTCAAGCTCCCAGGGTGGGCGAGACAACGATTATGTGGGGATGGCGTGGCTCAGTGGTAGAGTAGTTGTCCCCCAACCCAGAGGTTGTGGGTTCGATTCTCTGATGAACTTGCCTAAGTATCCTTGAGCAAGATGCTGAACCCCACATTGCTCCTGGTTCTGCGCTGCCAAAAGTTTGGACACACCTCATTCAATGCAATACAAATGATGGTCCCAACCCCACTGAAAAGGCAACAAATTTGACCTATTAACCCTGATAAAGTATACCTGTGAAGTGAGAACCTATTCAGGTGTTTGCATCTTGAAGCTAATTGAAAGAGTGTCAAAATTGTGCAAAAGAGTATTAAGAACAAAGGGTGGATACTTTGAAGAAGAATATAAACCCTAGTTTTTACCAATCCACAGTGTTTTTGAGCCAGCGCAAAGTTTGCAACGCACGGAGATATTTTTGTCATCTTTACTGGACAAAAATGTAAAGTAATGGCTGTATTTGCACTGCAATGCAGCCGTTTGTGGGATCTCTCCTGCTTCTTTCATTTACTGTTCATGTCATGACGAGGTGGCTAGGCTAAGTCGTTATGGCCGGAGACTCTCAGTGCTTAGGGCATGGTAATACACGTGACCCGTTTGTTTTTGTCCTCCGATGGGAAAACGTGACATGTGATGTCACTCCCAAACTCAAAAGCAACATGCTCTTCGTTCATGACTACAGTATTCTTCATTCTACATACATTATGAGGTAATCACAAAATAGTAATGTACAGACACTAAGGAAACTAATCAGATTACTTGTTTGGAAAAAGGAACGCATTAGATTGCTCGTTACTAAAAGAAATTAATGAGATTACGTCACTTAGTAACGCGTTACTGACAACCAGTGTTGTTAATAACTGCGTTAGAATATAACAGCGTTATTTTTTTCAGTAGTGAGTAATCTAATTAACTTTTCTCCTCTTGGCAACGCTGTTACTGTTACTGAGGATTGAAAGTGCGTTACTATATGTTACTATGTTGGTTGAATGACGTGAGAAAAGTCTGAGGGGGACGGACTCATGGAGACGACAGAGAAGAGCAGGAGCGGGGAAAAAGCAAGGGACTTGAGACGCCTTTGCAAACGTGATGCTAGGTGGCTCCAGTATATATATATATATATGTATAGAGAGAGAGAGCTAGATGCGAAATGACAGACACGGTGGTGTTAGCAACTAGATGCGTTAGTGAACAGCTGCCATCGTAAAGCAGTAGACTCTGTTGTAGAAAACCTTACTAGCGAGCCTAAGTAACTTTTCATCTAAAATACTCCTAAATTGGGAAAATCTTGACTTGAGTCTGTCTTTAAATGATGAAATAATTTTAAAACTTTCACATGTCAAAAGTAGACAGAAGGGAACTAATGCAATAACGGGAGCAATTTTAACGGTTGATTCCAAACATTAAATTACTTCCAAACATAGCAAAGGTTACTATATACTGTAATTACCGCAATATCCGCAATACACCAGTGTCTACTAGTTAAGTTTAGGGTAAAGAATTGGGCTAGGGCCAGTTGTCCCAAAAAAACCCTTTAAACTTCACATAGTGTGACCTATGTTTTTTTGAGGAAAAAAAAAAAAAACATGAAAATTATCACCAGTTACTTTGCCAAGTAACTAATTACCATTACATTCAGGTAACTGAGTTACTAACGCAATTACTTTTTGGGAGAAGTAATTTGTAACTGTAATTAATTACTTTTTTAAAGTAAGATTAACAACACTGCTGACATCACTGCTTCTCACAGAGGGGACTATAGGGTACATCACGTGATTACAACACAGACTGAAAAACGTTATCTAGTTAACTCATTTGCTCCCAAAAATGTATAAATACGTTCTATTTTTAATCATTTCAGTGTCCCAAATACGTATTTATAAATCTTTTACGTTTTTTTTCACAGGAGACATCTCTAGGTCCTGGTACAACTTCGCTCCAAAGCACAAAGCTGAAAATGCATTTTAAAGCAATAAAACTGGCCACTGGAGGGCAGTATCACATTAGGTAAGACCCGCAACCCGATTCAACGGAACGAACGGCCGGGGCGCCGGCGGAAGACGACCAGGAGGATGTCCAGGACGCCAGGCGCTGAAGTCCGAGCATGAAGACCGAGAGGACGTCCGGGACGCCAGGCGACGAACGACCAAGTGCAACGACCGGGAGGATGTCCAGGATGCCAGGCGGCGGACGACTGAGCAGAACAACAGGGAGGACGCCCGGGATGCCAGGCGTTGGACGACCGAGCAGAACGAACGGGACCACCAGTGCAGCGGACGGTGCTGTTGAGTCCGTGCTGCTCGCCGAGCAGCGCCCGCACCGCCGTGCTCGGCCGCTCGCGTCCCCCGCGACCCTCCAGTGTCTCGCAACTCAGCCAGAAACGTGCACGGCCAAACCAGTTCCCCCCCAGGAACACAACATGCCCCACACAAGTTCCCCAGGCGAACTCCGCCACGAGGCAGTGGTCACCACAAAAGAAAGACTCAAAAAAATCAATCTTGATGAGACAGGCGGCGATGAGGGAAAATTTTGCCCCGGCTGTCGCGGCCACAACAGTGTCATCGCTCAGTTAGTTATGTGTAAATAAATTGTTACTTTGCTATCAAAAGCTCTATTTGTCTTGTTGTTTATGTTATTTTGGAAAAGGAAAACATCATTCAGATGTTTGGGATGTAACTAAAGCAAAAAAGAGCTGAGTTAAAGTCAAAGTTATGTTTGAAATATATGCTTTCACAAAAAGTTCAATTTCTCTGTTTTTTTCATCAGAAATGGGAAAATTGCTCAAACTAAGCTATTTTCTAGTGCTGATTACTAAAGAATGGGAAAATATATGAAGTAACTTTTTTTTCCTGATGAAAGAAGAGAGTCTAATCTTTCTTTTGGTGGGTTCAATGTTTATATATCAATAGAACAGAACTTTCTGTGGGCCTTGCAAAATCAGTCAAAATCCAGTAAAACGGCTGGGAGCAAAGGGGGTTGCACCGGTGAAAATGGCTGGGAGTGAATGAGTTAATACAAAAAAAAAAAAACCCTCAATGTGACCCAGTGGTAGAATAATCGTTCCCCGACCCAGAGGTTGTGGGTTATACCAAAGCCCATGTTGCTCCTGATGCTGTGTCATCAAAAGGTAAATGAGCATATAGTGTCAAAGCGCTTTGAGTGGCTTGATGGTGGAAATGCACTATACAAGCATAAGTCCATTTACCAAAATGCTTGCATAAACAAATGTGTTTAATGCTGAAATAAGGAATCATGTCCACAGAAGAGGTAGTGCTTAGTTCAAATGCAAATACCTTTGAAACGTTTTAAGGCTCTTATCAACTCTAGTTTTCAAGCTTGAGTAAGTTACAGCAAGTAAAAATCGACCTAACGGGACAACTGAATTTTCAAGATCCACAAAGTGAGAAGAAGACTGACCTCTTAGGGCTCTATAAGTGACTGTTAAAATTTTACAGTTAACAGTCAGTAGAAGGACAAAAAAAAAAAAAAAAAAAAAAAAAAGGAGACACGTTGTTAACCTTTGTGATGGTGTTCTGAATTAATTGGAAACGGTCTAATTAAAGATTTGAAATGGAGAAGAGAGAATTATAATGTCATGCATGAAAGAACATGAAGTTAAGAGGTTTATTCATCTAAAACGATAGACTGAGTTAAAATGACCCTAAGGTTTCTCCCAGGTTTCTTCAAAGGGGAGCACTTCTTCTTTTTTTTTTTTTTTTTTTTCAAAACACAGGTGGCCACCTTAAGAGCCAACTGGTCAGTGGCAGCAATTACAGTGATACATCAGTGTTTGCTGCATGTAACTGAAATGAGCTGTAAGTCATCCGGCCATTAAATATAGCCATGCAATTAGGCAGTATTCATCTGCCTTACTAGAAATGAAAAAACAATAAGTCTGGAGGTCATCTGCATAGAAGTGTTATGTGATACACTCCAAATTTACCAAAGAGAGGATGCATAGATGCGCCTTAAAATGGATTCCTGAGAAACAAAGCATGAAAAGCTGACACTGATTTGTGTAGGAATCACATGTAGCTTTGGCTTGAGTTCAACATATTTGGTCACACTGGCTAGCATATGAGTCATTTTTCAAGAAGTCATTGTTTACTCTACATTTCAATCATTCCAATCATCATCACTGGTTAGTCACTGAACAGTTTTACCTGTTTGCAGTACAGTAACAGTCACAAGGCTTTTTAAAAATTGATTTATTATTTTTTTAAAGTACCAAAACATCAAGAATTTGTTATTTCATCACTTGTTATTCAAAGTATATACACTTATATAAATTGACTACTATTTCTGTTAAAATAACCTTTTGCTTCACTTTGAAAGCATATAAAGCTAAGTTCAACAATCATCTGTAAATGTTGTTGAAATTGATACATTTATAAATAAAATGAAGTGAAACTTGCATTCTTGCTATTTAGACGCAACCAATTTTTCTGACTGTATAAAGGGTACAGTAATGGCAGGCATTAGTGATACAGCTCAGCATAATCCATCATTTTTTCAATGATTTGAGGTAACTTTTATGCAGTCTGAAGAGGCGACGGCTTTAGGATGCATATACCCACTCTAGCACTAAGCCAATGTTGATTTGTAATTACACAAGATAAGAAGATGACTGGAGGTTTAATGCATGTCTTGTCTAAATGAGAGAGGTTATTTGTGTACTGGGGGCACGGGACCAGACACTCATTTCACAGGCTTAGGCCACCGTGCTGTCGGGACCGCGACCCTAATATTCTAGGGCGGATGTCTCCATCCTTTGCATGCATGTACCAACAAGTACACGTGGAATTATGTGCATTAACTCAGGTTCTCTGAACAACAAATAAACAACAACAAACATATCTTTGTAAAAGTTTGGTTTTCAGAAAAAAAGGAGGTAATTAGGCTGGATCAACCATCAAATAATGCAACCAGCTAACTATCAAACAAACCAAATGACAAACAAAATACATTGCATTTATAGACTGACAAAACAGGCAGTTTGGACAACTAAGGAAGAGATGGAAGAGCAGGTCATCTTGTACCAGAGGGTCAGCAGTTCCAATCCCGGCACCAACTGCAAGCTGATAAAGTGTCCTTGGGCAAGACACAGAGACTGTTGTGGGACACATCTTATTGATATGCTAATTTTGGATGTCAGAGCAAGGGAGGTGCTATGCATAAAGGGAGGTGCTATGCAGGACCGAGCATTTCAGCGGCTCCCGCCGACAGAAAGATTTTAGAGGGACAGAGATTTGACATTTCTCAAACATATGTGATTAGTTCACAAAGTGCTTTCAACGACAGAGTGAGCACGAAACATGATTAGAAAAGTCAATTTTGCATAACACACAACCCGACTCCTATAATACTAATTGCAATACATGCATGGAGAAATGTACGAATATACAGTATGGATGTAATGAACAATACCGAGGCCACCATTTAAAATTGATCTGAATGAAAAAAAGCAGCATGCAGCTCTTTACAAAACATTGTTCGCAGCCTTAATCCGACAGTTCCGTGTTATGATTACACATCACGACAAAATCCACACTCTATCACAGCCAGACCAGATTGTAACAAGAACCACACACACTCACACAAACACACACAAACACGATAGTGTCCTGTAATGACAGGCTGTTATTTCTTCCCTCATTAATTCCTCGATTTGGTTCATGCAGTATTCAGCAAGTTGCAACGTGCCCAAATCTTTGCTTGTTTGTGAGTGTGTGGCGGTCAGACAGCTCAGCGGTTTGTTTAAGGGTCATCAGGCATTTTAAGAACTTGTGTGGATAAAAGTTTGGGGAACGGAAATGACGACTGTGTGAGCTGGACATAAAAGTAGATTAAAAGGAAATCTCGGGACAGTGCAACATAGAGACAGCACCATATGCTGCGTCGGCCCCTTATCCACTTCTCAAACCAGGTTACACAATGATTAGATGCTGGGATATTGCACTCCTCCAGCAGACAACTACACTGGTGCTGGTTCATGGAGAAACAATAGACATGTAGTATTTCTGTGACTTAGTCAGTATCAAAATATTCCCAGAGAGCCATCAAACAGCACTCGCACCTAATGTGTGATCCTAGATCTGAGTGTTAAAATTATTCTGTTATCGAAATATTGGCGGATCATTTGGAGAGATAGCGAGAACAAAAAGGGGTCTTTGCCATGTGGCATTTTTTTGATATGTGACAAAATTGATTTTGACATGTGGCATTTTTTTTTTTTTTGCCATGTGACATAATTGATTTTGCCATGTGGCATTTTTTGCCATTTGGCAAAATTGCTTTTGGCATGTGGCATTTTTTGCCATGTGACTAAATTGATTTAGCCATGTGGCATTTTTTTGCCATGTGGCATTTTTTTGGCCATGTGGTAAAATTGATTTTGACATGTGGCATTTTTTTTGTTATATGGCAAAATTGATTTTGACATGTGGCATTTTTTGCAACGTGACAAAATTGATTTTGCCATGTGGCATTTTTGCGATGTGGGTTTTTTTTTTGTGTGTGGCAAAATTAATTTTGGCATGTGGCATTTTTTGCCATGTGACAAAAGTGATTTTGCCATGTGGCATTTTTTTGCCATGTGGTAAAATTGATTTTGACATCTGGCATTTTTTGGCATGTGGCAAAATTGATTTTGCCATGTGGCATTTTTTATGTATGAGGCAAAATGGAATTTGGGATGTGGCATTTTTTGCAATGTGACAAAATTGATATCGCCATGTGGCATTTTTTGGGATGTGGCCTTTTTTTTCTATGTGGCAAAATTCATTTTGCCAAGTGGCATTTTTTGTGCTGTAATATGCTGTAATGGTAAATGTATGGTCAAAATCAAAGCCACACGTTTTTCTGCCATTTAATATGAATGGAACATCAATTTGGAGGTGCATAGCCATCAATGGCATGGATGTGCATGGCCTGCAAAAATCCAAATGCAGTACCAAAGAAAAAAAACCGCCACATACTAAAAAAATAAATTAAAGCCAAATACCCAAATCCATTTTGCCACATACAAAAAAAAAAATGCCACATGGCAAAATCAATTTTGTCACATGGCAAAAAATGCCACATGCCAAATTCCATTTTTCGACATACAAAAAAAAATGCAACATGGCAAAATCCATTTTGCCACGTCCCAAATACCACTTTTCGTTCTCAGCCCTGCTGCTCAGTTTTCTAGCAAACATATGTATAAAAACTTGTCAATCTTAATCCAACGTGCCACATTTCTAATTTGTGTACTGTTTGCATGTTGGATTAGAGGTCAGGAGGTGGAGATCCTGTATGTATGTGCTGCACGTGAGGAAAACATCATCCCAGTGGGAGTGTGACACATGACACAACAACATTCAAGCCTGTTTGCTACCAGTCGTAAAATCCAACAACACGTGAAAATCTTGTAGGATGGTGCCACAAAGATGCCTCACAGGGAAAAAAAAACACAGGCCGAATGTGACGTTGAAGTACCATGTGAGGCATGGGCGTCATCATAGATGACTCAGACAAGCATGACAGATTTACACCCATCAAACCTGTCACGTCAATACCAAGCATCATGTGTGGGTTATCTGTAAGTTACTTCTAACTCTGAGATCTCTTGACTTGTCATTGGCAAGGATCTAATCTGATTTTTCCATCATCCATTTTCTCTTTGCTTTCAGGGAGAGCAGTCAACGTGTCTAAGAAGCTCAGACTTTCTCAAATCCCGCTATCTCCTTCAGTTCCACCATGGGGGTATTTTCCAAACATTGTTATAATATGGTCTACCTGGAGGCAGCTTCTACTCAATGAGTCAAGTCACTGCCCATATGACCATTACTAGATCTCTAAGCTTAATCCTAGCCACCCTAGAAAGGAAACAAATTTCTGACGTTAGCCTCGCATGGAGTACTTTTAGTGGGAATGTTGATTGAATTGGAAACGGAGTGTCCATCGGTCATCCTTTCTTCATGTGAACAGTAAAGTCCTTCACATGCGTTACGTAGGGATTCACTGACTACTGATTTGCCACTTCCAATTTGCAAACTCTCATAAATGCCGTGTTTCACTGGAATTTTTGGTATTACAATATAATAGTTATAGCTACAGGATGAATGACATCTCAGAATTTAAAGTAAAAAAGGAAACGTCTGTTCAGGTTTAAACTATTCCACGAGGCTTTACCTTTTTATCCAGATTTTAAATCAAAAGATCCTTGGTTCCTATCCGAATTGTCATCCTGTCAAAAGATTTATGGATTTTTAAATTTTTTTTTTGTTTTTTGTTTTTGTTTTTTTAGTTTTTTTTTTTTTTTTTTTTATAGTAATACTTGAACCAAAAAAAAACTAAACCCACCAACCCAAAGACAAACAAAACAACTAAAAATAAATTATTGGTTAATAAAAAACCTTAACTAATTCAAGAAAACAACCACAAAGTAGCCATTCATCCAACTCACAAAAAAGAAACAACACACTTAGCAGCCCACCACTTTCTGATGGCAGTAGCTCTGCATGCCGATATGTGACTTTGCCAACTACTAGCCTGGCATGTATTTTACTGTCATTGTGTTTTCCGCTTTATTGTTTTGGGAATAAAGACTGCTTTAAAAACATTGTCATTTAGGTGAGAATTTTTTTCAAACCAATTTTTTTTTTCTCCCATTCAATCTGACCTTAGAGATACTGAGATAACTTACACATCATTTAATGCATCTCGTATAAGAATCATTGTTGTGAAAAAAACATCCACTGAAAAATGCTGACAACTCACAATGGAATCCTATAATTCAGGTTCAACACAATACCTCACACTTTGTTAAAAGTCATGGTCGATTTGTTTCCTTGTTGACACAAATTGTTTTTAAAGAGCGCTAAACGTCAGAGTGAGAAAACATAATAAACCTCTCATCACAGGCAAAACACACTTTGTATAGTACAAAACCTTCATAAATAGTTATTCTTTCTCATACAAATCCTCTAGAATGACGAGTCAGGACAGTCAGTCTTTAAAAGCCTACCAAGACTGCTGGAAGCTGTTTCTTAAGAAACCCTTGGATGTATAATCTGCTGATTAGGCCCTAAAGAAGGACATTTAAACGGTGGAGCTCCACCACTTGGTGTAATCAATTAGATCTAAAGCTATTAAGTCAATCTGATAACCAGCCTGCTCTCTTTGAGACCAGCGCTTGCTCTGATGAAGCTATTAAACAAAAACATGTCAGGTACTCCTTCTGTATACTGCATATGTATGTGTAGATACTCTGTGTATTTACATACAAATACAGAGTATATATACGTATATGTACATATTAGTAATATGACGTTCAAATAATAGAGCTGCAAGTGGTATTGTTTTCGTCAACAGTGATAATAATGAAAGTATTTCGTGGACGAACAATTTTTTTCATGACAATGACGTGACGGTAACGAGCTAAAAATGTGGCTTGGAAGACTAGAACATAACATTTTCGTCTGACGGGACAACAACGGGACGAAAATACGACATAGTTTCTGGCATATGTGTTATGGTTCAGGTTGAGCGGGAGACACAAGCGCAGAGAAGGGAGGCAAGTTGGCAGCGGTAACAATTGTTTATTGCAGAATATGAAGCATTCTGTGTCCACATGATCAGGTGGGTAGTTGGTGTGTAAGCAGGTTAGCTGTCCAGGCAAGTGAGCAGTGCAAGATCTGTAAACACCGGCAAAGTCAGTTGAGAAAAAGCAATGCATATAATTCTTGGATCAAATAATGCTAGAGTCAAAAACTCGTGGAGTAGAGTTGTTGGTCTGGCAATGACGTGAGGCCAAGGACCAGTTTAAGTAGGCTGTTGACGATGATCACCAACACCTGGTCCAAGCCTTACTCATCTGTCCAATCCTGCAATCAAGGTGCCCCCCACCCCCCACACACACACAAACACACCCAAAAAGGAGGAGGTGCAGGAGCCCTGACAATGCGGGACATTTTCATATTGTACATGATGTACGTCAGGTTGTATCGTAGCACTGTTTGAGACGTGTCACTCATTTGAGATTTGCTGTGCCTCTCCCTCACTATCCTCACTGGAGTTTAGATGTGTTTCAAGCTATGCTGCACTTGCTTGTCGGAAACACGTGGATTTTGTTTTTGTTTTCCTATCTTGGCAAGAAAGAATATACAATGCTGCTTTAGCCTTTAAATGTCTGTGCTGAGGGATCATCACTCACTAAATGGAACTCATCGCGTTAGCATAGCATTCTTGTTAGAAATGAGATTAACTTTGGTGTGGCGAGCGTCCTCTCAAACGCTCGGAATTTTTTTTTGTTTTACATACAGTTTGTGGCTTCTGGGAGTGGGATTAACTGAAAATAATATACCGTAATTTCTGGACTATTGGGCGCCCCTGATTACAGGCCTCACCCAGTACATTTTTAAAGGAAAAACCATTTTGTTCATACATAAGCCTCTCCTACCTATAAGCCGCGTGTGCCCACTTAGTAACAAGAGACTTTGACAAAGAAATACACAGTTTTCAAAATTTTAATAACACACCATAACTATTCGTTCAAAACAGCGCCGGCAAACACGGCAGTTATATAGCAGCGGCACGGAAGTTACATAGCATCAGCATGGCGGTGCAGCACTAATTGTGCTGGTTAATAAAAACATAAAAGTTTTTGTTAGTAATCATCTTCCTCCTGTGCATTCAAATCATGGAAGTCTTCACCCTCAGTGTCGGATATGAAGACGCTCAGATGCACTTCGCCACGCACCTACTCAGTCTCTCCTTTGCTGTCGCCTTCAATGTCTCCCATAATGAGGCAAATTCACTCCCAGCCTGTGCCGTCCTCCTTGCGCTTCACGCTGCCAGGCTCCTCCGGCAAACCTGTGCAAAAGCTGCTCTTCGCATGCGGCGAGTCTTGGCAAACGATCTCTCGCCGCTCGTCATCAAAGCTTCCCATACAACTCGGATGGCCAATTTAATTTCTTCTAGCATTTTCCATGATGCAGGTCTGCCAATTCTACTCATGCACAAAGACGAGGGTCCGCCACCTCTATTCATGCACAACGCGCAAAGTTAAACTACCGGTAATAGTGCAAACTAGTGTCTTCCTTGACACATACAGTGCCTTGCAAAAGTATTTGGCCCCCTTGAACCTTGCAACCTTTCGCCACATTTCAGGCTTCAAACATAAAGATATAAAATTTTAATTTTTTGTCAAGAATCAACAACAAGTGGGACACAATCGTGAAGTGGAACAAAATTTATTGGATAATTTAAACTTTTTTAACAAATAAAAAACTGAAAAGTGGGGCGTGCAATATTATTCGGCCCCCTTGCGTTAATACTTTGTAGCGCCACCTTTTGCTCCAATTACAGCTGCAAGTCGCTTGGGGTATGTTTCTATCAGTTTTGCACATCGAGAGACTGACATTCTTGCCCATTCTTCCTTGCAAAACAGCTCGAGCTCAGTGAGGTTGGATGGAGAGTGTTTGTGAACAGCAGTCTTCAGCTCTTTCCACAGATTCTCGATTGGATTCAGGTCTGGACTTTGACTTGGCCATTCTAACACCTGGATACTTTTATTTTTGAACCATTCCATTGTAGATTTGGCTTTATGTTTTGGATCATTGTCCTGTTGGAAGATAAATCTCCGTCCCAGTCTCAGGTCTTGTGCAGATACCAACAGGTTTTCTTCCGGAATGTTCCTGTATTTGGCTGCATCCATCTCCCCTTCAATTTTAAACATCTTCCCTGTCCCTGCTGAAGAAAAGCAGGCCCAAACCATGATGCTGCCACCACCATGTTTGACAGTGGGGATGGTGTATTCAGGGTGATGAGCTGTGTTGCTTTTACGCCAAACATATCGTTTTGCATTGTGGCCAAAAAGTTCAATTTTGGTTTCATCTGACCAGACCACCTTCTTCCACATGTTTGGTGTGTCTCCCAGGTGGCTTGTGGCAAACTTTAAACGAGACTTTTTATGGATATCTTTGAGAAATGGCTTTCTTCTTGCCACTCTTCCATAAAGGCCAGATTTGTGCAGTGTACGACTGATTGTTGTCCTATGGACAGACTCTCCCACCTCAGCTGTAGATCTCTGCAGTTCATCCAGAGTGATCATGGGCCTCTTGGCTGCATCTCTGATCAGTTTTCTCCTTGTTTGAGAAGAAAGTTTGGAAGGACGGCCGGGTCTTGGTAGATTTGCAGTGGTCTGATGCTCCTTCCATTTCAATATGATGGCTTGCACAGTGCTCCTTGAGATGTTTAAAGCTTGGGAAATCTTTTTGTATCCAAATCCGGCTTTAAACTTCTCCACAACAGTATCTCGGACCTGCCTGGTGTGTTCCTTGGTTTTCATAATGCTCTCTGCACTTTAAACAGAACCCTGAGACTATCACAGAGCAGGTGCATTTATACGGAGACTTGATTACACACAGGTGGATTCTATTTATCATCATCGGTCATTTAGGACAACATTGGATCATTCAGAGATCCTCACTGAACTTCTGGAGTGAGTTTGCTGCAGTGAAAGTAAAGGGGCCGAATAATATTGCACGCCCCACTTTTCAGTTTTTTATTTGTTAAAAAAGTTGAAATTATCCAATAAATGTTGTTCCACTTCACGATTGTGTCCCACTTGTTGTTGATTCTTGACAAAAAAATTAAATTTCATATCTTTATGTTTGAAGCCTGAAATGTGGTGAAAGGTTGCAAGATTCAAGGGGGCCGAATACTTTTGCAAGGCACTGTATATTCCACGTGCCTCACTCCCACATTCCATGCTCGAGCGCCCCTGGCGGCCGTCGGAAAAATACACAAATTGGCCGCATCATTGCACACGCCGCAGGACCCAAACTGAGGGAAAAAAGTAGCGGCTTGTAGTCCGGAATTTACGGTACTTCTTTTCCTACTGAGTGTGCATTATCATCACAAAGTTGGCATTGTCCTTGTAGACTATGTGCTATTCTATGTTAGTATGAAATTGTTGGAAAGCTTTATTTATTTATTTTTTTACTAAAACGTTTGAATTTTACAGACGAAAACATTTTGGGTAACTATCGACTAAAACAAGACAAAATTTGTATAAGATTTGATTGACTAAAACTAGATGAAGACGAACACGTTTTGAAATGGTTAAAATATGACTAAGACTATTAAGTATTTTTGTCCAAAAGACAAAATTTTAAAGGGCTGCCAAAAACAACACTGGCTGCAAGTGATTTATAACGAGAAGTGAGACACTTAGGCCAGTTTTTCAAGGTGTAGGCAGGCAGGGGAGCCCGCTGTTCTACTCCATTAGCCACTAGCAGTCTAGATGACTTTGACAGTTCCCACTTTTCTTTCAAAATGTTACCTGAAACGAATAACACCAGTTAATATGGTCCAGATAGTCACGGCTCATTTCATTCCCTTTGTGTCATTTTTAAACTGACCACTTTTGGAAAGTTCAACAAACCAGAGGCCGGGGCAATATCACTTCCATGCGGAACAAACAGCGTCTTTCTTCGCCATCACATTTTAAAAGTTAAGGCAAGCTCCCTCAGAATAAATGGCAGTAGCAATCAATTGTTGCTCACAATTTCACGAGTACGACTACATGAGTGGAGCTATGGTGGCCTAATGAAATGCACTATGAGAGCCACCTGGTAAACTGTTAACTAAAAATATGAATGCTGTGCCTGCTAACTTAAAAGCATCTAACGGCCCCAGTCATCATTCATAGACTTCATAATGATGTTGACAGTGTGAGGCCGATTAATAGGGGGCCTATCTCCGTCAAAGCTGACCGAGTGGAAACACAGACAAACAACTTTTTACGTTGAAAATTCTTGTGAATAAATGCTCTAATTCTTGAATTCTTTATAGATATGGATGTAAAAAGTCTCGATTCTTAGCTAAAAGCCAAAAAAAAAAAAAAAAAAGGGCAGTTAGCATTTATTTCACGTAAATATGTCGAATGTGCTGTTAGTCTTTAAGCCACTGTGGTGCCACGTTATCATAATAAAGAGCTATTTACGTTAAAAATTTCAGAATAAATGCTTAAATCCCTGAATTCTTCATAGAAATGGATGTAAAACAGTCTCGATTCTTGGTTAAAAGGAGAAAGACCGGGCAGTTAGCATTTATTTTACGTGAATATGTCAAATGTGCTGCTAGTCTTTAAGCCACTGTGGCGCTGCCGTATCACAACAAAGGGCTTTTAACGTTGAAATTTTTGGGGATAAATGCTCCTGAATTATTTTATAAATATTGACATAAAACAGTCTCGATTCTTGGTTTAAAGCAGAAAAAAAAAAATAAAAGGGGCAATTAGCATTTATTTTATGTAAATACTGCAAATTATGACGCCAATGCCGTAGCGGTTAATTTCTCCCTTTGATTTTGATGTTTTTAAATGCATGCATGGTATGAAAAGTATAATAATTACCTTGAATCATCGAACAAATCAATCCTGAGATAATCCCTCCTGTTTATATGCGGTACAGCTTTCGTACTTTTTCAACCTAAATCTGGCGCTGGATCTCTGCATATGTTGAATAACTGCATCCGACTTTGACCAACTGAAGTGTAGTGTAGGACGGCCACCTACTTGAAAGCGTGGCGCAGTGTCTTGTGACTGTGACCCGTCAATATCATTATGAAGTCCATGCATCATTTTAGAGCCGCCTTTTCATATTTTAAAAACAGTTTAAATCATCTGTCTGTGACACACTTTAAAAACAAACAAACAAACAACAAAAACCCAACAGGAATCTAGATTTAGAAATAAGAAAACACTTTTGCCTTGCTGAAAATAAGTAATAAAAGTTTTAGAAAGTAAGGGCTCCGTCAGGCAATGGCACTGAGCAATCATTTAAATGCAGGGTCAGTGCAGGCAAGCAAATAAATAGTAAAAATTGCATAAGTGCTCTCCTATAACTGGGCCTGCTCTACTTGACTATTTTACAAGCAAATCTCATTTGTATATTCTATTTATGTCGGCGTCAAAGTACGCTTTGGCCACGTGTGTGATGCAGAATAAATATAACCCTTCCATCTGTTGGTGCAGTCCAGATGCTGTCTCAGAAATAGAGGATTATAGCTGAACTAAGAGTGAGTAGGCTGTGCGTCGAGGGGGAAAAACCGGTCGGTGACTAACGTGCGAAGCATCAATCCGAGGGCAAGTGACAACGTCAAAGTAGCCAATAGAAAGGAAAGGGGTATGAAAAAACAACAACAACTTGAGACTTGTGCAGACAGTGTGAAAATGAAGCCATCCATAAGCGGGAGGAGCCGTCAGGAGGGGAAAGGAAAATGTCCAAAAAGTGAAGACGGCAAGAGAAATGGAGGTTACAGAGAGACAGGGCCATTTGTCACAGTCAGCTCAGTGACTCTGTGTGATGAGATCAAGTAGAAAAGAAAAACATCCACTGTGTTGTGGAATCTGCTTGAGTATATGAGTAGAAAATTGCCACAGCGGTGTGTCGAGACAAGGCTATAGCTCTTCTGGCGCTGCTTTTTTACAGGAAAAAAGTTTAGTGTCAAGATGAGCGCTGAAGTGACTGGCTAAAAAAGATTCAAATCCTGTTAGTGTTTCATGCTGCATTGCATCAGTAGAAATAGGGGAGTTGCATCCAAACAAGACAAGATACGTGCTTCGGGCGTACAATGAAAGGTGCTAAAGGTGACACATTCAAGTTCCATTGGCATGTGAAACTGTCAAAAATGTGTCAGAAGATGAAAATGAAGTATTCTTTTCTTCACAAATGAACACAAAATGGTATTGACATGTCTATAATGACATGTTTAAATGAAAAAAGTCTCAAAGAAGCAGTTCACAAAGTTAACCACAGTGATTTGGAGGAGACATTTCAGTCAAATTCCAGAGCTATTTGTTTGGGGAACTCATGAGGGTGCATGACATCAGAATTTGATGAATATTTCAAGAATTTACCGTGGAAAATGGTTGCTTGCTGCTGTTATTAGTTTTGGACAGCAAATCTTGAACCTTAGGGGACTCGCCATCTTCACACTAAATTGAAAACTCAGTTCCTTTCCCAGGATGAGTTTATTATCCACTTGAAATTGGCCGAATATCGTTAATATTATATATTATATAATATAATTTTACCTTGGACTGTTGTGTAATTTGGAGAAACTGGTCATTTGTTGTTTGCAGTGTGTGGTCAAATCCGGAATGTTAAAGGGCAGCTTAAGAGCTTTTCGAATTTCGGTGTATTTTTACCAATATAAAATATGGACGCGTTTGTCAAAACAACCATGTCATTTTTTAACAGGTAACTGCGAGGATAATTTGTGTTTTTTTTTTTTTTTTTAGTTTTTTTGCACTTCGTTAATAGTAGTGATGGGACGAAATGGGCCGAGGTTCCGAAGGTTGTGTCGAGTAATGGGAGGGGCGTTTCCACGAAGCTTGTATCAAGACCCACGCCATTTCGGCAAAATCCGGAAATAATGACGTGTAAAGCCTTGCCGGCCGACTGAATCACGTAAACGCTTCGGGAGTGGTCCGACGTTTGGCGCGCATTGCAAACACAGTACAGACTACGGCATAAATTGGTTGCAAAACGCAATGGCAATCGGCTGTTATCTCACATTATGTGGATTTCAGGCTCCTATACTTGTTATACCTGTGCGCGACAGTGCAACTAGTGCAATCTTTTTTCGAGCCTTGTTGGTTGCTTGCGATGGAACCTGCGCGAAAAAGGCGATCCTCCCCTATATGGGAACATTTTGATTTGATTGCTTCCAATAAGGTAAGGGAGAAAAACTATATTACTCCCCAAACACCCTTGCTGATGCAACCCTGGAGGTCCAAAAGTACCTATCTAAACCAAACATCGACAGAATGAACAATCCATTAGTGTACTGGGACTCTGGGAGACACATAAAAATACATACCCAAATTTATATAAACTGGCACTCACATTACTCTGCACCCCAGCTTCATCTGTGCCTTGTGAAAGAATATTTTCTAAAGCTGGTGAAATATTGTCCCAAAAAAGAAACCGTTTAAAGCCAGCCACTGTGGGAAAACTATTATTTTTAAATAAGAATGAATAAGAAATTATCCTTCATACTTGTATTTTGTTCACATACTAAATTACTAACACAAGCACATTCATATCTTTGTTGTAACCCTGTAATGCCTGCAATATGGAGCAATTGTCAGAGAATCACAAAATTTGGAAAATAAGGTCTTAATGAATCCTATTTTTCACATTTTTAAAAAAGAAAAAAAAATATGTGTAATAAGCGCTCCAATATCATCCAATTTTTTTTTTTTTTTGAGGAAAGATATTTCAAAATTCTGAATTAGTCTCAAAATCATGAAAGTAAGTGTATTAAATGTGATACATTTGGCAAGAAATGGTTTTAAGCAAATAGCCATTGAATTCTTCACACTGTTGACCTCTTGGGCTTCTAGACCACTTGATGGCGCCATAGAGTAAATGAAGCACCATGAAGCTTTGCTGCATGTGCAAACCAATTGGCTGCAGAGCTTCATTGCTTCATGAGGCTTCATTTGGCCATCCCTAGTTAATAGTCCCTTCCCAACCCTGAAAGTGTGACATAAATTCCTGAACGCAACAGAAGACTATCCACAGCGAGGAAAGCAGCAGCAATGATATCAGTGATATTTCCACTGAAAGTAAGCATTCAGGATCGCTCTTCCGTTGCACTAACGATGGTAAAAGCTGCACGGAAATATTATCTATAATTAATCCCAACAAGTTTGAACCTGAGTCGTCAGATGACAACAATTTACTCGGCACAGCAGACGTTGGTGATGACGCCGGTTGGCAGCCCGACCCTTCACGAAAGGAAGAGTGGTAGGCATCTAGCATCGTGATTTCTCTCTAAACCTTTTTCCCCCCCAGTCATTCTGTGATATAATTATCAATAATGGCAAAACAGACGAGTAGTTATATAGATCTTGTAATAAATGTATCAAATTGACACGAATAGACAACCTGTCAGCTGTCTTATGACAGGCAAGCAACAACAACAACAAAAAACATGTCTCGTTCAAGTAATACTGTAAATGTGTTAAATTGCCAGTAAGGGTCTACATACGTATTTGAAAAACCCTTAGGCTTTCAAAGCTGTTGTCGCTGAAATGTTGAAAACAAAAACGTGATAGAGGAGCCGGTGTTCTGCCAATCGCGCCGTAGGGAGCGGCGGTGCACAGCGGGCAGGCGGTCAGTGCGGGTCGACTCCCGGTGTTCCTTCTACGCGGCGAAATGTCCTATACAATGTTCAGCGCACTTGCGCAAGCATCCGCCAGCATGCGCACATCGGTTAAAAGCGACGAGAATTCCATATTTTGTTTTTATTGAGTTTTTTATGACCTTTTCATTGCCTCAAAAATACTTTTTGGCTATACACGTATTTCCCTCTCATACGTTTAACTACTGTGCTATTTGGTGGAAGCTTTAAAGCATTTGGCCACATTAGTCGTGTAGCGTATTGAAACCGTCCTTATGTGATATAACTACATTTAGGTATTTTCTTAAGGCTTTTTTTAGTACATTCTGCCTATATGCATCTAAACAAAACAAGTTGAGAGCGCACGGTAGTAGTTTAGATGTCTAATTCGCCTCATGTAGACGTTTCGCCGATGTAGGACATTTTAGCAGAACACCAGAAGGCCACTCAGCCCGGCGGTGCCCGGTGGGCCCAAGTCCTACTGATGGAGGCTCTGCCCGTGGACGGTGTGAGGCTGGTAGCAGCTCCCGGCGAACCCGGAGTCGGGTTCACCCCAGCGTCAAAACCCTGAGGTGCAAAGAAGGTGAGGGCTGCCTCTCAGCAGCCAGCTGCAGTGGGATCCCGGCCATGCCTACCAACAACCGAGCGCACCACCGGCCCGTCTCACCCTGATATGTAAGAACACCGGGTAGAAATTCTTCCGCTTGACTCTCACAAAAGATGACCAAATCCTTGCAGAAGAGGTTTTCTGGGGCCACTCATGGAGTCTCGAACCTTCGTGTGAGCAATTCATCGCTACACATTGAGATGGCATGACGAATATCGCGAGTAAAACCCAGAAAATGATTGCTACAGTGGGGCAAATAAGTATTTAGTCAACCACCAATTGTGCAAGTTCTCCCACATGAAAATATTAGAGAGGCCTGTAATTGTCAACGTGGGTAAACCTCAACCACGAGAGACAGAATGTGGAAAAAAAACCCAGAAAATCACATTGTTTGATTTTTAAAGAATGTATTTGCAAATCATGGTGGAAAATAAGTATTTGGTCAATACCAAAAGTTCATCTCAATACTTTGTTACTGTATGTACCCTTTGTTGGCAATAACGGAGGCCAAACGTTTTCTGTATCTCTTCACAAGCTTTTCACATACTGTTGCTGGTATTTTGGCCCATTCCTCCATGCAGAGCTCCTCTAGAGCAGTGATGTTTTGGGGCTGTCGTTGGGCAACACTGACTTTCAACTCCCTTCACAGATTTTCTATGGGGTTGAGATCTGGAGACTGGCTAGGCCACTCCAGGACCTTGAAATGCATTTTACGAAGCCACTCCTTTGTTGCCCTGGCTGTGTGTTTGGGATCATTGTCATGCTAAAAGACCAAGCACGTCTCATCTTCAATGCCCTTGCTGATGGAAGGAGATTTTCACTCAAAATCTCTCGATACATGGCCCCATTCATTCTTTCCTTTACACAGATCAGTCGTCCTGGTCCCTTTGCAGAAAAACAGCCCCAAAGCCTGATGTTTCCACCCCCATGCTTCACAGTGGGTATGGTGTTCTTCGGATGCAATTCAGTATTCTTTCTCCTCCAAACACGAGAACCTGTGTTTCTACCAAAAAGTTCTATTTTGGTTTCATATGACCATAACACATTCTCCCAGTCCTCTTCTGGATCATCCAAATGCTCTCTAGCGAACTACAGACGGGCCTGGACGTGTACTGGCTTCAGCAGAGGGGCACGTCTGGCAGTGCAGGATTTGAGTCCTTAGCGGCACATTATATTGCTGATAGTATCCTTTGTTACTGTGGTCCCAGCTCAATGTAGGTCATGCACTAGGTCCCCCCGTGTGGTTCTGGGATTTTTGCTCACCGTTCTTGTTATCATTTTGACACCACGGGGTGAGATCTTGCATGGAGCCCCAGATAGAGGGAGATTATCAGTGGTCTTGTATGTCTTCCATTTTTAAATAATTGCTCCAACAGTTGATTTCTTTACACCAAGCGATTTACCTATTGCAGATTCAGTCTTCCCAGCCTGGTGCAGGTCTACAATTTTGTCTGTTTGTCTGTTGTTTGGAGTGTGACTGACTGAGATTGTGGACAGGTGTCTTTTATACCCATAATGAGTTAAAACAGGTGCCATTAATACAGGTAACAAGTGGAGCCTCGTTAGACCTCGTTAAAAGAAGTTAGACCTTTTTTGACAGCCATAAGTCTTGCTTGTTTGTAGGTGACCAAATACTTATGTTCCACTCTAATTTGAAAATAAATTCTTTAAAAATCAAACAATGTGATTTTCAGTTGGGTTTTTTTTCACATTCTGTCTCTCATGGTTGATGTTTACTCATGTTGACAATTACAGGCCTCACTAATCTTTTCAAGTAGGAGAACTTGCACAATTGGTGGTTGACTAAATACTTATTTGCCCCACTGTATATGTGGCGAGGATAGTATGGTGCTACACTTTTGTATTAGAGCGCTGGCAGTGTCTTCTAGAATAGCGTACCGCACGAATGCTATTTTTAGACCGTGATGTTGTCCTCGTAATGCGGAAGTGGGTCGTTATAGACACGCCCTCGCATACAAACCATGTTATTTCTGCTTGTTTTCTCCGGTAATCTTTCAAAAAAGAACATGCCAATGAAACAGTGCTGCTATGGAACTTGTAGAAACAACTCTAGACATTACGACATATGAAGGATGTTTTCTTCATACGTTTCCCGAAACCAAAAATGTGAAGAAAGGATCAACTTGCGCGGACGTCCAAAAGACCAGTTTAACGCCAGCAAGGTGAAGCCATTCACATTTCATAGACAGTAAACATTTTGTTGGGGGCCATGGTCATAGAGAGGACGAAGAGGTAAGCCATTTTGATATTTTTACTCATTTCTTAGCGTTGCGTTTTACCGTGCTGCTTCTGTCTGACAATGAACTACCTGAAAAAAATTAAAATGGTATCTGACTGCTACTGTTGTTACTTTTTCTGTTGTAAAAAAACAACTTTAGTAAGGGTGAAGTGTGAATAAATTATTGAATTAAGATTTGTTATTCATGAAAAAATTAAAAGCGTTCGTTGGCTGTCATTGAGTAGCATTATAGATTGCTACACAGAAATAGCAATATAATTACCTCCGTGAACGGTCAGAGATGTAAGACAACCAGAGGATATAATATATAAGAAAGATAGGGCATATGGGCGGTAAAGGATAGCTTGTTGAAACAGACTATGCACACAAGAAAAAGGCGTCGATAAAAAAGTTAACTCTGGTTCAGGTCGGCTCTTTTTCCCGTCTTTTTGAGCCTTCGACACTCAAGCCATCTCTTTAACTAAACATTTGTATGTTCTTCCACATCTTTACCAGTGAATTTGGCTCCAGGGAAATCATTTTCGGACATAATTGGTAGGTTTAGCTCAGTAAACGTCTCGTTCATACACTATTTTCTCGCATTTAATATAAGGGAAAAATGAGAGGTTGACCTGCCTAGCAACAATGCTAACGTCATGAATATTAATGAGCAAAAGTAACGTGTTGCTTGCGGTACACCATTGACGTCATCGGGTAGCGGCTGGCAGTGAAGTGCGTCCCTCATTGCTCAGGTGTTGCTATGGCAGTATTTCAAAAACTATGCGGTCAATTAAAAAAAAAAAATTGGTAATGTGGGTTTTAAGACAGCGAATAATGCATTCAGGCCAATTTAACCGGGCAAAACATTCATCCGAAAAGCTCTTCAGCTGCCCTTTAAACATATACATAGTTAAAATATGGTATGTTTTCAGCTATGTTAACAACAAAAAAGGTGAATACATACAGTCATAAGAAAAAAAGTGCTTTCTTGTGGAGTTCTTTTTAGTGCACATACAACTGTCAATGATTTGCTAATTACATTAAAATTGCTTCACAAAAGGCATTAATCACACAAGGTTCATTAGGCAAAAATTGTATAACCTCTGCCAAGTCTGAACAATTCTGTTGTGGAGCATTGCCAAATTGTTGGACTCTATGGTTTGAGGCGTTTTCTGCCAATACCTCTATTTGGCTAGGGAGGGTCATGCATTATTCAGAGAAATGCTGAAAAAAAGCTGTTGCAATGTTGATAAACTCCAAGGAAGTGACATAGTTGCACTTTAAGAGCCTGTGAACCTGTTGTGTGGGTCTCTTCCAAGTTCCACCAGCCTTACAGACTTTGCTTTGTTTGATGCCTGTATGTCTGTCTTGTGTTTGCCAAAACAGAACAAACAAACAGCAACAATATGTTTCACTTGTTTGTTATTTAGATTTTAACTTAATTTTTGGTTTTCAGCACAGACGGGACATCTGTTAACTAAGTGTTTACAATATTGCAGTTTGTTTCAGAAACTTATCTTCACAGTGTAGTTTAGTTCTGGTTATTTTTCCAAATTGCCCCCCTCCTTCGACCGAAAGAGGTTTGTGTTATTTGTACACATTTTTATGTTCATTTCTGATTTGCAGCACTGTCTGGAAGTCTTTAACGAGACACATGATATCATTTTTTTAAAAACAAGTGTTCTAAATACATCTAAATCCAGTTTTTGCGCTCATCATCTCTTCCGGTAGACCTCCTGAAACAGTCCTTATGTCCATAAAAGTGTACATTGTGAAGTTGTAACATGATCACTTGTAATTGTTCACCTTCTCCTTTGCTTTCTATTTATAAATGGCAATGACACACGTGTGTGCTGAACATCTCATTACCCACCCGGGCAAGGAGGTGAGGCACATGCTGAGACACATGCAACACCTTATGCTGGATGATGACGGCTTCAAGGTGGTTAAATCAAAGCTGGCTCCATGTGGGGAACATGGAATTATTAAGAGGCAGGGCTTCCCCTCCCTGCTGTCACAGCGCCCTGACATAACCTGGCCTTGCAGGCAAATAGGGCACGTTTCTCATCTCATTTTATCTCGTCTTGGGGCGTCTGCTGTAACATTTATTTTACGGTGATCTTAAAAAATGCATATTTGTTTAGAAGTGTTAGAGAGGGGGGAAAATTTACAGTTTAAAAAAAAAATGCTGCATATACAGTGGTACCTTTACCTATGAACCAAGGGCGTAGGTCTGGTCTAAAAGACGATATAACAGCATAACCTACATGTACATTTTTTGCTGGGGACGAGACATTGATAAGACCAAACATATCGGCCGAATGGGGGTCAGGGCTACATTTCTCACGAATACAAACCTAATTAATTGATAGGCTAAAATAAATAATCAATGCAAAACACATCTGTATTGACTTATACTGTACTAACTTTCAGATGTATTATTGGTTCAGGTGATACACTGTTCCATTCAAACCTTTGTTTTAAAAACTACTAAAGAAACAGTTTGAACACTTCCAGTATAAATGTCTGGATTTAATTAGCAAATTTATATTTCAATATTTGAACATAACTCAAATTATATTAAAATACACAATAAATACAAACTTGTGAATAATCTCTTAACTATGCAGGAATGCAAAAAAATAAACATTAGCTTTAAGACCACTCAACATCGTCGAGAAATTAATATAACACATATATAATATATAAATATATCAATTAAATATAACTGGAAAAACCTTTTCGTCCGGGAATGACAAAAACAAATAAAAATTCATTCTTCCTTCAGGTAAGACACAACTGTTTTTGTCCACAAACACAGTCAAACTCAACAAAAAAATGAAAGCTCCTTTGGGCTGCTTTAAAACACATAAATAAAATAAAAATGACAATTGGGGAGAGAGGGATGAACCTCGGTTGACTACATTTCTCACAGTTTAATTAACGTTAACAGTAGAAAATACATACAGGAGGATACTTCTCTTGAAGCAGCTCCCTAATGAAGTTTTGCAGGTTAGCAAATTCACAGTTTAATGTTATGCTAACGTTGATACAGTTCGGACTTTCAGTAGTGGTGTGTTCCCCACCTCCACAACATTAATGTCTTTTTACATTAAATACAGGGGCTGCAGCTGCTGCTGGCTGAAAAAAAAACCTTCTAATATCACTCCTCTTCAAAGTTGACGGCGGAGGCGGCACTGGGCTGTGAGTGCGTGTTTGTGTGTGTGTGGTGGTGGTGGTGGGGGGGGGTTCAAGTCATCAGCCAATCAAACGTGCATTAGAGGGGGGAAATGGATTGGCACACTCAGCAGTGAAAAGGGGTAAATGTAAGTCTGAGCATAATGAAAATAATTCACTTAATAATGGTAGGGTCAATTCTATCCTTACAACATATGGGGGGGACAATCTAAATTACCTATATAACTGAAGTCATTATACAATGCAAATAAAGTTGCTTAAAAGTTGGTGGGGACAATTTGAGCGTCCTAAAAAGTTGTTAGTGTTATCTCCCTACCGTCCCTATGCAAACCTACGCCCTTGTTATGAACGCCTCTTCAAAAGTTATTTTCAGGTTACGACATGTTGAAACAGAAAAATATTATCTTTTGTCAAGAAAGAGATTTCAGGGTACGAAAGGAATACTACATAGAATACTATACAAAATCCTGCTGCCCTCTTGTTTGTAATATTTCTCATCTTGCCTTCGTAATGGGATTCTGCTCTCCTATTGGCCTATTGTTCATGATGTTTCAATTTGGGTGTTGCAGTGTGATGGCATGCATAGGTACGTCGGTGTTATTGTTGATATAGCCGGCAAACGTCTGAGCCAAATAAGCACAAGGATCCTCGTGTTTTTGTCCAACGAGGAGTTTTTTTAAGCCCACACACAGTTCATTACATTAGTAGCACATTTGAGCATACCGTATTTTTCGGACTATAAAACGCAGTTTTTTTTTTCAAAGTTTAGCAGAGGGTTGCGTCTTATACTCTGTCTTATGTGTGATTATTTACGGTCCGGTCAGGCCGACTTCTCTCTCGCTAACTTTTAAAAAAAAATATGTATGTATCCATATATTTATACTAAAACGATGTATGGATGTTAAATAAAATAAATAATTTGGATAAAACAGAGAAGGCGCTGTGCATGCCTGCGCACGTGAACGCAGTGGCCCCGCTCTCTTTTCAATCTTCCCCTCCGTGAGCATCCTGGTATTTCCTTTTTGATATGGAGCAGCTATAGGAGTGAAAAACAAACTAAAGACAGGGGAATTGAAAAGCAAACAACTGCGGTTGGAGTGGGATATGGAAAGGATTCAATTTATATACTTAACAAACTTTTCCAGCGTTATTTGTTGTGTAAATGCATTTATAATGATCATTAAAATATGTACACTATTTAAACATTGAGAAAACTTTTTTTTTTCTGCCAACTTGAGAAGATTAAAATAAATGTCAAATCTTCTATCCCCTATTAGAACAGACACGCAAATGTAAAAGATATAAATGTTTATTGAATATCCATCTTACAGTCTTGTTTAATTGGGAGAATTCGTTACTAGAGACAGGCTTTAATTTGTTATCATTATGCATATATGCACCGGCAGTCACAAACGTGATCACACAAAACGCAACAAAGCATCGCATCTCTGCATAACCTTCTCCTGAGTCCTCACAAATAAAAGTGAAAATGTTGTTTTTTTCGGGCTCGTGCCTACAAATAAAATATAAAATTTCGGTGGTTTTCAGGCTCGAGCAAGCAAATCAAGTTAATTGATCGGGCTCAGGCCGCGTCGGGCTTTAATACCCGCGGGCCGGTTGGGTTGGGCTGGATTTTTTTAGCCCCGATCTAACTTCTAGCGTCATGTAATGTTAGTACATCTATTCAGCCTGTTGTTCTCTATTGTACTTTAAACTGCCTTTCAAAGATGACATGTCTGTTCTTGGTGCTGGATTCTATCAAATAAATGTCCTCCAAAAAATGTGACTTGTACTCCGAAAAATACGGTAGGTGTCCTCGCGTTTTTGTGTCACGAAGAGTGAGATAGGCGATAGCCACCATCGATCTCATGAAAGAGGACATTGCCTCACTCGAAAGGTAATATATATGTTTCTTTCTTTTCTTTTCATTTTGTTCTATTATTTACTTCATTACAGGTATTAACGTTTAGGTTAGGTTAGGTTAGGTTAGGTTAGGTTAGGTTAGGTTAGGTTAGGTTAGGTTAGGTTAGGTTAGGTTAGGTTAGGTTAGGTTAAGTTAGGTATATGGAATGATTCAAATGTGTTTGGCTGTTGCTTAATCCGGTTTTACCCCAATTATACAATTTAATGTGGTGTGTCAGTAGTGCTTGGAACGGATTTAGGCATTTACATGTAAAACGCGTCTCTATTTGTGAAATTTTCGGCTACAAAGACTTCTTCCAGAACCAACTAATGTCGTAAGTTGAGGTACCACTGTATTCTATTTTAATTTAAAAAACTTTTTTAGATCTTCAGTATTTTAGAAATTAAATGATTATGGCTTTTCTTCCCATTAAACTTACTACATAATACTATTCTTATTAAACTAAAAAAACAAGATTAAAAAGAAAGTTATTTTATACTTAAAAGTATGCAATTGTTGTAAAGAATAAAATAAAACTGTTATAAATGGCATAACTGTTGTCATTAATAAATATTAATTTGTTATTAGAAAAAATACAACTTTAGTGCTCAGACCATATGGCGCACTGTACATCAAATTGGTGTTCATGGCTGTCACTCCAGGAGGAAGCCTCTTCTGAAGACGGTACACAAGAAAGCCCGCAAACAGTTTGCTGAAGACATGTTAACAAAGCACATGGATTACTGGAACCATGCCCTATGGTCTGATTAGATGAAGATTAATTTGTTTGGTTCCGATGGTCTCAAGCATGTGTGGCGGCGACCAGGGGAGGAGTAGCCTGTGTCATGCCTACAGTCAAGATAGTGGTGGGAATGTCATGGTCTGGGGCTGCATGAGTGCTGCAGGTGTTGGAGAGTTACATTCCATTGAGGGAAACATGAACTCCAATATGTACTGTGAAATACTGCAGCAGAGTATGATCCCCTCCCTCCAGAAACTGGGTCGCAGGGCAGTATTCCAGCATGACAATGACTCCAAACACATCTGCTTTACTAAAGAGGCTGAGGGTAAAGGTGATGGACTGGCCAAGCATGTCTCCAGACTTGAACCCAATAGAACATCTTTGGGGGATCCTCAAGCGGAAGGTGGAGGTGCGCAAAGTCTCAAATATGCGGCAGCTCCGCAACGTCGTCATGGATGAGTGGAAGAGCATTCCAGTGAGTTTTGAGTTATTTTGAGTGGAAAATAAATGAACTCTATTATATAAGCTGCACACAGACTACCTTTCATTGTGTCAAAGTGTCATTTTGTCAGTGTTGTCCCATGAAAAGATATACTTAAATATCTGCAGAAATGCGAGGAGTGTACTCACTTTTGTGATACACGGTATATCTACGTATATTGTTAGGGCCTCAGCCACGCTCTCCTGAGACTTGGCCCATCCTGGGCAGGTGTGAGTGTTTTTATTCATTTGCAGGTTGGACGCCAGACGAGTTGAGCGGCCACAGCTGCTGGCAATACCAATCAGCCATCTTATAACCCAGTTCACGCCACCACCTTGTCGACCGATCAACTACAGGTAGTCTGTTTACCACGTCAGTTGCATCTCGTGTTCTTGATTATTTATCTGATCCCCGTCTCACGACTTTTATCTTTTTGCCCCAGGTCCTGACTTTGCGCTCCCCTGTCGGATTCTACGCCTGCCTTCCTTCCGAGCTTCCACGCCCCATGTCGGCTCAGCTACCCCGAGCAGAATGACCTACAGCCGCCACGTTATTCTTTGTGCTCGCTAATAAAATATTGCTCGCCACAACCCCTGCTTGTCTGCATTTGGGTCCCATCTCGTCGCACACCCTAACATATATACAGGTAGTCCCCGTGTTACAACTTACCCGACTTACGTGATTTTAACTTGACAAAGCCGGAGTCTCACCCGCCATTGTGTCGCCAGTCGCAGTCTTATTTTTTACTTTATTTTATTAATATGACGTATAATACATATTTTTGGATTATTTTGAGATTTAGGGAGTATTTAGGGGCAGTGTTGTTAATAAGGCTGTTAGAGTATAACGGCGTTACTAACGAATATTTTTTTCAGTAGTGAGTAATATATTTAATTACTTTTCTTTTCTTGGCAACACCGTTACCGTTACTGAGGATGTAAAGGCGTGCATTACTATGTCGGTTGAATGAAGCGAGAAAAGTCTGTGAGAGACACGGACTCACGGAGACAAGAGAGCAGAGCGGGAGTGGGGACGAGGGTAGGGAGTTGTGACGCCGTTGAAAACACGATGCTAGGTGGCTCCAATAATACCTGATTGTAGCCGATAGCCTACAAACTGCCCACATGATGCAACGGTAGATATCACATGTATATAGAACTACATGCGAAATGAAAGACACGGCGACATTAGCATATGTACAGAGAACTAGATGTGAAATCATCGACGAGGTTAGGGAGTTGCGATGCCATTGCAAACGCGATGCTAGGTGCCTCCAAAAGTACCTGACTGTAGCCGATAGCCTACAAACTACGCCCACATGATACTACGATAGATATATACAACTGGATGCGAAATGATGGACACGGCGACATTAGCACATGTATAGAGAACTAGATGCGAAATGATCGACTCGCCGCCTTTAGTAAACAGCCATCATCTTAAAGCAGTAGACTTCTCAGGAAGGCTCTCTTGTAGAGAACTTCCCTAGCAAACCAAACAGTGCAAATTATGTTCAAGGCAAAAAATAATAAACTGCCTGGTAATATTCAACAATTGTTAATGCTCTGAATGTAGGGTTAAAAATACGTCAAAGTATTTCTCAATTTAAGAGAATGTTTCATCAGTCAATATTTCAGCATTGCAGGTGCGAAGCTACAATGATTGTTTTTAGTTGTTTTATTTATCTTTTTGTGTTTACTTATTTATTCTGTTATATTGATGTATAGTTTTGAATTATATGGAGTTGCGTCTTATGTATAAAATTCATTATGTTTTGAATGTGTAGGCCTATGTGCCTAATAAGCTATGCTTTTTCTCACTCCTTTTCAGATGTTTTAGTGTTATTATTTCAATTAATAATTTTTTGTGTGGATTTTGAGGCTAATTAATTCGATCTTAACATCTGAAATAAATAAATGAATAAATCAACCAAAACCTAAGTAACTTTTGATCTAAAATACTCTTAAATCCGTAAAATCTTGACTTGAATCTATCTTTAAATGATGAAACAGTTTTAAAACTTTCACGTCGAAAGTAGACAAACGGTAACTAATGCATTAACAGGAGCAATTTGAACAATTTTAACGGTTGATTCACAACATTAAATGACTTCCAAACATAGCACAGGTTACTATGTTTTTTGGGTGGGAATGAAAAAAACAAAAAAAACCATGAAAGGTAAGAGCAGTTACTTTGCCTAGTAACTAATTACTCTTACATTCAGGTAACTGAGTTACTAACTCAAATACTTTTTGGGAAAAGTAATTTTGAACTGTATTTAATAATTTTTTTAAAAGTAAGATTAACAACACTGTTTAGGGGTAATTGAAGGGTAGCGCCAGTGTAGCCCAGGGACTACCTGTGTTTAAAATAAATAAATAAATGGGGAGAACCTTGAGAAGGGACCGCAGATCTGTATAATCAATCCGTGGTGGATACCAGCCATAAAGTGTATTCTAAACTTGGATTTTCCAACTGTAATTAATATTGAAAACTATTTGAGCAGGAAAATAGTAGAGGGTGAAAAAGAGGGAAGTGGCAGTAAAACAGGTTGGTTCGGATAAAAACTAGTCTTCAGTTGCAATGTAAACAATCCTTCTGACAAACAGAGCAAATAAGAATGTTTCAATTTTTCATCTCTACTGCATGCTTATTCAGCCCATTTTGGGCCCTAAAACAAGACACAATAGATGAAGGGAAAGTGACTGGCCCTCTGCAACTTTCATTGCAAGACCTTGACCTGTCCCTGATAAAGCATTAAATCCTGTTATAGTTTTATTATTGCTGTATTCAATGTTGTGTTTATGAATACATCTCTCTATGAGGCCTTCAACTACACATTGTAGCCATGCCTGTCCATGAACTTCATACACCCGCGTACACAAACGCACCTAAACACGCGCACAAAAACACAACACATGGACACACACAAGCAAACACAAATATGATTATGTCATAACCCCATGAAGTAAATCTGTCCATTTAATCCCGATGACTGTAGTGACACAATGGCCATTGTGATTTTAACTGATTGGTTTGTCCTCATAAAATATTACATAGGTGCTGATGGCACCTCAGGTCATCTAACAGCGGCACTCTGTGGCTGTTGAGAGTAGTGCAGCTGTAAGAAACTTCTCGGGGTCAGGGACAAACGATGATGCTATTATTTATCATCACTATTCATAAATGGTATTTTATCAAATCTTAATTGTGTCCACTGAGGGTCATAACATAATAAATGTAGATTTTTCAAATTGGTAGTATATTATTGGTGGGACTGAAAAGAGAATACAATTTTTTTTGCAGCATTTTAAGAAATTTAATCACAATCAAATATGTCAGTTTACCTGTAAATATTACAATGAAAGATATTAGTTTCCATCATACTTCTACATGCACAGATGTGTGCCATTTTTTAACACTAAAAATATACAAATATACTAATATAAACTGTTTTGGGTGATGATTCAAATATGCATTTTAAGATCAGAACCCAAATAAGTCTATATTTTACATCTCTAAATTATTTTACATGATTTCAATTTATTATTGCAATTATTATGATCACCCACATCTATTTCATATTGAAATTACATGCATTTTTTCCACTTTTTCAACATGATAACTAGTGGTGTCAACAATAATTGATGCGGCAATGCATCCCGATGCGGGGCATGGACGATTCGATTCGATGCGGGCAACAAGCCGAATCGATTCAGCGCATTTTAAAATATATAAGTACGTTAAAAAATCTTCCCTGCGCAATTCCGGTGATGCAATGGATTTGGTTTCCCCATTTGTATTATTATTGTCATGTTTCATTTTTTACACACTGCATAACTCTGGTCAAGTTTCCCACCAACCTCATAGAAGCCAAAATGTCTCCAGATGTCAGCTTTCAATGTCTTAGGTGCATCAAGAATCTTTCTTGCTCCCTCTTTCTCCACTTCAGTCATTGTTATGTTATGTCCTATCTCTTAGAGGTTAGATCTTGTGCCCGAACCCGAATGGGTCGGGCCCAAAATGTTAAGCATTCACGTTCGGGTCGGGCGGCCCCGCGCCGGACTAATAAATTATTAAAAAAAAAAAAAAAATGGGATAAAATCGGGAGCAGGCTCTCTGTATTGTGCATTTGCTTGTACACTCACATGAAGCAGTGGCGCCGCCCGCTTTTTCTTCTTCTCCTCCGCTGTGGCGCTTGCGATTCTTTACAAAAGACACTTTTAATTATGCACACAAAGGCAACACAAATGTGATCCTTTTGAATCTTCTCCTCTGTGTGTCTGCAAACTCATTTTTTTTTTTTTTATTAAACTTTCCCAGCGTTATTTCGTTGTGTAATGATTTTATAATGATCACAAAAATATGTAGACTATTTAAACATTAAGAAAACTTGCGTTTTTTTTTCTGCCAACTGAGAATTCGTTACGAAAGACACTTTTATTTATGCACACAAAGGCAACACAAATGTGATCCTTTTGAATCTTCTCCTCTGTGTCTGCAAAATCGCATGTTTTTTTTTTTTTTTTTTTTAATATTAAACTTTCCCAGCGTTATTTCGTTGTGTAAATGCTTCTATAATGATCACAAAAATATGTATACAATTTAAACATTAAGAAACATGCGTTTTTTCTGCCATCTCGAAGAAATGAAAATAAATTGCTGCTGCTGTGTTTTTTATCTTTTCGCGTCACTCCAAGCCGGGTTGGGCTTCAATACCAGCGGGCCGTGTCGGGTCGGGCTGGATTTTTTAGGCCCCATCTAACCTCTACTATCTCTGCTCTCTCAATTGCAAAAAAATGATATTGTTATGGTTGCTAAAATGCTGCTGCACTTCATTTTAATTCATTATTTTTTATTGTTATGTGGTAGTTACTGATTGCATTTCTAAGTTGATTGCACATATATAGTGGGCAAGGGCTACATTTTACTTTTGTTCTACATTGCATTTTAGTTGGATGTTTTGTTTGCAACTGAACTGATCCCTGGATTGATATTGCGATAAAGATGCTGCTGCACTACAATATTTTCTTTATCGCTTTCTTTAATATCTACTTGAATATTTTTATCGATGGGTTGTTGTGACTAAAATACAGTGACTGTTATTACTGATTTTGCACAGGAGTTCAGATGTTGCACTGTGTGAAAGGCTGCTACTGTGTGTAGAAAAAAGAGAAAGCCCTGGTCTCATTCAAAGCACCAATTAAATGCTGTGATCTGTTTATTTTTTTATTTTATTTCTTTTTAATATATATCTTAAAGTATTTTCATTTGACTTCAACCAGGAGTGACACAAGAGCCAATAAAAAGTTGTTTAATGTCTGACCGCTTGGGTTGCCTCATGATTCATGAAAAATATGCTTTCCTTTAGAATTTTAATGCATCCCAGGCTTTAAGGCATCGCGATGCATTGCTGAATCGAACCGAATCGAATCGTGACCCTCTGAATCGAATCGAATCGAATCGTGGCCCTCCGAATCGTAACCGAATCGAATCATGAGGGCAGTACCGATGCACACCTCTAATGATAACTGATGATGCACTTTGCAGTTAGTAGGTTGTCTATATGTGCTCTGCAGGTGACTGCCGACTAGTGCAGGGCGTCATGATGTAGTGACTCCAACATGACAGACTTTTAAATGCACTGACAAAAAAAAAAGAGCCCAACTACACCCTTTCCACTGAAATGTATTTTTCTACTCTGTTATGAAGAAAAACGATTTTGAAAAAAGTTTGGAAGTGCTCTTGTAATTGAGTGTGTATTTACGCGCAGCAACACAACAGAAAATGAGCAGTTCAGTTTGAGATTGTGTATTTTTTTGTTGGTGAAAGTGCTTTTCTTTAATTAACTTTGTCTCTTCAACTGAAACCTCTTCAAAATGGATGCAATACATACAGGTAGTCCCTGGGTAATGAACGAGTTCCGTTCCTACGCTTGCGACATAACACAAATTTTTGCTAATGTTGGAATTAACCCTTTAAAGCTGTAGTGTGAACTAATTTCTTCACATGCCAAATAGGGTCAGAAGTAAATTAATTAAACATTGTCCACCAAATAAAGCATGAAAAAATAATTTATATGTTGTATATTTGACAAAATAATCGCGTTTCCGAAGTTCGAGCCTGAAAGGGGACGAACCCAGAAGTGATACGTCACACCGGGAACAGCGTTGGCAGCTCCATACATACGGCCACCAAACAAAGCCCTTCAAACAATGATTCAAACAGCGATATAAGCGATAGACCAAGCGCAAGGGAGGAGATCCAAGTTTTTGAAGAGTTGGAGGAAGAAGTTATTTTATACTTAAAAGTGAGGAAATGTAGTTTTATCACACAAGCAAACAGATTACAAAGCACCAGTTCAGTGTTGTCCCGAGACTACATTTCCCGTGATTCACTGCGTGACCTGCGCGCTCGCTGATTCGCTGCGAGATTGACTCAATGGCTACACTAAACCAACACGCTATTTTTCAGCTGTCACCTGTCAGCACCTCTCATAGCTTACACTGTTCAATTCCACAACAGTAGGCAGCTATGCTTTGACAAAGTCATCAGTCATCTATCCAAAAATCACACTTACTTTTTGGCAAATCCTTGATCATAAGCAGACCGGTTAAGGAAGCAGGCATCTTCGAAGTGTTTGCAGCAGAGAACACTACTCGATGATGGTGTGAAATTCATTCGCTTCGTGCGAACAAAAGATGTCCATTTACGTGCCCTGCTATCCTTTGGCCACTCATACAACTTTTCGTTTGAGCGAGAACAAAACATCGCCACACACCGCTGTGGCATCTTACCGAGAAGCAATGCAACAAACAATACTGTTCTATGGTGGACTTCCCTCGCACGTCTAGGTGTGACGTAATTTCCGAAGATTTCCGAAGATTGCCGAAGAAAAGCATTTTCGTTGTCAAGGGCGTTGCTATGGGTTAAACAAAGAATCTGGAAGGGTTGCGTTAAAAAAAAAAAATGAAAATATGCTTATAATTGTTTAGCCATTGATATTATTCAAAAACATGGTTGGCCAACCTTACTTCAAAGTTCCCCTTTAAATACTCCTAAATCACCCCCAAATCTCAAAATAACTATCCAAAATTTTTTATTATATGTCATTGTACTGTCCTCGCCAAGATGTTGGAGCTAAGTCCAAGGTAGACAGCGAGCTAAGCTCCAAAATGACGATGTCAGATGTCCTTGTGGTTCGCTGACTTTATTCAGCTGCTTATGACATCAACACTTGCAGAATATAACTAAAATGAAAACTAAAAAATGAAATTAAATGAGTTTCATCTCAAATAAGAGCAATTCAAATTTGCGTTTATAACTAGCTGCTGATACGACAATAACAATCCACATAAACGATTAGCATGTATCAGTTAGTGTCCGCACATCATCAAAAAAATCACATTAATTCGCCCCAAGTATTTGACCACAATTGCAAACCCACAATAAACAGTACAAAAAAGTGTTATATGCAGGTGTTACCTCTGTGGATGGAAATGTGCTCACAAGCTTTCTTTCCCCTCTCTCCCTCTCTCGGCTGCACAACTTCTTCATGTGTGCGCGTGCGTTCTTCCTCGAGTGTACGCGTGCGCTCTTCTTGTGCGCAAATACGTTCTTCTTTTTGTGGACGCGCGCTCTTACTCTTAGGACAGATATACTTTTCGCCAAGATCGTCATCCATTGAATATGGTATGCCCACCGGTGACGTGCCAATGTTACCCTTGTCAAAAATTGTATCCCCCTGGGGGGAGCCACTGCGCTGCACTGATATGCTTGATTTCCCTGTTTTGGTGATGTAGTTTTCAAAGAGGTTTTAAAACATGGCCCATCCATTAAACACTTTTTTTTCCTTTTATATAACGTAACCTACGTAATGAACGAAAAAAAACAACAACAATGTTTTACTGTTTTACTCGTAGGATGACCTACAGTATAACTGTAGTAATAATTCAAGTTCTGTGTGGAGTTTCTCCAGTTTAATAAACGTTGATGTCCAAAATATAAAGCTGTGGTTATTTTCTGGCTTCAATTAATAGTTTAAGTCGACATGACTCATAAATAATGTGTGTGTATGCGCTCCCGTGGCCAGGGGATACAATTTTTGAAGGGGGTAACTACATTGGCAAGACACTGGTGGTGGCTCCGTTGTACAATTAGCGTCTTTAGTGGGGCAAACTGAAACTCCGCTCACCATTTTGGCGATGCTCTCTGGCGTTTCATGGTCCACATTTTAAATCTTTGGTTCTTGCTCAGTAGTTGTTGTCACCTTTGAAAGCTTAGGTTCGAAATAAATTACGTATATCCATATTCCGTCTTCGATCCTTGGGTGGTTTTGGCTCAACAAAGCAAATGACCATCTACGGTGCTAGTCACATGATCTGTCCGAAAAATAATTTTGACCCATTATAAAAATATATTGTTTTGTTCATTTTATTCATTTTTGTTGTTTTATTGCTTTACAACTTTTATTGACAATATTTTACCCGAAAACTCTTAATTTTAAAATAATATATAGAAAAGTCAGTTATATGCAATGACACATTTAGGCCACCGGAGGGGGGGCTTTTCCCTCTCTGCCCCCCCCAGAACTCCGCATATGAAGTCAGGTACGTCGTAACCCAGGGACTGCCTATTTAAAAGGTTTGATAGATCATTGTATGTGTTTCATTCATGAGGTCAGCACACGAAGTGCAACGCTTTAGTACAGTATATCTGACCCAGCTCCTCATCAAAATTTTAGAACCCAGTGTGCACTCGCGCCCCCCACCCAACCACCCACCCACCGCCGAGTCAAAAATGTTGCCTATCACATGTGTCGTCTGATCGGACCAATTAACTAATTGCAGGGCACAATATTTTTACAGTTCCTCAAAATCTGTTGTCAGGCTCTTGTCTTCATGATAGCGTGATTAATCCAAATTAAGGCATTCCAAAATATAAAAAGCTGTAGGTTGTCAGATCCTCCAGAAAAATTAAACTGAGGCTTATTTAAAACTCATCAGCTCAATGACATCAATGTAATTTGCAATGAAAACGTACTGATTTGATTCTTTACACACTGGAGGTAAATGAGGAAATAAGAAATACTGTGAAAAAAACAAAAAGGGGAGTAAATGTAAAAAGAAAAAAAAAAATAGCAAAGGCTGAAAATGATCACGTCCAACTAAATTAAATGCCTCAATGCGTCTGTTTCCCCCTCTTACAAATAAGAGATATTTGTCAGCCATTATTCATCATTATTACACCATTTCTCCTTGAGGCACTTTTCCACTTTTTTTTTTTTTTCACCTGAATTAAAGGTAATGGGTCTAAATGATATGAGTCACGTCTTGTCTGACAGAATTTTCCTCTAAAGTGTCATTACTGAAAGAGCTTTGCGAGTGCGTCACTCATCCTGTTTATTTTCTACCTTGCTTATGTCCTCCCATGAGAATTTTCTAGGAAATCATCAAAACCTTAAGCACTTTGTCATGTTAGAACTATTCATTACCAGCTGTTTCACAAAAAACATTGATGCTCAGTTAAAAGACATAAATATTGAACAGAAAATATTTTACGGTATTTAAAGTATTTTTTAAAAGATGAGTGTCAACACCAGTGTTGTCACAATGCGTTACTAGGTAACATGTTACTGTAATCTGATTACTCTCCCCAGTACCGAGTAATCTAATACGCTAATTTTTATAAACCAGTAATCCTGATTAAAGATAGTTTTCAAAGTGTCTGTGTGTTACTATTTTGTAGGTTGTGCGTGCACATCCGCGGCCTTCCCAACCTTTGTGTTTATTGCACTGTGCAATTCATTTGTGTGTTGTTGATTATTGTGCAGTCAATTTGCATTGTTTTATATTTGTACTGATATGCTGCTAACCCTAACCCGAAATTCAGAATTTTTGACATCATGCTTGATCTTCGAGTTCGTAGGGTTTAATTAGTCAGTGGAGTTGATTTCAACAAATTCCATGCAGTTTGTCAGTTATTTGTTAATTTCAGGGTTCCGATGTGGCTAAGCTAGTGCGAATCAATGGTGGTTGAAATCAACTCCATCGACTAAATAAACCTCTGCTAACTCAGAGATCAATCTTTCCCTTTAAATTCAATTATTGGAAAGTCAATTATATGCCAAGACATTTCTGTTGTCATTCTTATGTTGAGGCGGCAAAGGGAGAAAAATTGGTAAAAGGTAACTCATAAATGACTTTTAAAGTAACTAAGTTACTTTGATAATATAGTAATCAGTAAAGTAACTAGATTATTTTTTAAGACGTAATTAGTAATTAAATTACTTTTTTCAAGTATTGTGTGACAACTCTGGTATACACTAACAACTACTGCCGAGTCACATGTCGTAAGTGGCTAACTGCTGGTGTGCTAAAACAAACAAAAACCGTTTGTTAGGTTTTGTGTTGGTTCCCTCCTGGTGTGTCCCTGTGATTGTCCATTGATTTCACCTGTTCTGCCTGCTCCTACTGTATCCTCCAATCTGCATCCTCCTGTGTCACCCGCCTGTTCGTTATCTCATTACCCCTTGTCAACAGAAAACTCCAAATTTCTGTTGAGTCCTTGTTGCGTCATTGTCCACGTCCACGTTCTGGTCAGCATTAATTCTCGTCCATCCAAGCCCTCGTGTTCTACATAAATTTTTTGAAAACCAGTCTTTTGTTAGTAACAGAGTTTTGTTTCCCGCCGTGCTTTCTTTGGATCACCACAGCCTTTTTTTGTACTTTGTCTTTTGTTGGCTTTATTAAATCATTTTTGCATCGTTCATCTGCCTCGCCTCCCATTCCCTGTATTTGGGTCCACACTACCCGGGAAACTTGACAGGATGACGCAACCAATAGTGGACGCAGCGGGAAAAATCCGGCACCGGCGTGCTCACCAACGGCCGTCTGCCCATTCCCCCCCATGTTTTACCTCGACGTTTTTTGGATTCAGATTTTTCAGATTTTGAGAAGATCATCATTTATATGATCTACTCTCAGATTCTGACTCAAACCTTGATTTTTTTATTTCACGGCCTCTGTTTTCCTCTGATCGTTTTTCTTCTACTCCTAACCCTAACTCTGTGTCCTATTCAGAGCTGCAAGCCACAGACTCAGACCTGGGATGCCGTTGGGCCATCTATCGGCCCCGCCCCCCCGTGGTGATCTGCGTGGTCGCCCAGACTGATGGCTGCATGCTGAGCCTTTGGACAGCGGTATCCTGCTTCCCCTGTCACCTGAGGGCACCACCCCGAAAGCGCTGCTCGTAATCGGCGATGGCGTGCGCCCATGCAGACATCCCTTTTCCCTCGCCGCCCGCGCAGAAGTCCCGGCTTCCCTCGCCGACCGTCCCGTGGTCTCAGCTTCCCTTGCCGACCACCCGGCTTCCCTCGCCGGTGTTGTGCCGAAAAATATCCGCCCCGCATGAAATGTCCCCCCTGACGGGAACGCTTATTTATAACGCTTTATTGAGGTGAAAACATCAAATGTTTTCATGGACGCATTACAGTAATGGATTTACGACTGTAAACTCATTTTTAAATAAATAAATTACAAAAAAATACTAGTACTGTATTTTAGTAACAAATCGTGGACTGGGCCACATAACCATCTTCTACAGGTTTTCACGACCATATCCCAATGACAATCACAAAGGTATGACACTTATTAGTTCAAGCAGAGTAAAATAGTATGTATTCACGGTACAAGAAAATCGTTTCCATTTCCATCGATTGGTAAGAAAAAGCTGTTGGTACGAGTGACGTGTTGGCGCTCACTAATAAAATAAATACATAAAATAAATAAAATAAACATTCAATAAAGCGTTATTAAAAAGCGTTCCCGTCAGGTGGGACACTTCACGCGGGGCGGCTATTTTTCGGCACAACACCGGCCGACCGTCCCGGCTTCCCTCGCTGACCGTCTTGACGTCCTGGCTTCCCTCGACGCCTGTCCCGGCGCTTCGCCGTCTAGCCCCCTTACCGGCGCTTCACCATTTAGCCCCAGGTTTCTGTTTCCTGCGTCCCCTGAGCTTCCGTTTCCTGCGTCCCCGGAGCTTCCATTTCCTACGTCCCCAGAGCTTCCGTTTCCTGCTTCCCCGAAGTTTCCGTTTCCTGCGTCCCCGGAGCTTCCGTTTCCTGCGTCCCCGGCACTTCCGTTTCCTGCGTCCCCGGCGCTTCAGTTCCCAGTGTCCCCGGCGCTTCCGTTGCTGTTCCGCCACCAGACGACGACGACTCAGACGTTGTTCCGCCAGCAGATGACGACGGCTAAGACGCTGTTCCGCCAGCAGATGACGGTGACTCAGACGCTGTTCCGCCAGCAGACGACGACAATTCAGACGCTGTTCCGCCAGCAGACGACGGCATTTGGGTCCACACTACCAGCGAAACTTGACACCGTTGACTCACCAATTCTCTTATTAAGTCATATGACAAGAGAAAATGATTCATCCGTCTACTCGTTGACAGGATATCATATAGTACTTTTCTAAGTGCTTAGCATTGCCTACCTGTAATTGTTCTCAATGCAACGAACACTTGTGAACACACTGGAGTGTCGGGTTCAGGTAAACTCGTAAAAGGAAGCTGTGCAAGATACAGGACGAGGCATTTAAATGAAAGACACAAGTAGAATGTTAGGCAAACCTATTAGCTGGCCTCGTTAGCTTAATTTACTCATGCCAGCGATTGTAACTAGGCCTCAGATTAGTAGCATGCCTATGGCATTGTGGTTGATGATCTGACAAACATGTACATACTCAATTCGTTGTTTACCTTGGCTGATGTGATTCTGGAGATCAGCTTCCACATCTGAGCGATAAAGTTTGTGCAGGTTCTTTGAAGGTGTGAACCTAAATCAGGAATGTAGTCTGTTATTTTTAATTGAGCTGTTTATTTGTTCAAGTGGATGACATACCCAGTGGCTACAGGACTAAAGACATGGCATTTTCAAAGTAGTGGTCACTATCACCATCATACAACTTCTTGCACCAAAAAAAAAAAAAAAAAAAAAGATGCACTCCGATACCAACAGTTCCCACATCTGCAATCACTCACCTGCAAGGCAGGTGACAGAAGCTCTTATCGATGGAGTAATCGGAGTGTGCGAAGGCATTAATAGCAAAAGAGAGCTTTAACTTTGATATGGAAAAAAAAATCCAATCTGACAACATTATCCACGCAGCATGCACACAGTGTGCTACGGTATCTCCAGCTGTCCTCCTGGATTGGATTACCAGTCACATCCTCAAAGACAAAACCAGATTGTGTTATTGTGTATGTTGAGACAAATAAGAGGCGGACGCACACGTTGTTAAAAGTAGGATTTGTATTATTTTGTTATAACGCTCATGGTTAGAACCTCTGTTGTTATGTTTTGTTTGTTCGGTTTACATTTAAAGTCATTCCAGTCGAAAGGTAAACATGATTGTAATTGTTGTTTCCAACACTAATAAATGCTTCTGTTGCGTTGACAGACAACGTCACGCACACGCCCACACACACGCGCACACACACACTTACGTTCTTTTGTGTCCTACTTCTTAAGTGCAAGAATGATATACCCTTTTTAACGCCGTACCCTAAAAGCCATATATACAACTGGGCTGGAGACACACTGCATTGTGATGTGAAACTACAGAATACATGAGTGCTCTATCCCTATATAATAAGAACCATACATTGTATCTTGTGAATAAAAAGAAAACATAAATGTCCCCACAAATTTTCTGTATATACTATGTACTTTGATCTAAAGGTGATTGCAAAGGCCACATACTTTAAAAGCAGTCCAATATTTTTTCACTCATACCGTAGTAGCTTTACTATACTGACTGTCAATAGTGTTTGAATGAAAACTGTAAGTTATAGAATGCAGCAGAACCTCTGAAGTTGACACATTTAGCAACAACAACAAAAAATGCTAATTAAAATCTTAAATTTAGCAGACAAATGAAACAGAAAAAAAGGGGAAAAAATGTCAGGCCAGGTGAATATTTTGCATTATCTTCACTCTAAACAAGCCATAATGATAAAAGCCAAAGGTAGGGGCAATATGATGAACAAGTTAAGTAAACTTTACATTTCAAATGCACTTCTATTCTGTAAACATAGTGCAGCTCAATTGTTATGGCAGGTCATACTGTATGGGATGGTAGTCCTGTTGCGTCTTCCCTCATCCCTTAGAATAGGGGTGTCCAAATAATTTCGCATAGGGCCGCAGTCGGTGCTGTATTTCATTCCAACAAAACAAGTTGACACCTTTTGACCAATCTGGTGTCTTAAGGCCAAATTATACAGGACGTGTCTGCGGTCCGGGTCCGGCAAGATAGCGCCGGAGCCAATCCGTTTCCATTATGTCCTATTGTTCAAATTACACCGGCCGCGTCGGTGCTACGGATTGACTGCAGACCATCTCCGACGTGGATGTTTTGGGCTATTTTCTATTTTTGCCGGAGACGTATCCGTCAAACTATGCGGAGCCAGGCCTGCAGTCAATAGGCCAGGTGCTTATTCACGGTTTAAACACCAGTGAACACGGACGATGAGTCATTCATTTTGGAGGTGGAAAGTCACAAAGTTTAAAGAGTAATCTGCATAGAACGCCATAGCAGAAGCTATGAGGATGGAAGTTGAGTTATGCAATTTATGTAATTTAAAACACTAATTAAAATAGAGAACAGGTTGTTGACGTGGTCAGGGTGTCACAAACCCATGGTAAACGCAAAAAAAAAAAATTTGGGGAATAAATGTTCAGTCAAATCAAGTCTACCTCTCTCTCTGCTTCTCGGTTGAGTACAGACTCCGTGTGTTTGTCGTTGTTTTTAATGCCACATTATCGCGCGCGATCACGCGAGAACTCACGATGGGACAGACCTGCCGGACTGCAGTTGAGCGTAGCCGGCATGTTTTGTCCTCTTTTTGACGTACTGCAGAGCACGCAGTCAACACGGAGCATGGCGGAATTGTACCGTAGACGTGTCCGGTATAATTTGTTCTTTTGTGTAATCAGTTAATCAGGTGTTGCATGTTTTTGCAGAAACTTCATTGGTTAAACTTTCTGTGCTCGATTGGTAGGAACAAAAACCAGGACCCACAGCGACCCTTGTAGAGTGGTTTGGACACCATTGCCTTAGAAAGAAGACCAATAATTCCATGTTGCACTTTCCTAGAAAATAAATGTTTTATGTTGTTTAATCGTTTACTTTCATTCCGTTTCTATACTGTAGAGCAATCAAATTATGAACTGAAAAATGGAAAATGCACTCAAAAAGTAATTCTTTGGCTCAGTTAGTGTCAAAAGATTGAAGTTTTCTTTGCCTTGTTTTTTGCAAGAACAGTAGACTGATCTCTGTCCTGGCACATTATGGTTTGAGCCATCTCATATCATCAATCCATACCATACTTTTTAAATTGTATTTTATTTCAGTTACAGCATTTAACCTTTTTTAAGAATGTAAAAATGTTCACTTATTTACTGCATAGGACATGAAAACCATTTGTCAATTGCAAATATGTGATACTGACATGTTTTTTTTTTTTTTTTGTAGGCGTGGCAGGATTTCACCCATCTAGTCTGTGAAATGAAGTTTCTAAAGTACTGCAACTACTAAAAAATCCCTGTAGATGGCGGTATTGCATCACTTTTGATTTGAGCCCAGCATAGCTTTTAGACAGAAAAAAAGGATTGGTGAAATTTTCACTTGTCAGATCATTTATGAGAGAAGGATTTTCCAAGACCATGGAAATCAGCCAAGCTTAGGTAATTGTTCCTTAAGTTTTAGATATAAAAAGAATGCCACGGAAGTCAATACAAGAGTGTATGTGAGAAAAGATGACGCAATTCATGGAGTGAATGGCGATTGACATTAAAAAAGCCAATGATGTTCAACTGGCGTATGAACATAATATTCTGTACGTTAAACTGGGAGTATGAACATAATATTCTGTGCGTCAAAATATGGCTAGCAATATGCAAAACTGCGATGAAAATGTCTGGCAGTGAATAAATTTAGAATGATAGAGGAAGCATAGAATTATACAGTGGTACCTCTACATACGAAGTTATTTCTTTCCAGGACCTTACTTGTAAGTCGAAACGTTTGTATGTCAAGCAAGATTTTGCCATAAGAATACGTTGTAATTCCATTAACTTGTTCCACAGCCCAAAAACCTTCACTAAATCCTTAAAAAATACTGATAATACTATTACAAATGGCAGTCACAGATAGCAAAACAAATAAACTATAAATAAAAACCGGAAAAATATAATAATTATAATAATAATTCCTGTAATAATGTAACGAATCATGTTCTAATGTGGCTGACGTTTTTTGCTGTACCTGAATGCACCGCGTGGCTGAGATAGTGCGATTCTATTATACTTTCTCTTTTAATGTTTTGCTTCTGGCATCAACTGCAGCAGACAGTATGCGTGTTGTGTTTCCCAATTTGATGGAATAAATGGTTGGAAACCTGACGATTTCTTTGGCAATGTTACCAAAATAATTATTGTCACCTTAATTTATAAGGACTGGTGAACGGAGATCAGAGGAGGACGGTCGAGATAGGCATTCAACTGCCGTATTGTCAAGCCAGTTCACGGATGTGCACACCATGCTCATATTTTTCAATTAATTCCATATGGTAAGCGTCACATTTTCCTTTTTTCAGCACCTTTTACTGACCTTCTTGGAACCATGCGTGCATCTTCCAGCAAAACAAAGAAACTGCGGCGCTGTCATAAATCGTCATATTTCGAGCATGTCATCGGACATAGTAGAAACAAATGGCGAGTCAAATTTTACGTTGGATGTCGAAAACATCGTGTGTTGAAGTAGTCGTATGTCGAGGTACGACTGTAAGTTATACAATGGCAAAATTCTGACCTTATAATGCTCACATTTGATTCCCATTATTTCAACTGGGGACATTTGTTTTTCAGGCCAAACAAATTGTCAAAGAAAGGACGGTGTTAAACTTCAGAAATTCCACTATATTCCTGCATTATGTGGCAATGTATGATGTTGTTTGAAGCTTCATTTTGAAGCAGATGAAAACTAAACAACAAATTAGTTATAAATTTTGAAGTTCTGCAAAACTCTCAGAATTTCAAAGCTGGAAAACCAGTCTGCATTCAGCCCAAGTTGACATATGGCTCCATCATATTCCATCACCATTACCAAAGACACATCACAGAAATATATATATAAAAAAAAAACAATCCAAAGACAGCGACACTGAAGGACACTCAGCTTCAAGTTCATAGAAAAAAAAAACACTTTCATTACATTTCAAAACATTTAAATGTTCATTCTCAGTCTGGTCTTAACATTTACATGAGCGCATGAACGCCTCACATGCCGCTGGTTCGTTGGTGGTGGGGGGTCAAAGAGAATGTCCGTTAGGGCATCCCGACTAGAGTCCATAATGGCTAGCTGACAGGGGTGTGGTAACCATGGTGAATTAAGGTGCTAGTTGCCATGGCAACGCTCTCCTTGGTAAGCACTTGTTATAGTAGTAGTAGTACTGTTGGTTGGCTTTTGGCTGGGCACAACTTCCCCGAAGTCACTTAGCATGTTTTCACTCTAAGTTTGCATTTGAATGATGTTAAGTGTATGGGTGTGTTGCAAGGATATTAGCCTCTGCTCACACACCCACACATATTTACATACATAGGAGAAATTGACAGTGAGATTATGGCAGAGCTCAACAGCGCCAACACACTCCTTAATGGTTCTTCGGTATTGCTGAGTGTTCTCATGCAGGGATGCTCTGCTGCAACAGTGCACTTGTGTGCTTTGTTAACCTCAGAAATTTTAATGCTTTTATAAATGAACCCCCTGCTCCAAAGTTGACTGCGAATGGAGATGATAAGCCACAGGAGTCCCAAGGAGTTCATGAAGTATCTTCAGATTGGGCAAAAAAAATGTCCTTTAATTCTCAAGGGTGTAGTGATTCCATTTGATTCAGTTAAACTGAGTTCAATTTATCCTGTTGTGAGAAGCTATGGGAACAAATCCACAGGAAGTGAACTCGCCGATCAAATGCATGGGTGGATTTAATGATACGTTTTTTTTCCCTTTTCTTTTTTTGTTTATTTTTACAATAATTATCTATAATTTCAGTCTGATGTTTCCACTTTTATAAATGCTTTGCGTGGCGTGCGTGAATCAACACACACACACACAGACGACACACATACATAGACTGCATCTTCACTGTCCCACCGGCTGCTGTACCATCCACCCTCCAAAGGCTCGTTGGCATGGTGATGCTGATTCGAGGGCCGTTGCTAGGACACAAAGAGCGTGGCCAACAGCAGCATGGTGATGGTGAGCAGGAGGCGGTCCCGGGATGGGCTACTTCCGCTTACACTCTTCTCTAGCTTGGGGACGGAAGGATTAAATTCATCTGAGGAAGAGAAAAGGATGAAACATGTTAATCAAATTTACATTGGTGATACTTAAAAAAAAAAAAGACAAAGTCTTCATTACTTTTATATTTAACAATTGAGGGTGTTAAGATTCTTGTGTATCTATATATTCTATCATATATATTCCTATAAATTACAAAAAATTGAACATATTTTAGAAAACAAATTTTGGCAGAATAGTTTTTTTCCTTGGTAGCATGAAATTGTGATATTTTTCTCACAGTCAAGTTTCTAGCCTGTGGTCTCCCCAATAGCAGGCGACTGCGTGCCGGATCCGGCCTCAGCTCCCCAGATCCGCATAACAATCACACCCGCTTAACGTTAGTGCACCAGATGCGGCCCGGATCAGCACTATGGCAGTTTTGCCTTAATTGTTACCTTGATTGCACAGATGAGTGAGTCTGGGACCAGGTGCCGCTGATCATCATCAGCAGCTTACTTAAACCGGTCCTTGGCCTCACATCATCGACAGATCAACAACTCACCTACAGCTATGTGACTTTCAGCCCCAAAGAATCTTAATCTGTAATCATGATACTGAGCTCATTTTTGTGTTTTTCCCTCCTAGAATCTGTACTGCTTGTCTGGCAAAACACCTGCCTGCCTGTTCATCTGTTCTATCACCAAACTGCCAACCGGATTCTTTGGACACTATCTAACACTCCCGCTTATTGTCAAATAATTAGGTCTCCCGTTACTCCAGCACCTTAACAAATACAATATGTTGTTTACAGTCTAAAAATGGGTCTTCTTTAATGTCGAGTTGCTTTTCCAATTAAAATATTATGTGAAAAAAACAATGTATTGTTGTATTTTGCATTAATATGTTAGCATTACTGGCATGAAAAAGAAGTGATTTCATTATTGCTTTTAATAAACACATTGAAATTGCAATATAAACACATTAAAGTATGATACACTGAACAAAATGGACCCCAAATTTAATACTGATAACTGTTTTGATACAAATCTGGCCCAGTGTCTTCTACTTTGGACCTGTTCTAGCCCAGAACTGTTGCTGATCCGGCATGTGACTCCTTACTGAGTTAGGGCCATTGTTCAAAAAGACACTCGGGCGAATCTGTTTTACGAAGTTGGGCCAGAATTTGCAGTACATCTGGCCCATGTCCGCTTCAGTTATATTTTGCTATCTGGGCTTGCTGTGTGAAATATGCATGTTCTACCTGTAACTCTGTGGGCTTTCTCCTACTTCCTTTCCCATTCCAAAACATGTATTTTTCGGACTTTAAGGTGAACCGGAAAATAAGGCGCACCACCAATGAACGTGTTTATTTTGATACGTAATCCCGGAAATACGCCAGCCGTATCTGCAGCAGTGAAATGCCGCAGTTAAAGTCAAGCAGCGAGTGCACATCAATTGCAGAGCGGCTGCGTTTCAAATGCGTCCCAGAAGCGGTTAAATGCCTCGCACCCAAACCGAGTCATCATTTATTGTGAGACGCAACCCTTCTACATCAATTCAACTAGATAAGATCAGGCAGACTGAAAGTCACTCGTGTAAAAATACGGTGGATCTGGTCAATTTTCAAAATAAGATGCAATTTTATTAATTTCTGCATGCCGCTTTAACTTGAGAAAATTCATCAGTAAAGCATTTTAAAACCTTTCATACAAAAAAATCATTTATTGAGCCATTTGATTTGTAAAATACATGCTAAAATCTTTTTCATTGCATTTGTTTTTCTCTATAGCGAGGGACTTTTTACCTTTCAGAAAGAAAGCTGACCACCACGTGGGGTCTGAAAGGTACGGAAGAGGATTAGGGCCTCTTAAGAGGAAAATGTAGTCCATTTGTTATTTGTTCTTTAACTTTTGGCATTGTAATTATTTTAGCAATTCATTTTTTTGGTATTTGCTTTATACATTTACTTATAGGTTTGATGAATAATTAATGAGTGCCTTGAGTACATTACTGGAGCAATTGCATAAAGTTATGCTGCTACAAAATTATTTGAGGTTATTAAGCACAACCAGAATTCATACAAAAGGCTCGGTGGATAAAAAGTCACACAGTCATTTTGGGAGGGGAAATAAATGATTTAAAATGCGCCTTATAGTCTGAAAAATATAGACTCCCACAGTACTGCATGTGCTACAGTGATTGACTGGTGAACAGTCAATAAATATTAAGAATAAAAGTCAGTAAAGGCCCCCCCAATGATCTAAACTCTCTCTGACATCCTTTCCAGCGTAGTTATACCCTGCTTGTTGCTCATATTCACAATAGGCACCAGACCACAGAAACTGGCAGGTTGGAAAAAAATTGTTACTTGCGTACAATCCATTAAAGAATCTAAACCTGGTCTTACAAACATCGTACGGTTTTAAACACTGTATTTCTAGTAAATAGCAACACTTGTTGGTCATAGTTAAATGGTAAATACACCTTTAGAGATCAGCAGTGATACCATTTGATACCATTGACGTGCAATGAAGGGATAACTGTATGTGATTTGCACATCAGTATTAATTGAATTGTTGCATTTCTATTAAAGAAATCTTTGGGATGGTAGGAAATATTAATTCTCAGAATATTTCAGGCAAAAATGTACCAAAAAAATGCAGGACGTGTTACAACAAACACTTGTCCATTTTCAGCTTGAAAAAAAAAAAACAACACAACTCATAAAAATACATTTCAGACCTGAACATTAAGTCAAGTAAGTAGTCACGCGATCTTATGCTATACTAAATTAATTATACCACCCTTTAAAGTGTATAATTGCATGAAAAAAGGCCATAAAAAGTGGTTGACTGTGGGGCAATTCAACCACTTATTTTAAATGAAAATCAGTACTTAAAGGCATTTTCCAAAATAATTATCTTTAGTATTTAGGTTAAAGTGATTGTTATTTTTATATTCCGTTGTTGTGACTACACCTACTTTATGACCTTTTTTGCTGTTGTCACGTGAAAGGCAATGTACAGTAAATATGAAAACATGTTATACCTATGTTATTGTAGTTTGAAAGGAGGTAAACACTGCTGTTGCTTTATCTTAAAGCTCATGCTGCTGCTACTGTTTGGACCAGATGTTATGATGTACCTAAACATCTGCTTCTTCTCTTTCCATCTGCAGCCTACAATAATCACATGGGTGTCTGGCGGAATTCTTTGCTTAATGTCATATCGTTGGTCTGTCCAGGGGTATAGATGAGATTTTTGAACAGGGAACGCCAAGATGTCAGCAAATGATTTCAGTGCATCCAAACATGTAGGCACAACAATACTCAAAGAAACATACTGAACAGCAGTGGTCCCCAACCTTTTTTGCACCAAGGACCGGTGTGATGTGGCCATTTTTTTCTCGTACCAGCAAATACAGTAAAAATAAAATAACACTTGGCTAAAAATGAACGTTAAGTGCAGGGAAAATGTAACTCACCAGACGCTGAATTAAATGGTAAATGGAGAGTACTTATATACCGTATTTTTCTGACTATAAGTTGCACATGAGTATAAGTTGCACCAGCCAATAAATGCCCAGCGAAGAGGAAAAAAAACATATTCATGTCGCACCGGAGTATAAGTCGCATTTTTGGGGGAAATTTACTTGATAAAATCCAACATATAGAACAGATATGTCATTTTGAAAGGCAATTTAAAATAAAAATAAGATAGAGAACAACATGATGAATAAGTGTAAAGTATAACAATGTTACATGATGCATGAAAAATGAAATGCGAATGTACTGTCCTCACAAGGACGCCACGGCTCGATCCTGGCTATACAGCGAGCTAAACTCCCAAATGACGATGCTGGATGTCCCTATAACTTGCTGATTTTATTTTGGCCGTTGTTATGACACCATCATTTGAAGAGTGAAACTAAAAATAGAAATAATACAAATCCATTTCGTCCTCGATACCAAACAGGTTCGCATCAGCATCAATAAATGATAATTAGCTGCTATTAAAACAATGACACAAACGGTTAACATGCATTCGCTAGCATTAGCACATCGTTCAAACAACAGCACAACTGGCTATAAGTGTCCGATCGCTAGTGGAAAACACAATAACAACAGAAAAGATGATACACACAGGCGGTGCCTTTGTAGAGATATTTTACAAGCATAAACAATGAACGTAGGTCCGCAGCCGTGTTACTCTCTCTCTCTCTCTCTCGCCCACTCGCTCAGACGCTGCATAGCTGTCCGCCTTCTTCTGGCGTGTGAGCGCTCTTCTTCGCGTAAACAAGTGTGAGTGTGCCCCCACTTGGGCGTGAAAGCGCCACAAACTATAAGCATGGATTTCAATATAAAAAGTCAATAATACAATTGAACACACATTGCCAAAGGCAGAACGCGAACGTGGCCATAGCTATTATAGCATAAAGAACATGCTAACAAATTTACCAGACCATCAGTGTCACTCCAAAACCCCAAAATAACATGTGAAATGATATAATAATGTGTTAATAATTTCACACATAAGTCGCTCCTGAGTACAAGTCGCACCCCTAGCCAAACTATGAAAAAAAGTGTGACTTATAGTCTGAAAAATACGGGTAGTGCATTGATCTACATGGTTACCATGCCCAAAGCACTTTACATTAGCACATATTTACCCGTTCATGCACACACCCATGGTGCTGCTGCCACGCAAGGCGCTGCCAACCCATTGGGGGCAAATTAGGGCTCAGTGCCTTGCCCATGGGCACTACGACAGTGAGCAGTTGTAGCCAGGAATCAAACCGCTGACCCTTTAGTCCCAGGACAACTTGAGCTACCAACTGCGCCACAGCTGCCCGTGAGAGCAATGTTGGAAGGAATCAACCATTTTTACAGCGGCCTCTCATAAAACTTGACCGCTAATATCCTTAGTCACAGGCATACTAAGTTCTTCTCTAATCTTGAAAGGTTACTTGGCTTTAGCATTACAGTTGGCCACGAGGTATGATGCTCTCAGTGCATTCGCTTTTGTTATTGTGGTGGCCCTCACTTATTGTTTCTGTCCCCCGTGCTTGCGCTTTTTTGTCTCAAAAAAATCAAAAGGCTGACCCAATATTTGAGGGTGCTTAGTCTCTATGTGCCAAAGCAGCTTTGCAGGCTTTGTTGCCTAATTTGCTAACTTTTGACCACATATTATGCAGAGTGGACTTGGCTTAGGCCCCTCTCCTCTTCTGACTCGTCAGGTGGCCTTTACCCCCAAAAAAGCTGTCCAAAGAAGTCTGTTTTTCAGTCATCTTCACTAGCGTGTGGGCTTATTATTTCCCGGAACAAATCTGTTGCGCCAAAAACAGCTTTTGTTTTAAAAACTAAAACTAAACAAACTATGGTGCTTTTCCATGTGCACAATTTACACTGCAAGGAACTACAGTATAATGATGATGTTACAGTAATACATTTTTTTTTTTAAAGAAATTGGAGTGATGGCTTTGAGAATTGATTTTTTGATGTCATTTTAATAGTACTTAGTGAAAAGTTGTTATATTTTATCTTGTGCTCACTTAGAAAGTAAAGGTAACAAGGTGGAGAGACAAGGTTTCAAATGCAAATATATTTTCAATTTTATTTCCTTTTTTTTTTTTTTTTAAATTTTAATTTAGTACCCATTTGCCAAAATCCAACGACATACACAAACAAGGTTTGAAACCTTGATATAAGTCAATAGGTATTACTGTTTATATTTCATACCAGTTAATCAAGTAGAATAACACTATATTGTGAAAATAAAATAAGTTAAACAGTTTTTTTCATGATTGCACATAAAAAAGTAAATAACGTAAAAGAAAAGTATTGTTTTTAAATCATTTTCTTAGGTTAAATTGTGGATTTGACAGTTTTTGATGAATAATTATGGTTAGAAAAGACATTTTTCATGTAGTAGTACATGTGAGGAACTAAATATTATTAACTGTAATTCAGAACCTACTGTAAACTTTGTCTTTAATTCACCACTATGAAAGAATGTGTATGTCAATAAAACTTGGGCATAATTCATTTTCTAAAGGGAGGTCCAAGCTCTTGGCTTGTCTCTTATTAATATTAGTCAGGTGTACCTAATGAAGTGCCCAATGATGGTGAGGAAAAAAAACAGACGGGTGGCTGAGTGACACACACTGCGCGTGTCAGCTGTTATGAAAGAGCGCCTATTGTTCTCCACACCCTGTCAGACACAAACACACATACAACTGGTGATGTCATGGAACTCGTGCTGTATAGAAAGTTTTGGCTCGCCGTACATGATGATGTGTGGCCAGACACACCTGACCGGGCCGACTAATTAGACAGCAGAACAGACATTTTATTATTCATGTTTAATAGTGTTCAAATAAAAAAAAGGTGATATTATAGTCTGCCAGCTGCTCAGTTGCTCACTTAAACTAATATGATGACAGGCCGCCACCTGCTTTTAAACACGGACACTGCCATCTCGTGAACTTGCAATAGCCTAGGGGATCTGGTTAAATATGTTGTGGGCAAATGATGGCCTGTGGGCCTCATACGGTCAATTCCATTCACTAATCCAGTCTAACAAACCTTTACAGTACATTATCATGAGTAATGTAATATTTTTTGCAGTCATTTCACATGTACAATTTAAAAATTTATATTTGTATTCAGTCAGTGATGGCGTTGTAGTAGCCTTGTCTGACTTTAGTGCAGGCAGCATGGGTTCAGTTCCGAATCGATGAGTGAGTGAATGAGTAAAAAGCAGTCCTGTTATTGAATGGCCACCAGACTAGGGTATTTGCCTTTTGCCCAAAGTCAGCAGGGTTAAGCTACAGCTACATGTGATCTAATAAAAATACTATTCACTGGCAGTGTAATGGTACATGAAGCTGCCTTTCACATCGGCTGGCAGGTTCTATTGCCGGTAAGTGCCCCAATACACGATCCGAAGCCGAAATGAAAAAAAAAAATGAGTGTGTTGTGTTAGGAAAGGCATCTGGTGTTAAAAATGTAACCAATTTATTCATTTTCCATACTGCTTATCCTTATGAGGGTTGCTGTGGTGCTGGAACCTATCCCAGCTAACTATAGACCCCAATCACATGACGTCACAACTCCACCCCCCTGACTGGTGCCGCCATATTGTCCGTCAGCTCATCGGGTTTACATAAAACCGCTACGTACATTCCTCCTATTACTGCGTGTTTTTCTGCTTGTCTAAGGAATCACCGCCTAGTAAACGAACCCAAAAACCTTCCTGACAATCGTTAACATTGATTAATCAAAATGGTGAAGGCATGTGTGGCGGTTGGTTGCAGTAACAGAAGATAAACGGTCATTTTAGTAGTTGCTGTGTGCCCATTGTTAAAAGGGCAAAACTCTAAAGCAGCACGGTTTGTTTATCTCGGTCCATGATGTGTTTGTGTCGACAGCCGTTAGACAGCAGCGAAAACATTAATATGACGCCAACACGATCGCAGACATCATCAGACGGAGACTACGAAGCTCGTCGCCACTGTCGCGCAGCAAGAAGGTGAGCGCAACAACAGGTGTTGTGCCGAAAAATAGCCGCCCTGCTGAAATGTCCCCCCTGAAGGGAGCGCCCACACGGAAACGACTTTCTTGTACCGTATGAATTATTTTACTCTGCTTGAACTAATAAATGTCATACCTGTGTGTGTCATTGGGATATGGTCATGTAAACCTGTAGACTAATACATTTCTGTTCAAAGATGGTTATGTGGCCCAGTCCACGATTTGTTACTAAAATACAGTACTAATATTTTGTGTAATTTAATGATTTAAAACTGATCTTACAGTCGTAAATCCATTACTGTAATGCGTCCATGAAAACATTTGATGTTTTCACGTCAATACAGCGTTATAAATAAGCGCTCCCGTCAGGGGGGACATTTCACGCGGGGCAGCTATTTTTCGGCACACACCGGCCCGTTGTCGATCAAGTTTCATTTTACAATCGTGACAACGGTGACGCTCAGCTGACCAAATGTCGGTTTATATTCGGGCCGGTGCCAGTTATGGGTACCCGACTCCTCATCGTGACATAAACTGGAGTATGATTGGAAATTTTGTGGTCTCAGGACAAGCTCTGACGACAGGAGGAAACATCGGTTTGGCCATTAAATATGGATCTGACGACTGGATCGACCGAAGCTTTTCCAAATACCAGCTTTTATGCAACTCATCCAATGAGTTTACAGCGTCTGAAAGCACCGGGGCTTCAATAATTTGCAAGTGAATCCTCCTTTAGAAACTACGATCATTGACAATACGGACACACAATGACGGACAATATGGCGGCACAATACAGCGATCACGTAATTATGTGACGTTGGTGATTGGGGTCTATTGGCAGGATGCAGGGTACACCCTGAACTCAATAACAGCCAGTCGAAAAGTTAAAATAAAGAAATGAATAAATAAGTGTTAAACAAACCAGGCAAATATTTGCTAGTAGTAGTCATCACTTAAAATTAAAGTGTTGTTAATCTTACTTTAAAAAAATAATTAATTACAGTTACAAATTACTTCTCCCAAAAACTAATTGAGTTAGTAACTCAGTTACCTTAACTTAAGCGCTATTAGTTACTCATAAAAGTAACTGATGTTACTTTTCATGTCCTACACATTATTACATGATCCATTCTATAACGTCTTTCACATCAAATATGTTTATAGTAACTAATTGAACTGACCTATTTTTCATTCCCAAAAAAACATAAGTCTCCCTTCTTACATTTTTAAAAAAAAAAATTCACTTATATAAGAGTGTAATAGAATGTAAACTTCAACCTTCAAACGCTGTGAGAAAAAAAAGCCTTTTTCCTGTTGTACTAAACCGTGACTTGTGTGTACCATCACACCCCTAATATAAATTTTTCAATATGCAGGTGAGGCTGGAATCTTTTCTCTCTTTTATCTTTGCTCTAGTTGTTTTGATAAAAAAAAAAAAAATCACACACGGTTTATGGATACGACGTTCATAAACGGTTTAGGGCAAGTTACTATTTTTGGTAATTAAAAAAAAAAAAAAAAAAAAATTATTACTATATTGTAGCATCTACAAAGACAACCCCCACTTGGTGATGAGAATGCATACTGAACAAGAAAACAACCCATTATTTTCAAAAAATTGTACCCACTTGAACACCAAGGACTGTATGTAAAATGTTTCCGGTGCGTTTAACATGATACTTACCACGCTAAATGCTAATGCTAGCGAGAACATAAATGCTATCCTCACGCTCTGAGCCACCTAGCATCTTGTTTGTAACGGCGTCACAAACCCCTTCCCCCCCTCCCCCCTCCCCTCTCCCACTCTTCTCTCTCTGTGTCTCTCAGACATTTCTCGTGTAGTAACCAACCAACCGACCGACCGACCGACCGACCGACCGACCAACCAACCAACCAACGTAGTAACGCATAGTAACACACGCATTTACATCCTAAGTAACGGTAACGGCGTTGCCAAGATGGAAAAAGTAATTAATTAATCACTACTGACAAAAATAACATTGTTAGTGATGCCGTTATACTCTAACGCCATTATTAACGACAATGATTCACATAGAAAAAACAATCAATTTCAAGTTAACCTATTTCCATGTTTCCAACTTATATCCTTAATCCAAGTTACCAGCAAATACTCAACATTTTAAGTAAGTAGGGACCTATGTTAAGGAACAGAACCCAATATTTGAAAAAAGCAAAATTTCAATTTTTAAGTAACGTATTTTTCGGACTATAAGTCGCAGTTTTTTTCATAGTTTGGCTGGGGGTGCGACTTATACTCAGGAGCGACTTATGTGTGAAATCATTAACACATTATTATATCCTTTCACATGTTATTATGGTGTTTTGGAGTGACACTGATGGTTTGGTAAACTTGTTAGCATGTTCTTTATGTTATAGTTATCTGACTAACTCTTAATAGCTATGGCTACGTTTGCGTTCTGCCTTTGGCAATGTGTGTTCAATTGTATTATTGACTTTTTTTATATTGAAATGCATGCTTTTAGTTTGTGGCGCTTTCACGCCCAAGTGGGGGCACACTCGCACTTGTTTACGAGAAGAAGATCGCTCACACGCCAGAAGAATGCGGACAGCTACGTAGTGTCTGAGCGAGTGGGCGAGAGAGAGAGAGCGAGAGAGAGAGAAAGAGAGAGAGAGAAACACGGCTGCGAGCCTACGTTCATTGTTTATGGTTGTAAAATATCTGTACAGAGGTAGCGCCTGTGTGCATCATCTTTTCTGTTGTTGTGTGTTTTTCACCCGCAATCGGACACTTATAGCCAGTTGTGTGGTTGTTTGAACGATATGCTAATGCTAGCGAACGCATGATAACCATTTGTGTCATTGCTGTAATAGCAGCTAATTATCCTTTATTTACGTTGATGCGAAGCTGTTTGGTATCGAGGACAAAATGGATTTGTATTATTTCTATTTTTAGTTTCAGTCTTCAAATGATGGTGTCATAACGACCACCAAAATAAAGTCAGCAAAATATACTGACGTCCAGCATCGTCATTTGGGAGTTTAGCTCGCTGTATGGCCATGACTGAGCCGTAGCGTCCTGGTGAGGACAGTACATTCACATTTTGTTGTTCATTGATCATGTAACATTATTATACTTTACACTTATTCAGCATGTTGTTCTCTATTGTATTTTTATTTTAAATTGCCTTTCAAGATGACATATCTGTTCTATGTTTTGGATTTTATCAAGTAAATTTACCCCAAAAATGCAACTTATACTCCGGTGCGACTTATATATGTTTTTTTCCTCTTCGTTGGGCATTTTATGGCTGGTGCGACTTATACTCAGGTGCGACTTATAGTCCGACAAATACGGTAAACTGGACTTAAATACAGTGCAATGCATAGATACAGTCAGACTGACTAAGCTGTGGCCAGCACACCCTTTTAAAGGCATCAGGAGTAAGGTTAGGATGAAGTTCACACAACTAATCATTTCAAGTTAGCACAATTTAAATTTCAAGTTTTGCATACTCAAAAATGCAGGTTTTACCCTAAACCCTACACATTTTAATTCAAGTAAGCAAAACTAATTTTAGTAAGTTAACAGTGTGAACTTGATTAGTTACAAAACTTTTTGGAAGTCTTATTTTTTACAGCGTTGTTTACTTCATTTACAAATAAGCCAACCCAATTGTTCCATTTAAAACCTAAATATGGCCCACGTGCATTGAAGTCTGGGTTAAAGTCTTTCACCTCTTTGGAAGTCAGCGAAAAACTGACAGGTGCAGCAGTGCTTTAAAGACACAAACAAGCATCTCACGCAACTGGTTCAGACACGTGCTCACACACGAACCTCATGGGTAAATGAGAAATATAAACACATAATTACTGGTTCACATAAGTAGTAGAAAACAGCTAGACTGTGTCGGAAGAGCTCAGACAGCAAAGGCGCCACTGTGGAACATCTCCTTTCCACATGTGGAAAGGATATATTACATTGTCTTTATGCGTATCTGCAATGTTCAGTTATTGCCAAATTAAAATCATGACAAAAGCAAACGACAAAAAATTGTATAATATAATACATATGTATGCTGTGAGTGCATGTATAAGTTAAATACAACTGAACTGTACTTTGGTAGTGGTTATTTTGTATACCACTAATAGCAGACAACATATAATGAGTGGGAGTATACGTTATTACTGCATGTGATTATCCCAAAAATATTAACCCAAGAGTACCATGCAGTTTTCATAACAGCTCTTATTTGTGTGTTACTGGTGATGCATCATTCACAGGTAATTTAGTAGTGTTTCTGGCTAAAACTATTACTGGAGTGTTTCTTACAAAACATATTGCAAATCATAATTCCATACGCTCAACCTGTACAATGTTATGTAATTGGATCCAACAGAGCAGTCAAAATAGATGAAACATTATTTTGACTGCGGTAATCTTCTTTGAGTACACATCCAGTTGTCAGATAAAGGTGTCCTGAGGCGTTCTATTGAGTTATCATCTCACACGCTACTATTTAAATAGAAATGTAAGTGAAGCACCAGCTAAATTTAACAGCACTGAACTTTAAGCCAACTTTAAGGTCTTGCAAAATGACATAAATATCTATACATTTTTATAGTCTGAGAAAACTAGTTTGATGGCTTGAGCAAGTGAAATTTCAAGTCACAACACGGGCCTGAAACCTGTTTTGCCCTCAGTGAAGACCATTTAAAAGTGTCAGTCAGAACATTTCCAGACAGCATTTGTCATTTCTAATGGTTGTTTGTGAAGTATTTTGATGACCTCAGAGATTCAGTTCATTAAAATATAGTTTTTCTCATCATTTAATCCTTGACACACCTAGCCCTAAAGGTAATGATGATGGAAGTTAAATCTGACTTTGCTTGTGCAGGTAATAAAGTATTTTTAATGAACACAGTTAGGGATGGGAATCGAAATCCGATTCCTATTCCGAACCGGTTCCTAGTGTTTCGAGGCCTCGACATCACAATGAAAAAGCCTTAACGACCCCTTTAACGATTCCTAAAGACGCATATTGCGTCGTTACTGTCTTGTTGTCCAGACGCATCAAACTAGCATGGTGCCAGGAACCACCCGCTCCAAAGTTTGGCTACACTTCACCAGGAAAGAGGGTGAAAATGAAAGGTTACGATGGTTTAGCACGACCATTGCAGCCGTAAACATAACAATGACAGCACGTAGGTTCAAACGCTTGAAAGTGTGTCTTCACTTCATGAGGAAAAATTACAACAAAACGACTTGCAGTCATTGCAAGGTGGAGATAACTGCATCGGGAGGGAAGGTGGAGATAACTGCATCGGGAGGGAATAGACTGCACTGTCCTCACCGAGACAGCTATACAGCTAGCTAAACTCCGAAATGACGATACAGAAGACGTTGGTATAATTTGCTGACTTTATTCAACCATCACTTGAAGAGCGAAACTAAAAATAGAAATGAAACAAATCAATTTCGTCCCCAATAACAAACAGGTTTGCATCAACGTAAACCAGCGATGATTAGCTGCTAATACACTAATAACAAAACGGTTAGCATGCGTTCGCTAGCATTAGCACATCGTTCAAACCACTACACAACTGGATTTAAGTGTCCGATCGCGAGTGGAAACACACAACAACAACAACACAAAAGATGATACATACAGGCATTGCCTCTGTAGATATTTCACAAACATTAACAAAGAACGTAGGGTCGTAGCAGTGCTTCCCTCTCTCACTAGCTCGCTCACTCGCTTGGATGCGGCATTTCTTCTTCTTCGCATGTAAGCGCGCGCTTCTTCACGCGAGTGCGTTCTTCTTCGCGTGAGGAAGCGCAAGGGCGCCCCCACTTGAGCGTGAAAGCACCATAAAAACTAAAAGGCATGCATTTCAATATACTGGTAAATAATACACTTAACCGACATTTGGTCCGGCCCCCTGAACAATACCAGAGAGCTTTTTGATTGATCGATTTTTTTCTCACTAGTGTTATTTATTTCCTGGCCTTTTCTGTGAAGAACTCAGAAAGGGTTATTTGGTTATTATCTATTTGATTAATAGTGTTATTGTTATTTATTATTATTATATTATATTATTATTTTTTTTATTTACTTTTGTTCCGTGAAGAATCCAGAAAGGCTTATTTGATTGTGGCTTTCTGAAAAACAATATTTTTTTAAATTTAGGCACTCCTGCAATCGTCACACTTTTCTGTTACAAACTGACCCCGGCCCCTCATCAGAGAAGGGAAAAGTTATGTGGCCCTCACAGGAAAAAGTTTGGGGACCCCTGCAAGTTTAACACATATTGCCAACGGCAGACCAACGACCTATATGCCAATATATACCAGTATTTTTTATTTCTATTAGAAAAATGTTTCAGTAAAATGTTACACATTCTTGTGCATTTGCCACTTATTGCCACAGTTAATATTGAGGCTTTGGGCCTCTTTTGACCTCGTTGTGAGTTTGTAAGGTTGTGACTTCTGATTAAACAAACTCGATGCCAATCAAAACGTTTGTTCTTCTTTTCCCCAAATTAGAATCGATAAGTGAATCGATAAAGAATCGAATTGTTAAGCAATTTCGATAATGGAATCGGAATCGTAAAAATCCTATTAATTCCCATCCCTAGACACAGTTTGATCATTCCACACATGATTCCAGCAGCATGTATGAAATTAATTCTCTTTATATAAGTTGGAAGTCAACCACAGTCACAGAATGTGTTCAACTGCTGCAGTTCTACTGCATCAAAGCTGATGACAATAATTACAGTTCAAACTAAAAAGTCTCGGGATATAGTAGCATCTCCTGTTGATGCTAAAAGTGGTTGCGTGACTAACATTACATTCTCATCAGTGGCATCGCCGCTGATGTTCCTGGCAGAGGTCTTCCAACGCGTCGTCAGCGGTTAATTGCTGCGAAAATAAAGCTCATTAAAGAAAAAGCTTCTGATTTCTTTGCTAATGGCCAGGCCTGCTTGTCAGATGCTGAAACCTGAGCCTTGATGATGGGCGGATGAGCATAATCATTCTGCTCTGGGAGCTTCTCACACCATTTCACGCCAGATGAAATCTAATCGTGGAATTGTTCTATCCAGCAAAGGAGGCTGGATCAAATAAAAGCAGTGACAACAAACAGGTTGATTTGGAAGTGACTGGTGTTCTGAACATGAAGGGTGAATAACAGTTATTAAAAATGAGTTGTGACAATGGTAATTGGTGTCAGACAAGCAGACGCCTTTGTTTGTTCCTTGTTAGACTGCCAGAAGAGCAAAGATGGGTTTATTTGCCTATATGAGCTACCAGCACAAATAACGGACAGATATAAATCCATGGTTGACCACAATAGGGCTAGGTTCATACCGCAGGTCTTAATGCACAATTCCAATTTTTTGGTCATATTTGTTTATTTGGCGTGCCCGTTCGGACTGCCTTTGTCCATTGAACCCGTTCAACTATCACACATGCGCACTAATTCGCAGTCAGAGACTCGCAGAGCAAATGACCCGCATGCGCAGGAGCATCAAAACAAGTGACTACACATGATGCATGCACACACACATGTGGACAGTTTGCCCCGACTCCCGGCCGTGTAAGCTGTAAGCAATCTTGCAATCAAAACTAATGAAATGCAAAGAAAACTGATTTGGTCAGTTATTTCTATAACACATACAAAGACTGATTTTCATTCAAAATTGTATTTTTTCAATGATTTGCAAAATAAAAGTTAACAAAAACAGCTATAACCCCAACCTCCATCTCCTAATTTTTATTTTCCCACATTTCCCCACATACTAAATGCCAAATCTCAATTTTAACTACTTAAGAACATAGGATGCACATTAAAATTGAAGATAGTGTAAACATTTACTTTTTGTTGTGCTTTTTAATAATAAAGATATAAGTAACATACATTCAGAAAAATAAGTACAAATGACTTATATTATGCAGAGTGAAATGGAATATATTTTGAAGATTGCGCAAACATTGACTTTTTTAATCATAAGGAAATGAATAAGTAGCCTAACATAAATGAACAAATATAAGTCCAAAGTGCACATTGGCAGCTAAAATGTTCTGAACCTCCCCATCAGAGTAAATAAAACTAAATATGATAAAAAGGCCACCTTAACTCTTTCCTTGCTCTTAAAGATTTGATCCATTTTCTGTTGCATTACTTTTTTGCTGTTTCAGAAAACATGCACATTTGAACCAATCAGAGCTAACTATCTCTGTTGATCACATGTCAGTATATCAACCAATTGAACAGATGAATGAGTCCAGGCGTTTTGCTTTGCATACGCACATTGACGTGACTCGTCGTCGTCAGACTCAGATAACTGCAGCAGCTGGGGAAACCTCCATGCCGTCCGTGGAATAAAATAATAAATATCGGTGGAAATGGATTACCCTACACAAGCACTTTATTATGCTTGTTGTTAACACTTGTGTATGTAAATCTGATGTTGGTAGATTGTTTACTTCTTGGAGTTGAAATGCATGTGTGGCAGCTTGGATTTTTTTGTTTTTACATAGCGTTTTGACAGTTGGTCTTTTCCACCTTTCAAGGCGCTCAAAGCGCTTTACACTACATCGGCATCTACCTACTGGTGACGCAGCACCAGGAGCAATGTGGGGTTCAGAATCTTGCTCAAGGATACTTAGGCGAGTTCATCAGGGCAGAGAATCGGGGGACAACTACTCTACCACTGAGCCACGCCATCCCTCACCGTCAGCTGCCGTCATATTTTCGGAATCAAAGCACCATAGCTGTCCCGGCCCTGAATCTTATACCGGAACTGCGTTCCAGCCCTGAATCTTATACCAGAACTGCGTTCCTGACCATTCCCGCCCACTTTCACCCCTGGTCTTTATATCATCATTACTTTTATTCATTGAGTGGTGGAGAGAAATCACACTGCTAAGGCATGTGGTATCTTATCTTGAATATGGTTCTTCTCATTAAGTACTTACATTTAAGCACTCGCACATTACTAATACTTCATAATGACTTCATAATTCATATCGAGCAGTTGTTTTTAAAGAATATTTAGTTATTTTTTTTCATGTAATTAAAATATGTTAAAATATTACTATTGTTTAGAGCAGTGTTTTTCAACCTTTTCTGTGGCACGTGTGCGTGTCCATGAAATTACCAAAACCTGGTGTAATATGTGGCTTTGCTTGGCACAGACTTGCATAGGTTACATAAATCTCAAAATTCAAAGGTTGGGGGAAGAAACCTAATCTGACACTTTCCAGTGAACAAACCGAGTTTTAGTAGTTTTCCCCTTTGGCCGCATTCCTATGTAGGTGCCAGAGGATGAGAAAAAAAGCAGGATGCACAAAGAGTTGCAAGAAGAACACGACACCATTTACAAGTTACAGTATCTCAACGACCCGCAGTCATTTGCCAGAGCACTGATGACTTTTCTCTTGACAGTTATGTCAGCAGACTGATTTATGAGACAAACTCACACACAGCGATTAATAACAAGCATATTTTACAAGCTGCCACGGAAGAGTGCAAACACTTGACAGAATGAGGATTGATGCCCACGTGGCTGCCTGCATAACTAGATCTAGCGGAGTGCACATTGCCGTTGTTTTTGTTGTTATAAAGCGACAAGCACACGTTTGGTGGTTATGTTTAATTGTATCTCTCGCTTATCAACTTGCTACCCATTTTGCTGCCAATGTTAAATCAGCACTGACAAATTTGGCATCGTACCTGTGACATCAACTTCTGTATAATCCTCAGCAACATAGGGCTTGCCAATATGTTGTAACTAAGTGGAAGAAATACAGTCATTCTGTATACACTCACAATGACATACACAGTCATAGCCAAAAGTCTTAAATTGACTCATCATGTTTGTCATTTACAATGCTTCTATATCACCAGTGTCCAATGCCAGGCTCGGGAAGCAATATTAATACATGGGCAATACATTACATTACATACATTACATTACAATAGAATGCATATACAGCATTTTAAAGAGCAGTTATTTTATCTAAACATAAACATATAAATAGTTCATATTTACATAAATAAACTATAATTCATATGTACATAAATAAACTACAGCACAAGGATGGACATTATTGATCAATTTATGCTCGTAGTGATTGTTTGGAACTGATCACTTCTTGAAGCAATTGAGACAAAATTGAGTGCACAACTTGAATGTCTGAGCCAACTGCAAGTTTTGAAGAAGGGTGAACAGTATTTGAAAGTATTTGAAAAGTGACTGTAAGCTGGAAATAAAAACACCTTGTAAATTTGATTCACCACAGATATAAAATGATTATAAATCAATTCACGCATGCTTTTGAACATTGTGGGAGTATCTGCTAAATGTGTTGAAACTAAAGCTGAATGATTCTAACTCTATTTTAAAAATTGATTGAGGCATTTTCTGTGCCTTGAGGAATCGTTTAATTTTTCCAGTTCTAAGCATGACATATTGCCCCGACTACTTTTAATGCGACACAATGCGCTGACGTCACGTGTGTAGAGGAAGAAGACAGAGGCAGCGGATATATTTGATTTCAACCACGCATGAATGTAGAGGTAACGATAAAGAAGTTGACGAAAGTGAAGAGAAAGGCACCAAGAAAACGCAGAAAATGTCAAAAGTGTGGGAACATTTCAAGCTGGAGACCAAGGCGAACAGTGTTTCATCTGTTCACTGTAAGACACCGCTTGCATAACACTACCCCCGCCCGCTGACGCTTTCGCACCCCCGGCTGGATCCTGCAAGGCTGCAACCAATCATCACCCCAAAAACCTGGGCCGGGCGCCACTGCCCGACCCGCCCGCCTAGTCCCCGCTCCACCGAAGGCACCACGTTTACTGCGAGAGCAGAGGAGAGATACTCAGGACAAGGTAAAATCGAGAAAATGTAACACTAATAAATAAGATTAACGTTACTATACTTCGCTAACGTAACGTTAGACCTGCGGAGGTCTAGGTTTCTATTCATTATGACTACTGTCAATGCGTGGCCAACGTGTCTTTCATACAGGCTTTTTTTAATCTGTAAAAACAGAGCTGTAGAGTGATGAGGGTGTAAAATAAAAACACAATAAAGCTAACTGTCAATTTTAGCTCGGTAGTCATTGATGGATAGAACATGAAGTAGCACTATTGCCTAATGTGCTCCAATACAGCAGATCTTGAACACTGTAAAAACTCAAAATCCTATCAGGACTTAAAAATTAGACTTAAACTTAAAACTTAATCAGAACTTAAAAATAGCTCTACACAAATGGATATTCAATTGAAACACGTGGGAAAAACACTCAACTTTTAAGTGATGTGTGTTATGAAGCGTAATGACATTTTTAGGTAAGAAATAAGATTTTTTTTTTTTTTTATATATATAGATTTTTTTTGAGTGATAGCAGTGATTATTTTCTTGTCTTATCTGAGATGCAATTGTTGTTATTGTTTTCAACAATCTTAAATAAAGACATTTATTGTCTAGAAATGGTTCAATATAATTAGTTGAAATATCTTTTTTCTCAAACTCGATTACTAAAATATTCGATAGCTGCAGCTTTAGTTGAAACCATGCCTCATACAACTGTCAATTGTCAGTCAAGTAACCCTATATCTAGCATCTTTCTTATGCTTACATGTTTGAGCAGAGAAAATTCATATGCCTGCGGGCCTCCGGTGGCTGAAATATATCCCACCGGGTCATTGTGGGACTTTTAACTGTCAATCAAAGATGATTTCCCAGAAAAAAGAAATACATCTCGGATCTTCAGGTGTAAATTAAAGTCATCCTGCCAACATCCCCCATATCTCCACCAATGTGTGACAAAGTGTACTTCACAAATGCACGTTTGCTTTACTCTGTGGCTACTTGCTTCATCCATAACAATGTTTTTGACATGTTTTTGTGGTTTAAAGTTACACAACAGTCTATTGTGGAGCCTCAGAGGCAGTGTTATTAATAACGGCGTTAGAATATAACAGCGTTACTAACGGCGTTATTTTTTTCAGTAGTGAGTAATCCAATTAATTACTTTTGTCATCTTGGCAACGCCGTCACCGTGACTGAAGCAGGAAAGGCGTGTGTTACTATCTTGGTTGAATGACGCAAGAAAAGTCTGAGAGCGACGGACTCACAGAGATGAGAGAGCAGAGCAGGAGTGGGGAGGAGGCAAGGGAGTTGTGACGGCGTTGCAAACGCGATGCTAGGTGGCTCCAATAATACCTGACTGTAGCCGATAGCCTACAAACTACGCCCACATGATGCTACAGTAGATATCACATAATATAGAACTAGATGCAAATGACAGACACGGCGGCATTAGCAACATGTATAAAGAACCAGATGCATTAGTAATCAGCCGCCATCTTAAAGCAGTAGACCTCTCAGAAGACTCTTTTGTAGAGAAACTTCCTCGTGAACCTAAGTGTTTTCATCTAAAATGCTGCTAAATCAGACAAAATCTTGACTTAAATCTATCTTTAAATGATGAAACTGTTTTAAAATTTACAACGTCGAAAATAGACAGAAGGGAACTAATGCAATAACGGGAGCAATTTTAACAACTTTAACGGTTGAGTCGCAACATTAAATGACTTCCACACATAGCAAAGGTTACTATCTAGTTATCTGCAATACCCCTGTGTCAAGTTAAGTTTAAGTTTAGGGTAAAGAATTGGGCTAGTCCCAAAAACCCTTTAAACTTTACATTGTGTGACCTGTTTTTTTTTTTTTTTTTGAGAAAAAAAAAAACATGAAAATTATCACCAGTTACTTTGCCAAGTAACTAATTACTCTTACGTTCAGGTAACTGAGTTACTAACGCAATTACTTTTTGGGAGAAGTAATTTGGAACTGTAATTAATTACTTTATTAATGTAAGATTAACAACACTGCTCAGATGATAGGATGACAGTTTTTTATCATCTTTCACATGAAGGTATTTGATACTACGCCTTGTCTGTTCCTGAACGTAAAATGTAACGACAAACATTTATTTATAGCTATTCATTGCCATTGTAAGAAATCCAACCAAACCAAGATTAGCATTTTCTACCACATTGTATGTTATTGATTGTATTTTATCCAAGGGGAAAAAAAAAAAAAAGAATGCACTAGAAGTTACATTCTGTCATCCTAAAATTTAGTAGCTAGCAAACTAAACTTACTGGGGGCATGCAGCAAACACAGGGGACAGGACGAAGGAAAAAACTGCGGGGATACCATTGCTTCGAGTGAGCGGGTCTGTTGTCTTAGCTAAGGAGGCTGTTGCCAAGGAAGTGCATCACAGGCTGTCGCCTTGTAAAACTGCACTGCCCCCAAGGGCCTGGCATGAATACTTCATCGTTTTCACGCGGAATTGCGTCATCGTTCGAATGGAGACAGAACCAATAAGGAACCATGTAAATGCAAACATGAAATGTGTCACATTCTCGGAGAACCACCATGTAAACGGGCCCTTAGTGAGCATGAAAGGTAGTGGAGAACCTGATTGGCAGACACACAAGAGGTAAGCCATAACAGGTGACTTGAATTGGTAATGACAAGGACAAGACGATAACACATTCGCCAAGAAACAGAATCTAACCAAAACAAACTAAACAGACAAACTGTAGCACGTCTTAAAAATATGATTTTCCAATTTAACAACTGAAGGATCCTAACTATGCCAATTTAATCAAAATTTCCACTTACAGAAAAAAAGACCTTTTTTTGTCTTTCATGGCATTTGGCACAGATCTTGCAGCTGGTATTCCAGTATGAACAAGTATGGGTGAGTGTGTTTTGTTACATCAAAATGTTTAGGTGTGAAGAAGAGGGGGAAAATGACTCACCGATGTCATCCATCTTTAGGCCCGGTCTAAGCGTGTAGTCTGCCTCTGTTGGTTCTGGCTCGTCATCTACATCAGAGGCTAAGAGAGAGAGGATGGCGATCAGGTGTTAAACTATTGACCAAAGGGATTTTAATTACTTCTAACAGGAGATCTTGACAGACACGTGCAGAAGAGCAGCAAAGAAAGAGCATAGGGGTTAAACAAAATGGCCAGGAGCGCGCTGACTGACGAGCCGCACTGTGAGTCCTGAGAAAGGGGGGAGGTGGTTGGTGTGAAGAGTGATGAAGGGCAACAGAGTCCGCCAGGGGAGGAGAGGTTAATATTCTGGGGATGGCTAAGTTAAAAGGACTGGACAAGCCAGGGATCAAAGTGTGTGTTTGTTAATGCATGTGTGTGTGTGTGTATATGAGTGTCAGAGGCAGTGAGAGAGGTTAAAGCTACATATACATATAGCCACCCACTGACCACATGTAGAAGCAATAAATTCAATCTGACAAGGGGTCATGATGTTGGTTGTGGAAGAGAGTGAGAGAGCGGTGAGTGAAACAGAAGGATAGAAAGAGAGGAGAGGGGGATGTGAAAGGGTAAAGCTGCAGGGGAAACACAGTAGTTGTTGAAGGGAATAGCTACCGTTCTCGCACACACCATATGATTGTTTGCATTAGTCTGACACATTCATTATAGTAAAGCAATTAACTAAAGTTTAGGCAGACTTCACTCCATGCCCTTTGACACAGTAAAGTGGATCACCTTATCAGCCCTGTCGGAACTCATGAGGGGGAATGAAAAAGATGGTACCGTTTCTCGTAGGCACCGTCTAACTGTTTGCATTACTTTAACACACGTAATACAATCAATCAGGGAATAGTATCATCTCTCATATGTACGATAGGACTGTTTATATTACTCTAACACACTTGATATAAAATTAATAGCACTTACACCATAGTTGAATGAAAAGAAGCAGAATAGAGGATACACAACGCCATCTTATCACAGAAGCCCGACGCGTCATGAGCAAGATTGACGCACCAACTCTTGCAATCAGTTCTTCCGGGCACTCCAGGACAAAGAGCAGGGCGCTCTTTCCTAAAACAAGTAGTGTCGCCCAACCAGGATAACAAGTTGATAGCGCGGGCGCCTGGAACGTCAAGACCAGACCAAGGTCGCTGTGGCAGCCACGTCCCAGCCACGAAGGATGACGCACGAACCTAACCGCCCAAAACCTGCCACAGTGGGATGATCCCAAGACAACACCCAGCCACACCTTCGGCCCGGCCCACTCCACCGCAGCTTTCAAAAAGACTGGACACTGAGATAACAAACTGTCGCTGCTCAGGAACATTTTTATGTAGCCTTGTTTTGAATCCACCAGGGTCCCTCCGTCGTCTGTTTTTGCCTTGTTTTTTGACCATTGTTGACGAATAAATTGTCAACCTGTTTTCGGTGAGCCTTCTCCAAACTTTTGGAACATGGAGTCAGTACAAAGGGTTAACACGGGAGTGAACGCGCGGAATATTGGCCCCCACCGGTTGGGGGAGTGGTTGAATTGCTTCATTGTCTTAATAACGTACTTGTTTCGACTGCGTGTCACTTGTCTGACAAATGTTAAATGTGACAAAGATGTACAATATTATGCCATTTCCTAATCGGGCACAATTATGAGGTTTGGGTTTGAACCTCACTTCCTACCTGTGTGGAGTCCCCATTTTATCCCTGTGCTCATGACTATTTTGGAGGTTCTCCGACTAGTTTCCAGGTCATGAGCTTTTTAGTATTAAGCATATTGGCCCTGTGTTTAAGTATGCAACACCAGGATGGAAATTTGAAGGACTCATTCATGTTTTTACGGTCTGATATGCTTCGTTGCTTATTTCACACTTCACAGGTGGGCAGCACCTCAGGAGACATAACTGTTTGAAATCAAGAAATTTAAAGATTTTTTTTTTTAAATGTTGAGGAAATTTTTAACTTCTCATCAAAATCTACTTTATGTGCCCACCACTAGGCAGCCAGCAGGTGTCCCCAATACAGCATAAAGAAGTGTTTGTGTGGGTACAGTGAGTAACCGTGTGGGCAGACAATCCCAGATGGGTCCTGCTTGTGGGTACAGAAAGTGAGAGACTCACCTGTGGAGCAGCAGACGTACACACGTAGTCTCAGGCAGCTGCGGCCGTGGTGATGAATCGGTGTGGCTGTTAAAAAAAAAAAAACAACAACAAAAATGTAAATGCATCAAGATTGTCAGATCTCAAAAAAAAAAAAAAAAAACAAACAAAAAAAAAAGACTGGAAATAAAACTGAATCATAGACTTAATAATGGTATTGACGGGTTAGATCAGTCATGCGGCCCCTACTTGGCTTCAAGTAGGGGCCGCCCACATCAAGAGGAGCTATTCACAAAAACGCACCCAGCGATCTAATGCTGGATTTCTATTGCAAAAGTACGAAAGCTGTACCGCATACAAACAGGAAATATTGTGTCAGGAGTGATTTGTTCAAGGATTCAAGTTAATTATGATATTTATCGTACCATGCAACGTTGTGAAAAAAATCAATGGGAGAAATTAGCCGCTACTGCATTGACATCATAGTAATATGCAATATTTACGTTAAAAAAAATGCTCACTGTATTTTTTTTTTTTTTGCTTTTAACCAAGAATCGAGACTGCTTTACGTCCATATCTATAAAGAATTCGGAGATTGACGCATTTATTTACAATAATTTTTACCACAAAAGCTCTGTTTACATAAGGTACATAAGGTGACCGCTAGCTATATTCACTGACAGACCAGCATTGTACTTTGACATATTTACGTAAAATAAATGCTTACTGCATTTTTTTGTTGTTGTTGTTGCTTTTAACCAATAATCGAGACTTTTTTACGTTCATATCTATAAAAGAATTTTCACCGGAGAAGCTCTTTTTACATAAGGTGGCAGCTACCTACATTCACTAACAGACTAGCATTGTACTTTGACATATTTAAGTAATATAGATGCTGACTGCTGTTTTTTTTTCGCTTTTAACCAAGAATCAAGACTGTTTTACGTCCATATCTATAAAGAATTCGGGGATTTAAGCATTTATTCACAAGAATTTTCACCGGAAAAGCTCTGTTTACATAAGGTGGCCGCTAGCTACATTTACTAACAGACTAGCATTGTACTTCGACAGATTTACGTAAAATAAATGCTCACTGCACGGTTTTTTTGTTGTTGCTTTCAACCAAGAATCGAGACTGTTTTACGTCCATGTCTATAAAGAATTCAGGGATTTAAGCATTTACTCACAAGAATTTTTAACTAAAAAAGGTATTTGTGATTCCACTCGGTCAGCTTTGATGGCCTCACCAACAATGCAGGCCCCCTATTTATCGGCCCCGCGCCCCGTGTCCCATCATTACATTATGAACTCTATCACTGAATAAATATAGATTGTTGGAGGAAGAAGAATACTTACATATGTAGTAATACTCCTGTCCGACGTGGAACTCGTAGCCCAGAGAGAAGGCGCTATACCGCTGGAACTTCTCAGAGAACTTGATGGGAGCGTGGGGGGCATGCGGTCGGTTGCACTCCCACCTTTTGAAGCCCATCTGGGGGTCGCAACTCCTGTAGCCACGGTAGCTGACCATGTAGAGGACATACTGCTCGCTGGTGCCCACCATGCGCTGGCTGTCGTTGTAGTGAGGACAATAGATGTCCAGGTAGTCGTTGACGTTCACCTGCATTGTGTAGCCCTCGCGACGCAGACTGGACAGACATAGACAATGCACGTCATGGTTAACTATCACAAGAAATGCAGACTGAACTGCAGTTTAATGCATACTGCTGCAGAATATTATCATATGTCACAATTTGACTGAATTGGAAGTATAATCTATTCTTCTATAAAAAAAAAAAAAAAGTGTACTGTGTGTGACTGCTGGTAGAATAATATAATATATAATACAATATAATAGAATAATACGTTCTTCCATTAGATGACACAAAGTACAGTACAATTATTCAAGTGTTGCCATTAATATGACCCAATAAATGAATCCGTTTATCAGGCTTGTGTTAAATTTAACATGCTCAGGAAGTTAATTTGTGAGTGAATTGATAAAAGATCAAATTACTTTAAGTTTTCGTATTTTTTGTTGTAGGTCCATAAGATTTGAGATTCAACAGTAATTAAATTTAAAACTTTGGATGATGTGTTAAGAAATGGTATTAATCAGCAATTCTCTAAAATCACTAAACATTTGAAGTTCATCTTATGTGTAGGTTTTTGCTTACAATATGATGTTATTGTTATTAGGGCTGTCAAAATTATCACGTTAACGGGCGGTAATTATTTTTTTAAATTAATCACGTTAAAATATTTCACGCAATTAACGCACATGCCCCGCTCAAACAGATTAAAATGACAGCTCAGGGTCATGTGCACTTGTTACTTGTGTTTTTAGGAGTTTTGTCGCCCTCTGCTGGCGCTTGGGTGTGACTGATTTTATGGGTTCAGCACCATGAGAATTGTGTAATTATTGACATCAACAATGGCGGGCTACTAGTTTATTTTTTGATTAAAAATTTTACAAATTTTATTAAAACGAAAGCATTAACATAATATAAAATTTCTCTAACTTGTACTAACATTTATCTTTTAAGAACTACAAGTCTTTCTATCCATGGATCGCTTTAACAGAATGTTAATGTTAATGCCATCTTGTTGATTTATTGTACTTATGTACAGTATGTTGAATGTATATATCAGTCTTGTGTCTTATCTTTCCATTCCAACAATAATTTACAGAAAAGTATGGCATATTTTAAAGATGGTTCGAATTGCGATTAACCCTTTAACACCTAAGCCTATTTTGGCCGAATTTGCATGCCTTTGATGTTGCCTTTATATTTCAAAGAAAAAACTGTTCACAATGGCCAAATTGGGTCCCTTTTTTCAGGATACCTTGAACTTCATGTCCGAACTGTTGTTTTCTTCACTGACCAACTTTAATCCATATTTTGGACCCAAAAAGACAAAAAAATCCCAAAATGTTTTTTCTAAATTTGTAATGTTGAAGTCCCACTGACAACCAAACATGCTCGACCAACCGTTTTGAAGCTCGCTAATTTTTATTTAACTTGCTAGGATAAACATTCAATAGAAAAAAATAAGATTGAATAGTTTTATGTTTGACAATTCAACACAAACAGCAGCTATGGTCATAGGCGTTTTTGCCCTTCACACATACTATGGTCAAAACATGTTATATACAGTGTAAAAATGTGAGAAAAAAATTATATATATTATCCAACACAAAAAGGGTTTGGAGGATATCTGTTTGTGAAATTAGGTATTGTACCCATCACCTTATCAAAGGTATATATGTACATGCAATCCAGCTTCTCGAACACACATCTATATAAAAATTGAAAAGATTCATAGTGAAGAGAAAATAATAAACATTGAAAAATAAGTATTTTCAAAAATATTGACAAGTTGTTCAGTTCAATTCCATTTTTTTAGGCATGCGACCCAATAAAGGTTTGTTTTTTGTTTTTTTGCGCACTCAATAAAGTTTGTTTTGAACATGTCACTAAACTGCGTCACATATAACGTCACACAGCCTACTCATCCGCCATTTGCGTGCAGCTGTCACTTCTACTCGCCGAGACGCCGACAGATCCGAGGAAGAGAATGACAAATACAGCTCATCCTATTCCTTGAGTTAATGAAATAATGCATTAGCTTGCGCTAAATTTAGTTTTCGATTCATTCTGCACGTTTCAAAGTCGCTCGCTGAATCCAACCGGCCGTTGATTGCTACGCGTGTCTCCTTTCCCTTAGTTGGCGCCTTGCTCGTCAATTTATTAAAAATGTTCACATTAGGTTCTTCCTTCTTGACATCACAACGGCTCTTGGAATATGTAGTCTTTTGTGCTGCTTACGGTTTTGAAAAAGGACAAGAAATGATGGAAATATGGAGATAGACACATTATCCATGCAGCGTTTTAATGCATATTTATGAGTGCAATAAAACAATAAAACTCAAATGACATTATCTCCCGTTTTACTTTGTTGATTGACTTCAAATAAAAACTGGTGTGGACATCAACTTCCGTACTTTCAAACGAGACCAACCACAGGCACGTGGGTGACGTAATTACAGCGTTACGAGGCTTCAAAGTTGATATGCGTAAACGTGTCGCATCCGACACGTTCGGTGTTAAAGGGTTAATTACGATTAATTAATTTTTAAGCTGTGATTAACTCGATTAAAAATTTTAATCGTTTGACAGCCCTAATTGTTATATAACTTTAATGTCATCAATTTTTGTTTTTTTTCCCCCTTGTAGATGCAAACGTGTGTGTGTGTGTGTGTGTGTGTGTGTGTGTGTGTGTGTGTGTGTGTGTGTGTGTGTGTGTGTGTGTGTGTGTGTGTGTGTGTGTGTGCGGGGGGGAGGGGGTTAATTACATATCTTATCCTGACACATGAAGGGAGTGGGTGGGCAGGGCAACATTGTCATTTTGCCATAATTTTTAGTTTTAAAGAAACACTGACATACTTAACCAGCATAATAAGCAATTGCGCATCAGGGAAATTGGAGATTTTTGCTTTATCTACTGGGTTATTAATACGGCAAAGCAGGTGTGAAAGTCCTGTATATGTGTCTAGTTGCTACCTCTGCAGAATGGACTTTGTGCCGGGGCCCAGAGGCCAAACCTTCTCCTCACCATGTTAGCGTTACATCGTCCCCTAACCACAACGCTCATACATCAGCATAAAGTGAACGCAATGCTTGACATCAACCCTAAAGAGAATATGTCTGACAGGAAGATAAGGTGTCAGTGACTGTGTCTGTGTGTGTTGTAACTGGGATGACTAAATGAAATATATTCTTTGCTGACATCTAAAAGTCATCTTTCTCTTCCCATGACTGACCATGGCTCATAGCTGCTGTAAATCATACACACACATAGTATGTCAGCGGCATGATACACTAAGTTGGAAAATTCCATTTCGAGTGTAAATTATGGAAACGTCACAGGGAGGCAGCAGAGTGTCATGCTAGGCCTAATCAAGCCTCTCCTCTCCTCTTTTCTGGTTCTAGGTCAGGTCTCTAAGGAGATTATTATTCAATTATTAAATGAAGATCGAAACACTGAGCTCAGTGCCTTCCTCTCAGCACTCTCCTCAACTCTCATTTTTGTTGCTTTTATAACCACATGAAGGAGTGATTAAATGTTGGACATTCATTCTTTCGCTTCCTACCTCTTCTTGCTGCTCTCCTCCCAGGGCAATCACTTTATTTTTGGTTCTTGCAATGTAATAATGCGCATTGCAGACATACTGTACTTAATATTTAAAAAAAAAAAAAAAAAAAAAAAAAAAAAGTGAGCATCTGGCTTACTTAAAAAGGAGAACAAAAAAGAAGAGGGTCTTTGAGTAAGAACATTAAGGTTTTGTAGTTCTTAGATGAATATTTATTGTAGTCAATTAGCCAATAACTACTTGCAAGGTTGGTATCGATACGACAAAGAACCCTGTTTTATCTAAAAAAAAAAAAAAAAAAAAAAAAAAAAGAAAAAAGAAAAAATAGAATTCAACACACCTGCATTACCACGCGTGCAGTTTTTCACAGTAATGAATAACGATTATTGTAAATAAATCTATTAACAGTGGGTAGAAAATGCAAACATGTGCTATAGAGCCAATACTAATGTCAACATATTAGAAAAGGTGTATGTATATATATAGTGCTTGGGAAAAAAATGTTTTAGTATCTTTTGAGTTGACTTACACTAAAGAAAACAAAAACAATTTTTGTAGCAGTAATTATGATCCATATAAATTATATAAATTATACTAAAATTATTTAGGTAAGCAAGTGAACTGTATTAAATTGGTTAAAATTAACCCTCCCAACCAAATTTTAATTAGTAAAAACTTCAACTTGAACAAACAAGATAATATCTACCCAAAAATATTAGGTGTGTGCTCAAGGCTGCGCATGCGCCAATGCGTCTTCTTTAAAGCTAAAAGGAGGACCATTTTATTTGGCGGGACACTCCAACTTGGATGGCATCGTACAGTAGCAGGTAAGTTTGAATTTACTGTTTGTTTTAAAAGTGAAAATGTGAAAAAATTAACAAGCCTGGCATTCTGCATGTTAAATTTCTGTAAGAAGTAATCGTTAAAAAAAAAAAAAAAAATTTTTTTTTTTTTTTAAATATATATATATATTATTTTTTTCCTGACTTGCGACACCCACTCCTGATAGCTAGCTAACAATGTTCTTCAGAGCATAGCAACACGAGTTGTTGGTAATAATGTAGCTTAATTTTAACCATTAACCTTATTTTCTAAATAACTTTTCAGTTTCGGCGTACAATGTAGTCAAATGTTTTGCCCTTTGGTATAATTAAGTGGCACGTCCACCTCAGTCCCCGACTGGAAGTATCATGTCCGCCTTTGCTTATGTGTGCCGCCCGCAGAACATATCCAGCAGCTAACGTTACTGTTTACATTGAAGGACCGTAATGGCGGCAACCACTAAAGACCATCACAACTCGAATTAGTCAATATGTTTTAAGGAACAACTCATCAGCAAGCTATCCAATAGCCTGATAATGATCCCGATTATTTGATTCGGGTGTATGGAAGGAGAGAGATGTGAAAAACAGACTGGATAGGTGCCCTGGAGGACTGGAGTTGGTGACCCCTGCTCTAACATGTTAACATGCTACAAAATGGCACTCCTGTGAGGTTCAAACATCGATGCTACAGCATTTTTGCCTTATTTGTATCTCAAACTAAAACATTCTTGATGTACTGGTGTTGTTCACTGTTTAGTTAAAACTTCTTTAACTCATGCTGTTTGCATTTTACTTAATTTGGACTGATGCCCTCGTGTTCTTCACTCATCAGTTATAACAGTACTTGAATTCATACTATGAGGAAGAAATTTGTCCAATTTAATGAGCAAATTGTCAATAAAAACAGTTGACAATCAAATATTTCTCTTATGTGCAATGACTTTAGGGTACAACAACCCTTATCTACAGTATTAATTAAGTTGATATTTTAGTATTTATCAAAAAACATTCAGTAAAATATAAATATAAATGCAATACAATCATGAGTAAATAATACTCAATTTTAATAGGTATTAAGTTATATAATCTGTTTCAAAAGGTTAAGTAAACCTTACCCAAATTATTTGAGTATATTATTGCTAATGCATTTAGGTAATATTTACTCAGTGAAATTGGCTTAACTTTACACTATCAAACTGGGTTTATATCGTTAGCACAATTTTATTGAGTAAATTCTATAGGTTGTTTTTTGCAGTGTAACATCAACATTTAAACACAAGACATTTATTGCATTATGTCATTAAACTTCTCCCTTTATATTTTTAAAGCTAGTCTTAATACCTTTGAATTAAAATATCAGACATCAATATTTACAAATTATTACAGAATTATTCAAACATCATTTTATACATATATTTCAGAGTGAGGTCACTTAAAATTGTTGTTTCTTCAACCATATTACTGAATATGTCTGCCATTTTGACAATATTCCTTTACAAAAATCATCCTAGTTTGTAGGTGTGTTCATCTTATCAAAATCTGCATGTAGTAGGGGTGTTTTTAACATTTTGCCCCCTGGAGCCAGTTTACAGCTAACGTTGTAGTAGGCCTCCCTCTAGTGACACTCCCGCGAATTATTCAATAATTGTTCAAACTATTTTAGTGGCTTGAATCTATCCTCTTCTTCATGGTACTTTGCGTTTGTTAAATACGAATGTGTTCACTTGTATTTACCTTTTAAGTACAAAATCTATGTAACATCTTAAACTGTTACTGTTTTTTTGGCACCATGGTGGCAACCTCAGAATCAGGGAAATACAGTTGTGTTCAAAATTACCAAACCCCGCTGCAGTTAAGTGTTGTAGCATGACTTTGATTTTTAATCTTATTCATAATCAGACCAAATTGAGACTTGTAAAATGAACAATTACATTTTTCCATATTACACTTAAAGAGGCACTCAAGTCATTTTCCAATATTCTAAACTGTTTCTTGCACAAGATACAGTAGGTCAAAGTGGGAGTGTGTGCCCTGATAGAATTGTGTTATCTGTGTGTGTTTTTATTTGATTGCAATCGCATTTGCAAGTTTTATCTTTCTGCACACGGTAGGTTTTGACACCCTTATTATGCAAGTACCTGCCTTTTACGTTCTCCCTCTACATCCCGCGCCGAGCGCCGAGGAGGCAGGCAAACACGTTGCCACTTCCTGGTTTAAACTGAGCTGACTCAGTATATAAATAATGCAATATTTAAATCTATACATGTGAATTACTGTGATTTAGTACAATATTTCTGTCACATGCCCAGTTCCTGTCTTTGTCACCCCTCGTCACCTCAACCTCACTGTTCCTAGTCGTCCGAGAGGCACTTTACTTTTCAACCTTTTAACTTTTACCTTTTTGGACAGTAACAAAATTTCGCCTCCTTGCATGGTGCTGGATTGACCCCAAATCTGCCCTGCCAGTCTCTTGTATTATGCCTCGTGAAGCCTGCAAGATACCAATGACCTCTAGACTTGACGCTCCTTGAAAGGTTGTTGGCATCAAGTGAATGAATGTTTTCTTGAAGTAAAAATATTAACCGAATATATGAAATTTGGAATCAAGAAGTTCCAGTCAAAATCTTGCCTCCTGACTCAAATACGCCTCTCTTCTTGTCGGAACCCCGCTGTACCGCGAGTGTAAAGTGAGTGAATATTTTATTTTTATATAAATAGGCAAGCTTGGTGTCATTGAAGAACCATTTAGTCCACATCTCTGCGATGTCTCAAAGTCACTACACATATTGAAGCCACTCACAGCAAAGCGTATTCAATTTAGATCCAGTCAGCTGCATATTAGAGTCCCAAAAGGACCAGCTAAAGTACTTTTAAAATGACATTTGCGGCATTTTCAACGCAAACTGTTGTGCAGACCAGGTAAAATCCAAGGTTATCAAAAATAATGTTGGAAAAAAAATTAACTTTTGTGCCTCTTTCAGTCCTTATTTGATCTGTTTAAGAATGAGACAAAAAAACAAATGTAGACTTGCATCAACTCTACACTGCTAATTTTGATTTGATTTCGACTTTTTTATATGTTGGCATGAGTTGAGGATTTTCATTTAAACATAAGTTGTTATTTTCTGTCATCTTTTGGCATTTATAAGTAAAAGCAAATCTGTAATGGAGGCCTCCATCTGCGACATCGCCTGCCTGACATTTGCGAGACTCAAAAACTGTTCATCACTGTCTACAAAATTACAAAACATTTCAGCGTGTTACATGCATTGTGGACGCGTACTTTCATGAAAATGACATGAGTTTCCAACGTAAAGAATTAATGTTTTTCTTTCGGTGCTTACAGCTGATTTTACAGTAAAAGTCAGTGAAAATAGCGCCAGAGTAGCAAGGGCTTAAGGTGAAGGTCTCTGCTGCAGTGGCGCTTTTGTGCTATAGTAATGGCACAACAAAATACAGTGTAGAATGTTTGAAAGAAACAGTACTTATATATGGTAGTGGTGGAGGGGGGGTGTAGAGTGGGGCATGCTCCCTCCAAGGAGGCCTGAAATGCAGATCAACTAAGTGTGCAGTAGAAGCTAAAATGGAGCAGGCACATAAAGAAAAAAAAATACACCAAATCGAGGGTTTCAGCCCTTGCGAAGAATAGCAGGGGAGAAAACAAAGAGAGGAAAATGAGCTCAGAGCATCTTTAGTAATCTGGAAGCAAATCCCTGCCTTAAGATAAAAGCACGTTTTACCATCCCTACTGTGCGCGTGTTCGGGTGTGTGTGTGTGCGTGCGCACCTGCTTTGCTTTTCTGCTGTGGACAAGCATTTACTGTGTGTGTGAGACATCAAAGCATCAAACCAGAATCTAACGGGCTTCTAAACTGAATGGAAAGACCTTTTTAAGGGGTGGATCAAACAAAATATGAAGGGATGCAAAATGTGATTTAACCGTTAAAAAATATCAAGATAATCTGGCAACAGAATCTGTAACTACAATAATAAACAGAACATGAGGCAAGAAAAAAGACCAATGGAACTAGATAATGAGTTTGTATAGGAGCAAGTGATTTGGGGCTTCAGGAAGAAGGAAATTATTAAGCAATCCATTGAGTTGTACCTCTGCAGACTAATGAAAAACTGATATTAAAAAGAATAACAGCAACGAACTCAGAGGAAATGAACATAAGCGTTATTTACTGAAAATAACCCTTACAACACACAAAGTTGATTTATTGATACAAATGAGTCATTTTGGCAAAACAAGCGTATTTAATGGCTTGTAAAACACTTTCTAACGCTGTTGCACGGAGATTGGAAGTGGACTTCTTTGAAATAAAACCTGTCTCATTTATGATGAAGTGTTGTTTATCTAACTTTTGAAAAGTAATTACTTACAGATCCAAATACTTCTCCCATAAAGTAAATGAGTTGTAACTCAGTTACCTCATTGTAAGAGCAGTTACTCATCAAAGTAACTGACGTTACTTTTCATGTTCCACACATTATTACATTATAAATTCTATGTTAGTCTTTCACATCACAGATGTTTATATTAACTGATTGAATTGAACTGATTTTTTCATTCAAACAAAAAAAAACAACACTTTTTACATTTTTTTACCTACAGTATACAGTGTAACAGTATACAAACTTTAACTTTCAAATGCTGTGAGGGAAAAAAGCCTTTTTGTTTTTCCTGTTGTACTGAACCCGTACCGAACCATGCCCCCTGTACTGAGGTACATACTGAACCATGACTTGTGTGTATCGACACACATATATATATTTTTTTATGTAGATGAGGCTCTGAAACTCCTGCCGCTCCTATCTTTGCTCTAATTTTTTTGATTAAAAAACATCAAACATGGTTCATGGATATGTCATTCAAGAAAGGTTTAGGGCAAGCGACTATTTTCGGCAAATTAAAAAAAAAAAAAAATCATTATTATATTGTAGCATCTACAAGCACAGCGCCAACTTGGTGATGATAATGCAAACTCATCAGGAAATTACTACATTATCCATCCGTCCGTCCGTCCGTCCGTCCATCCATCCATCCGTCCATCCACCCATCCATCCATCCATCCATCCATCCACTGCTTAATCCAGGGTTGGGTCGCAGGGGCAGCAGCTTTAGCAGGGAAACCAAGACTTCCCTCTCCCCAGCCACATCAACCAGCTCCCCTGGCGGGGTTGCAAGGTGTTCCCAGGCCAGCCAAGAGACATAGTCCCTCCAGCGTGTTCTAAGTCGTCCCAAGGGCCTCCCGCCGGTGGGACATGCCCGGAACACCTCTTAAAGGGTACCACGGATAGAAAGACATGTAGTTCTTAAAAGATGAATGTTAGTACGAGTTATAATAATTTGATATTAAAACCCCTCTAAACGTTTTCTTTTGAATAAAATTTGTAAAATTATTCTAATTATTAGGTCGCAATTGTTTTTGACGTCACAGAGCGATGACGTCACATGGACACGCTGCTGGACTTCCACCGTGTCAGTCTTTAACTACATTAACATGTCCTCAGTTCTGGCTTTCCAATTTGAACCCGAGTAGAACATTAATGTGAAGGACAGCAAAAGGGAGTCAAGTAGCATTTATGTGTCAAGTTCGCTAGTGACAGGACTCCCCTGCTCTAGTGACAAGAGCAGGAGAGTGTTTGATGTCAAAAATTGTTTGCAGATCTTCACGGTAAACTATTGTGTGAGCCAACTTATTCCAATATTATTATGGAGATAGTTAGCATCCAGAGCTGCTATGTGCTTTACATTTGATTAGTGAAACACAACAGTTTGGATTGTTTTTGCTGATAGCCCGGGGCCAAGCATCACAACACACGAAAACATTTGCCTCTACCGAGACGTCTCATGCCGTCTAATGACGTCTTACCTTAATCTTGTCATGTAAAAGCAGATGTCTAGATTGTTGATCATCCTGCGGGTTGCTTACCGGTTAATAAGCAACACTTGAAACAAATAAATGTATTAATGCCCAACAGATTATAATGATGCCTTATTTTGCACATTGAGATCTAAGAGGCAGAGAAAGGCAAGTGGACATCGACGTTCATTGGACCGCGCCGTTTATTGGCATAAGCTTTGGCAAATCCTTCACAGCTGACATGTACAGTATATTGTAGTGAAAATACAACTAAAATAATATTCATCTCTCTCAAAAAGTTCACAAAAAGAAAAGTGCTTCAATCGGTATTAATTAGGCCCTATTCTCACACGGTTAAACAACAATAGAAAGAGAACTGGCATTCACAATCAAGACATGCAAAATACACATGAAACTTACTCAGACTTTGGTAAAACTCTAAACATATTAGCAACTCGTCTAGCTCAACAAATCCAATAATGGCAATAATTAGTCACAATATACAAACTATGATGTTTGGAGCCATTATCATGAGTCTTGTACGTTGTGAAGACCACACTCAAATGAACATGAGGTACAATGAACCCGCAGTAAGAGGAAAAGAGAAAAAAATGAACTCACAGTATGCCATCAGTCCAGGGACAAAACGCATTCATTGGCTTGATCTCTAATTAATTTAAAACTTGCCATTGACACCTTGTGGTGTATTTAAATCACTACTTCAGATAGTTAGAGTGACACTGTGGAAGTACGGCAGCGAGCCCATCCTTTTGCGACGTCAACAACAATGGCGAGCTATTAGTTTCTTTTTTGATATAAAATTTTATAATTTTATTAAACTGAAACATTAAAAGGGGTTTTAATATCAAACTGTTACAACTAGTACTAACATTTATCTTTTAAAAACTACATGTCTTTCTATCCGTGGTACCCTTTAAGGGAGGCGTCCAGGAGGCATCCGAAACCAGATGCCCGAGCCCCCTCAACTGGCTCCTCTCAATGCGAAGGACTAGCAGCTTCACAATGAGTCCCTCCCGGATGACCGAGCTCCTCACCCTATCTCTAAGGGAGAGCTCGGCCACCCTGCGGAGAAAACTCATTTCGGCCGCTTGTATCAGGTATCTTGTTGTTTCAGTCACAACCCATATAGGTGAGGGTAGGAACGTACTGTAGATCGAATGGTAAATCGAGAGCTTCGCCTTTCGCCTCAGCTCCTTCTTCACCACTAATAGTGCATTATTTTCAATTAAATGTACCCACCTAGATGTCACGAACTGTATGCAAAAAAAAAAAAAAGTGGCCCAAGTTTAAGATGACGCTCGCCACGCTAAATGCTAATGCCATGCGAACGCTGCGAGCCACCGAGCCAATCATCATCGCATTTGCAACGGCGTCACCACCCCATGCCTCCTCCCTCTTCCCGCTCTGATCTCTCCTGGGAAGCTGTGACAAAATCAGACAACTCGTATTTTATTCAACCACATTGTAGTAACGCGACCCTTCACATCCTCAGTAACGGTAACGGCATTGCAAAAATGAGAAAAGTAATTCATTAGATTACTGACTACTAAATAAAAATTTTTTAAAAAGCCATTATACCATAACGCCGTTATTAACAACGCTGATAATGAACACTTAACCCTACTATACTCCTATTGGTAATGATAGTAGTAAAAGGTTTTTTTTCTTTTCAGATGCTAACGGTTATACAGTACTTTGTTTAACAATCGCTGCAGTAGACAATGCAGCAATCAGTTATTTTGCTCAAATTTATGTAGTAAAATCAATAAGAGTTTCTTTTATCAAATAAAGTGTGTGATCATGTTACAAAAGAAATCTCACCCAACAAATAGCAGTGCAACCACAAAACCCTCTGTTCCAAAGGAAATGAGGCCACCAGATGCTTACGCTTACATTGCGCACTTGTTTCCTTGTGCAAACTTAATGTGATACCCTCCATCCTGTTAGCATCACATTTCTTTAGTGAGCATTTACATATTAACAATGGATTTCCATAAAAGTGCGTCTGTTTAGAGTCTAGGGGAAAAATTGATTTTTGTTTTATTCCAAAACAATCTAATGGATTTCCGTTTGCCCTTATGGAGTTTATTACATAATACTGCTCTTGGGAAACACTGAGTGAGAGAGAAATCGAAATAAAGTAGCTTCGTCTCTCCGTGTCTTCACGTCTCATGTTGGATCTCTTGTCATTCCATCTTGCTTGCAAATACAATAATTAAGCTGTAATGTCACAGAATAAAATGTCCTTTTTGGGGGTTTGTTCAGTCATTCCACAAAAAGTGTTTTTTATACACACATTATTTAATCTTATCGCTATATGGAAAGTAAGTCTCAGGAAAGACAATGGCAAATGGTGTCAGATGTTAAAATTCACATACAGTAAACTAAAATGACTATTTTATTCTAATATTATTTCGCCTCTTGTTTTTTTTCACTGATTGATATTGCGGCATAAAATTGGAACATCCTCAACAAAATATCTGCATTGTACTACAGTAACTTTTTAACACGTTTGCTAGTCATAACAGCAGTAGGGAAGTATAAAACGAGGTTGTACTGTGGTATGAAAAAGTATCTGAACCTTTTGGAATTTCTCACATTTCTGCATAAAATCACCATAAAATGCGATCTGATCTTTGTCAAAAACAGTGTCTGCTCTAACTAAAACCACCCAAACATTGGTTTTCATCTTTTAATGACGATAGTATGCAAACAATGACAGAAGGGGGAAAAATTAGGAAGTGAACCATCACATTCAATATTTTGTGGCCCCCATTTGGCATGAATCGCTATCTTCAGGTCATGCCACAGCATCTCAATGGGGTTCAAGTCTGGACTTCTACTTGGCCACTCCAGAACGTGTATATTTTCTTCTGAAACCATTCTGAAGTTGATTTACTTCTGTGTTTTGGATCACTGCCTTGTTGCAGCATCTATCCTCTTTTTAGCTTCAACTGTGTGACAGACACCTCAGGTTTTCCTGCAAAACATCCTGATAAACTTTTGATTTCATTCTTCCATTAATTATTGCACGTTGTATAGACCCTTAGGTAGCAAAACAGCCCCAAACATGAAGCTCCCTCCACCATGCTTCACAGTGGGGATGAGGTGTTGATGTTTGTGAGCTGTTCCATTTTTCCTCCACCCATGACGTTGTGTGTTACTCCCAAACAATTCAACTTTGTTTTCATCAGTCCACAAATTATTCCGCCAAAACGTCTGTGGAGTGTCCAAGTGCCTTTTTGTGAACATTAAATGAGCAACAATGTTTTTTAGACAGCAGTGGCTTCCTCCGTGGAGTCCTCCCATGAACATCATTTTTGGCCATAGTTTTACATATAGTTGATGTGTGCACAGAGATATTGGGCTGTGCCAGTGATTTCTGTAATTCTTTAGCAGACACGCAAGGGTTCTTTTTTACCTCTCTGAGTATTCTGTGCTGAACTCTTGGCGTCACCGTTGGTGGACGGCCACTCCTTGGGAGAGAAGCAACAGTGTAAAACTCTCTCCATTTGTAGACAACTTCTCTGACTGTCGATTGATGAACATCCAGAATTTTAGAGATGATTTTGTATCCTTTCCCAGCTTTATACAAATCAACAATACCTGATCGCAGGTCTTCAGACAGCTCTTTTGACCGAACCATGATGCAGATTCGACAATGGTTCTGATCAAGACAATTCTTACCAGGTGTGTGTATTATAGTGGGCAGGGCAGTGACTGAGCACAAACCTGACTTAAATTGTTTGGTAAAAATTGGTTTAAATTGCTGTTTAAATCTCCTTAGGCAGAGGTTTCGCTTATTTATTTTTTCTCCTTCTGTGTTGTTTGCATGCTATTCTCATTAAAATATGAAAACCTATGTTTGGGTGGTTTTTGTTAAGGCAGACACTGTTTTTATATCTGTGTGATTTTGACAAAGATCCGCTCATGTTTGATGGTGATTTTATGCAGAAATGTGAGAAATTCCAAAAGGTTCAGATACTTTTTATACCACTGTATACAAATTCAGTGCATGAAAATAAATATCTTCTCAATTTGACACACCACAAAAAAGAGTGTTAACAAAACAAAAAAAAAAGTCCTGTATATGAAATAAAAAATACTGAAAATTTAACTCAATGTGGCACTTTATCAAGTCATATTCTCTGCTCTCAAATGCTGTTGGCTGTCCGCTGAGTGAGATGAAAGCATGACCCACTTCTTCTGTCAACTGTCAAATATCACTTCTACAACCTGGAGGAAATGGACGCGAATTCATCTAGCATCTTTCTGACAATACATTCAGAAATATTTTGTTTTCTCAACTTTAACTCATTCGTGTTTTCTATTACAATGATCATGGAGTTGTCAAACATCCCCATTTCCCCTTCTCTGCTCAACCGCTTACAGTAGCTCTGATCATGAAAAAATATGAGGAGAGCTTTTATCAAAAATTGCACACAAAGCAAGCAACATTATTCGCTTGCGCCCAGTGGATTCCTCACTCTCTATTATTTTTCCACGCCTAACCAGTCTTACTACTCGGGTGTATTGTGTTTAAAAGCTCACTGGTGCCCGTTTTAAAACACTCTCCGGTGAGGAATGATATTAACAGGTACATTTTGTACAAGGGCTTATTAAAACCTCATTGTTCGGGGATTGTTCAGGAGAAGGTGCCTTAATTGGAAATGCTGAAATAATCTCATCAGCAGCCTTGAAAAATTGGCATGGAGACCATTGGGAAGACATAAATGAAGCAGAATGAGATAATTACCCTAAGTGTCCACCATTAAAACACATTTAGTCAGTTAAGTGTATGTGAAATCTTTACCGGTTGCAGTTAACATATACAGGAAATGTTCACTCCTCTGGATTAATGCTAAATTTGTATTGCCTGTTTTTAACTCTGAATGAGTTTTTTTTTTTTTCCCTTTGTTCGATTTCAGGGTTCCTTCTGATTCCCTCGCTCTTGAGCAAATAGAACACACAACTAAAAATCTATTTACCATAATGACACACTGTTTCATCCCTGCATGAGTTACGGGAGTCTAATCACAAGACATCATCACTATGGATGACACACCCTGGCACTGGAGAGTTAAACAGATGAGGATGTAGCGGAGTCATGTGATGAATTCATCTTGGTCTAATTATGTACATACGTCATTATCAAACAATTTTAACAGATTACAGGATACAAACTTGAAGGAACCTCTAAACTCAAATATAGCCATTCTGTGATGCAGTTTGACCTTTAAGATTTATGAATTCATTGCATATAGCATACTACAGCATATAATGTAAATGCAAATATGATTAAGCTATTATAAAAGATTGATAATTGTACAGTAGGGCCTTGAGATAATAATTTGTTCTGTTGACACACACATATAACTAAAACATCAATATCTCAAACAACTGTATTAGTGGAAAAAAAATATTCTTATTTTTCCCTTTGTTCAAAGGAATAGAAATTCTATTGATATGCTCTGGACACCCAATAAATAAACACCAACATATTATACTAGTGCTGCAATGATTAATCGATTAACTCGAGCGGTTCGATTAGAAAAAAGCATCGAATCAAATTTTGCTGGTTTGAGGATTCATTTAATTAGAGTGAGGTTTTAATGGTTTGTTTTCAAAGTTACTTTAATTGACTTGGGTATATAGATTGCCCTCTAGTGGCAACAGTGAATATGACATAACTTGTCTAACATGGCAGAATCCACAGTTATTATTAACATAAGGTATGTTTTTGTTTGCACTAATATGTTTGCTTATGGATTCGTTATTTAGTTTAGAAGTATATTTTGCCGTTTTTGTGGGCATGTGTTTGAACTATTTGTTTAATGCATTGTTCAAAAAAAAAAAAAAAAAGTTAGCATTTTATAACATTTAAACTAGTGGAGTTTTGCTATGCAAATTAAACAAATGTTTTCTTGTTGTCCTTAGATCCTCGTTTATTTATTTAATTTTTTTATATATCGTTTGAGGCTAATTTTAGGTATTTTTCTTTTTAAATGGATTGATTGCTCTTGTGAAATGAAAGTGCAATTCTGCATAGTTTTAAGAAACGCTCAGGAATTTTATTTTGTTTTCGCATTTAATGCTCTTTAGAATATTAATGAGGAAGCCAAAAAAAATATTAGTGCACAGATAAACTTATTTTATATATCCTAAAATATATCCTGCAAAGCATTAAATGTTCATAATCTGCTCAATTATTCGAACAAAAAAATTGAGAGCTTAATCTATTACCTAATTAATCGATAGTGTCAGCGAATGTGGGCGGGCGAGCGATGTGGACCCAAATGTAGGGAAAGGGAGGCGAGGTAGAGAGGCACTGCAAAAATTGTTTAATGAAAGCCAACAAAAAAACAAAGTACAAACCAAGACTTAGATGATCCAAAAAAGACAGAGGCAAACAAAACTCAGGGTACTAACAAAACATGAGATATAAAAAACTTACTTTGAGGAACATGAGGGCTGGGATGCAGAAACAGACAAAAAATGACCCTGACGTGAACTTCGACAATGTCGTGACAAAGACTCGACAAAAACGGGGAGCTTATATAGACACAGACAAGGGGTAACGAGACAATGAGGAACAGGTGGGTGACACGGGAGGATGCAGATTGGAGGACACACAAGGGGCAGGCAAAACAGGTGAAACCAAAGGGCAATCACAGGGACATCAACAGATAGCTGCAGCCCGATGTTTTACAATCGTACGGTGCCAAACAAAAACTCCTCAGTAAGCTGCAGCAACATTGCCACTAGCCATGCTTTGCAGAGGAGAAAGAATACATGCGATAAAATAAAATGTTACATTTCTGCTTACATACGTTGCACCGTAGTTTGTTTTTAAATACATGTTGCGTACTGGTAACACAGCATATTAGTAAAATTACAAATAAAAAGTATCACTTTAATTTTCTGATTTGTGCGATAACAATTAATTATGCAGTGGCAAATTACCCAGGTGCTAATATGCCAAAGACTACATAAATAAAAATGTAGGGGAAGTATGACGAAGCACATTCAGGCTGAATAAAAAAGGGGAGAGAAGAAAAAAAAGCCATAACAAATCATGCAAGTGACTTCCCATGGCGACTCTTGATAAGACAAACCAAAAGTTAAAACAATAGCAAGAACTGACTTGCAAGCGTGAAAGGCAAAGTCTCTAATGCACTTTTCGATTGTTGACTTAATGACAGGAAAACCTAAAAACACAAATACAATGAGCACACTGCAGCAGTTGCAGTCAGCAAAAGTTCAAACCCATAAACTCACATGTGTCCTCACCGATGTTACATCCTCCCATATCATTTTCTGTAAATTCTATTCTTGATTTTTGTTTGGTTTATATATGTAAGTCATGCTTTTGTTAGAAAAAAAAAGTTTTAATAACTTTAAATGTATTTAAAGTGTGTGACTGAGGTCAGTCTAAAAAAAAAAAAAAGGTCACTGTATATTGTTTTTCCACTCACTGTGTATGTCATGAAGTTTTGATTTTTAATTAACTGTATTACTTATATCATATTGACTCCCCATGTTCAATAAGTTCAATTATAATAATAAGTTAAATTTCTCGGTTGAAGTTACAATCACACTCTTTCGATGCGATCACTGGTTATGCTTTTGTGGAAAGATACCAAAAAAACTCAAAGAAAAACCTTAACACACTGAGCTTAAGTCCCATAAGAATTGACAAATTCAGTGTAATATCCCCGTAGCACTGCCGATAGTGTTCAAAAGTGTTGATTGACAGTGGAATAACAAAAAGTACGGAAATGTATTGCTTTGTAAAAACACCCAAAGAGATACAAGTCTGTACTCTCATCAAAGTGGTCCAGCCATGTTCCAAACATTGCTATTCAGGATTTAAAAGCTATTCAGTCTCCCGAGGCCAACATTCTTCATCTCATCTTACTCCAGCACAGAGATGCCAACATTGTCTGTGCAGTGTCCGTGTGTGTGTGTGTGTGTGTGTATGTGTGCGTGCGTAGGTTCCAATCAGGCATCAGAGCGCAGGATAGAAGGGAACATCTCTCCTGCTGAATGGAGACTCCCAGACATGTGTAGCATGACTGAAGCTGCCATCAAACACTAAAGGGAATCTTCCTACTGCAGCTCCCTCAGCTCGACATTCTTTTTTCTATCGCCTTTATGCTCTAACTTCTATTCAGTGTGTATCTGATTTTTCCATTTTTTATTATTGTTATTTTTTGCCTTGGATAAACACGGACGAGAGTTGAAAACTTTGATAAAATGCCTCTTTGATAATGATGCTGTCTTTGGTACAACTGCACAATCAATGGAGATCTAACACATTACAGTAGTTCAATCAAAATATTTATACTCGAAACAAAGAACATAGTGTGGTTGTCAGTTCTAGTGATGTAGAACTGAACTGCATTACAATGCAAGCTGTTTCTCTCATATGGCAAACAACGAATGGCGGGTGTTCATTTACTCAGCTGTAAATAAGGGGATAGAATATTAGGAATTAGGTGATTGGAATGCAGTTTTACACATTACTGGTATTGGATTTTAATGTCAGTTGAATGTGATGTTTAAGATGTCAAAAAAAGAGACAGGAGGAACAAAATTAGTCCCCTGGTTAACAATGAAATGCATATAGTGGTGTGATTACATGTTAGTCTTCATGATCATTTCTTAACGGAACAAGGGAACTCTATTGCAACATGTTAAAGTCTATAGCTATTCAACACAGGGCAATTCCAAGTGCTTTGCATCACATGAAGATCTGCACACAGAGATAAAATGATTCATAAAAATCACATTAAATCTAAAAGAAAGTTAAATATAGACAACTGAAACAGGAATAAAAATTAAACATAAAAATGACATTAAATCTACAAGATAATTTTAAAAAAAATAATTGAAATTGGAAATGGAAATGAAACAAAAAAAGACAAAAAAAGCAAATGACTTGAAATTTGAAATGTATAGTGTGGAAAACAGACAAGGCTCAAAAAGCAATTTCTGCTCTTGCACCCCTCTTTAAAATAAACAGCTGTTTTTTTAAGCCAAAAGAACAGTTGTGTTTGATAGAACAATATGTCTATATATGCTGCCATAGCAGTTTCATGGTACGTTAGGCCCCAAGATAATTTATAATTTGTCCGTTTTACACTGGAGACCCCTGTTTACAGACACTGCGCAACCACTTTTTTTTCAACCCAGCCATAAAAAGAAGTTAAATAATTAAATTTATTATTCGAAATGCCTATCATTTTTAGCTTAGAATCATTAATAGATGTCTAAAATTTAGTTTAAACAAAACAACTTTAAAAAACATTCCCAGGTCACTTCCTGTTCTGTAACTCAAAATCAACAGGAAGTGACCCATAAAATACCCCAAAATCAACAGGAAGTAACTGAAGATCAAAAGGTAAATGACCTTAAATGGCCCAAAATTACCTCATGGCCTGGCATTGGCTGCCACTGGCGGCCATAGACTTTCAATCCATTTGAAGTGGGAGGGATGGCAGCGAATTCATTCGTTGCCATCCCTCTCACTTCAAATGGATTGAACGTCTACTAATGATAAACTCATTCCAATTCACAGCAGAAGCTTGTTTTTCTGTTTATTAGTTGTTGATCAGAAAAATCATTCCAGGATATTTTACAAATGGATCGATAATCATTGTATCGCCATATCGCCAGATCATCGTTATCGTGAGCTTTGTATCGCAAATCGTATCGTATCATGAGGTACCAAGAGGTTCCCACTCCTACTCTTCGTCCTCTATAGGACCATGGCCCCCCAAAAAATGTTAACTACATATGCAATGTGAATTGCTTCACCTTCCTGGCATTAAACTGGTCTTTTGGACGTCTGCACAAGTTGAGTTTTTGGCTTCGGGAAGCGTATGAAGAAAATATCCTTCATATGTCATAATGTCTAGAGTCATTTCTACAAGTTCCATAGCAGCGGTGTTTACTCGGCATGTTCATTTTTGAAAGCTTACCGGCAGAAAAGAAGCAGTAATAATATGGATTGTATGCGAGGGCATGTCCATGTTGACCCACTTCCGGCTTACGATGGCGACGTCACGGTCTAAAAATAGCATTCCTGAGGTACGCTCTTCAAATTGACACTGGCGTTAATTTGATCAGTAAGAATGATTTTAAGACACACATTGAGAAGCAGGAAAATAGCCACAGAACCCCCCCCCCCCCCCCGAAGGCTTATAATAACAAACAAACAAAAAGGTGGATGCAGACTTCAAGTAAAGCACAAACAGCATAAGCCCTTATTCATCGTTATGCCTGATGGAAATGAGTCACTCCTAGGAGACGAAGCATCTGAAGTCCTAATTCAAGCAAATAGGATTTATACAATAAATAGTGACAACAAGAAAATACTCCAAAAGGCAAAAGGCAACCGTAGCATCAACAAAAAGATAGGCAGAAATATTTTATGCGTTTCTGTGGTGGATTTCATTAGATTGGATCTGCAGGTGTACCTAATGAAGTGGCTATGGGTATACTTGCTTTCAGTAGAAATCAATAGGTATATGGAGTGTGTCAAACAGGCTGAAATATCCTTCTGTCAAGGCTGATACAACACGTATTCTCTCTGCTCATGGTCCATTGCTGGTAATTGACAAAAGTGTTATAGCTTCAGAATCTTTTCACTCCCTTGCCACTTTCTCCTCTGCTCATGCACTCCCTCACTCTCTTGCTCTCCTCATCTCCCCAGGATCTTGTCTTCTTCCTCCTCCATCCATCATCCTGCTTGTCTCTCCCTCACCCTGCCAGGACATATTGAACGCGAGGCGTGAACAAGCCATGCTAATGCAACAATTGGCCCTTAAACATGTGCATCTCATTGTTTCAGATTATGAGAAGAAAAAAAAAATGATGGTTGAAAATTTTAAGAGCAGTATGGTGGATTATTGGTTAGCAAGACGCCTCAAAGTTGTAAGGGTTGACCGAACACTCCAAATTGTGCATACAGTGGTATGAAAAAGTATCTGAACCTTTTGGAATTTCTCACATTTCTGCATAAAATCACCATCAAATGTGATTTGATCTTTGTCAACTTCACACAGATGTAAAAACAGTGTCCGCTTAACTAAAACCACACAAACATTTGTAGTTATTCATATTTTTATGAGGATAGCATGCAAACAATGACAGAAGGGGGAAAATAAGTGAACCCTCTGCCTAAGAAGACTTAATGAGCAATTGAAACCAATGTTTACCAAACTATTTAAGTCAGGTGTGTGCCCAATTACTGATGAGTGGTTTAAAGCTTCCTTGCCCATTAAAAAACACAAACCTGATAAGAATTGTCTTGATGAGAGCCACTGTCTTATGTGAATCATGGCTCGGTCAAAGAAGACCTGCGATCAAGGATTGCTGATTTGTATAAACCTTGGAAAGGATGCAAAACTGTCTCTAAAAGTCTGGATGTTCATCAATCGACAGTCGGAGAAGTTGTCTGCAAATGGAGAAAGCTTGGCACAGTTGCATCTCTCCCAAGGAGTGGCCGTCTAAAAAACATTGTTGCTCATTTAATGTTCACAAAAAGGCACTTGGACACTCCACAGACGTTTTGGCGGAATAATTTGTGGACTGATGAAACCAAAGTTGAATTGTTTGGGTGTAACACACGACATCATGTGTGGAGGGACAATGGAACAGCTCATCAACATCAACACCTCATCCCCACCGTGAAGCATTGTGAGGTGAGCTTCATGATTTGGGGCTGTTTTTCTGCCTCAGGGCCTGGACAACTTACAATCATTAATGGAAGAATGAATTCAGATGTTAATCAGGATTTTTTGCAGGAAAACCGTAGGCCGTCTGTCAGACAGTTGAAGCTTAAAAGGGGATAGATGCTGCAACAAGACAATGATCCAAAACACAGAAGTAAATCAACTTCAGGAAGAACAAAATACACGTTCTGGAGTGGCCAAGTCAAAGTCCAGACTTGAACCCCATTGAGATGCTGCGGCATGACCTAAAGACAGCAATTCATGCTGGACATCCCAGGAATCTGACTAAACTAGTGCAGTTTTGTAGAGAAAAATGGGCCAAGATTAGTCCTGATCAATGTGCCATACTGATTTGCAGCTACAGGAAGAAAATGGTTTCAACTGCTCTTTAAGTCTCCTTGGACAGAGGGTTCACTTACTTATTTTTCCCCCTTCCGTCATTGTTTGCATGTTATCCTCATTAAAATATTAAAACCTATAAATGTGTGGGTGGTATTAGTTAAAGCAGATGCTGTTTTTTCATCTGTGTGATTTTGACAAAGATCCCATCACATTTGATGGAGATTTAATGCATAAATATGAGGAATTCCAAAAGGTTCAGATACTTTTTCATACCACTGTAGGTGTGAATGTGAGGGTGAATGGCTGTTTTTCTCTTTTTTCCCTGCAATTGGCTGGCAATCAGTTCAGGGTCCCATAGTCAGCTGAGATAGGCTCCAGCACACCCAGACCCTAGTGAAGATAAGCAGTAAGAATAATGAATGAAAATGTTATTGAAATAGTGTTTTCCAGCATACTATATCTCTCTTTTCAAGAAATATTGTAATCTTTTTAGGGTTAACGTTTATGTATTAAATAACCTAAAGATCATAATGGTCTTAAGACATCTTTTTTTTTTCGACTGACTTCAAAGGTGGTTGCAGCCAAGTTGTGCACATAACCCATGTCAGCAGAATTCCCATCTCTACTTGTACAACTGAAACATCATAGCATGTCATGTACTTTCTCAGCTGTCAATTTCCTTTACCACTTTTCCTCATTTAGTAACAGGTTTATGTGAAAGGTGGAACACCCTAAAAAGGTCCGCAGCAGGGTACGTACAAACTGACAATTATTTACGTTTTACGTGCAGATGAGCGACCCAAGTGACACACATGAACATTCACCATTTTCTGTGTATTTTGGGTGGACAACAAACAGATGGAACCAATGACAAATAGACTTGAAGAGGATACGAAGCGAAAAAGATATAGGTAGAAGAATTAACGGGGCTTAAAAGGTGATTAAAGGGAAATGTTGGTAAGGGATAAAAGACAGACAAGTGCTTTTGGCCCCTAATTTGCTTGCTTATTGATTTTGTTATCACCTGTATTTATCAAGTGCTTTACAAGCATCCGGCGCTTCTCTCTGGCAAAGCCTCACAATCCCCTCCTCTTTTACCATCCCTTTGCTCCCATCAATCCTTTTTGAGGGAGGGCCCTCTATCCCAGTATGCTGCCGCTGTTGGTGTTCCACAAACTCGAGCAAAAGACGCTGCGAGCAGACGTAGGCGGCTGGCCAGCGCATGCGGGGAAGTATGCTGAGCGAGAGGGTGTGCATGCTGTTGGCAAAGCTCTTCTATGATTGATGCTGATGCAGTCGGATGACTGTGGATAGACTCAGCGCTAAGCCAGACATTACCCTCTGACCTAGCTATTGATTCTCGCTTCCACGGCCCCAAACAACACAACGGCCGGACTGACCCTGCTCGCGAAAAAAAAACACAAAAAAAACACATACACACAAACACACACATGTATACAGTGAGTCAAATTGATCTTGCAGCATCGTCCTGTGAAGGCTAATCAATGTGCCGCATAACAATCATTCTGCAACTTCCTGGCTCAGTGTGACGGCCCTCTGTCCCACTGACTGATATGTTTGGGTCAGGCACTGAAGGCTCCGATATCAGTGCTTCGGGAAAAAGAGCTCAAGCAACGTTTCCAACGATAACGACATCACTCAGAATGGTCTCCTGAGCCACACTCAATGCGAGATCCAATGGAAAAATACATTATTTTCCAGGCGTAGGGATGCATTGGAGGGAGAAGAAAAGTCTTGGCATGGATAATATTTGCTTAAAGTGGAAAGGTGGAAATGATCTGCCTCATAAAAGACACATGAAGAAAAGTTTTGAGCCAATGGCTTTTCTCTCTATGAAATACTGGAAACTCTTAAGGTAGAGCACATTTGTTTCCAGGATTTGTTCATATTTTTAATTTTCACATATAGGAAAAGATTAAAAAGTCATTTCCAGTTACTTTGAGTTCAGGAAAAGTTTATGAGGATTATGAAAATATATTATTCAAATCTAAAATAAAATGCTGAACTGAGATTCCTACATTGAGAGATACGGAACCTAAACCACTGTTTTTCAACAGGTGTGCCATGAGAAATTACCCAATATTGCGTTTAATTTCCTTATCTTTACATCGTCTGGCGGAGTTGCAGTTGAGTAGGTATAAAGTTCTCGTCGTTTGCAGACAAGCGAAGTATTGCGCGTGTTGCGTTCAAAAACTGCTCGGGTTTCTAGCCGTCAGCCACCTTGCTGTCTGCGACAATGTGGACCTCAGCACATCTACTGTACATCATTTGATTAGACTCATTAAGGATTAATACACACGAAGGTTTTTTTTTCCATTTTATCCATATGTGACAACCATCAATCCTTCCCCTGTGTTTTATTCCAACACATTGTTGAGGACAGCAAGGTGGCTGATGGCTAGAAATCTGAGCAAGTCTTGAACGTGACACGAGCAGCTTTCCAACAGCGACATGTTGCCAAGCAAGCTTAAACGTAGTCTCCAAACGAAACACCAGTCACTTCAAACTATGGACTATTCTGTTTGCCTTTGTGAAAACATAGAGAAACAGGTATCTGTGTTGAGAAAAACTACATGAGTAAATGAGAAAGCCTTCTAAGCCAGTTAGCTTGTTGCTGAACTTATTGCTAGATTCAAAAAGCCCCACACTGTGGCAGAGACATTAACACTAGCTGTCTGCAAAGCCATTGTCAGCTAGATGCTTGGCTCTGATGTGGTTAAAGGCATTGCTAAAGTCTCTCTGTCTGATAATTCTGAGCTTTTAAAGTCTAACTGCGATAAAAACGAAAACAGAAAGATACTGAGAGCTGTTGAAGAAGATTCCTGCAAGGATATCAGCTTTGTGTTCATCTAAACAGGTTCAGGTTTTACACTGAGTAACTATAAATACTGTTACATGATTCTATTATTAAATCTACTGTGCAGAAAGTAATTTAGGAACACTTTTGGTTTGTGGTGTTTTTTCCCATGTTAAAAACGTGTCGTGACTCAGAAAAGGTTGAAAAACACTGTCCCAAACAATGTGGCCATAGCTGCTAAGGATCGAAATTTCACCTGACCTAAACAAATTTCTAAGCGAACGTAAGGAAATCTTATGGAAATAAACCTAAGCCGAACAATCCTAATCTAAATTAACCAACACTAGCGTAACGTCAATGAAAGTTAACCCAAGCAAACCTAAATTTACCTAACCTAAGGCCCCCCACACATCACTTGATGCAAATCTAATCTATTAAAGAAACCTAAAGTAAATTTAATATCAACCAAACAAACCCTAATATTCCCTTGTATTAACAGTGCATTTTAGGAAAATACTGGCAGGCTTGAAACTAGGTTGGAATAATTTGCGACAGCTATTTGACCCATGTCGCATATTCTGACAAGTTAGACACGAAACAGTGAATTTGATGACTGTACGTCCGAGAAAACTAAGCTGAAGTAAAGAGTGCTAATGGGCTTCCAAGACAAAACCACAGCTGGCTTTCAACATTAGTCTCCATGGCGACAGAAGAAGCCCTCGCCATGGAGCTTTTGTAGCCCAAAAAAGGGGAGGAAGGAGGAGGCTGCGGGGGTTCATTGCTTGATCTTCAAACCCATCCATTCCCTTTTTATCCACATCCCTCCTCAGACTCCCTAATGGCTAATTAAGTAGCACTTATTACCACTGCACATTATCACAAATCATCAGCTATTACTGTGGCAAATTGTGTTCCATTCTGTTTTTTCCCCTCTCACTTTGGTTGCAAAATGAACAAAGAACAAGGCTAAGAGCAGTGTAGGCGGCTGAGTGGATACCGTGGACTGTAGGCAATAACCTGGATTATGTGATGTGCCACATCCATGTCTGAAATAGTCTGTAGACACTAGCAAATAAACTGCAGAAAAGAGGTTTTGCCTTTGCTAGGTTCGAAATTAAGGTCACGCAACAGTGATGACCCTTTTCCACCAAAAGAACGAGGGTAGCCGTTAGGTGATGGTGCTCGCGCAGTGCTTTGTTGGCTCGTTGGCTGGTTTGGTTTTCCATCGGCAAAGAGCCAAGTTCGAGCCACATCACTGGGTCATCACAAAATGTCCTTACACAATTAAATAAGCTTTGCGCGAGCCAAATTGAGAATGCTGCACCCTTGGGAGCTACAAGAGTGAGACGTAGTAGGTTGAGGCTACACAATATATATTCCTTCATGAATGCTTATAAATGCACCAAAAAAGGCACGCCGGTTGGTTAGCGCCAGGCAATAAGCTTAATACAGCTCCACTCTGGGCAAAATTCTTCTGCGAACAGTATTTTACAGCGAGCTAAGCTGAAAAATTGTAAAGCTCTCGACAGTCACGAGAGCGGGAAGTCCAGAAATGTATGCTATGTAGGCCTATGTGTGCTGTCTAACAAACGACAATAAGTGTTGTTGCCCAACTCAGTCTCTTTGCGTAGCTGACACAATGGTAGAACCGATAAAAAGAGGAAAAACGGCAAAAAGCTCTCCCTTCGTGCTCAAGCACCAAACCAAATGCTCGTCTGGGCTGCGGCTCATTTTGCGGGTAAAATGTAGCAAGTCATGGGAAAACGTGAGCATAGAAAAGAAGCCAGCGCGGCGACCTCAGCTCGACATATCTTATGTGATGCCGAGTAAACACATCGAATGGCGGCTGCAAGTGGAGTTGTAGTCGTGGGCAACTTCTGTGCTCTTGCTCGACTCATCAAATTTGCTAGCGCTCATACATGAGCTCCCTGCCTCGGCGTGATCACAATAATTCGTACCCTGATGCAGTTTATGCTTCGCTGACCCTTGCTTGTCCAAAAAAAGGAGGTGGTGCCTGCTAAGCACCCGTTTTAACCTCCTGGAGCCAGTGCTTGCTTAATGGAAACAAAGAGAACTGGTGCTAAGCTAAACACAAGCGTAGAACGAGCGCGACTACGAGCTAGGTGAAAAAGGGGCTGCAATGGTTGTGATGTGTATTACTGAGTCTCACTAGTATTTTACAGTATGTTGATTTATACAGTTGCAGTGATAGCAATACCTGTATCAGTATCAGTGATACATTAGCCTACATCGGTATAATACTAATTCTTGTAAAAATGCACTAATACTTCATATTGATATCACTTCACAAGCCTGATCTATTCGGTAGGAGTTGTTTCAGTTGGATGGCAAAACATGAAGGTAAACATAGTTGACTGTACTTTTAACCAACTGCAAATTATGTATTCTTAAATTTGCGGCAGAGAGATGAATATAGGTTGTGGCTTGTTGACATAAGTAGTAGTAGTATCACATCAGGCAGACTTTCACAGTCGTTTTACCATAATAATTTTGTAGTTATCTCAGACAATATGATATTCTAACACCACAAAACTGAAATGTATTGTGTTACAGGCTTCATTTATATGAAATGTATTGGAAACCTGTTAACTCATTCACTCCTAGCCATTTTCACCGGAGCAAGGCCCTTCGCCCGTTTTACTGGATTTTGACTGATTTTGCAAGGCCCACAGAAAATGCTGTTCTATTGCTATATAAACATGGAACCCTCCAATAGAAATATTAGATTCTCTTCTTTCAGCAGGAAAAAAAAGTCCTATCTTTTTCCATTCTTTAGAAATCAGCATTAGAACATAGCTTAGTTTGAGCATTTTTCCAATTCTGATGAAAAAACGGAGAAATTGAGCTTTTTGTGAACGCATACATTTCAAACATAACTTTGACTTTAACACAGCTATTTTTTGCTTTAGTTACATTCCAAACATCTGAATAATGTTTTCCTTTTACAAAAAAAAAAAAGAAACAACGAGACAAATAGACCCTACTCACATGACGTCACAACCACGCCTCCGCGCCATATTGTCCGTCAACTCGTCGTGTTGACGCATTACCGCTACGTAAATTCCTCCTACTATGGTGTGTTTTTCTGCTCGTTAACATTAATAATCAAAATGGTGAAGGCGTGTGTGGCGGTTGGTTGCAATAACAGAGAAGATAGACGGAGAGACTTGAAGTTCTACCGTATTCCGAGAGACCCGGAGAGGAGAGCAAGATGGACTGCTGCAATTCGACGAGAAAACTGGGGTCCAAACGATTACCACAGATTATGAAGTAGTCATTTCATGGATTTAATATATATTTAGAGGGTTTTGGGCTGACAACCACAATTAAGATCATTGCGAGGCTAATCGCCGACAACATACAGTTTCAAATTCAAGATGCTTATTTCTTCCACCATCATTACATTTTGAATAATATTTAGCTGTGAAAGAGCAGGTGAAAGAAGCTGGCCTCGTCTACGATCATCAGTTAAACAGGTGTGTCCAAACCTTTTGCAAAGGGGGCCTGATTTGGTGTGGTAAAAATGCGGGGGGCTACCTTGGCTGATTTAGATAGAACAATATATTTAAACAAATTTTAGCAAGCCCTTCTGTGTGTCACATTTGCTTTATTATTTTTTTTAATTCATAATTTCAACAGTCTCGTCTTTGTGGCGTTCTCTTTCGACACTCGGGCTCTTGCGAAATACTGCTGCTGTGAAATTAAACTAGCTTCAAGTTGCTATAATTTCTCGCTGCGTATCTTCCCTGTTGTCGTACATGTCAGCGTGTCTTGTTCGGTAATATCATTATCGCGTCACATCGAACTCTTTGAAAACAGCGACTGTCTCTTTGCAAATGAGGCAGACACAGTTGTTGCGTGTTTTATTGAAGAAATAGTCCAATATCCACCTATCCTTGAAGCGTCGGCCATCGCAGTCAACTTTTTTTTTTTTTATTGATTGTCGCCATTTTAGAAAATTGGAAGTAAAGGGTCACACGGGGTAATGTTATGTTACTTAGAGTGCTGCTCTTAAAGTTTTTCTAACTTTCGTGAGAATAGGCTGATTTTGTGTGGACAAGATAGTTGTAGATATCAGGGTAGCAGATGTCAGGCAGAGAGGGCAAAGACAGCGGGTCGAAAAATATCGATTTAGGCATCAACTATGGATCTGGCGAATGGATAGACTGAAGCTTTTCCACATAACGCCTTTTATGCAACGCATCCAATGAGTTTACAGCGTCTGAAAGCACCGGGGCTTCCATGAATTGCACTATAAATTGCACGACAATTTGAAACCATTGAGAATACGGATAAACAATGACGGACAATATGGCGGCCGGATACAGCGACACGTCATTCTGTGACGTTGGTGAGTAGGGTCTATAGAGCTTTTGATAGCAAAGTAACAATTTATTTAGACATAATTAACTGAAAGATGACATTGTGCTGGCCGCGACAGCGGGTTAAACTTTTCCCTCATCGCTGCCTGTTTAGAATTTTTTGGAGTCTCTGTGGGCTCTGCTCGCAAGCAGCACAGCACGGACTGTACGGCATCTAGTGGTCCCGTTCGTTCTGCTCGGTCGTCCAGCGCCTGTCATCCCGGGCGTTCTACCGGTTGTTCAGCTCAGTCGTCCGCCGCCTGTCATCCATTCGGTCATCTTCCGCCCTCTCCCCGGCTTTGCGGCTTGGCCATTGGTTGCCGTTGAATAGGGTTGCGGGTCTTACCAAATGCGCTACTGCCCTCCAGTGGCCAGTTTTATTGCTTTAAAATGGGTTTTGAGCTTTGGGCATTCTATCTGAGATACATTGGAACCTATAGATGTCGATTGTGAAAAAACCCCGCAAAAGATGTGAAAATATGTTTTTGGGACACTGAAGCAATTAAAAATAGAACATATTTATACGTTTTTGGGAGCAAATGAGTTAACAAAAATGCAACATAATGTTAAAATTCTAATAATTACAAGCAAATATTTTTTAATAATAAAAATGAAACCAATTTTCAGCACGATTGCAAGACATGATGGCAACATCAAGGTATCGACAGAAACTCAAATGTAAGTACTTTAACTCGGACTTGTTTGCTAGGAGCGCACCCTTATTGATGTATGCTGTGGCTCACCGCAATTTAATTAACCTTTATCAATCCAGGTAAGGCAACTGAGGAGAGATTCTCATTTGCACTGACAACCTGGCTGCAGAATGCAGAATAAAACAAATGAAAATAAAAGTAAATGCAAATGAATGCAATTAGTACATTTGAATAGATATACAATTAAACATAAAGTCATACAGTTACGTGTTTACATTATACTACATCACATTGTTCATAAAAGACTCAAAACAGGTACGGTATAGATATTCACAGCATTACCAAACACTGGATTTACGTAAAGACAATTAAAGAAATAAACATTTTCTTTACTAGTTTTTGCATTGTCATTATTTGCCATTTACTGACTCGTTACTGTTGATTCAAAAAAAATTTTAAAAAAAGCAGCAGGAAGAACAAACAGAAATCCAGCAATATTCAATTTCCCCCCAGAGAATACAGAAGGTTTAAGATACTTTAGGGAGTAAACTTTGTGGACTTGAAACAATTAATCAATCTGACATGTCAGATGGTTTTGTTTATACAACTATTTTCCTTCATAAATCCATCTGGCTAGGAGCCAAAATAAACAGTTTGGAGTAGGCCAAGCACTTTCAAAACCTCAAATCGACCACAGACTAAATTAATTCCATATCTCTCTCTCTCTCCAAACAAAAAAAAGCACAGCCATTATAAGTAAGCTCATTATCAATCCATTTGGGAAGTAGTTAAATGAGAGGCACAATTTTGGGGGCAAATAGCATCAACAAAATTACGTTGAGTCACAATAGTACAGTTAGTTTTGAAACAGAAAGGGTTTAAAAACATCATTTTCATCAGAACCAGCCTTCAGTGCTGTTCTTTACTTTTCTTTGAATGTTGAGTTAAATTCTGATAAAAATGCTGGCGCATAAGGACCTCGTTATGTTCCATACCAAACACGTGCAGGCATGCCATGATGGATTTTGCTTTGTGCACTAGGAACACAAAAACCCCTTTTGTGTGTTTGTCTTAGCAAGGTGAAGCAGCATGTGGTTCATTACTATTCTTTAGCACTACTGTATGTTGCAGGTTTACTGCATAGAATTGAATGTTGTGATAACGAGGTGGCACTTTTTTCCTTAAATTATTATTATTATAGCCTTGAGGCTCAGTTGTTTAGGCATTCTAACCACACCCTCCTTTGTTGTGTTGAGGCGCAGGGACTTAGGATGAATAAATGAAACATTGTTGTTGAAGAGAAAGCCTGCAGATTGGAACAGATTGTTCATTTAAGAGTTTAGAGCTCAATTGGCCATTAAGAAAAATAATTATCTGTCAAAGAAATCAATGGTGCAAAACAATGCAGGGAAAAACAATGCTCCGACTATCTTCTTTTCTATGTGCCAGAACAGTTGTTATACTTCCTGCATAAAATGACTTCCCACTGTGGGAGGTATGTACTGTATATGAGTATGACGTACATTTAGTGTGGGTGGATAATGAAAATGATTATTTCTAAAATGTTTTGTTATCTTTGTTGATTACAAATCCTATAACAGGCAAAAATTAAAATGGAATATACAGCCTAGCAAAAGATCAGAGCTCAAACGATCATCAATTACATAATCACAATCAATGACTCATGGATTTTCATTTTCACATTATCACTGGCTTGTTCCCTTTACTCAATGAATAGCTGGGGAACAGTCATTATTAAATTCACTGACACCGAATGTTGACGGTTGGGAGGCAGTGATCGCTGCCATCTCCTACCAATCATAATGGATTGGATGTCGATAACCAATAAGGGGCTTTTTTAATATAGATATTATCAACTACCATAACAGATACAGTGGTATGAAAAAGTATCTGAACCTTTTGGAATTTCTCACATTCCTGCATAAAATCACCATCAAATGTGATGTGATCTTTGTTAAAATCACACATATGAAAACCAGTGTCTGCTTTAACTAAAATCAAATAAACATGTATAGATTTTCATATTTTAATGAGGATAGTTTGCAAACAATGACGGGGGAAAATAAGAAAGTGAACCATCACATTTAATATTTTGTGGACCCGCTTTGGCAGCAATAACTTCAACTAGACGCTTCCTGTAGCTGCAGATCAGTCTGGCACATGGATCAGGACTAATCTTGGCCCATTCTTCTCTACAAAACTGCTGTGGTTCAGTCAGATTCCTGGGATGTCTGGCATGAATCGCTGTCTTTAGGTCATGCCACAGCATCTCAATGGGGTTCAGGTCTAGACTTTGACTTGGCCAGTCTAGAACATGTATTTTGTTCTTCTGAAACCATTCTGAAGTTAATTTACTTCTGTGTTTTGGATCATTGACTTGTTGCAGCATTCATCCTCTTTTTAGTTTCAACTGTCTGACAGACGGGATAAACATTTGAATTCATTCTTCCAATAATGATTGCAAGTTGTCAAGGCCCTGAGCAGTGTTGTTAATAACGGCGTTACAATATAACGGCGTTACTAACGGCGTTATTTTTTTCAGCAATGAGTAATCTAATTAATTACTTTTCTCATCTTGGCAACGCCGTTACCGTTACTGAGGCGGGAAAGGCGTGCGTTACTATGCGTTACTAAGTTGGTTGAATAAAAAAAGTCTGAGAGAAACGGACTCACCGGGACGAGAGCAGAGCAGCAGTGGGGAAAACGCCGTTGCAACCGCGATGCTAGGTGGCTCTAATAATACCTGACTGTAGCCATAGCCGACAAACTACGCCCACATGACACGGTAGATATCATATTATAGAACTAGATGCACAACTGACACAGCTGCATTGCCAACATGTTTTAAGGACTACATGCGTTAGTAAACAGCCGCCATCTTAAAGCAGTAGACCTCTCAGGAGGGCCCTGATGTAGAGATCCTTCCTAGCAAACCTAAGTAACTTTTTTTTTTTTTTTTTTTTAATCTAAAATGCTTCTAAATCGGCAAAATCTTAACTTAAATCTATCTTTAAATGATGAAACAGTTTTAAAACTTACACATGTTTAAAGTAGACAGAAGGGAACTAATGCAATAACGGGAGCAATTTTAACAACTTTAACGGTTGATTCACAACTTTAAATGACTTCCACACATAGCAAAGGTTACTAGCTAGTTATCGCAATACCCTTGTGTCTAGTTAAGTGGAGGGTAAAGAATTGGGCTAGGGCCAATTGTCCTCCAAATCCTTTAAACTTCACATTGTGTGACCTGTTTTTTTGTTTTGTTTGTTTTTTGTTTTTTTTGTTTCTTGTTTTTTTTGGGGGGAGAAAAAAAATATATATCACTAGTTACTTTGCCAAGTAACTAATTATTCTTACATTCAGGTAACTGAGTTACTAACGCAATTACTTTTTGGGAGAAGTAATTTGTAACTGTAATTAATTACTATTTTAAAGTAAAATTAACAACACTGCATATACTGTATATAGCTATAACTAGATGCAAAATGACAGACACGGCACTAGATGCGTTAGTAAACAGCCGCCATCTTAATGCAGTAGACCTTTTATTACGGCTCTGTTGTACAGAACCTTCCTAACGAACCTAAGTAACTTTTTATCTAAAATACTTCTAAATCGGCAAAATCTTGACTTGAATCTATCTTTAAATGATGAAATAGTTTTAAAACTTTCATTTGTCGAAAGTAGAGAGAAGGGAACTAATGCAATAATGGGAGCAATTTTAACAACTTTTAACAGTTGATTCAGGGTGAAGGGTAAATTAGGGTAAAGAATTGGGCTCGGGCCAATTGTACCAAAAACCTTCACAAAAAAACTTCACATAGTGTGGCCAATGTTTTTTTTTTGTTTTGTTTTGTTTTTTGTTTTTTTTTTTTGAGGAAAAAAAAAAGTAATTATCACCAATTACTTTGCCAAGTAACTAATTACTCTTACATTCAGGTAATTGAGTTACTAACGCAATTACTTTTTGGGAGAAGTAATTTGTAACTATAATTAATTACTTTTTTTCAGTAAGATTAACAACACTGGCCCTGAGGCAGCAAAATAGCCCCAAATCATGATGCTCCCACCACAATGCTTCAAGGTGGGGATTAGGTGTTGATGTTGGTGAGCTGTTCTATTGTTCCTCCACACATGATGTCGTGTGTTACCCCACAACAATTCAACTTTGGTTTCATCAGTCCACAAAATATTTCCCAAAACGTCTGTGGAGTGTCCAAGTGCCGTTTTGCTAACACTGAATGAGCAACAAAGTTTTTTTTAGACAGCACTGGACAGCACTCCTCCTTGGAGTCCTCCCATGAACACCATTTTTGGTAAAAGTTTTACATATAGTTGATGTGTGCACAGAGATATTGAACTGTGCCAGTGATTTCTGTAAGTCTTTTTACCTCTCTGAGTATTCTGCGGTAAACTCTTGACATCATCTTTGGTGGACGGTCACTCTTTGGGAGAGAAACAACAGTGCCAAACTCTCTCCATTTATTTCCATTTGTAGACAACTTCTTTGACTGTCGATTCATGAACACCCAGACTTTAAGAGATAGTTTTGCATCCTTTCCCAGCTTTATACAAATCAATAATCCTTGATCGCACATCTTCAGACAGCTCTTTTGACCGAGCCATGATGCACATCAGACAATGCTTCTCATCCAGACAATTCTTACCAGGTGTGTGTTTTATATTGGGCAGGGCAGCTTTAAATCACTCATCAGTGATTTGGCACACACCTGACTTAAATTGTAAGGTAAAAATTGGTTTCAAATGCTCTTTAAATCTCCTGAGACAGAGTGTTCACTTACTTATTTTTCCACCCTCTATCATTGTTTGCATGCTATCCTCATTAAAATATGAAAACCTGTAAATCTTTGTGTGGCTTTAGCTAAAGCAGGCTCTGTTTTTACATCCGTGTGATTTTGACAACAATCAGATCACATTTGATAGTGATTTTATGCAGAAATGTGAGAAATTCCAAAAGGTTCATATACTTTTTCATACCACTGTAGGCCTGCTCTGTGAATACTACACTACTATTCTACTCTGTGAATGTGTAAATGCAAGTGTGAATGGCTGCCTGTGTCTATATGATTGACTGGCTACCAGTCAACTGGGACAGGCTCGAGCTCCCCCTCAACCCTGACCAGGATAAGCAGTATAAATCATGGATAGATCGTTGAATAGGTATAAAAAGATTTTAGGTTTGTGGCTAAACTGCAAAATGTATTCTATGTATTTGAGAAAGTACAACTCTCTGATGGTGTGTGGAAGTGTGTGTGTTTTGGGGGGTTTCTTGTCACGACTTGGTGGTGATGTGGTGATTCTCTCCAGTGAACATGAGCCTACTCTGTCAGACTCAACAGTCTATCAGTGGAACATCCTTATCCCGTTTCCAGCCTCTACATTACTCGGCCCCCTCTGTCTCTGTCCTTATTAGGCTCCCCCCCATCTGTCTCCTTCCATTTCATATTTCACGTTCAATCTTTTTGACGGCACTCTCTTCCGACACCTGGGGCTCCATCCTTCCTCTTCCCTCCACTGGCCCGTCAATGTGTCGTCTTTTCGCCCAACCGTCCATCCCTCCCACCCTTTCCTACTTGCTCCTGATGTCAATATGTCTGATGGTGTAGTGGCCAGCTGTCAATCATCACTTGACAGTCAGCAAAATGTGCAGTGACGCAGACCTGTGTGAGTGTGTATTAAATAAAACATCACACGTAAAGACCTGACCTGCTTTGCTGCCTTTGAAGCTCAAAGTGACTCAATGCCTCAAGAGAGTCGTGCACAAAAACAACAAATAATGCTCTGGTTTGAAATTATGGAATGATGACAGACACACTGCTATGAGAAGGGAAAAATTAGTTTATAGATTTATTATTTTGCCTACAAAAAAAATAAATAAATCAAGGATTTCATGACATATCGTGCTGCCTCAACATTCTGCTACAGTTGTATAGCATTTTCTACCCTCAAGGTATTCAAAGCGCTTTGACACTACATCCTCATTTACCTACTGATGTAACAGCATCAGCAGCAACGTAGGATTTTGTATCTTGCTCATAGATACTTAGGCATCAATGCAGGGAATTGAATCCACAATCTCTGGGTGGGGGAATGGCTACTTTACAAGTGAGGCACATTATCCCACTGTCAAGCTAACCTGCTTACAAACCAAACAATTAATTAGCACGCCAATTGGATAGACTAATCCAGGTGTATTAAGAACTAATGGGAAAACCTTTAAATTAAGGAAGTAGTACCCTAATCTAACACTTTAGCAAACTAACTAATGCCGTATTACAGAAAAATAGGATGGCGGATTTTTCACAATCGGATTGTACTAGTCAAGACCTAAGAAAAATTGCAACCGAGTTTGAGCAACAATGATGGCTGATCACCAAAAGCATTTTAATTTTTTATTTTGCTTTATTCCTCAAAACCTCCAGCAAACCCAATCTCTGCAAACTATTGTAGATTCATATTATATTTAGTATACTATGTTCCAACATTCACAATCTTGTCTCTGTCATGTGATGTCAGGTTGAAACATCTTGGTAAAGAGGGTAGGTATATTTTCTTCGGCTTCACATCTTGGAACACTCAGGCTATGCGGTGTTCTGGTGGACTTTTCATGGTTGAAGATCAGTAAACTCTTAATTCACACTTTTCTGGAATGCAACATCAGAGCAGTAACCTAAACCTGCATGAAGAACCAACCAACTAAATAATGAACAGTTGTTAACCTAAAAACAAACAAATTAACAAAATGACTAAAAATCTGACCTACTAACTGATTGACTATGAAAACTAACTAACAATGAGCCTTGGAAAAAATACAGTGATTTGACATTATATTACGCTAACCGTGTAACTCTCCAGTATCTCAATTTGGCACATCAACTAACTAACTAACCAACTACCGTAATTTTCCCACCGAATCTGCCGCACTGGACAAAAAGCCGCAAATGAACCACCATGAAGTTTTGAACCAATAGGCTGCAAAGCTTCATTACTTCATAAGCTTCCCTTGGCCATCACTGCTCCCTTGGGGGAGACAGTCAACCTCTGCTGCCACCTGCTGTCAATACTGTTGATGTCCAACATGCCTCCAAGCATGCATTGCAGCACTACAGATGTAAATAACGATCAAAATTCATGTTCTGTGCTAATTATTTCAGTTACTGTTCCAGTTGTTTCATTAACACTTTATTTGACAGTGGCGCCATAAGACTGTCATTAGACCATTATGATTTTGATAGGACACTGTCATGAGCATTAATGAATTAAGTGTTATCTGTAAAATTATCTAAATTTTGAATGGATGTAAAAGATCCAAGCTGGACATAAATGGAGTTAGTGAAATAATTTGCCGGATGACACTTCAGTGATGCCTATTATAGTGTCGCGTCATAATTATGACGGTCTTATGATGCCGCTATCAAGTAAAGTGTTACCTATTAACCCAAATGAATCAACAAGCCACAATAAGCCACACTGGACTATAAACCGCAGGATTCAAAATGAAGGAAAAAAGTAGCGGCCTATAGTCCGAAAATTACAGTAAACGTGTACACGAAATACTTCGGTAATTGAGCAATGTTGGGAAACATATATCTTGTTTCATATTGTGCTGGAATCAGAGTTCATTAATGAAGAGCACTCACTCTCTATTTACCTGCGTGAATAAATAAAGATTAAATTAAAAATCATTTTCTGATTGATATGAGGTTAAAGAAAGTAAAACTACAAAGTAATTGCCAGGGGTTAATTGACTAACCCCTCAAGTTAAGCATAGCGCACACGAGGTGCTAGCGGCACTCAAGTGCCATCCGCGCTCGGGTATTTCGCCATCCGCACCTCTTGTGTGGGGATATTTTTTTTAGTGCAGATGGTGCCGCGTTGTTGGTGCTGAGTATTAAATATGTTTGATAATTTTGGCGCTTAGGCGCTGATGGCCCTTCGTGTGCGAGGAACAGGAGCTGACCGCTTACTGTACCTTCTTGAATGGTCACATGATTCCAAACACGCACTTTTCTTTTTACAGTAATGCCAACAGCGCTTGAGTTTGAAGGAACAAAATCATCAGCTCTCGGGAGCCAATGACACACTGAGCCGATAGTGCCTCATGTGCAACGGGTTTTAGACTAACTCAGACTAATGTAACAAATCAATACACAAACTAGTCAACCTGAAAGATTTTTTTTTTTTCTTTAAACTACTTTTTTTTTTTTTCTTTTCTGTTTGAGATGAGTTGTTTGTCTAGAAAGATTCAAGTATTACAATAAAAACGAAACATTATTATGGCACAACAAGACTGCAGTCTACAAATGGAAGTAGAAAAGGTAAAGTTGGCATTTATTCCGAAAAAGAAGACAGTGCAGGTTATTACTTTGATGCAGCTGCCAACCAACGCCGTGAATCAAACAGCAGGGCGGGAGTCCATTTAGAAGCTGATATTCTTCATATGATGTTAAGGTTGGCCGACATGTCGCCGTCCTTCCTAACGCCTTATGAAATGTGCTGTATTTATTCATGCTCCAGCATTTATTCAAAAGCACAGTCCAAGAGCTGTGAGTGCTTATAAAGCCGGCGCAACGCCATCGACGCTCTGCCTGCACCACCCTGCTGCCCCAATATGAAATATGCATAGGCATAAAGAGCATATGGGCCATCCATCTCAATATCCGCTCCGACCCACCATCAAAAAAAGATCATTAAAGCACACACTCACACATACATAAACACACACTATGCTTAATGGTTTATCAGTTTGACTGCCAACTTTGTGCTGACTGAGCATATGCAATAACACACTCATGCACACACACCCAGGCAAGACAGCTGTGTACATTTGCTCTATTGAAATTTGCAGTCGTAATCGAAATGCATTACATCAGCAGCTGTTGCACAACAGTAGCATCTTTATGTGCTCCAAAACATCAACGTACAGTGTATCTTTCTTTTGTGTACAACTTGCACGTAACCTCTCAGTATTTCCTTCATGTCTCCTCTATCGTTGTGTCAGTAACCTTCAGCAGCTACAAGGAATTCAGACGTAACATGAGAAAAACATCGACATGCAGAAGCAGTGAATCTGTAAACTCAATGTCAATGGATTTTGCCTCGAGAAAATGAAAGACAAGCAATGACTCTGAAACATGGGATTCCCAAATTCATGGAAATCATGCACAAAGACGGAATTGTAAATGTGATCTCGCTACCCACACAATAAATAGGTTATGATGACCAGGCAGTTTTATTGATTCATCTAATCACCCTATAAAATTTTACATGTACATGTGTGCATTACAGCCTGCATGTAGGCTCATAATGATATCGACATTTGTCTCTCCTTTGATCAAAGATAACAAGGATAGCCATGTGCATATCATATCATAATGTGTCATGTCCTGCCAAGAACTCTGATTAATAATTACAGTACCGTATTTTTCGGACTACAAGTCACACCTGAGTATAAGTCGCACCAGCCACAAAATGCCCAACGAAGAGAAAAAAAACTTATACAGTGGGGAGAACAAGTATTTGATACGCTGCCAATGGGAAAACCCATTGACTGTCAATATACACTGTCAATGGGTTTTCCCATTGGCAGTGTATCAAATACTTGTTCTCCCCACTGTATAAGTTGCACCGGAGTATAAGTCGCATTTTTGGGGGAAATTTGCTTGATAAAATCCAACACACAGAACAGGTATGTAATCTTGAAAGGCAATTTGATATAAAAGTACAATAGAGAACAACATGCTGAATAAATGTACAGTGTAGAGTGCATGAACAACGAAATGCGAATATACTGTCCTCACCAGAACGCTACGGCTCGGTCCTGGCTATACAGCGAACTCCCAAATGACGAAGCTGGACGTCTGTATAATTTGCTGAATCAATTTGGTCCTCGATACCATACAGTTTCGCATCAACGTAAATAAATGATAATTAGGTGCTATTACTGCAATGACAAATGGTTAGCATGCATTCGCTAGCATCAGCACATTGTTAAAACAACAACCACACAACTGGCTCTAAGTGTCCGACCGCGGGTGGAAAACACAACAACAGAAAAGATGATACACACAAGCGTTGCCTCTGTAGAGATATTTTAGAAGCATAAACAATGAACGTAGGTTCGCAGCCGTGTTTCTCTCTCGCTAACTGTCCGTCTTCTTCTGGCGTGTGAGCGCTCTTCTTCACGTAAACAAGTGCGAGTGTGCCCCCACGTGGGCGTGAAAGCGCCACACACTAAAAGCATGCATTTCAATATAAAAAAGTCAATAATACAATTAAACACACATTGCCAAAGGCAGAACGCAAACGTGGCCATAGCTATTAAGAGTTATTCAAATAACTATAGCATAAAGAACATGCTAACAAGTTTACCAAACCATCAGTGTCACTTCAAAAAAACAAAATAACATGTGAAATGATATCATAATGTGTTAATAATTTCACACATAAGTCGCTCCTGAGTAAAAGTCGCACCCCCAGCCAAAATATGGAAAAAAAAAAACAAAAAAAACGCGACTTATAGTCCAAAAAATACGGTAGTTGCTAGTGACTTTTAACAACGAAAAAACGAAAGAGCACGATTTCCTCGCCACAAGGAGTCGATTCTCGTTCCACGGTTTCTGCATGCTTTGCCAGTGTGATGTGGACGTGAGCAGCAGGGGCAAAACAGCCGCAGAACGTCACACGGAGAGCATGAAACATAAAAGAATGAGGCGAGCAGCAGGTGAGTTAATACCGTTGTTCTGCCAAAATATCTACACCAGCGAAAAGTCCTACCAAGAGCGAAATTGACGCCCTAAGTACTATCATGCGTTTTCAACTTGTTTTGTTTCAATGCATAGAGGAAGAACTTACTAAAAATGCCTTAAGAAAATACTTAGAGGTATTGATATGAAATAAGGGTGGTTTAAATATACTACGTGACTTACAGTATGTGGTCAACAGATAAACACTCTGCTTTAAAGCTACAGCAACAAACCACAATGCTTAAAAGATATCAGAGGAAAACACACAGCAAAAGTATTTTGAGGCAATGGAAAAGTAAAATCAAAAATACTAAGTACTCGCTGCTTTTAACTGATGTGCTCATGCGTGCGCAAGTGCAGTGGGCATTGGTAGGACGTTTTGTAACATACTTTTGCAGAACACCGTTTAAGATTTGTTCTTGGGCACCTTGTATTTTGAAAACATGGTACTGTAACCTAAATAAATTGTCAAAAGTTAAAACTTTAATTGGTATTTTTCACTATTTTGTTACACAAATATGATCTTTAAACTCAGCAAATTTTATTGTTGATGAAAATACACCGCAAGTCTGATGTCTAAAGTCATTTTGTTTTTAAATATGTCCTCCACTTTCAACTTATGGAAGTGGTTGCCCTAGTAATATTACATCAATGAAGGTAATTAACTAATGTTCTAACAAATGAAATTCAAATTTATTAAATAAACATGTCAACACTTTCTTGTGAGCAAGCAACAAAAGAGCTCACCTTCTAAGTACTATATTTTGTGTACTTTATTGCCTACATTGAACCATTTTAGTCCAGTGCAGCTAATGTGGATTATTCATAGGGTAATACCCCTAAATTACAAGTGGACACCTGCAGTTTATGGTCCAGTGTGGCTTATATATGATCAAATATAGTTTTGCATTCATAGTTTCCTTGTATAATTTGGTTGGTGCGGCTTATAGTCAGGTGAGGCTTATAGTTCAAAAAGTACAGTAACCAACCATATTATTCTTCAGATCAGTTATTCAAAAAACCTTGTGTCCACTTTTTGTCCATACTTCAGGAAAAGATGATGGTCATCTATTATTTTTACGACAATAAATGGCATAGAAAATGGCTGGATAACTTATTTTTGCAACTGACTGGCAAGTTGTGTATTTTGAAATTATACTTCAAACATGGCCTGTACAGTTTTATATTATTTAATGGTATTCTGTTTCAACTTTAGGACTCACCAATGAGTTCTAAAACGATTCCTTGTGCGGAGACTAATTAACGAGGTTAACTGTTCCTGGCGTACAGATTAGAGACTTCATTTGAAAACACATGCTTTGAATGTTTGTCGCCTTGAGCCTCGGTGTTGCCGGGTTAATTCTCATTGCCTTACTTCACGTTGGTGAGTTTCCTTCAGCCCCAGGATGGCCGCCGGCACTCCCGGCTGCCTCCTGGTTTGAAATTGTAAATGTGCACTTTGAAGGCAGATGTGCCACCTGCTCACCTCAGCTCCTTTGGAACTCATTTGACAGCCAATTTTAGGCACATGTATAAAAGACCCTAGTATAATATCCAAGGCAGGTGGCTCAGGAGTTTGACTTTTTTTCTCCAATTCCCTCTGGCAAGGACTTCTTCCCCACTATCCACCACAACTTCCATCAAACACAATTTCTTTTTGGTCTTGGTGTCTGCCAATCTCTCCACTCTTGTGTAAAGTTGTAATCCCTTCCCCACCTGTCGTTTCACCTCCCTCTGTATCTGAGTCATTATCTTTTCGCTCCGTCCCCTCCTGTCATATCCATCTATCTGCTTCTATGTAAAATATCTCCATCTGCTTTGCTTATCTACCATGGTTTGACCCCCTTCATCTCCTTGCCTGTCTGACTTCATCCTGACATCCCACCTACCCCAGCAGTCGCCGATTGAAATGCAGACAGTTGCTGATTCGCTTAGTCGCATCAACGGTGGCATCAGGTTTGTGCCGATCAAAGCCAAGGTTCAGACTACCAACTGGCATCCATCCATTAGTTTGTTTATCATGGGGATCACAGAGCGAATGGCAGAAGAAGGCAGGGGACTTATTTCTGAAGTGAAGTTTGTATCGGAGAGCAAAGTCACTTTAAATAATTCAAAATGCATCCATTTGCTTGTACACTTATCTCACAGCCACCTCCGGGCCTTTTTAAAACCTTCTAATGGGCATGCATTTATATCAAAGGAGTTAAACAATGAATTATGTGGACACAAGGTCAGCCTTAGTGAGACAGTTGCTGGACTTAAATATCATTTATCATTCGTAAATTGCTGGTGAGATACATCTTTAAACAGATTCTGTGCGTGAATCTAATATGAATTATCCAAACAATTCTGATACTGTATACATACAAGTGCATGTTTATATCAGGAACAATCAGGTTCCAATAATGCATAAAACAGAGGCCTGGCATTCAGTATGTCTGTTACGCAGTCCAGGGCATGCTTGGGTTTTCTGGTAGGACTCCATCTTCAACCCAAATCCCAAACACATTGCATGTTACGGTAGTTAGGTGTGAATATGGGTGTGAACATTTGTTTATATGTGTCCTGCGATAAGATGGTGTAGGTTGACGACATCTTAGGATGGATGAGTTCTAATTCAATTAAAATGTCAACTGTATTCATATTTGAATGACCCCACAATGCAGTATACTGTATGTGTTTCCATAGTTCACATCATTCTGAAGTAGGTCGAATTTAACACTTTTGAGGGATTTTAAAGGCCTTTTGGATCAAGTCCAAGATCTTACATTAAATATTGAGCACATTACATAACAGTAAAGGCTGAGTCATGCCTCTGTGGCAGACCTACGCCGCCAAGGCAGACCCAATTTACGACCCTTCGCCGTAGCCTGATGTGCATCTCCACAATTTTCTGACGTGACGCAAATGGAGTGTGATTGGTCCGCTCAGATTGTTGTTTACAGTTTAGTGCGAAATCACCGCCATTTTCAAACATTGTTGTGCTACACGCAAAAACGGACCAAGCCGACGAGAGTATCATTGAAGAGGTCCGCAAGTATGACAACCTCTACAATTTCTCGTCAAGACATTATAAAGATTGCCAAATGGCAAACAAAAAACTCTGTTGACATTGTTGTGTAATCGGAAGAAAACTAGAGGAAGTTGACAGGAGTCCCACAAAACCGTACAAACACACCGCCACACCCCTCTAGTGGCCTGGCAGTGAATTACTGAGCAACGCATTCCCTTGCCGCAGAACTATCGAATGCTCATTGACGCTGTAGTCGCATACCTGTCAAGTTGTACGGTTTCGGCGTAATTTGTACAAGTGAGCACTGATTTTTAAATGTGTACGCTGTACGTTCAAAATCTACGTTTTTCGTGCATTCCGTTTTTTTTTTCTCTGTTCGGATTTTGTCACCGTTTCGGCAACGAGACAATGTGCTTTACTATGCATTACTACATTGGTTGAATGACGCAAGAAAAGTCAGAGACACAAAGAGAGAAGTGTTTGTTGTGACGCTGTTGCAGATGCGATGCTAGGTGAGGTGGCTCCAATATTTCCTGACTGGAGCCGACAGTTCCCTGACTCAAAGATTGCATCGGTAAGTTAATTTTATCAATTGACCTTTTTTAATTTATAATTGGACACACGAACAAACTACATTCAAGTCAAACTGAATTGCGAGCTGAAGTGCCATGAAGTGCAGCCATCAAGACATAATAGAAATTGCCAAAAGTGCTACGTACAATTATAACAAAAGTCACTGTTAAATTTTAGTAATCATGGTGTAGCTGAAGATAATTATTGTTCTTTGATTGCACTAGGTTATATGTTACAATATTACCAATAAATTCATATTATTTTAAAAATTTCGTTTTATTTTTGTTTCATATTGCAAGCTATATACAACGTTGTAAGATTACTCAACAATTTGTAATGGCATACGTCACTATTTGTAAGATTGCCAACGGCCTGGGGTTGACAGGTATGTAGTCGCTACACCGTCAACACAACGCAGAAGCATAACTCTGGCTTAATAGAAGTCCCAGTAAGGCACAACAAGTTAAACAACTGTGAATATTGTGGTGATTGTGGTGATTCACCCCCAACACACACACACACACACAAAATCAGCAGACGATTTAGTATCCTCCAATCTCCCCTGGTGAGATTCACTGAATCAAGCCTTTAACTTTTCTATCAATTTGTTACTCTGTGTTTTACCAACAACAACTTTAATCTAGAAATAGAGTTGTTAGGCACTTCTTGGTGCTTCAGTGCACAAGGTAAGGTCTCCAATAGAACTTTGGTGGCAAGGGGAATTTTCTCTTGGGGACTACATCAAGTCTACCAAGCAGCTTTAGAGTAAGCAAGCAACCAGTCCTGTGTGTGTATGTTTCATTTCACAGACTGTGTATGAAGAGGAAGTGTATTATAGTTTGTTGCTACACTACCTACCTGAGCGTGACTTATTTTTCTTACAAGGGAAATGTAATGGTTGATGACGTTCCCATCAGCGCTCATATTTTGTAACACAAAGAATGTACCGTATTGTAAGTCGCAGTTTTTTCATAGTTTGGCCGGGGGTGCGACTTATACTCAGGAGCGACTTATGTGTGAAATTATTAACACATTATGATATCATTTCACATGTTATTTTGGTGTTTTGGAGTGACACCAATGGTTTGGTAAACTTGTTAGCATGTTCTTTATGCGATAGTTATCTGAATAACTCTTACTAGCCATGACCATATTCACGTTCTGCCTTTGGCAATGTGTGTTCAATTATATTATTGACTTTTTTATATTGAAACGCATGCTTTTAATTTGTGGCACTTTCATCCCAAGTGTAGGCGCACTCGCACTTGTTTACGCGAAGAAGAGCGATCACACGTCAGAAGAAGACGAACAGCTACGCAGCGTCTCTGAGCGAGCGGGCGAGAGAGAGCGAGCGAGAGAGAGAAACGCGGCCTCGAACCTACGTTCATTGTTTATGCTTGTAAAATATCTCTACAGAGGCAACGCCTGTGTGATTCATCTTTTTTGTTGTTGTTGTGTGTTTTCCACCCGCGATCGGACACTTGGAGCCAGTTGTGTGGTTGTTTGAACGATGTGCTAATGCTAGCGAACGCACGTTTGTGTCATTGCTGTAATAGCAGCTAATTATCATTTATTTACGTTGATGCGAACCTGTTTGGTATCGAGGACGAAATTGATTCAGCAAATTATACGGACATCCAGCATGTCATTTGGGTGTTTAACTCGCTGTATAGCCAGGACCGAGCCGTAGCGTCCTGGTGAGGACAGTATATTCACATTTCGTTGTTCATGCATCATGTAACATCATACTGTACACTTATTCAGAATGTTGTTCTCTATTGTATTTTTAATATTTAATTGCCTTTCAAGATGACATATCTGTTCTATGTGTTGGATTTTATCAAGTAAATTTCCCAAAAAATACGACTAATACTCCGGTGCGACTTATATATGATTTTTTTCCTCTTCATTGGGCATTTTAAGGCTGGTGCGACTTATACTCAGGTGCGACTTATAGTCCGAAAAATACGGTACAGGGATGATATACAGTGGTTCAGTTTAACAAATTAAAAACAACAACAACAAATACAATTCAAAGCTATAGTAGTAATATTATATGAATGAGTCATAACTCATCCATGCTGGATCACATCTTGACATTTGAAAAAGGAGTACAAAAAAAACATGAGTCAAAGAGCTTTAATTTTATATCTCCAATTTGGTCCATGAGGTTCAATATACTTGCTCTTTAATGTAGAGGTTCTGCTAATATGCCTGCATGTTCTCCACTCAAAATGTGTTGTCTAAAGAGACTTTAATGAATTACTTATATCTCCTGCATTTTTCAGTGATCAAAAACACCAATACTTTAAGACAAAAGCTGCTCAGGTATTGCGAAAAAACCATGCACCTGTAAAGTTCAAGTTTTGTGCTGGACAATACTTCAAAGAAATGTGTACAAGAATATCAGAGTTCTCTGGGAAAGAAAATTACGTATGTGCTGTTTCATCTGAGAGGTTTATGTACCAGGCATCTTTCATGACTCAGAGCAGAAGTACTAAAAGGAACAAAAAACAGACGGTAAGAAATGACGGTCTGTGCCTTTACGGCTAGAATTGAGCGATAAATCAATATGATAGTGACATTGTGCTAAGAAGCAGAATCATCTCATTTGGAGGATAAGCACATAAACGCATCACAATACTATCTTCATTCCCCCTCTCTAGCTTGTACTATCAGATAAACACAGAAAAGTCATTGTTTTCACATCAGGAACAAACAGCAGTTTTCGCCATCATTGTTTAAGTTCTCACTTTTGATCTATTGCGATAAAAATCTAATGTTTATTATTGTGAATGCAGTTGCCATGGAGTAGGACTGCACTGCATCATACTGAAATCTGTTTTGTGTACCTCCATCAGGTATTCAATAAATTAGAAACAGCTAAGTCTGTCTGATGCTATTCACTGCAAACTACAACCACAATAACACAATACATTTTCACATCAACATCTACCAAAAATGGGCACTATTAGCTTTAAATCTGATTTCTTCTACAATTCCTGTATTGGAGATCATTACCATATTTTTCGGACTAAAAGTCGCAGTTTTTTTCATAGTTTGGCTGGGGGTGCGACTTATACTCCGGAGCGACTTATGTGTTAAATTATTAACACATTATTATATCATTTCACGTGTTATTTTGGTGTTTTCAAGTGACACTGGTGGTTTGGTAAACTTGTTAGTATGTTCTTTATGCTATAGTTATCTGAATCTTAATAGCTATGTTACGTTAATATACCGGCCATGTTCGCATTTAGTTGTTCATGCATTATGTAACATTATCATACTGTACACTTATTCAGCATGTTGTATTATTCTATTATGTATTCTATTGTATTTTTATTTTAAATTGCCATTCAAGATGGCATATCTGTTCTATGTGTTGGATTTTATCAAGTAAATTTCCCCCAAAAATGCGACTTATACTCAGCTGTGACTTATATGTTTTTTTCTCTTCGTTGGGCATTTTATGGCTGGTGCGACTTATAGTCCGAAAAATACGGTAAATTACATATGAGGTTGCAGTTGGACAAGTGACTTTTACAGTACAAGCATGTCTACCAGTGCAAATAATGAGCACTAGAGTAGCAGAAATAGTGTGACTATCATTCCGAAGACAGCTGTTTCAAACATTGTGTTTTTGCACAGTTTCCCAAACAACCCAAAACAAAAAGACTTCCACAAAGCAACAGCCTACTGAGCGGAACGTATGTACGTCAGCCAAACACTCGGCTTAGAATAGACTTTCATCACTCATTTGTTTGGAAGGGGAGTGCGGATTTTTGGCCACCACAAAAATGTGGGCGCCCACGTGTCCCCACAGAGTCATATTTACAAGCGCACATGTACACCCCTACACACAAACACACAATAGGAAGGATGGCAAAAGACCTGTGGGTCAGAGTTCCACAAGGTCTGTTTCTGACTCTGGTGCAATGAGATGAAACCGGCAGCCGGCCAATCAGAGAGGACTATTAGCCAACCAGGGAATCACCCACAGGTCAGCCAGCTATACACACACACAGACACACACCCGCAGACCGAATCATTCTGGCGTTCTCACTTAAATCACAATGCTGTTCACTCCAGGCTGAACAGAGCCTTTCCTGCTTTCCCGGCTATCAAGTGTTGCATGTAGACAGTAATTGGACTGCTTGTAATTGGTTGTGGTCCACTGCTTCCAAGAGTAAATGCTGTCTTTGCATAAACACACGTCCTTGTCTGCTGAGCGTGTTTTTTTTGTATGATTAGCTGCAGGTTGCTTGGAGTAACAGAGGTGAAAGGGAGAAACAAGAGAAGTGAAAAATGAGATGGAGGGAGGATAGGGGTGAGGAAAAGGCAATAAAAATCAGCATGACAATAAATGGTAATGTTTGCAGCTGCATGAACCTTGACGCTTAGCTTATGTTTTGTGTGTGCGTGTATGTGACGCCATATACATGGTCCACTCACTTCCCTTACAGGCTGAAATTACTCATTACATGATCACTTTATATCAGGATGAAGAACCCAATAAACACAACTGAATTACTCTACAAAAACAGCATAAGCACTCTACAAACACTGTAGTTTCTCTAAAAACATTGATGAAGAATAATAGCAGTGAAAGAATTACTACACGTGTAATTAAAAAAAGAGCTTTAAAGCATTTCATCCACAGTTGATGTTTCAGTGTGTTTTTGACTTTGTCTAACACACAGACACACAAACACAGGCACACGCAGTCATCAGCGCTACGTTATGAGCTGAGACAAAGCCCTCCCACCAAGCACCAAAGTGCAGCGTCAGCCTTTATCTTCTCCTTTATTACCCCCTCGTCTCTTCCCTCTCTCTATCGCAAAGTGTCAACTCCCTTCCTCTTCCTTACACCACTTCCACTCTCCCCTCCCACACGCCCCATCCCTCCTCCATCATCTCCACCCGGTGCAATTGTGCATGTACAGTATAGTGGCGTTTAATGCCATTAGCTGCTCCTAGGGCTGAAAACATCCTGTTTTCGTTTTTATTCATGTATTTATTTTGTAACTTGTGATGGCGTGTAACAAAGATGGATGTGACGTATTGTGCTCAGTTGGTATTGAATAAAGGGTTTATGGTTCAAATTCCTAAAGCCTAAATTGGTTTTGGGTCACCAAACCCATTTAGTGTAACAAGAGCTTGAAATTTAATTTCAAACTGTAATCTATTCCAAGCATCAGACGCAGAAAACCCAAATGCCTTCTTGCCCAGCTCAGATTGTACTCTGGGGACAACAAACTGCAAAGTTTCCATGGATCGGAGATTGTGACTTCCCTTTTGCATCGTTAAAAGGCAAGACAAATACAGTCCTGACATATACGTACATGCTAGGTACATTAAAGACTCCAATCATATCATCCAGACTTGCAAATTTGAGAGATTGTTTGTCTATACGGGTTCTATTCCACAAGATGCAGAAGTTGCGGTCTGCTTGTGAGGGCCAGAGGCATGAAATTCACAACCATTATAATCAATTTCTGCAGTTTCATAGGACATTTGTCCAAGCATCACGCAGGACAGCATGTAATTTCTGTCACAGTGGCGACTGTTCTAAGACTGCAATGGAAGCTCAGCTTCCTGCAAATGTTAAAAAAATATGTATACTGCTGTGAGTACATGTCATTGACTAAGTATGAGCTTTTATTAATTTTTATTCAGAACTAGCTTCTTATCACTGGTTACGAGGCGGCCTGCTTTTCATTCATTTGTGCAACTTCACAGTCCTTTAAATAGTGTAGAAGCTGAAGTTGAGAGCGCATTGTTCCACTACAGCAAAACGAGACGTGTCATTGTCTAAAGGCTGGGTTTATCCCGCCCATCAGACACTCTGCATCTCTGGGGGTCTATGGGCAGTGGGCGGGGCTCGGTTTGCCTGAACGCTCTGCTTTTCTGCATGATTATTGAATGATCTGTCTGTGGCTGAATCCCTTTTCGATTGACAGCTAAATGAGTGAATCTTGTCGTATTAACATCTACGGGAGGTATTTTTCAATTTTCATTCCGTTGTTTTGAGTTGAACTGCAGACTTTCATAATCATCTCAGTGACCCCTGCTTTGTTAAAAAAATTGAGCATCTATTCCTGGTGGGTTTTTTTTTTTTTTTTTTTTTAAATACTATTATTATTGTAGCTGCTTGTGTTTGGAGACTTAACTTCTGGCACTCTTGTTTCTGTTCCTACCGAGCAGTGGGTGCCGCTGAGCCCCTCCGCCGTCACAAAGCACTCACAGGCAGACATATGGCCCTGGATCTCAACTCAAGAAGAAGGTCTTTTTATAAGGATGATAAAAAACTAATTTTGGATGTCCAAAGCCATACAACTTTTTACGACTACACACTTTTTTTTAATATATGAATTATGAAAATAAGGCAGGAAAGGAGAATCACCGTAGCTGAAGCAACGAGAGTAGATTTTATATTGATGAATTTAACTGTTCATGAAGAAATTAAATCAGCATAAATGATACTGCTGCTTGGACACATGTCTGTAAATATGGATAAATGCCGTTTAGAGAGGACAGGAGAGGCGTCGATGAAAGCGATGATGGCATATCCTAGCAGACGAGCTGGTGGAAGACAGTGACTTGTAATAACATGTTTGTTTCATTGTCGCACATTCAAAGAAGTGAATTAAAGAGATTTGCCAACTAACTTTATATTTGTCCCCTGAGAGAGCATTTAGGTAACAATGAATTGTAATGTGGGTGCTAATCTCATTTAGTGCCTCACGGTGATCTCGCATGAAATGTCGTTAATATCTCAACTCGTAAGATCGCATCCAGACTGGGTGGGCGATACATGCATGTTTTGTTGTTGCGCCAAGAGCCAGGGCAGCCGCACGCAAGCGTTCAGTACCTGGTGAAATCCTGGGGTGTGACCTCTGTGGTTGACTGGTGACCAGTCCAGAATCCATAGTCAGCTGGGCTCAACTCCCATCGGCCACGAAAGCATCGGACACTACGCAACTCCTCTAATTGCAGTGTTGATCAGACAACAAGTTCCTCTGTTTTGCTACATAAATGAAGAATTTAATCGGATTATTATTCAAGAAACCAAAAATTTGATGAATGACAATCAGGCACTTCACTATGCTGTGCTAAAAAGTGACAGCCATTAGAGGGAACTAATAATAGAAGACTATTCGTTGAGGTCAAAGCCTCATGTCTCACTATTATAACACTGTGGAGCAATATTTTTAACTTCGTTGTGGTCTCTGCTCAATCACCTAACACTATCTTTCCTCTGAATTGATCTGCATATTAAAGTTCAAAACAAAACAGGTGTTTGCTTCTTATGTTGCTCAACGTAGAACATTCAATCAAAGTCTGGCGTAACGGTACTTAATGTAATATTCACAGTCACATTAATTATTTAAACTTTGTCCTGCATCCACTGGCAAATGATAGTGTTTCATTTTAGCTGATTGAAAATCATTGCAAATGGATTCGAAATGTTTTACCAGTAAAATTATCAGACTAAAATCAAACAATTACCCACAACATGTTGTCATTAAGGAAAAACGATCACCCATCAATTTATATTCAACACCACTTATCCTTGTCAGGGTTGAGAGGTCCTGGAGTCTATCACAGCTTACTTCTGGCAAAAGGTGGACTACACCCGCTGCCCTTCTATCGGCGGGGTCGTCAGTGGGCCCTCCCTGGATCTGTTGGATCTAGGATAGGACTGGTCGTCCCCTGCTCGGACGGTAGTTGTCCCCTGACCGCCGGCGTGTGGTGTGGCGCCCATTTGGGAATGGGTGCCCGAGGGGCAAGGGGGGCTGGGTGCTTCTCTCACTCTGTGGCCGGTAGTACTGGCAGGTGGGGCCCTCTTTTAACGCACGACATACCACATACTTATACGAGGGACGGTGAGATGTGCGGCTGGGAAGAACTTCCACGTGGCGGTCCCACTGCCCTCTCATGCATATACTGCACTACCCTCCTCACACAATCCCATCACGGTGCTGGGTAATGACTGCCAGTCAGTAACCTGGCAGCCACCATAATAGGGCAATAGGTGGGTCCCACACTTTTCTCTATGGGGGGCGCGCCCCCTCTTTGCCTGGGTGGTCAGTAGCAGGGGTGGGGGCGCAGTCGGTGCTCCGTGGCCTCTTAGCGTTCTCCTGCTTCATTTACCATCGTGCCTCCACGCAGCATTTCCACTTTTCCGCAGGACTACCACACGTCTGAAAGGGCTCACACATGACTGGGTGCAATTAGACACACTCAAGTAGAGAAATTGTCGGTGCTAGGATTAGCGATCAGGCAGTATAGAATAAGATGTCAACATATCCACACTTACATGTGATTTACATAATACTGGGTTCCACACCTCACATTGCTAATTTATATACACTCCACCTCGTCTCCTTTTGATACACCTCCCCTCCTCTTTCTCTTCGGTTATCAGGCTCCCTTCACGGTGTAAATGTAATTACCTAACGAGAGCACCACTATGTTCATTCTATGTATTTCCGGTTGTTGTTTGTTCTTTTCCTCTTCTGTCCGCTTCCTTCCCTCTCTGTCCCCTAATACTATAACCCCTTCCTGCTCACTGCTTTCTCCTAATAAATAAAACACAATGAACAACCACAATGGGAGTATATCAAACATCCATGTGATACATAAAAACTGTTCAGACCATAAGGACACTCAAATTCTTACTCTCTGTGTCTAAGCAGTTGAACAGGGCAGGTTAAACAAACAAAAAAAACCAAACAAAAACAAAAAAAAACGATCAGTTATTATCATTTTCATTATTCAGTCTCAGATGCATAAAAACAATAAAGAACAATGACTAAACTGCACTCATGCAAAGAAAGAGACTTTCAAATCAGCAGTGGCATTTTCAAGTAATGATTACAGTAAAATTGATCAAATGCTCCAGGGAAGAAGTTATGGTTGTTACAAGTAAGCGAGGGCATTCTAGAAATTAATTTAGGGTTTTCTTTTCCTAAGGGCAGTTTGACATCTATTAAATGAAAGGCCTTAATGACTAATATGAAAGAATGTTACCGGCACGGTGGGAAAAACAAATGAGCATTAACAACAGGAAGCGTTTAAACAGTGCGTCTATCTTACTTTATTGCAGCTCATTTTGGTGAGTTTGGCTTGGCTATCAGGGGCAGTATAATAAAGTCAATGAGGAACAGCAAATAGTGTTCACAATTAGTTGTAGTGGCTAAAGTAATAACAATTGGATTTTCTTTTTTTGCACAGGATAATAAGAATATGCATATCATATATGTTAACATTCAAACATCCATTGCTTGAGAATTAGAACACTGCCAGATAGAGGCTCTATGCCAGCCTGTATACGATGTTTTTGTAGTATTTGTTAGCATTATGCTAATAGGAGGAAAACAATGTTTTTTTTTGGGGGGGGGGTGGTCTTTTAAACTATCATTTGCTTTTCTTTTGTTCATGCTTATAGTAAAGTTGAACTAGGAATGCAATAATGATATTGAACAATTGTTCTAAGAACTGTTAAAAATGTTGCTTAACTCCTGCTTGTGGTGAAGAAAGTTGATTTCAATGATTGTACTCAAAAGCAAAAAGATAAACCTACCTCAGGGCACTTCGACAATAATATTTTAACAAGTTTAGCATTTTATAACGTAACTCTCAACGTGTTGCCTTCTTTAGACGGTAAACTAGTTGTGCCTGAATCAACAGGTCCTCTGTTGAGCTCAGTCAAGTAAAAAACCCAATTTTACCTTTTGTACTTCAAACATCTTTCATAAATGATCAGTTATACCAAAATGATCATCATCAACCAAATATTTGATTAAAAGGTGATAATGTAAATACAGAGGGTTTAGATTGGAGTTACATTCCATAGAATCCAAGGAAAAAAGAGTAAAAATAAGTATGGCAATAACTATACGCCCCTTGTGTTGCGTGACGACATTTTGTACGCATCTGCACAAACTAGTTTATTGAGCGCCGATCAGAACCTCAAAATGTAAGACATCGGTACTGTTGTAAACAGGTAAGTGCTGGAGTCGAAATTGAGGGAAAAAAACATATTATCACAGGTAAAGCATGCATCATCTCCCCCTCTAATGTGGCTTGACCAACACTGTCTCCTTAATCTCCCACACAAACAACCCCAATGTACATCCTGCTATCTTTAACAAATTCCCTCATTTTTTCCCAATCACAGAATCTCTCTACTTTATCCCTCCATCACAGTGGTGTTCTGACCCTAGAGAGGGAGAGAGAGAAAGATGTAGGTGACAATGGAAGAGAAAAGGTAGAGGGCTGCAGAGGGCGAGGTTTCGATTTCACAGCAGACAAATAGGCCGAGTGTGCGCGGCTAACCTCCGCAAATGGGTTTTCGATCTCTAATTCTCAACAGATCTCTACAAAATGATTACATAAAGACACACTCGGCCTGCAAGAGGACAAAACGGGAGAAAGAAGGACGACGTCTAAGGAGAGACTCACAGACTATCACCTACCATGAACCAGATTCTGACTCTTCTGTGAATCAGAGGCTTTGCAGACCAACAAAACAACTTTTGAACATATGGCTGACGCCCACTTACAATACGGAGGCACATCTTACCGCAATGGCCCTCCTGATAGTTATTTTGCACCAAGGAAGATGATAGCAATTGCAGGAGCAATCCCAGGTTATTTGTTGACAAGTGCTGGCATTCTCCTAATGCTTTCCATTAGCAGGTCATCTACAATATGTTCACAGGCGATACCCTACCTGTATTGCAAAAAGCCTTTTACATCAGAAAACTCTTGTCAGCCCCCCCCCCCCCCAAAAAAAATGTCACAGCATATGAAGAGAGAACTAATGATGATCTATTCTCAATTTACAAACTGATGTACAGTGCGCCCTCATTTTTCACGGTTAATAGAGAACAGAACCCGCCGCAATTAGTGAAAAACTGTGAAGTAGCGCCCCCCCAACCACAAAAAAAAACAAAAAAAAATGTGTGTGTTCAATGTATTTATTCAAATTTAGCATTGGAAAGAGATTCATATATATAAAACATGTTTTTTCACTTTTTTCCCCCCAAAGTATAATCATAAAAAAGCAAAAAACTTTTATGTACATAAATATTTTTTGAAATTGTTTTTAAGCACTTCAAATGTAATGATTATGATAAGTTTTAAACATGTTACTGTCCCAATGAATTATTTTTAAAAAAGAAATGATAAAAAGTAGGAAGTAAAGTAGAAAAATGCTTGTCTTTTTTAAATGCCTCATTGAGTGAGTCCACTCAAATCCGCTCAAGCTGCTCTCTTACACACAATGAGTTAAACGATGATTGACGCATGCGGCACTTTGAAGCTATGGCTTCCAGGCATCTGTGGCAAGATCAAACACTAATGTCTGTCAATCAAGTTAACTTTAATCAGCAACTCCAGTGCACTGCTTGACCACCAAAGAGCAGCAGGAGGAAGAGTGAGACTACGTGATCGGCTCGGGACGGCTCATCTGTGTATATTTTTTTTTTTTGATTGAAAAAAAATCTGGGATGGACTGAAGCACGAAGTAGCGAGGGATCACTGTACTCAGTGTGAAATGAGTGTCTGTTTATTTAAACACAAAGCTAGAAAGATATACTGTACAGTAATCACAGCAAGCCAGGATTTATTATGTTGTGAATGGCAAAAGGTGGATTTACAGGTGTATATTATTTTCCGCTATCTAATGCAAAAGTAATTGTTTTGCCTGTCACCGTATGTCGCTGGCATAGATCGATGAACAAAAATATATTCAAGCAATATCACATGAGCGGTTTGAGTCTGGCTGTAAATAACCACACCGCGATGGCATACAGTCCAACATCACGACCTTGAGGATGAGATTGCTTTAATAAAAAAGTTATACAAGCACCATTTATCAGGTTGTTAAGCTTGACCAACAAAAAATAAAAATTCTGCAAACAGTGTTAGCTGCGGGGGCAACTGTTAGCATGACAAATTAGCTTCAGGGTCAGCCCGAACATTGACAAAAAAGAAAACATATAAACTCATTACAGTGTTTTTCTTTCACATAGAAAATTCAATGATGAGTCCACTTGAATTCAAGTCATTATTAGTGGGTGCTCCAAAATGAGCAAAGGTTACAGAAAGTAGAAATGCAAAAACGAAATTAGTTTGACGGGACGACTTCAAAATAAAAACATGAGTATAACGACACCAGTTTTATACGTTGAACAGTCAATCTCAATAAACAAATACCAACTATTTTGTTGCTTGGTTTTCATATAATTCTGTTTAAATGACTTTCCGGACTTGACTAATCACCAAACCTGAGGTCCCCTCTATTTCAATTTCATTACTTCCTATAGGAAACCTATTCACAAAGCGATATGAATTGTGTGCCAACCGATATGTTTAGTAAAACGTTTTGTTTGAACTTTGAGATTTCTCTGCACTTAAATATGTCAGAGAATACAACGTAGTACAATGAATACACAATTTCCAGTTCATTGCATTCTGAGCACTCAACTCCTCAGGCACTTCAAAATATGATGACAATGATGGAGTGAGTCTAAAACTGAAAATTGAAAAAAATAACCGACAAAGATTAAAAAAAAAAAAAAAGTCTTCGTGGGGTTTCGTTTATCTGTAATAAATAATCTCTCACGCATAAATAAAACCAGCCATTTGCTTCATGTATCTTATTCTACATTAATCTGCCTTCTTGGTTTATCTCACAGAAGAAAGATTGGGCTCAATATGGTCTGATTGAGCAGTGATAGAACTCAAATCTTATCATCATTCTTTCCTTCATAAATCATCACTTTGTCACCTGCAAGACATTTTCTTACAATAGTTTTCAGATGACGGATGACAACTGAGCAATAGTTCAGTTCTCCTCTTAATAAGATGCATCTCTACTTTGTGTTTGTCTCCCCTAGATTGCTTTTGGCTTTAGCCACTTTGAAAAGTAATTCTACTCCACCATATTCAATTGTTTTATTGTGTCATTACGGCACATTCCACTAGGCCTATTAGACTGTAATGGCTCCGGCAAGCCACATAAGTCCTCGGAAGGCATAGACACCGACTTGTGCGCGCACAACCGTGCGCACACACGCTATTAAATGGCAATGTCGCCAGACGGTGATATGAGTCAATATTACGGCCGAGCGATCTGATTAAGTGAGCAGACACGGCGCGTGTTCAGTCCGCCCGCCATAGCTTTCCCATTGGCGCCTTATAATCGGAATTAGAGCACATAGATACGCTCACACAAATAATACTTTGTTTGCTCCTCTATTGTGCCAAGAGACAGAGAACCGAATATCCTAATATGGCAAAATTACTCAGACTCTGTATAAAATAAGACAATTAATGTGAAATTATGTATTCAAATAACTATTGAATATAATTAAAATAAAAATAAAAAAATAAAATATATATATATTTTTTTTGTGAAAAAAATATTTTTTCTGCCATTAATGTTACCAATAACTTGTACAACACAATAGCTATGACCATTTATTAGTTGAATTTTTCTTTCGTCACAGACAATTGTTTTACGTTGTTTTAATTACCTGACATACAGTATTTCTGCGAACACTTCCACCTTCATCAGAGAGTGACTAGTGTTGGTGTGACGCGTCTTTATCAGCTGATGGGTGGTACAAAACAACCAAAAACAATTGTCTGTGATAGAAAATTTCAACTAATCTATAAATGTAGACAAAATGAACTCATTACAGCTATTATTATTATTTTATTTTTAAGAATTTGTAAAAACCAACAATAACAGAATGAGCTTGAACAAGCTTGCGCAGCATTCAATTTCAAACATGCGCCGATCGTCCAATGCTGCTATTTCATGACGTTTTGGAGACTGGTGATCAACCGAAGCGCAGAAAGAAGTCTCTCCTCTTGGTCTCATGGAGGGGGAAGGGACTTCCTTCTTTCTTTACATGATTGTAATCAGTCTTGTCACAGATTACTCGAAAAAGTAAATTAATCACTGATTACTGATTATGCCTCAAAAAAGTAATCTAGTTACTTTACTGATTACATCATTATCAAAGTAACTAAGTTTCTTTAAAAGTAATCTATTAATTATTTTTTTACCAATTGTTCTCCCTTTGCCACCTCAACAAAAGAATGACAACAGAAAAATGTCATCACATGTAATTCACTTTCCGATAATTGAATTTGAAAGGGAAGATTAGAATTTTTCACATAAACACCACTGTCTCCCGCTATTTTAGCCACTCCGGAGTCCTGAAACTAACAATTATCAACTCCAACGACTAATTAAAGCCCGCTACCTCAAAGATTAAAGTGCGTACGACAGAATAAAAAAAAAAGTCTTAAATAGCATTATTATGTGAATTAGAATCATATTTTGAGACGATTCAACTACATACAACAAATTGGAAAAGCGCAGATGACGAAAAATTACTCTTTTAATCTGTGGTTTATCGAAGTATTTTTCGCCAATTGCTAAATAAATGGTATGGTCATGACAAATAACATTGTACATAACATCTTGTGCTAAATGGAATATGAAATATTAAAAATACATTTATCAGTATGACATGGCAAAATTACTCCATAATGGTCAAAACTGTAGACTTCACCTTTCCTGTCGCACCTCCCAAACGATATATTACGCCACCGGAATTAGTCAGGCTTTTGTCATTTCCCTGCCCCGGATTCGGAGGGCGTAAACAAACCTGGAGGTGTGACAGCTAGCCGACATGCTAAACCTAACAAAGTGATGTTTCAAAGTCTATTCTTGGCGTTTGAAACGAAAAATCCCTGGAAACTACTCGGGATCATGTCACACAGCAGCGGGGCAATTGTCTTTGCCGATTGGCAACCCGCCCGGCGGCGAGCAATTTACAACTCGTCCCCTGCTGCAGGCAGGAGAGCATGTTTGCCGGTGAAGCAACCGGAGAATTACCCCCTGACAAACCCGCCGATGTCGGAGGAGCGCGTAGCTGCCACATGGTCAACACGAATATGCCATAAATTAATGCTTAACTACACAGCGAAGACAAACAGTAAGAGAGCTGCGTGAAGTTGCTGTTCAACTAACAGGGCAGGATGTGTCTGAGGGGATCTATTCTACACGTCCATCCATGATCAAACGTCCTTTATTTAAAGAAAGTTTTTAGTGTTTACTTTGTAATCGCTGTATTCATGACCATTTTTAACACAAAGTTGCAATTTCTGATCGGGTGGAAAATTTGAGAGAAATATTTTTGCGCATTCAAAAACATTTTTTCTAGGATTGAATTTTTTATTTTTTATTTATTTATTTTTTTTTTTACTGAACTGATTTTTCGTTTGAAAATATAAATTTTTTGTTTGAAGCAACTTATTTTTGGATTGAATAATAAAGACACAAATGTCCTAGCCAAAATGTGGCCCAAACGCAAAACAACATGACTTCAATCACTTGCTTCAATAAAAAAAAATAATAACAAACACATTTTTTTGATCGAATAATGAAGACACAAATCTACCTTCATATGGCTGCGCCCAGGGGATACAATTTTTGACTGGGGTAACTACACTGGCACGACACCGGCAGGCATACCATATTCAACGGATGACGATCTTGGCGAAAAGTATAGCTGTCCTAAGCAGCCTGATTTAGAATTCCCCTCAAGAATGATGGGAAACAAAAAAAAACACTCATTTTCTACTTATTATTATAAATATTCTTGTAAGTTAACTTGATTGCTGACACTGCTTTTTTGGGTCATCAACATGTTGTGCCCTCCCTTGCCCAAAAGTCAAACTCCGCCTATGCATACGGAAGTGACCTACATCGGATTTGAAATGGTCCACTTTTATGCGACTTTTTCCATTCAGACTGTCAAATTATTGCCTCATTCGAGTCGGAAAAACACAAAACAATCAAATTTGTTCATTAAGGCCTGCAGTATGAACCTAGCTTTATTAACCTCACATTCTTTTTAGATTTTCTAGCAGAGTATCCAGGGCTTTACGTTGTATAAAAATACTCGGGTAAAAAACATGTTAGATACATAATTCTTCATACATAACATCTACTTAACCTATGTACAGTAACAGAATATTTGTGCTTTGCGACATCCACAACTGGAGATACTCTAAATGCATATATTTTCAGGGGACAGCACAGTGAGAGCAGAGGTAAAGAAACAGAAGTCCTGAGCAAGTATAATGAGGTGAGGGTCTGCTAAGAGAAGGATGATGGATGGTGGAGGAGAGGCAGGTGAACCAGAGCATCTCCCCGCAGCAGGAGGCCTGCCTCTTCTGCGACAACACAATGACATCAAATCACCTCCAACGGCTTGGGGCACACACACACAGGTGCACACCTGCGCACACACACTCAGAGGTGAAAGCAGTGACTATCTCAGGCACTCAGTATTATGCTGGTTGCTGCTTGATATACAGTAACTGGCTACAACATTAGGAACACCAGAACAATCAGAACAGATCCAATGCAACACTGTTTTTTGTTAAATACAGTACAATACTGAATATAGCGGTAAATTTAACATGTTTGTGTGTTGTGCTACTCGCACTTTTCAGTATTTTGTCCCAATTTTTGACACCTATATAAAAACACAATCCTCTTTTTATTGCGTGTCTATTATTAGCAGATTTTTGGTTTTCGAGACAGGGGTGAGTCTCTATGCTCCATGAACAGAAGTTGTTCCCTATAGCCTTTATTTACAAAGATAATTAAATATTAGTAGGTTTGTTCTTTCCAAATTGTGAATACCATCATAGCTTTCAAGACCATTGTTCAGCAAAATTAAGTACCATTTTCAACAATAAACTTTAACTTTATACAATATGCATTATATGACATGGAAAATCTTCCACAGTAAATCATGTGTACCTTTTCAACAATGAAAGCTAACAGTGCCACATACATTATACAGTACACATTCATGTGGAAAAATATTCACTACTTTCAAGAGTAATTGCATCCTTATTTTTTGACAATCGGTTAATGGATATTATGCTTGGTGTCAAACGTCGCGACATCCTTTATTGAGGTCGTCATGCTCCTAGAATCAACAATTGAACCACCAAACCCCTACTGCTTTTTATAAGCCACGATGGTGTCCTCCGTGGTAGCATCAGTTTGAATAAAAATAAATTGTGTGGGTATCAAATAATTCAAAAAGACATTCACCGCGATGTACAAAGCACAACATCCGTTTATTATGTATTTTTCTTGAATTTTAAACAATTTAAAACAACAACTCTTTTTCACATATTGGCCCTAAAATCAAAGTATTTACCAGAATAGCACATCAAATCACATGCAACTACAATGCAGACAATAGGTTTTCTGATAAAAACAAGGAGAGAGCAGTCAAATGTGCAAGCAAAAGTTGGGTCAATGATAGAATGAACTCCCCTGGGATCAGCAGGGGATTAAATCTTTGTGTTTATATGTGCGCGTTGGTAAGAAAGAAAGAATGAAAGAAGGAGGTGCATCAATCTTGCTGGATCTGATCGTTACTCTTTTTTTTCATAACAATAAAGCTGTGAGCGAGCAGTTTTACAACTAGCATCTGTCACGACGCCTTGACACCACCACACTAGTGCACCCTTTTCTGTCCCCGGCAGTCATTAACTGGCTCTCTGACTTCCCACCCTGCCAGGTTATTGAGTCCTTGCACTTTGTTGTGTGCCTCCGTCCACATATGAGACTCCCTGCCTCTGACAATGTGTGCAAAATTTTATGCCGTAATTGGTTAGGGACTGTAACACAGCAAACAAAGCAAAGCACATAACATTCAAGCATACCACACATGCTGATCACCATACATACATTGGAAGTGGAATAAATAAGCACATGCAAGCTAAAAAAAAAAAGTGTATCTGAGGCTAATCATGCAGTGCATACACACTACACACAAAGACACTAATTTTGTACACTCGACTTTGACAACAACCCACCTTTGTGACCCTGGAGATAAAGTGACCTTCGAGTCCGATATCTATCCCAATGGGGCACATTATTGTAGAATGTAACATTTTGTCATTGAACCGGTGTACTTTTGTTCATTTGACTTCTACAACATGACTGAAAAGACTTGGGGATGGTTTCCTGTCAGCGAATGGGTGATAGCAGGCAAATAGCAAGGAAGGTGTGGACCCAAACGCAGGAAAAAGCGGGGAGGAAAGACAGAATGGTGGATGTAGCTAAAGACTGCATTAATTGAACAAAACCAAAGTACAAACAAAAGACTGTAGATCAAAAGGTTTAGGTAATACAAAGGCACAAACCAATTTACTTGAACCAAGGCAGGATGAGGGCACAGGAGGCACAGATGCAGACGATGACACTGATATGGACGATGACGCAACAGTAACTGACTGATGGGTGTTTTAAATACAAACATGGGGTAACTCGACATAAAGGGAAAGGTGGGTGACACAAGAGGCAGCAGATTCGTCGACACACAAGGAGCAGGCACAATAGGTGAAATCAATGGGCAAACACAAGGACAAGACACAATAGGAGGAATGAAACACAAACCCTAACCCCTAAATTCCACATAGTCCGTGTACGTTTAGCGTCTCTCCGTTGCAGACCGCCTATGTGCAGGCTGAGTTGCCCAATGCCCACTGCATATGTCTCTTATTCGGTCCGTACACTTGCGGACTCTAGATGCGCATGCGCAAAACGGAGTGACCAGATCGACACAAAGTTTATTTTTGTTACACTATATTCAGAAAAAAGCACATCTATGGACCAAAAATGCACAAAGGTCAATGGTACAGTTTAGCTACAGTTTAAAAGCACACACCAACCCAAAGACGCAAAAACTCCCCTGCCCCCTTACAAATCCACGTATGCACACCCACACACAAACATAGCTTTAGGAAGAATGTCATTTCCTTTAGTCATTATAAAATATATTTTAATGTTTGGAAATATACTGTACATGCACTGTACATTAGAAAAATCGACCACACAGCAAGAGCAAACCATCTCCTTCCACCATGCAAAACAATCGGAGTACAAGTAAAATGCGGTTCTTCTTGTCACATGATACCATGAAGCAATGTTTGTAATGTAAACAATGATTTCACAAAAGATCCTTATTAGGGCTGTCAACATTATCGCGTTAACGGGCGGTAATTAATTTTTTAAATTAATCACGTTAAAATATTTGACGCAATTAACGCACATGCCCCGCTCAAACAGAATAAAATGACTGCACAGTGCAATGCCAACTTGTTACTTGTGTTTTTTGGAGTTTTGTCACCCTTTGCTGGCGCTTGGGTGCGACTCATTTTATGGGCTTAAGCACCCATGAGCATTGTGTAATTACTGACATCAACAACAATTATTTTTTTGATTAAAAATTTTACAAATTTTATTACAACGAAAACATTAAGAGGGGTTTTGATATAAAATTTCTATAACTTGTACTAACATTTATCTTTTAAGAACTACAAGTCTTTCTATCCATGGATCGCTTTAACAGAATGTTAATAATGTTAATGTCATCTTGTTGATTTATTGTTACAATAAACAAATACAGTACTTATGTACCGTATGTTGAATGCATACTGTATATCCATCTTGTCTTATCTTTCCATTCCAACAATAATTTACAGAAAAATATGACATATGTTATAGATAGTTTGAATTGCGATTAATTACGATTACTTAATTTTTAAGCCGTAATAAACTCGATTAAAATTTTTAATCGTTTGACAGCCCTAATCCTTATATTTAGGCTTTTCTGTATTTTGAGCAGTCTCCCCACAGAAATGGGGTGCAATGTTGATTTATGATTCTGTACTATCCCTCTTTAATGGACCATACAATTTAGATAACCTTAAGATAATGAGATCTGACAGTGCAGGCGGAGACTTTCTCTAAAAGTGTTTGCTTTTCTTTCAGAAAAAACATTCATTCATTTTCTGAACCGTTTATCCTCACGAGGGTGCTACAGTCAATCCCAGCTAACTATGGGCAGTAGGCAGGGTTCACCCTGAATTAGTTGCCAGCCAGTTGCAGGGCACAAGGAGACAAACAACCATTCACGCACACACTCACACCTAGTGTCAATTTAGAGTGTTCGATGTTGTTGGAAACCGGAGTACCCGGACAAAACCCACACAGGCACGGGGAGAACATGCAAACTCCACAAAGGAAGACCGGAGCCCGGGATTGAACCCTTGATCTCAGATTTGTGAGGCGGACCGTGCCGCTTCAGAAAAAACAGGAATAAAATTATGTCAAAAGACGCAAAACTGTGAAAAAGACAGTAAATAATGACAGGGACATTAGAGTTAAGGCCTCAAAGGACACTAATCTTGGAATTTGGAGTTAAGATAGTGGAAAACCAAAGCTTGTAGTTGAGGTCAAATCAGATCAGAATCAGAACCAGTAAAGGCTTAAGAAAAGTTAGGGATCATTAAGTTACGACTTTTTTGCACTCTCAATATCTTAGCAACACCAGTTGTACTCTACCAATGAAAATGAGGCAAGAACAAAGTATTTTGGAGAATCATTTTAATCCTTACAAAAACATCTGTCGGGTAAGCACTAAAGACAGGTCATCCAATCAGCTGTAATCAGATTTTGTCGCAGATACTAACATCCTCAAGGTTCTTCCTTCAGAGGCCACTTTGAGCATGCTAAAAACAATGTGAATAATGGTCAAATTGATATGGAAATCTTCCCCATCGACCACTGGAGCAAATGGCTAGAATTAAAAGTCTTTAAACAGACAGTGTATACATCCAAGTAGACATAAAGAAAGACATGCATATGAATGGCATTTGTGGGTCCTGTGAGCATCAAAGACCATGCACTCCCAGAGCCACAGTCCAGCAGACCTATGCACACTTAGCATTAGAATGCATCAATTGAACATTGAGTGGAAGCATGCAGGCTTTTATAACGTCCCAAAAGCACCTACAGCCTCCATCTTCAGCCCCTCCTTGTTTTTGTGTATCCGAGACATTCACCCCCACACAATTTTAGCCCTTTTTGTATTATCTTCTGCTTGCCTCATTTTCCCTGTCTTGAGAGTCCATGCAGGCATCTCCTCCACAAGGAAGCCTCTTTACCGTGACGAGGACTTAGAGCTGCAGAGACCGTGACCACAGAGACACCAAAAACCAGAAAGGCATCATGTGTCTGTGAGTGCACAAATGTGTGTATGTTGTGCGATAATTAGTTATGAGTGTCTGCTTCAAATGCCATTTGGCTCTAAGGGGCCATCAACATTCATCCCGGCACCTCCCTGACTAACTCGGCTTAATGGAATCAAACTTGGCCCATCAAATTTGTGTCAGAGCATGTGTGTTTGTGTGTGCTTGTGTGTCTTATTTGTCAATACCCAGCGAGTCATCCTGAGTATTGGAGAGAGGTGAGATAGGGAGAAAAAAGCTCCCCCCTTTCTTTCTAATTACAAATGACAAATCTGCTGCTGAGTCGGTCTGGCACCTGACGATGCATGATAACCTCCGAGCACTCTGCAGAAACACAGCCAGGGAATGCAGTCTGCGAGAGTGGGTGTGTGTCTGCGGATGTGTGTGTTTGTGTATGCGCTGTCTGACAGATTAAAACAAGACCAGGACATCAAACAGCATCTCGCCCAGTGCTTCTTATTCTCCGTGACAAAGCATGACGTCCGCTGCCAATATCTCAGCTGTCTTCACTCCAACTTTTACTTTCTCTTCAGTTACTTTTCATTATTGATTTTCTCCACAGTCCTCTTCCTCACTCACTCTCATCCTCTTCATCATGTACCATAAAAAAAAATCACAATAGGATTATCCATTTTCTTCCCGGTTCTAGGTTTGTAAGATTCTGGCAAATCTTGAAGGGGGAAAAGCTAGTATGTCAACATTTACAGGATTTAAGTGGGAAAGCAGTTTTTGACAGGATTTCAAATACTAGCACACACTATTGTTGAAAAATGAAAAAATAAATAAAATAAAACAGGTTTTCTTAAAAATTAAAATTAAAAAAAATTTGAAAAAATATTTTTCAAGTTGTTAAATTAATTACTATTAAAAGAAAATATATTTCTCATATCACAGAATCATTTTTTATCATAAAAACAATATTTAGAATTTTAATAGATACTAAAAATTTGAAGATTTTATGAATAAAATATTGATGTATCCATCCATCTTCTACATTTATAAGAGGTCGGGTCGTGGGGGCAGCCCAGACATCCTTCCGCCCAGCAACTCAGATGCTCGTGCCACCTCATCTGGCTCCTCTCGATACAGAGGAGCAGCAGCTCTACTCCAAGCCCCTCAGAGATGACTGAGTTTCTCACCCAAGAGAGAGCCCTGACACCCTGTAGAGGAAACTCAATTCAATGGCTTGCATGATTTGATCTCCTTCTTTCGGTCACAACCCATAGCTCGTGACCATAGGTGAGAGTAGGACCCCAGATAGACCGGTATAGCGAGACCTTAGCTTCTTTAACACGACAGACTGTTACAGAATCCACATCACAGCAGACGCCACAGCAATCTGCCTGTGGATCTCTTTCTCCATTCTTCGCTCACTGATAAACAACACCCCAAGATACTATGGGAAAGACCTCATCCCTGTAAGGGCATCTCAACTTTTTCCGAGCAGGGATAATGGTCTCAGATTTGGAGATGCTGATTCTAATCCCGACCGGCTACAGACCGCTCCAGCAAGAGTTGAAGTAAGTACATTCATCTAAAACAGGATTTATAAAATGACATTTTAAAAACTAGTACTTCCCACATTTATGAGTATTTCCAAAATCCTGTATTTTGAATTCTCTAACATTTTGCTACGACTAATTTTGAAAGTTGACCGATACCCTCCACTGACTTGATAAGCCATTGATAAACCATTTAAAGCACAGTACTCCAATTCAGTGTTGTTTTGGCAGCTCTTTTAATTTTCGACTTAGTCTTTTGGACGAGAATACTTATTAGTCTTAGCCATATTTTGGTTACTTCAAAATGTGTTCGTCTTAGTCTAGTTTTAGTCAACGAAAACTCAGACAAATTTCGTCTAGTTTTAGTCGACAATTCTCAAAATGTTTTAGTCTATAAACTTCAAAAGTTTTAGTACATGAACAAATAAATCAAAAGTTTCCAACAATTTTGAATGAACATTTAGAGACAAGCACATACTGTCCCTGTAGAGTCTACAAGGACATTAGCATCTTTGTGATGATAATACACACTCAGCAGGAAAACAGCACATTACCGTATTGGCCCAAATATAAGATGGCCCTGATTATAAGGCGACCTCCTCTTTTACAAGACTCAAGTTTGAAACAAGACTTTTTGAACACCAAATTATTTTTTATACAGAAAATAATTTCAGTACATCTGAAACAAATGATTATAACAATATATTTCAGAGATAAAGCATGTTATTTTGCCTCATTCAAATCTCAATATCTCTGATCATTTAAATATGTAAACGAAAGTGCAATCACATTCATAAATGAATGGCTTCTGGGTTTTGAAATGTAAATAAACCAATCTATTGTGATAAAACAACAAAATTGCAATAATTGCATTAACCATCAAAGTAAAGTCAAACTAACTGTAGTCTTGAAACAAATCTGAATAAGGAAAGAAAATTGCCATAAAATAATGCAAACTGGTTAAACTAGTAGCTGAGATCTGTCATGACAGAACATCACTTCATTGATATCTGGCGCCATCTAGCGTCGTGAATGGGGAGAGTAGCTGAGCTATGTCATAACAGAACATCGCTTCAATGATATCTGGTGTCATCTAGCGTCGTGAATGGGTATAATGTTTAGACCGCGAATATACAGTAAAACAACCGCCTCTTTTTCAATCTTATTTCAATGTAAAAAAACATCGTCTTATATTTGGGCCAATACGATATTTGCAATTGATTAAACTCACCTGGACGCCACAAACTGCATGTAAAAAGTTTTCCAAGAGTTTGAGAAGACACTCACCGGGTTAACGCACTAAATGCTAATGCTATGCTATGCTAACGCTATGAGTTAGTTTAGTATGTGATGATCACTCAGCACAGACCTTTAGGGCTAAAGCAACATAGTATGGCAAAGTTAAGAAAACAAAACTTTCCAAGCAGCACCTGACACGTGTTTCACAAAAGGAGCCTGGAATGGGCACACGCTTAAGCCTGTGTGTGTGTGTTGGGGGTGGGGTGGGGTGCAGCACGTCACATAAGTGACACAACTAAACACTGCGAAAATGCGTGCTAACTGCACATACAATAAGAAAACATCACACATTGTGAACTGCATTCATCTTTTCTGCAGCCTTCTACACCACTTCAAAATAAACACCAAAGATTAGGAATTTCAACTTCAGTACTGTCGCCAAAAATGCTAGAGCTGGTCTGAAGCACACATACTTAATGATCTCGTCAGCAAGTAGAGATGTGCAAGTAGTTATTCATGCTTCACTAATCTGGGGCCCTGGAGTCTAGCAATGGGACCGTAGCAGCTGCGATGCTGCTGACGCTCCCACCAGCCAGCTCTCCGGAGTCATTACACTATCACACAGATTGCTTGTTAAATATTCACAGAAATGATCCGCCAGCTCTGACTGTTAATTGAGAGCAACCGATGGCATTCACATTAGATGAGATACAAGTTTGACCCCGATGGTACATTTAAATCCAGACATTCCACTGTAATATTCTGCTTTGATTACCTTCTAAAACTAAATGAACCACACTATAACCACAACGGTTGAATTTTGGTTAAATGTAAACATCAGCTGACGGTTACTAATATCTTTGTTCAGAATGATAGAGTTAATGTATTGGAGTTTATTGGATTATACAGGTTTACTTAGGACAATATTTGCAGTGAATTTCTTCATTAACTGTTAGTCAAGACACTGAACTTCTCCAATAATGTTAAATGTAGTCAAACAGCTGTGCAGGGAAAGTGTTTTCTGCCGAGGAGCGCAGGCAAAATTTTTGTCCTGAACATTTTGTTTTAATGACTCCGGGTCCGCGGGCCTCCTTAAGGGATTTCCATCGGAGAGCAGCTGTCACCAAAAATTAATAGGCCGGTGCTACACCTTTGCACGGTGGGATCAGGCAAAATTAGACTTGTAGCTTTTTTAGTGTAATCCAGTAAGAACTTAAATCAGGTCACAAACAGTAAGAACTAACACAGAGTCAATATTGTGCAGTTTGCCCCCCCCCCCCCCCCCAAAAAAAGTAACATACAGGGTATCATTGACATTTTTATTCATTTTTGACTGCCCCTTTATCTTATCTATTTAATATTTCGATTTCTGTTGAAAATATCACTAAATAATTACTGCAGCTGAGTGACTTACAGTAGTTGTTAAATACTTCCATTAAAGTGCCTTTGCCAGCAAAAAGCATGTTTATTTCATATTTTGTATTTCATTATCCTGAATGAAATGGACCGCTGGGATGTGTGGGGAAGCGATCGATTTGTATCTTCAATTTTTTTAATCCTGCTCCATGAAAATGAGTGACTTTGTGGATTGAGGAGGAATGCGATTGCGACGTCGCCCAGGTCAGCATCTCATAATACAGCATTGCTTTATAGCAAGCAGATGGACTGCGGATTCAGCTGATTATGAGGATTAATTCCTTTATTTTTCGCATCACGCCAACCAAATGTGCTGCAGGGTTTTGTTGCTGCACCATGAAGAGGCATATGAGCCTTTTTGGGTTTCAAAAAGTTCCCATTCACCGCGGAGAATGGCCAAAACAAGTCCAACAACTGTGGGACCATTGGACTTGCAAGGTCGTGAGTTAATATCGTGTTTTGCATTATGTCAAATACTGGGATCATGGCACACGTTTTAACAAGGAGGTGGCTTGCATTTTGTGGGTGACAATGCTCCTTGTCCACCGAGAAGGCCCCTCGGCCGACGAACGGCGGCTTGTCGCACACCCCCTTCGGTCCTCTTCGTGGAGAGGGCTATACTAGGCTAATGCTCATGCGGTTCTCCATATCGTCCAGACTTCCAGCCCCCTCTGCCCTCTTCATGTGCTCGGCAATAGACCACTATCTTCGGGTTGGGTTTGGGCAGCTATGCGCTCCTCCGACGTCGGCCGGTTTGTCCGGCGGTCATTCTCCAGCTGCTTCCTCGGAGCTCTCCTGCCCACAGGAGGGAAACGAGGGGGGGTTGCCAATCGATGACCCCGCCGCCATGTGACATGTTCCAGGGTAGTTTTGTGTGATTATTCGCTTCGAAAGGCGAGAATAAGACTTGGAAATGCCACTCGGTTGGGGTTAGCGTGTCGGCTAGCTGGCACGCCTCCTGGTTTGTTTACGCTCTCCGAAGCCGGGGAACGGAAATGACAAAAGCCGGACTAGCTTCGGTAGCATAAAGTATTGTTCAGGAGATGCAAGAAGTCGACAGTTTTGACCATTATGGAGTAATTTTGCCATGTCGTACTGAATAAATGTATTTTTAATATTTCATATTCCATTTAGCACAAAACTGTTATTTGTCATGACCATACAATTTATTTAGCAATTGGAGAAAAACACTTGGATAAAAATAATATCCTGTAATAATATTGGAGTAGAGATTGAAACAATGACATTTTGCTGCTCTCTTTGTCGCATTTACCTTGTTCTGAATAATTCCCCCTCAATGGGCTGAATTCTAAATCAGATGAAATTGTGACCCTGCCTACGTCATTCTCAAGCTAGGGATGCTAGAGCGCTATACTGACAGGCGGGGGACTAAACGGCAGATTAAAAGACAAATTTCTCGTCATCTGCGCTTTGCCAAATTGTTGTTTATAGTCGAATCGTCTCAAAATATGATTCTACTCCTAATTCAAATAATAAGGCTATTTGACATTTTTTTTTATGCTGTCACAGGCACTTTAATTAAGGACGTATCTTTATTTACTCCCCCCAGTGGCCAAGATGTGCACGACAAAAGTATGGGCTAAATAATGGCATTTTCATTCAATTCGATGGGGAAAAAAATAATTAGAGATGAGTGTTTTGAGTTCTAAGCAGGGGTCGCGTTAACCGAATATTTTCCGTCGTTGACCGGTTTTTTAAAACGGTGACGGAAAAAAATGAAGTCCATCTGTCATTTTGACAGGTTGCAATTCACACCCCAGACCACAGGGTGGCGAGTGAGCATATTAATTAGCTATTGTCTCTCTTAATGCATGACGTCGTTGGCCTTACTGGGAAAAATGTCAAGGCAACTGAGTGTCCGAACTAAGTCGTCTGTCCGAGGCAGAAGTCCAAAACCTCATGACAATAGCCTCTGAAGGAATCCCACTTGAGACATTTGATTATGCACAAGCGGGCACGCAATTCAAGTCCATGCGCACCAGGAGGAAGACTGCATTCAGGCCACAGCAGGTGAACTGCTAATTTCATTGTTCCATATGTAGCCTACCTACTGGGGCCACACTCAGCTGTTTTTGTCACTGCGGAGAAAAAGTTACATATTCATATGCTTGATTGCACGGTGTGGATTCTGTTAAGCTTGTTCGGACAGAATATTGTAGCATCACCGGGGTCTGGCGTCGGCACCGTGATTGACACATCAACGCGAGGTTCTTATTGGTGCAGCCGGTGTGCCAGCGCGTCATCCAATTGGTAGACTAGATTGCCGCCTGTGTATATAGTTGCCTCTTTTTCTTTGGGGGCGGAGTTGTTGTTTTGTTGGTGTTGCTGGCGGTAAGCAGAGTAAAAAGAGGGAGAAAAATACCACGACTTCCGTGTCTAATTTTTCGCCGCCAAGCAAGCATTACAATATTAATTAAAAATGAATGAAAACTAAACACTATTGAATATGTCATTATTATCATTTTAAAAATTTAAATGACGGGTAAAAATAGATTATGACCGGATTTTTATGACCCTGTCAGTCAAAATGACAGACAACGAAAAAGTCTAGCGCAACCTCTGGTTCTGAGCGTAACTTGTCACAACAAAACAAACTCACAAGACGAGGTGCCACAGTAATGTTGCATGTGGTCAAGAAGAACCACAGCTGTCAAAACCATTTGTTGAACTGGCCATAAAGTCAAACAGAAAAATATCTGTGATGTTTTTTGTATTCAATTCAGTGATTCTTTCATAAAAAAAGTGAAATACTATTGAAATGTGTTAGTTCGAGAGGGCTCGGAATACAATAATGACATTTCATCCATTTAAAAAAAAAAAAAATGAACGCTGAACTGAACGCAGGTGTGAGCTTAGCGATGTGCCAAATTTACCTCGTAATTCAAGCTACCACTGCATATGAGTATTGGCAAGTAAAAGAGTAAGTGCATACTGTATTTCAGGACAGCTACAATATCTTTGTTTTACACGCACAAGAAAGACGCTTGAGACCAGAGTTCCTTCGAGGGGAATGAGTTTCATCCCGTTCCCATTCCACATTGAGTTCACACTGACTCCCCACTGAATGGCGGCGTTAAGGCACAGGGCGCCGCAAACCAGGAGGCACTACGGCACGCCACACTGCTCCTTAGCAGCAGAGAAGCAGGCTGGCATTGATATGGTAATGCCAGGGACATTTTGGGGGACAAAGCTTTTGGGACCGTGGGCGCTCTGTGATCCGGCCTGTCCACAAAAAAGGACAGAACTCCAGAGCATTATGATCGCACCACCACAGTCAAGGCCCCTTAGGATAAGCCCGTCCGAGCCGCTTTAGTCCCATCACTCAAAAGCTATTGTAGTCATGGTGAACAGCCATTTTCATCACAATTGACCTCGGCTTTGGCAGTACTGTTCTGCAGGGGTTATTCTTCCACGGCCTCCCCGCCTTCGTCTTTGCCCTCCGTCAGCGCAATTTTTTTTTGTGTCTGTCTTGTTGTGTTCTCCCCCTCTTTATGCAACAGAAGCTCAAAGATGCACAGAAGAATGTACCAGTCGCCTACTCGGCTGTCACGGAGCCTTTGATTATCTCAGCTGATACTTTGGAAAAATCCAACATGTGATGCAGAACATTTGAACACACATCAACCGAGTAGGCAAAATGGCTGGTGGCATTGTTCCGTGTTTTTTTTTTTTTTTAATTTAGTCCTTCACCAACAACGGACTGTTTGATGTCAGTTCTCATATACACGTACAGTGGAAGTGTTTGTTCTCGAATTTGTGGTGGGGAGTAGCTATACATTGTACTGCAGTATATGGAATGTAAAATATGGCACACATAAAGAAAACATGTTAAGACAAATTCAATCCCTGATGGTCTGATATTATATTGTTTCCATTTTTTGCGTAATTTTAGTAATGAGGGGAAAAACTGGGGGGGAAAAAAACTCAAATTGTTTGAAAAATGTTGACATGTGAGAGGAAGTAAAATCAATTTAAAAAAAAAAAAAAAATCTGATTGCACAAGTATACACATCGGTATATCAGATTTTCAGTACTATTGAATATACCTGTCACCATTAATGGGCCTGTGATTAACCTAGAACAGGTTCAGATGTTCTTCCACGCCTTCCCTGTCTTTTTTTTTTTTTTTTTTGCTGGAAAAGCCTATTGTGCCAACACCAACTGCAATTTTAAACGGTTCATAATTCCTTCCACCATGTCACAACATCTCTCAAACACATGTGGGAAAATGTGTTGTGGTCCAGTGAAACCAAAGCTGAACATGATTATTTTCAACTCTGAGTTCCCACTGTGCTTGTGCGTGTGTTGCTGTTTGCTCTAGTTTATATGATCAGCGGGGGGAAAATACAATACAGTCCTTTGAGGGAGGTAACGACAGCGCTTGCCTATGTCCTATGTGTCTTTGTGCATGTATGGTGAATATAGTAGAAAATGGAAGAAAGGGTTGAGGAGAAGTATGCATATTTATGTGTGCAATACATGTTGGTAAAGTATGTGGGTGGTATGGTTGTGGCTGTGGGGTATTCAGACACACTCCTTCACGCACACACATAAATGTTTATGCTCATATTAGGGATGGGAGGCATTTTTGCCTGGCTGCATAACCATGTTTCACCGACACAACGCATTCTATTTCACAACATCTCCTCCCACATCTCCCCCTTGCCACTATCTTTACTTCCCTTTCTCCCGGGAAGTGACACAGAATTCTTTTGAACTGGGGTGCTTTCACTCCGCCAACCCCTACAACCCCCCCCGAATGCACATATATCTTTCAAGTGCACACACCCCACAACCTCACACTTCTACAGTGTGGAAAAGACAGCGCTCACCTACTGCAGGCCATGCTTGGACTTTAATTACGCACAACGAATAGAGAGACGGTAAATTCTCATTCATATGCCGTCGTACTACGGTGAAGGTTTGCACATTTCCACGCCTGGAAGCATGGGAGACCGCGTGGGTGTTTGCGCTTAGGCCAGCGAGTGTCCCTCCCTCACTTCCACAGCTGCTGATATTTACACAGGAAAGAAATCAAACCAAATGATACTACAAGGTGCACGGACACACATGGGCGCACACAGCTGGTGGTGCAGGTGGGGAGGGGTGGGTGGGCAGATGATGATTTATATCATGATATACTGTACATCTGTAGCAATGTGATTTGCATCCCAGGCAGTGTTGCATATCAATAGAATTGGGAAGCGTTTCATGGTGGTAATGTTATTTTGGTTCACTCACACAGTTATTCATTTCACAGGAGTAAGACCTCATTTATTCACAATCCATCTATGGCAAAATATATTATTTCAGTTTATACCGCAGCAATGTATATGAGCATGCTACATTATGGATTCTGACTGGATCATTTTTCTTTCCACCCATCAATCAAAGAAAAAAAAAAAATGAAGGTCAGAGCATAGATAATGTTGTTTTCTGACATTGCAGTTTTCACATCACATTGGTAAACAGTCAAGGGATAAATACAAAATTCTAAACATGAATCTCGAAACCTTTTAGCAATAAATGTGAACCACTTTCACAATCAATAAATCATCTAAAACTATTATACTCTGACAATGATGAACGACTACCAGAGAGCAGTTTTGAAAATGTTTCGCAGGAATTTTGTATTTGTAAGGTCAATTAATATTAACACTGTTGAATAGAATGAAGTGGTGTTTTATATGGGGAAATTATGGGATGCTAATCATTCACTTATTTAAGCTAAACATATTTACACAACGTCATCAAATTTCTAACATGACTTGCAAAATTACGCATCACACTGAAAACAAAACCAGCCAGTCAGCCACCTGTTGCTAGGCAGAATTTGTGTTCCCTTTTATGTTGAAACGCAAGTCTTGCTTACTGGGCTGCTTGAATGGGAATCTACAGAATGACTGACACTTATAAGCATTATTGGTTTATTGTACTTCCTCCTATAATGGATGATGGATGTTTAATGACTGAATTGCAGAAGGGGGGGCTAAAAGATTTGTAGGATATTAAATCTTTAGAGATGCCCTGATCACATTTTTTCCACCTGATGTCATGTCCCTAATTTTAATTTTATTTTTTTTTAATTATGTGTCACCACTGAATTACTGACACTTTCAAGGATGAAATTTGTAGTTCTATGGGCCACAGTTTGAGTCCCTTGACACACAAAAAGGGAAACTAGTGGTAGGAGAGAGAGTCTGCTTTCTGGAAACCATTTTTCGGACTATAAGTAGCAGTTTTTTTTCATAGTTTGGCTGGGGGTGCGACTTATACTCTGTGACACAGATGGTTTGGTAAACTTGTTAGCATGTTATTTATGCTATAGTTATCTGAATAACTCTTAAAATCTATGTTACGTTAACATACCAGGCACGTTTGCATTTCGTTGTTCATGCATCATGTAACATTATCGTACTGTACTGTACACTTATTCAGCATGTTGTCCTCTATTGTATTTTTATATTAAATTGCCTTTCAAGATGACATATCTGTTCTATGTGTTGGATGTTATCAAGTAAATTTCCCCCTAAAATGCGACTAATACTCCGGTGCGACATATATGTTTTTTTTCCCTCTTCATTGCACATTTTTGGGCTGGTGTGACTTATTGTCGGAAAAATGCGGTAAGTGCCCTTAAGCAAGGTACTGACATGACAGCCAAATACAAGAGAGACCTCTCACGCTAACATCCATATTTGCATGACTGCATTTGTTTAGTTCATCATAAAACTATGCAGCAAAGTGTGAGTTGATTTCCCCTTGAGGAATTATAATGAGTAGAAAAAAAGAGCTATCAACAAAAGCATCCATTAATTTGCTGTAACTTAATTTCCGCACTAACAAAAACTCACACGTGTGCAAATTCCAAAGTTTTACTGAAGTGCAGCTGGATTTATCGATTCCAAGATGGAAAGTCAGGAACCTTAATCCCTCATAAACAAGCAGGAAGGAACCAGTGAAATGCGCGAGCACATGCACCAACACAGTAGCGATGCTCTGAACGAATGAGAGACTGAAAGTCCCGCAATGATGCAAACGAGAGTGAGGAGGAAGCCATGCAGAGAACCCAATAGTAGGGCTGTAAAGGGAGGAAGAAGAGTCTGTGTGTGAGTGTGTGTAGGATGTAAGTCAATCTAACACTAACACAACCAGTCAGTGAGAGCAGAAGCAAAAGCACACGGAAACTGAGACAATGACATAGAATGCACGAGGGCCAAGATGATGTAAAATATTGTCTAAATGTTCTGTTTGCAATTACATACAACTTAAAAGTCACATGGTTGATGGCCATCAGAGCACCCATGCTACAAACATTTCAGGCCTGCCACCCGGGTTTAGGTATTTTTTTGACTTGTTCAAACCCTAATCTGAAACAAGGTCATAATTCAGTTAGCCATATACCCAATTTCCGCATAATTACCATTACCCGTTCAGCAAGGAAGAGGAAAAAAAAAAAGAAAGCTCAGACAGACACATTAACTCTGTGATGTGCGTCATTACTGAGATGAGAGCGGTTAAAAAGCTTTCAGCGTTGGCCTCTTTGTGACAGCTTAAATGGATAAAACCTCAATTAAAGACGTTGGCTTTCTCAGCGGGTGGAATCGGCATACTGTGTGTTTGTTGACTTGAGGACCTTAGTTGCCCTCATAATAAAGTGTCTCTACTGAATGTTCTTTTTTCTACTCTTACCGACTCCATTAGCCACTTAAAAACATATACGGTGGAAACGCAAATGCCCCAAAAGTTGTCCCATTTGAAATTCTATCACATTTTTCCAGAAAGCTTCAAAGCCACACAAAACCGTGAGTCTTTAGCTCAGTGGTTATCAAACATTTTCACAACAAGTACCACCTAACATTGAAATACAATTTATTAAACTAGTGTTCAATAATACAAGGCAGAGGTGTCACAACTGACTCAGTAAGATGCACTATTAGGAATTGTACCAAAAATATCAAGAATTTACAGCAAGTCTTGTGAGTATTGTTATACTGTCAGTCTACATGTGTAGCCCTACCCATTAACTTCATAATGTATTGATGGGTCACGGGGCGTGGGGCCGATTAGGGGGCCTATCTCCGTCAAAGCTGACTGAGTGGAAACACAGACAGAACTTTTTTTGTTGAAAATTCTTGCGAATAAATGCTTGACTTCTTTGTAGATATGGACGTAAAACAGTCTCGATTCTTGGTTAAAGGCAAAAAAAAAAACAAAAAAAACGTGCAGTCAGCATTTATTTTACGTAAATGTTGCAAACCATGATGCTAGTCAGTAAGCAAATTAGTGGCCGTCATATGTATATAAAGAGCTTTTTCCGTTGAAAATTATCGGGAATAAATGCTTAAATCCCTGAATTCTTCATAGATATGGACGTAAAACAGTCACCATTCTTGGTTAAAAGCAAATTTCAACGTACAGTTAGCATTTCTTTTCCGTAAATATTGCGAACTGTGATGCTAGTCACTAAGCAAATTAGCGGCCGCCATATGTAAACAAAGAGCTTTTTCCGTTGAAAATTATCGTGAATAAATGCTTAAATCTCTGAATTCTTTATAGATATGGACGTAAAACAGTCTCGATTCTTGGTTAAAAAGCACAAAAAAAAAAAAAACGGGCAATTAGCATTTCTTTTACGTAAATATTGCGAACTATGATGCTAGTCAGTAAGCAAATTAGCTGCCACCATAGGTAAACAAGGAGCTTTTTCCGTTGAAAATTCTTGTGAAAAATGCTTAAATTCTTGAATTCTTTATAGATATGGCCATAAAACAGTCTTGATTTTTGGTTAAAAGCAAAAAAAAAACAAAAAAAAACGTGCAGTTAGCATTTATTTTACGTAAATATTGCGAACTGCTATAAAGTCGATGCCCTACCATTTCTGTTGAAACTTTTTTTACATAATGGGTTATAGCTCTGCAACTCAAATGTGGTTAGCATACCGACTGTATCAACGTTTTATATTGTTTGTTAGGGTTAAGATGAATTGACTTTCAAGGCGGTTGTTTTAAAACAGAACAAGTTAATACGTTTTCTTTTATGTTTAGTCTCTACAATTTAACTGGGAGTGACACAGCTTGAAGCCTTCTTTTGAAGACTTGTTTACTATTTGCCAAACTGCTTCTTGTTATGAAATGAGTTGAATTTTGTTCACTGTCACCATTGTCTCGATTTTTCCTTACATGTCAGTTTATTGCTGCTTAGTATAATATGGCTAATGTGATAATGGGTTATATTGGAAAGAACATTCAATATTTATGCATAGACCCAACTCTCAGGCACACACAGTAAAAAATAATCTGCAGGTTTGCCAAGCACATCTATACACAGTAATCCCTCTCTACTTCGCGCTTCAAACTTCACGCCCTCAATCCATCGCATTTTTTTTCAATTTAAAAAAAAAAAAAAAAAAAGTACAGATAAGCTGTCCCGAGCCGATCGCGTAGTCTCACTCTCGCTCCCTCCCTTCCTCTCCCTGCTCTTTGTACGTCAGGCACTGCAGCACTGCACTGAAGTTGCTTATTAAAGTTAACAATGTTGACATATGTTTGTGTTTGATTTTGCCACAGTCACGAGCTTCAACAGCCCCGCATGTGTCAATCATCGTTTAACTTGTTAAACAGTTGCTGTGGCAACTCATTGTGTTTAATTGAGAGGTTTTGAGTAGACTCTCTCAATGAAGTGTTGTGAGTGCTGCGTTGGAACAGACAGACTCTGTCTGCGCATGCGTGGGCGGGGAGATAAGAAAGCACGCGCTGGAATGAATGTGTGTGTGTGTAGGAACGTTCGAGGCAGCTGGACGTGTTGCGTTCACGGCAATTAACGCCACAGGTTAAAAGTGATTCTAAGCAGTTCGTAATTTCCAAGTCACTCCAAGAGTCACAGCCAAGGGAGGTAATAGGAGCATTTAAAAAAGCCCAGCATTTTTCTACTACAGTACTTTATTCTTCTTTAAAATAATTTGGTGGGACTGTAACATGTTTACAACTTATAATAATTATTACATTTAAAGTACTTAAAAACCATTTTAAAATATATACAGTATATTTACTTTTTTTTAATTATACTTTGGGGGGAAAAAGTGAAAAAACATGTCTTATATGTATCTCTTTCCAATGCTAAAGCTTAAAGAATATGGGGTGCGCTACTTTGCGGTTTTTCACTTATCGCGGCGGGTTCTGCTCCCCATTAACTGCGAAAAACAAGTGATCACTGTATATTTATTACTTGTAAAGTTGTGTATATATAGTTTAATTACAGAGCAGATGTTTCTTATAAAAAATCCTTTAGATGGCTACAGTTGATTATTTATCCAGATTATTCATATTAGTTTCCCTTGGTAATTTTTATTTTGACCAGCATCTGACAGAGAGCAAATTTACAGACTGGACCACACCACATTAAGTGCCATTAGGTGGCACCTGTACCTGGGCAGGTGGGTCAAATGACTACATGTATATACCTCTAGAGAATGTGCTTTAATCGTTGTCGGTAGGCTTTATTAACATAAGCCCAGTTGTCTCTGTTATGACCAGGCTCAGCATAAGGCTGCAAACTGGAGAGGAGCTGCCATCATTAGCCTGCGTGCCGCAAACATGCCATATGCACAGCTGCTGTGTACAGAATCTCAAAGAGCACTGACTTGAAAGACAGGCCGCACACATATACGCATACATGTTATATACTTATACATGTATAAAACGAGCTTGTAAACAACACAGCTTTGTTATTAGCACCTAATTACGGCACTAAAACTCAGCATCGACTCAACAACAAGAGTGTGTGTGGGGGTGTGCACATGTGTGTGGTTTGCCTTTAGCCCTTTGCTGTGGGATTTGTTCTCTGTGGACAATTTGTTCAAATTTAACACATGGGTGGGGAAGATAAATTTCTCTTTCACCTCACGTTTCGGCTAAAACGTGGCAGATAACAAAGGGGAAGGGAGAGGTGGTCAGTCGTCAATTTAGCTGTCAGGGGAGAAAAAGTGGGTATTTACTGGCTTCAGGCCATGTGGTTTTAAATGACATGTATTTTGCATTTAGCATCACTGGTGACAGCGTCTAATAAAAGTGGCAATACCTCTTTTTAGTGGCATTTAAAAAACACAACTACACATCTTTGGTAGCAAGCGCTGCTTTTACTAAAACCATATCCACTCATAATCTCATTCCGGTACAACTGGTTTTACAACAGATATCTATGAAGAGACAATCTGAATAAATGTTTAATTAATTTAAATGACTTTACGCACAGAAAAAAACCAATGCTTCCTAAAATTAAACTTTAATGTGACGTACTGAATATACAAAAAAAATTTTTTTTACATATTTGTTTAATCCTTATGGCAGCTATAATTTATAAGTATAGCAAACTGCTTCCTCACAAGTTGTTTATATTTATATGTCAAGACCTATTCTTCTCTAAACCCAGGATCACCTGTAAAAGTAAAAATCTCCAAATCTCTGCTCACACCAAATCTCCGAAGTAAATTAAATGTCCTTTTTTTTTCTCCCTGTCTATCTACATTCACATTTTATAACTTTGTTGGAAAGTTTGCCGAAGGTCCGTTGCCCACAGTAAAGTCCATTAATGAATGCTTGGGTGGTTTCGGACTAAAGGTTCCCAGAGGTGCACACCAAAATCTTGAAGAACGTCTTCCCATAGGAGCTGTTATACTGAAGCCAACTTTCTCACTAAGATTTATGGAAAAAATTGCCAGGTTTGATCATATACCGCTGTCTGAAGTCCTCAAATCAGTCACTTGTTCTCAATTGTCATCCAATCAACTTGCAAATCCAGCTTTAATGGCCTTTACATTATTTAAACCTTCTGAGCCAACGTTTGAGTTCAAAGCAATCACAGTTAACATTGGACATCAATACTTCATTTTCACTGAAGTGCTTCTGATGAGTTTCTCATCAGCACAGGAGGAAATGAAACAGCCAATTAAGACAAAGTAGAGCTGGATTTTTATGGCTTTTCTTATTATGCGCATCAATTTGAGTGTTCTCCATGTAACTGTGTAATATAAGACTTGGTTAAGGTACATTTTTTTTAATGGAATGCAAGGCGGCTTGAGCTGGGATTGTGTGCAAGCTAGTATTGGCTGGACAAAACATATTTTAAAATATTTTTCTATAAATAGCAATTGGTTCACACTCAAAATGTGTTTTAAGTCGACTGCTTTTAATGTTTTTTTTAATTAACTTCAAATTCAAAATGAACAATAACATCTATTAAACATGGGATCGGTTTGTATTGATACTTGGTAGTATAGAAAATATTAACCACGCAACACGACAATTCTCTATTCTCTGGTCAAAATAACCTGACAGATAGGGGTGACTTGTAATTGTGTTCTTATTATATTTTTTTTCTTGCATGCCATTACAGTAAATGCTTTCCTAAGTGTGGGAAAATGTCATTTTGCAGTCAATGTAGCCTTAAATCCTTTCTTTTTCTAAACCTTTAATCCAGTTAGGGTCATGGAGGGGGCTGATTTAGGGAGAGTGGCAGGGCCCTGGGACTTATCACCTGTCAATCACGGGGGTGACATAAAGAGTAGCCTTTACACGGCACAAAACTAATCCTGAAAACAGTTTTACCATTCCAAATACTCTATTGTTGTTTATCGATCTATGCCAGGGGTCGGGAAGCTATGGCTCGCGTGCCAGATCTGGCTCTTTTGACGTCTGCATCTGGCTCGCAGACAAATCTTTAAAAAAAAAAGTTTCATTATACTCCTTTGCGCATTGCGCGAAACAGCGACGGTCACCGGTCATACGCTGGTGTTGTGCAGTAATGAGCAGATGTGACTTTTGCTGCATATGTTAAGTTTTTTAATGCTCCAACAACACTCCCACACTTCGCACAAGATATCATCAAATAGCAACCTAGATGTACTACGTTAGAGTCCCCCCAAGTCCCATGCCATTGACTGCGTAACCCCAGGGTGATCATGGGACACGTAGTCCATATACTACAACCGGCGACTAGAAAGCCGGTTCGCAGTAATTTTAGTGGGAAAGTGGTAAACATACATGTCGTTGTGTCTATCAATCTATTTATCTATCTATCAATCGCATAGGCAAAGCAGATGAGGCAGAAAAACTGTTCAAGTGGGATTGCCGTATTTTGCTGTCGAAAATAGCGACCTATGTGAGCGTATGCGTGAGATCAGGAAGTAAACTTTCCTCATTTTCAGTTTCATTTTCCGTGTTGTCATCTAATTTTAGGAACCCTTTTGAGAAGATGGCAAAAAGGAAAAAAAACTACGCGTATCGTACTTTTCAGCAGGACATAAGGACATAAATGCGGCACCGTTTTTTCTCTCTCTTTGGATGAGTCAACAGACGTAAGCTATTTATCGCAGTTCAGCGTGATTGCAAGGTTTTTACTATCAAAATGACAACAAGAGGGAGGATTTCTTCCAAGTCCTTCACTGAGTTCGGTAAAGAAAAAAAATCTACCGGTGGATAAACTTGTTTCGGTGTGCACTCATGGTGCTCCATGCATAGGTTTCTCAACGCCTGCATGAAGCTTAACCACACCAAGTATCAAACAGACTACAAAGCCATCAGCAAAACCATGCAGCACCAAAAATCGCATTAATGGTAAGAAATACTCATCATTGATTAGCAACAGCATAACGATGTTATTTAAAAAAAAACTGAGACTTATTGTACATTAAAAGTGTTGAAATTACACACAATGCACACATTACTTGTATTTTTAGTTTTAAACATATTGTATGGCGCTCACGGAATTACATTTAAAATATGTGGTGTTCATGGTTCTCTCAGCCAAAAAGGTTCCCGTCCCTTAATCTATGCCAGGGTTCACTAAATCCAGACCTCGGTGCCACTTTTCCTGTCGTGTTTTCCACGTTTCTCTCCCCTAACACACCTGAATCAAATGATTATGTCATCAGCAACCTCTCCAGCAGCCTGATAATGATCCTGATTATTTTGATTCAGGTGTGTTGGAGGAGGGAGACATGGGAAACACGACAGGAAAAGTGGCACCGAGGTCCGGATTTAGTGAACCCTGATCTATGCCAATGATGTAGGCTGACTGAGGATTGTTAGACGCTTTCCCATTAGCATCACATATCATCTTTAATTTAGTATACGTTTTTTGTGACATTTTTTTTTTTTTTTTGGCGGTATGCGCTGAGATGTTTCAAACAAATACATGGCTTGGCTAAATAAAGTGGTGACACAATAAAAGTTCATCTGTGACCCATTTTTGGCCCATACCCAAACTTTGGATAAGCCTCCATACAGCAATGAAATGACTTTCCTGTTTCTTTATAATTTGATGACAGAGAACAAATTTGAAACTGCTCTCTTTGGACGTAAATTTAGGAAGCTGAGACGATAATGACTTTCTTTCCCTCCTTTCCTCTACTTGCTTCCAAAAAGTAACAAAATGTATTTACTGCACACAGAGCAAAGAAGACCACTGTGTCTTATTATGCCAACAGCTCCCATCCATCACACAGGTGTGTTCCCTATTGTCTCTAATTAATGGCGCCCGGGTGCAAGTGTCTACGGCACTCCACGCAAAAAAAAAAAAAAAAAAAAAAAAAAACTTCCAACACTTTACTCCAACACGCAACTCACTAGCTTGCACGCTGCAAAGCCTTATTATTTTGACTAATGACCGGTCGCATGGCTGGATCTATATAACTGCTATGATGATCGCGGAGCTTGTGGGTACAGAGGAACTATCTGACATCTAGCAACAGTGCAAAAAGTCCATGATGGATGGGTTGTACATACTAATGCACGCGCAAAAACACAGACGCCATGAGATAGTGTGTGAGTAATAGTCTCCTTTGTGCACATATTCATAAATGTAAATGTTGTTGCGCTAAGTGGGGCTAGGAGACAGATTGTTTGCACCGCTGTCAGGAGGGCGCTTGATTGGCTTGTTTAATGTCTATGGTACATTTCTCTACAAACACACACATCAAGGCTACTGTGTTAAATAGAGAGTGTGAATGAATGAGTGCATTGGTGAAACATGATCTGCATTATTATGATCCTTTTGCTCTTTGCTATGAGTAAAGATAAAATCATTGTTCCACGGGAAAGGTTACATTAGTCAGCTAGCTCAGTACGTCCATCTTCTAACATTTGTCCTCATTGTGCTTGCCCAGCTGACTAGTTAAGAGGCAGAATACACACAGGACTGATCACCAGTTAGTCACAGGCAGAGGTGAATGAAATAGCCAAAATTAGTGCTCAAGTAAGGTTAGTTACATTAGAGCAATATGACACAACTAAAATTAAAAAAGACAGTCTAGAAAATAGTTACTCAGGGAAGAGGAAGTCCTTAGTAAAAAAAATAATAATAATACATAAGCCCTGAATAACTCATTGGTAACTTCTGATTTTCTTCATTTTTTTAATCGGCGCATGAATGTTAAAAAAGGTCTACATAAAATATGAAATTGAATAGTGCAGTTTTAAGATATTTACCTAACAACAGTAATAATTAAATTTGGGGTAAATAAAACAATATTATAAAATCTCTGAAGAAAGGCCAATGAATCACATTTCTGTGCCCGATTTTCATGAATTGAACAAGCGTCTTTTTTCATGCCAGTGTAAATCAAGACACACGTTTTGGAATTCGGTCGACTTGTCCAGGCCAAAAAACGTACAGGCGCACAAGCCCAATGCATTATGTACTTTGAGGCGAGATTCATGATGCCTTTCTAGCTGTGAGTCACAGGATTATGTTTGGTGCCACTTAAAAACTCTTCTTATGCATTGGATGACAAACACATTATGTATGGTCTTATGACTGGCTGACTCCATTTGATCAGAGTCAAAATGACACCAGTGGTTATGATGGATTGGTAAAATAGAGTAACAGTAGCCGAAGCAGAAGTCTCAGACTGACCAAAACATAAACATTGCACAACCAATAATACATACATAAGTACACATAAAAGTAGTAAGCAAAATGAAGCTCAATGTCAAGAGTAAAACGTATGTTGCATTAAAACAACTGGGAGATGTTCCAGCAGGGATTCTAAAGGAGATCTTGTACTCACCACCATACCAGGGAGTGGATACATAAATCGACAATACACAACAGAAGAAAACCTAATTATAAAAACACTACAGCATGTCATGGATATTCAGTTGTTTTAAGTCCTACTATTACTATTGGACACTGTCAATAAGTGTTGACAAACAGCCATTGCTATTCACAACTATGAATGATTTAATGTCTTCTAGAGTCATGCTGACAACATTTTTTTAGAAGAACAACTTGGAAATCTGTGTAACAAGTTACATATAACATACTGTGTCCACTTTATTGGCACCACTTCTGAGAATGGCATTTAAACCGAGTTATCCCAAACTCAGAATGCACACATGTAGCTGAATTTGGCAACGACGACACATTGTAGACAAGCGCTCATAGTCATTGCTCAATTTTTGAGTTGAGAATTGTGGATACAATGCCATTACAGCATGTAGTGTGACATATATGAAGACTGTTGATCTGGCATTTAAAACACATCATGACCCTGCCACAGAGTTTGATGGCGATTGTGTCACTCTGATTGGCATGAACTCTACTTTTACTAACAGTGCAGTTGCAGGCATGTGTCTGCAGAGGAAAACTCGTAAAATTGCACTTGTCTCCCCTGGTACTGCATGTCCACAATCAATCTCCTCAGCGATGTTCGCCATTTGACCGCTCCATGATACACGACACAGTTATGACACAATTTCTTTTAATCTGAGACAGTAACCATAGTGTTAAAATAAAACCAAAAAGTATAGTCAGAGCAGGGCATTAAAAGGCACCATGCTAATCAAAGTGTGTTACAAAGATGCGTATTTTTTATTACACTTGTGAACAAAAATTGAGATACGAGCACTGCAACGTGGCAGTGAAATCAGTTTAACTCACATCACCATCAGTAATAGTTTGGCAGATAGTGGGAAAAAAATCTTCAAAAAAGACCCTTTGAGCTGTTTAATTATTTACATTCTATTTAATTGTAATCACAAAATGTACAAAATAGATGAGTAATATAAATTACTATTTTATCTCATTAAAAAAAAATAAAATAAAATAAAATAAAATAAGATTATTTTAAATAGATGTGTTTTCAGTGTGTGACCTGGAACACATTCAACTATTATCGTATGATCCACACAAATGATTTCAAAAAGTTGGTCTTCATACAAGATGAAACTCATAGCGATTGTGCATGTGTGAAGTTACTCTGTACAAACACGAAAACAAAAAATTCATTCCCAACACTGCCAAATTAAGAGATATTACCAAGTAGCAGTTATGCAAATTGGAAAGCTGCTACATTATTAGATCCCACACTCATAAACACAGGATGCACACACCCATTCACACTGGTGGCTAATTGCCAGGTGGTGGAAGATAATGTGCGATTTAATGGACTGATGGATTTGTTTTTGTTTCTGTCACCCACCACTGAACAGCAACATCTGTAACAGCCAACAACCAACTTACACACATATGCCGGCGCACACAATCCATAATACACATTGTGCCTAGGGACAAAGGCGGCGAGTGAATGATAGGCTGTGTGCAAAAGCAGGAAATGTAGCATATTGCCGGACGTGAATACGAGTAGTATCTATTTATGAAGCTACTAATCCTCAGTAACAGTCTGTCTCATGAGGTTGATGAGAAAGCTCAGAGGGGGTCAGAATGCGGATGAGGAGCCTGCAGCTTCTACAGTGTGTTTACCGCACCAACTGACAGCTACACTGCAGTTTATTATTGGCCTTGGAAACCTCCACGCCGCACCGCCAAGTGAGAGAAACTCTGGAGAGTCCACAGCGCCAGCGGCTAGACGCACGCACGCCAACAACAACCTTTACAACAAGTGGGTGGTGCACTGTCGAGAGCACATATACGAAAACTACTTGTGCTGCTGAAAGGGGAGTTGAAGTAGGAGTATGAAAGAATAGATTAGACAGTTACACAGCACTTTCATGGCCACCCTCAATGTTTACTGTACATTGTCCCTGCGCTGCACGAGACGCAAAAAAAGAAAAGATCAGGGATGAGGTAGGTCCACAGAGACGCAGTGTTCTTTAATTAAGCGCAGTCGTTTACTGAAAGACGCACACCAAAGGAGGCTACGCCACTGGGAAGAAGATGGCAGAGAGTGCAGGAATCAGGAGGGTCAGGTTACAGATTAAGCTGCTCGCTGATAGCCTTTGTCTGTGAGCCAAGTCATACACGCAGCAAAGAAAGACACCTAATTACATCGAACTAACTCTGATAAGCCCTTTTCAAGTCTCTCACTATAAAATCTTCCAGAGTGTTAACTATTCCTGCAAGAATTAAATTAGCGTTAAAAGGCATTCGAGGCCACTCCACTTGGAGGTATCTATAAAATATGCAGGGTGGTTCTCTGACATTTGATTAACTTTGTTTGGGCGCAAAAGCAATCAATGATGATATTTTGTATAGTAACCCCTAGCCAAGCCAAGCTCCATTTCTTAGGTCCTTACACTACAATATGGTAATTTTGGAGGCGTATGGTGCCTCTTAAGGGGACCGCATGGATTAAAAACATACAGTAATGCCTATATATGCAGATACCCTGACTTGTGAGTCAGTCAAAATAGAAGCAGTTGTTCAGTGCCTAATATTATTGTGGCTTATTAAGGAACGAGGAGTTTCTGTGAATACCCATATGACTGCATTTTACTGCCCCATGTTGGCTGCGGCATGCACACTAGAAGGAGCAGCACAATGTCTGTTGAAATGAAACAAAATGTGTGACAAAAATAGGTTTAATTCTTTTACGTTCTAATTAATTCTTGTAATTACTGAATGATTTAACAAAATACTCACTCAACTGAGAGGGTCCGTACTCCCAGCGGAAATAAGATTGCATGTCTATCGCCGTGAATGTCATGGGTTAATAATTACAAGGGATGTACCAATAATGTAAAAAAACAGCAATGATCAGTCTAATGTAATTGTGGCTGCCAAAATCATGATCACAATAAAAAAGTATTAATTGTGCAGCCCTTTTTTGTTTTTGTTATATTTTTGTTTTATTTTTATTTATTTATTTTTATTCTATTTGTGATTAAATGCGATCTTTTGTCTTGGTTTTTACGTTGTATTGATTTAAATGTGATTTTTATGATCTTCATGTGATGTAAAGCACTTTGAATTGCCTTGTGTTGAATTGTGCTATATAAATAAATTTGCCTTGCCTTGCCTTTTAAATTTTTCACTCAAGAAAATGTCCAGTATGGACGACAATTATACTACAGGGTTTGGTTCCCCAAAATGAATAATGTATATATTTTAAGTTTTCCAGAGGGTAAATTCTCCAAACCAGTATATAGCAACAGCACATCACAACATTGACATACACCTTCCGGGTAGGACTTTTGCCAGTATTACATGATTGGAGATTTTTTTAACGACACGGATGTCAACACTTTTATGTGACCTACAATTATGCACTGCAACTTGATTTAATAAATGATTGAAAAAAAGAAAGAAAAAAAACATTTTAGTCAGTAGTGCTTAATTTTTTAGTGACTCACGGAAATGTGTCTATCCCAAATATGAAAATAAATGCATATCGCTGTGAGTCTCTGCTTATAAGAAGTAGATGATCATTTTAAAAAATGTAATCTACATCTAAGAGATCATCTTCATCTAAAAGATTATGTGCTTTCCTAGATTGTTCTGTTTTGTTTAGCAAAAAGACTCCATGTGTGAATGATTGCATCTCTGAAACTGAGGTAATCAGAACTCAAGTTAGTTTCATTCTTGGTGAATATAAGAGGCATCAATCTGGGGATTGAGGGTTTATTTTCTTTAGCAGACAACAGACTCAGTTATTAACTGTGAGACGGAATTACTAAAGTAAAGGCCATTTCCATTATCCAAATTCCGAAACTTCCTGTTGTAAAACTAAAATGGCTGGCTGGTAAGACGGCCACTAAACTCTTGATTCTTTTCCAGCGGAGTTTTCATATTGTTTACATCTTTAATAAGCGCACTCATAAAAACTGACAGAGGCAGTTCATCTCTCTGTCTTAGGGGCCCAATAAAAACACAGAGGAGGTAAAAACAAACAGAAATACACAACTGAATATGAAAGACGGGACATGTTCCTCACAAAGGCAGATGGAAGAAGATAATTTCTGTATCTACTTTTGTATTCTCTGTGACCTTGCCAAGAGAACTTCAGTATCTGTTGCAGTGTCAAATTTTACCTTTTGTTTCTTACGATAAGAAAATGTATTTAGTGAGTATGTAACTCAAGAGGTTGAAGTAGGAACAAAAAAAAAGCAGACTAAAATGAGCAGCTGAATCATTTAAATGGAGAAGGGGATAAGGGACGAGAGGATTAGCGGGGCAACAAAAAGGACAACGGAGTGAGTGTAGACATGGGCAGAAGGATTTAAGATGGGGAGAGTGAAGAAGAGTAGAGATTGAACAGTGACACCACTACAACACAATGGGGTCAACATGAAGAAGCGTCCTAATTGAACCAGATAGAGATGATGCTGAAAGAGACTTTTGCGGAACGTTCTGTTCCTGCATGGGCGAGCATGGCTGATGCTGAAGGAAAGAATATGGAAAAGACTAAAGCATGTGTGCAAGTGAAATGGTCCAGAACAGGGACATTAATGGTCTGTTTTAAAAAAATAAAGAGCAATTCCAGTACAACAACAAAAAAACTACAAATGAATGGTGGTAGAGAACTGCTATACTGTATGTCATACGAGACAACTTCTGGATTTTCTCAGGCATTCCAAATAAATGAAGTCTCTATCACTGTGGTTCTTAACTTTGCTAAAAGTTCCGAATACTACAAGTTTCACATGTGCATTCACCGTAACCTTCGGAATTTAATAAAAAAGCAATTTTTTTTTTTTTTAAATGCCAAAACTGATATATCGAAGCAAGCATATTAATATCTAAGTGAATTCCGGTTCATATTTCTTCAAATTCCAAATTTGCTGCAAATAATTGTTCTTTTTGCTGTTGATGCTGTTTTTACATTGGAAAATGAAATTAAACTCATTTCATTTCACACATTGTTAATTTTTTTGTTTTAATGTCTACATTTTCATTTTATTGTCAAATCGCTGCATCACATACTATTTTCACGGCGCAAAATGTGACACAAATGTTTTTTGGGTTTTTTTACTATATGCATAGCCCATGCTGCCAGTCTGTCTGTTGTACTTCTTCATACCAAGTGAGAGTCAACCTTTCACTGAGTAAACCAGTCCAAAACATAGTCTAAAACAGCACTTGCATTTAGTCAGTGGATGAAAATAGGCCCTGTGTTTCTTAATCTTCTCCTAACCTCAAAGACTTATTCACTGAACCACTGGGGTTCTATCAAACCCAGGTTAAAGCAACACTTAATAACTTTCTGTTTTCAGTGGGTTTGGCAATGTTAGTGGACAAAAGCGGAAATATTTTGCCTAATGGCAGACCACAATTCCCATGAGGACCTGTGCAAGTGTCGTAAAGTCCTGATCTCCCGATCGCCTGCAGTTGGACTGAACTACATTACCTTTCCACTGGCTGTGCGAAGGATGAATAGCGGTGAGGTAATGAATCTAATTGTGCCTAAACAATATCATATTACAATGTAACGAATGGGGAAAGGGGTATGTCATAAAGCAGGAAGCAGATTTGAAGTTTTTTGTGTGGCAGATCACCGACGATACTCGTCGAAGTTGTTTAGTGCCAGTAAAAGTCATACAGACCCTCTAGGGCCATAGCAGAGGTGTCATTTGTAAATCACTGTTAAATCACAAAAGGTAAGAATACGTTTAATGAAGGTTTAAAAGGTTTATTTTCACAAATTATATTCTAGTGAATCTGGAAGCAGGGTTGTGTGTGTGTGTGTGTGTGTGTGTGTGTGTGTGTGTGTGTGTGTGTGTGTGTGTGTGTGTGTGTGTGTGCGTGTGCGTGTGCGTGTGCGTGTGCGTGTGCGTGTGTGTGTGTGTGTGTGTATCACTATTCTAAGGGTTCTAATTGTGAATAAATATTCTCCCGTGCTTGCTTGGGTTTTCTCTTGGTAGTCCCATAATTCCAAAAACAAAGACTATATACAGAAGATGGATGGATGGATGGATGGATGGATGGATGGATGGATGGATGGATGGATGGATGGATGGATGGATGGATGGATGGATGGATGGATGGATGGATGGATGGATGGATGGATGGATGGATGGATGGATGGATGGATGGATGGATGGATGGATGGATGGATGGATGGATGGATGGATAGATGGATAAACCCATCCAATGATGGGTTAGTCATGGGTTTAGATGGACTGACAGATGGGTTAATACAACATAACAAGATAACATAAAACATATTCCATTAAACCGTACAAATTTGAACCATGTGACAATATTCTGCAGCTTAGTACGCATCACAGGGTGAACTGCTTTTTCATTGGATATTTGTGGCACCTCACTTAAAATAAGGACCAGTGTCAAACAAGGCATGTGAAAGAAGAAAAGTACACCCATCAGTTGTGTTTTACCGTTTAAAGAGGGAGTTGTTTTTGTCATCATGATTAAAACACTAATCATGAGTTGACAGTAGTACAAAAGAGGCAAAAAAAAAAACCTCTTGTGCTTCTAATTTGATATCAAAGAAACCACACACCCAAAGAAAACCAACCAATCAGAGACAGAGGCATGACTGATGAGGTGTCAATCACTTGTGCACTTCTCTGCACAGTCATAGCGGGCACACCCCTATGACCTCGCAAAAAAAAAAACCAAAGATCAGACCACTAACGTGGTGGTAAAACTCCAAAAACAAATAAGGTAATTTACTGGGGTAGCAAAGTAACGGGTCAGCGTGAAGTCATGAATATTTGAAAAAAAAAAAAAAATGTAAATCTTTTTTTTTAACTTTATTTTGCATTTAGAGATTGTATCAATCCTTCAATCAAATCGGGGGGAAAAATGACGTGTTTTTTTTGTTTGTTTTTGTTTTTGTTTAAGAATTGCTAAATTCCCTTTAACTTCGTTTTGCCCAAATTAGAATTTAAAAATATCCCAATAGAATTTAAAAGGTTTAGTCTTTTCACTTGTTTGACAGCTTATGTAGAATTTTTACTTAACATTCCTATACAGTTAGTAAACATTCCGAGTTTAACACTTCTATTTCTACTTTGTACAATTTCTGATGGACTAAAATGATTCCTAAGAACATGTTTTTTAAGCCATAACGGTTCCTCTGTATATTTTGTGGACCGTGTTTCAAATAAAAATGGAATTCACATACACTTAAAATATCTGCAGCGGACGCAATGGATGAATAACTATGAATCCAAAGTATCCCACGGGATACAATAAAGCAGTAAGAGCGGGCAGAAAACCAGCACATTTCTCCTTTCTAACAGGATAACAATAAATAACCCTCTCTTCCACACACACCCGCGCACGCACAAACCGCAGAAGGCAAAAGGTCTTACTGGATGTTGGAGCTGTTCCAGTAAATGGAATGCCTGCTGAGGGACCCCTGGAGCGGGCTGGCCCAGGTGAGAGTCGTTAGCACCCAGAGAGACAGCGGTACCAGAGCCATGCTCTCGGTTCCACCCTCTCGTCGGTGTCTTGGTACACTCTCTCACTCTCTTTCTTTCTTTCTTTCTTTCTTTCAATGCCTTCAGCCCACCAAAGATTGCGACTCAAACATCCCAGCTAAAGCCTGTTAGATAGGAAAGAGCGCAAAACAATAAATTAATTGGCTGACAAAGGACTATGAGCTTAATAAATGTTGTCATAAATAAATAAAAAGTCTATTGTGACGCCCAGTGACCCACACGCACTCATTACACCCTCGTCCACTGTAGTGGCAATGTTGAATTTAAAAAGCTGCTCCACTCACCGGGAACTGCTGCTGCTGTGTCTGCCAGAGGAGCGCAGGTGGCCGGGGACGCTCAACTAGGGAGGTCGGTCTTCCTCGGGGCATGGAACACTCCAGTAAACAAGGCAAAAGAGTTCATGTGGAAAACAGGCACTGTTGATAAAATTATATAAAAACGAAAGTCCACGTCAATCAAGTTTTTTTTTTAAGTGATGCTGTTTCTCTCCTATCAATCAGAAGCAGCATAACTATTCATCCTAGCCTCAATCCGACAAGCATCGCTCCCTCCGCTGAGCCCGCCTGCCTCCAGCTCCTCTCTTCCGCGCGTCTCCCTCCTTTTTGGCAGCCAGCGCTCGTCCACTTCTTCGGCTCCGCCCACCGCCGTTGACGTCACAGGCGCAGTCCTCCAACGTGGTGGCGCAAGCACATCGGGAATCGCCTGGCTGCCACTTCCAAGTTCTTGTCAGCCACTCCACCCATCATCTGCCAGATACGTCTGACTGCAGCCAGGGGACACATCTGGAGCCCATTTCTCAATATGGGTACGCCCCCTACTACTATGCACACACAAGCTTTTACAAGCACACCAATGCTTAGGTTAAGATGAAAACACCTTAACTCACACATACTGAAAACATACCGTAATTTTGGGAGTATAAACCGCTACTTTATTCCTTCATTCTGAATCCTGCAGCTTATAGTCCAGTACGATTTAAATGCTGATTTTTTGGGGGGTTAATAAGTAACACTTTATTTGACAGTGGCGTCATAAGACAGTCATAAGTCAATAATTACAGATAATTATGAAAAGAAAAGACAGATAATTATGAAATGACACTATCACAGGCATTACTGAATGTGTATTTCATTAAGTGTCATCCAGCTAGTTATGACACAAACTCCATTTATGTCCAGCCTGGATCTTTTACATCCATTCAAAAGTGAGATAATTTGCTGGTTAACACTAAAAGACTGTCAACCCGAGGTCGTTGGCAATCTTACAAATAGTGACGTATGCCCTTACAAATTGGTGACTAATCATACAATGTTGTATTTAGCGTGCAATATCAAACTAATATAAAACTCAATTTTTTAAATAATGTGGATTTATTAGTAATATTGTAACATATAGCCAGGTGCAAACAAAGAACAATCAATATCTTCAGCTACATCATGATTACTGAAATTTAACAATGACTTTTGTTACAATTGTATGTAGCACTTTTGGCAATTTCTATCATGTCTTTTGATGGCTGCACTTCATGGCACTTCAGCTCACAATGCAGTTTGACTTAAAGGTACGTAGTTCGTTAGTGTGTCCAATTATACATTAAAAAGACCAATTGATAAAATTAACTTGCCGATGCAATCTTTGAGTCAGGGAACATTTCTTTTGCTAGTTCTGAGAAGTGATCAGCAGTAGTTGGAGGCAAATTGTGTTAGGCAAAAAAATTGGCAGAATAAAATTTTCGCTTTCGTCCCTTTTCATTCTGCAGACTTCATCTTTATGACCAGTGTTGTTAATCTTACTTTTAAAAAGTAATAAATTACAGTTACAAATTACTTCTCCCCAAAAGTAATTGAGTTAGTAACTCAGTTACCTGAATGTAACAGTAATTAGTTACTTGGCAAAGTAACTGGTGTTACCTTTCTTTTTTTTTTTTCCATTTTTTCAAAAAAAACAAAAAACATAGTAACCTTTACTTTCGACGTGTGAAAGTTTTAAAACTGTTTCATCATTTAAAGATAAATTCAAGTCAATATTTTGCGGATTTAGCATTATTTTTGATAAAAAGTTGCTTAGGTTCGCTAGGAAGGTTGACTACAACAGAGCCTTTCTGAGACGTCAACTGCTTTAAAATGGCGACTGTTTATTAACGCCGCCGAGTCTGTCATTTCGCATGTAGTTCTATATCAGGGGTGGGCAAACTATTCCACAAAGGGCCGTAGTGGGTGCGGGTTTTTGTTCATACCCATCATGAGGACAGCCTTTCACCAATCTGGTTTCTTACAAGTGCAATCAGTTGATTGCCGTCAGGTGCTTCTTGTTTCCACTGAAACCTCATTGGTTAAACTGTCTGTGCTGAATCAGTTGGAACAAAGACCAGGACCCACTGCGGCCCTCGAGGACCGGTTTGCCCACCCCTGTTCTATATGCATGTGATACGTATCTAGGCGTAGATTGTAGGCTGTCGGCTACAGTCAGGAAATATTGGAGCCACCTTGCCTAGCATCGCGTTTGCTACAGCGTCACAACAAACAGTTTTCTCTCTCCGTGTCTCTGACTTTTCTCACGCCATTCAACCAACGTAGTAACGCATAGTAACGCACAATGTCTTGTTGCCGAAACAGTGACCAAATCCGAACGGAGAAAAAAAATCGTTATGCACGAAAAACGTACAGATTTTGAACGTACGGCGTAAAGATTTAATAATCAGTGCTCACTTGTACAAACTACACCGAAACCGTACAACTTGACAGGTATGGTCTTATGGCGCCACTGTCAAATAAAATGTTAGCAAATACCATAACTAGCAATTAATGACACAACTGGAACAGTAACTGGAGAAATTATTAGCACAGAACATGAATTTTGATTATTATTTGCATCTATAGCGCTGCAATGCATGCCAGGAGGCATGTTGGACAACAACAATGTCAATAATAGGTGGCAGCAGCGGTTGACTGTCTCCCCCAAGGGAGCAGTGATGTCTAAATCAAGATTCTTGAAGCAATGAAGCTTCGTTTGATGCCGCTGTCAAATGAAGTGTTACCGGTTGATGTCTTTTTGGTGTGAATATCCCATAATACAGTGAGGACAGCTGCGGCTTATAGTGCAGTGCGGCTTATCTATGAACAAATGCCGTTTTCGTGCCAAATTTGGTGGGTGGCTGCTTATAGTCAGGTGCGCCTTATAGTGTGAAAATTACGGTACACGTTTTAAAGGGATCCAAAGATACAAAGACTTGCAGTTCTTAACAGATAAATGGTATTATGAGATAAAATAATTTGCTATTGAAAACCCCTCTTCATGTTTTCGTTTTTATACAATTTGTAAAATTAGTTTAACCAGTAGGTCGCCATTGTTGTTGACGTCGCAGGGCGGTGACATCACATGGTTACGCTGTCGGGCTTCCAGAGTATATTGACATAAACATGTCATCTGTTCAACCTTTTTCAATTTATACTCGAAAGCAACATTAATGAGCATGACTGCACTGTCGAGCAGCAAAAGCAAAATGAACAGGAAAGACGGGATGAGACGAGACGAGAGTTGGAAAAAAAAAGGTATTCTGCCAAAATGTGCTACACTGGTGAAACGTCCTACAAGAGGCGAATTTGACACCCAAAGTACTTCAGTGCACTTTCAGCTTGTTTTGTTTGGATGCATACAGACAGAACATACTACTGTCGAGCAGCAAAAGGAAAATGAACAGGAAAGACGGGATGAGACGAGACAAGAGTAGGAAAAAGGTATTCTGCCAAAATGTGCTACCGCGGTGAAACGTCTACAAGAGGTGAATTTGACACCCAAAGTATTACCGTGCGCTTTCAGCTTGTTTTGTTTAGATGCATACAGACAGAACATACTACTGTCGAGCAGCAAAAGGAAAATGAACAGGAAAGACGGGATGAGACGAGACGAGAGTAGGAATAAGGTATTCTGCCAAAATGTGCTACCGCGATGAAACGTCTACAAGAGGAAAATTTGACACCCAAATTATTACCATGCGCTTTCAGCTTGTTTTGTTTAGATGCATACAGACAGAACATACTAAAGATGCTTTAAGAAAATACTTAAACATAGTAATATCAAATAATGGTGGTTTAAATATGGTACGTGACTAATGTGGTCAACAGATCAACAATCTGCTTTAAAGCTACCACAAGAAAACACAATGGTTAAAAGTATGAGAGGGAAATACATGCAAAAAGTATTTTGAGGTGATGAAAAGGTAATTAAAGACTCAATAAAAACACAAATATAGGATGTACCGCCGCTTTTGACGAAGAAGCGTATGTTTTGGACGTCTCGCTGCGTATAAGTAATTTCAGTGACCTGGTAGTATTCGTTGAGTGACAGTGACAATATATCTCATCACCCCTACGCCCTGCGTAGGGCAAAACATGTACAAAGTATGATAGCGTTTTAAATCAATGGCAATATTTTATGTGTTTCTAATAGAATATTTTAGTAAAAGAGAACAATTATGGCTTATGAGAGCCAACAAGTCTTTGAGTCCGAGGTTCCCTTTAAGCGGCCATTTGTTTATTGGTTTGCAAGTTTAAACCCATGTGTGACTAAACTCCTACTCAATTTAATCTGGCAAATCAACGCACACAATGAAATGAATGAAAAGGCTATTATTCCGTATTATACCGTTCCATTCTAAGTTCACATAAAACACATTTTGAATTGGTTTTAAATAAAGAAAATATGACAGAATCACAATAAAAGAGAATTTAAAGGTACAAACAAGTTTTATAATATATTCACTGTACTCAGCGCCATTGTATTTATAGAACAGTTAAAACAACTACAGTATACATCTGAAACAGCGGTGTAGATAAATAATCAAACACCTGAAGACAGTCATACACTATAAAAAGAATTTAACAAACTAAAATTAATTATTAACTTGAATTATATTTATAGAGTATTTTAAAAATGTTTGCTGAAATATTGCTGTACATACAATTATAGAGAAACGTCATTTAAATACAAAAACATCCAACAAAGTTAAATACTTTTTAAAAAGGAGTAAAAGCAATTTAAAATGAAATCTACAATGCACAAAAAGGTACTGGTGGGAGGTCAGAATCAAAGTCATGTGCTCCCACTTAAGTGCTCCAATTAGAAGAGATAAGAAGCAGCATTTTGAACCAGCTGGAGATGTTGGTGGGAGGATGGGTATGCTGTATAAAATTAGGGTTAGGGTTATGTACTAACCAGTAATGAATGCATATTGAGGATAATGATGAACTGTGGAGTCTGGTAATCTAAAGTTAGTAGATAATTGTGAATCTGTAAGCTCTGAATGTTTAACAAAAAAAAAAAAAAAAAAGAATACGAAAAGGATGAAAAGGCATGCTGTTTAAAAATATTCTCTCTTGAATATAGTTAATAGAATATAAAAACAAATAAAGACATGTCTCAGTCATTTCCAAATGCTGAGAACATATTTTTGGCTCCATGTCTGGAGTTTAAATAGGGTTAGCCAAGACTTTTGGTCCAACATTGCTGTTCTCTGACCTCACAAATGTTTTTCTCAATGAAGAAAAAAAAAGCAACAGATGCACGCCAACATGTTGCAAGCAGTCTTTCTGGAAGGACGGACGCTTTTAATGCAACAAAAGTCTGTTTTCTTCCATTTTCACTTTCTGTAAGTACAACGACTAAATAACACAATACATTAGATTCTTCTTTGGGTTCTTAAACATGCTAATCAAGCGCCATTTGTATAGCACATTGCTTTCCAGGGCACGAACAAATCGACAGATGCTATATATTTACAAAGATGTTTATACTTGTTAGTCATAAGTGTTTTGAGAAACATATTTTAAATCAATCAATTCCAATTATATCCCAGAAGTTTCAACACCTACATAACATTTGTTCCTTTTGGGGTCTATTGCTTTAATTGTTTAAAATAAATTATTAATAAAAATGGAAGAAGCACATTTCCATGACATTTTGTTTTCAGTCTTTATGGTTTTGTGGGCCTTTTTCCAACTTACATATTTTTAAAGTGTTACTTACCGTAATTTCCCGAATATAAGGCGCACCCGTGTATAACGCACACCCCAACTTTACCTGTAAAATCTAGGGAAAATTCTTGTACCTGTGTCTAAAGCGCACCCTAATTTTAGCACCAATAAATATGAGTCTCGTGTCTCGAACTTTTATAAAGTACGCGGTTGCAGCATTTGTTTATCCTTTAGTCAATTTTTTTTTTTTTTTTTTTTTAAATAGAATATTAATTTTCTGTGGTAAAACTGCTCACAGTATACGATAATAATTTTCACAAAGTAAGGAGTTGTAGCGAGTTTTAAAGGGCAACTGAAGACCTTTCCGGATTTTCACCAGCGGAACTAATGTTGTCAAGTTGTGTAGTTCCCGAGGGGAAGAGTTTAGTTAAGGGAACAGCCGGAAGTAAACAAATGTCCTGCGATTTGCGTGCAAGACGTACGTTGTTACTTTGTGAGTTTCAATGTAAATAAAACAACGCGGCTTGGCTCAGTCATTCGACAGACTTCCTCAGACTCCTGTCCTAGCTCGCCACACAGTCATCATTTATACGAAACGGATCACCGTGTACGCTCTCATCAAGACAACATCGCCGTGTGCCGGCATGTTGCAACGCAAAGGTTAGAAAAATGTACCGGTAAATAATAAACGAATACTGTAGTACAAAAAAAAAACATTTTAATTTTATTAGATGTGAAAAATATCATGAAAACAATTATTTACCACATGAAACTTGATTGTTATATCACTGTCGTTCGGATTAGGTAATATTGTGCTGGTCCATGCTTACAATGGAACATAAATCATGAAGAATTTTTTCTGTCTCCGTCCCTGTACCCATGAATAACGCGCACCCATGATTTTACGAGTAAATTTTGGGGAAAAAAAGGGTGCGTTATATTCGGGATATCACGGTACTTGTTACTTGTTAACGTTAACAAAAAATATATATATTTTGAAAAGTTGAAGAAAACAATTGTATCAACTAAGCCTGCACAATATATTGTTTGAACAACACTATCGCAATGTGCGCATTCGCAATCGTCCCATCGCAGGACGTGTGATTTAAAAAAAAATTTTTTTAATTATGTAAACTTTTATACACTATAGTTTTATATGTACACCGATCTTCATCATTCACAGATAACCCCCTTAGCCTGGATTAAACAATATTATATGAATACTAGGGATGTCCCAATCGCATATTTTTGCAAGTCCAAGTCACCTGATAAAGAATCTGCTGATACAGAGTCCCGATCCAGAACAGATCCAAAACAGAAAATTTAAAAAAAAAATTTTTTTTTTTTTTTTTTGCTCTGATGCTCATGCTGCTGACAACAGCCTCTCACTTACAGAGAATGAAAGAGTTGCCACAATACACTTCAGACTGTGTACCAACCTTAACGATGATTAACAGAATTGTGCCTTTAATCATAGCGCTACCGAGGCATCTCTGGCCAAATCAAAGTTACAAACCTGCCAATCATCATTAATCTTAAGTACCAAACGCCAGCTTCACTTGCGACCAAGAAAAACAGTTTGGTCACACTGCGTTTCAGAAGGGAGGGTGAGAGGCTGTATGAGCATGAAGCAGAAAAAAATGAAATATATATTTTTTGGTTAAAGATCCTTTTTACCCAATTACGATCCTCTGAAAAATGGCGCGATCGACCCGATTTCCGATCATGTGATCAGGGCATCTCTAATGTATACAATGTGGTCATAGTGAGTCAACCAAAGTGTTCCCAGAGCTATTCAAGACTGGTGAAAATTCTTCGAGTTTTAATATTGCAATATACTGTATATTGCAATATATTACAACCCCCCGGAAATCGCAATGTCGAAGTTTTCATTCTCTCCCCTTCATAGCAAAATATTGCTCAATTCTGATGTAGCTGTTCTGTATTATCATCTACCCAATGAGTCTCGCTGGCTACCCTAGTGTATTAAAGCCCACATTCTACTTTTTTACCCCAAGTTAAAGTGTTTTTTATGATCTTAAGTCATTTTGTGCAACTTATTTTTTTCCCAAAACCTCAAGCATTTAAAATAGACACCTCTTCTAAGCGATGTTCTTACAGCCATTTGAAAAATGTTTAGTTTTCTGAAGCTACTTCCCGGGGTTGTGATTGATTGACATACATGTCAATACCATCAGGTAGTGCACTTCCCGAGACAACAGATTGACATACCGTTTTAACCAACTGTGTGATAGTTTAGCTTTGCCACAGCGACTTTCCGAGGTGCAGTGGGACAAATATGTATAAGTCAACCACTAATTGTGCAAGTTCTCCCACTTGAAAATATTAGAGAGGCCTGTAATTGTCAACATGGGTAAACCTCAACCATGAGAGACAGAATGTGGAAAAAAAAACAAAAACAGAAAATCATATTGTTTGATTTTTAAAGAATTTATTTGCAAATCATGGTGGAAAATGAGTATTTGGTCAATACAAAAAGTTCATCTCAATACTTTGTTATGTACCCTTTGTTGGCAATAACGGAGGCCAATCGTTTTCTGTAACTCTTCACAAGTTTTTCACACACTGTTGCTGTTATTTTGGCCCATTCCTCAATGCAGATCTCCTCTAGAGCACTGATGTTTTCGGGCTGTTGTTGGGCAACATGGACTTTCAGCTCCCTCCACAGATTTTCTATCGGGTCCAGATCTGGAGACTGTCTAGGCCACTCCAGGACCTTGAAATGCTTCTTACAAAGCCACTCCTTTGTTGCCCTTGCTGTGTGTTTGGGATCATTCTCATACTGAAAGACCCAGCCACGTCTTATCTTCAATGCCCTTGCTGATGGAAGAAGATTTTCACTCAAAATCTCTCGATACATGGCCCGATTCTTTCTTTCCTTTACACAGATCAGTCGTCCTGGTCCTTTTTCAGAAAAACAGCCCCAAAGCATGATGTTTACACCCCCATGCTTCACAGTGGGTATGGTGTTCATCGGATGCAATTCAGTTTTCTTTCACCTCCAAACACGAGAACCTGTGTTTCTATAGCCTGGTACACCAGACTCAAGACTGTGGTTCTGGGATTTTGCTCACCGTTCTTGTTATCATTTTGATGCCACGAGGTGAGATTTTGCACGGAGCCCCAGATCGAGGGAGATTATCAGTGGTCTTATATGTCTTCCATTTTCTAATAATTGCTCACACAATTGATTTCTTTACACCAATTACCTATTGCAGATTCAGTCTTCCCAGCCTGGTGCAGGATTTTGTCTCTGGTGTCTTTCGACAGCTCTTTGGTCTTGGCCATACTGGAGTTTGAAGAGTGACTGACTGAGATTGTGGACAGGTGTCTTTTATACCGATAATGAGTTAAAACAGGTGCCATCAATACAGGTAACGAGTGGAGCCTCGTTAGACCTCGTTAGAAGAAGTTAGACCTCTTTGACAGCCAGAAATTATGCTTGTTTGTAGGTGACCAAATACTTATTTTCCACTGTAATTTGGTAATAAATTCTTTAGAAATCAAACGATTTTTTTTTTTTTTTTCACATTCTGTCTCTCATGGTTGAGGTTTACCCATGTTGACAATCATAGGCCTCTCTAATCTTTTCAAGTAGGAAAACTTGCACAATTGGTGGTTGACTAAATACTTATTTGCCCCACTGTATCACCTTACACTCACTGAAACGGTGCTTTTCCTATGTCATACGGTATTTCTACTAATAGTTTGTTAACTGACTTATCAGAGAAAGTTAACATTTTGCTTAGGTTTTCATCTGTTTCTTTGTCGAATAATAGGTACAGCTCTATCCACGAGTATAATAGGTTTGTTGGCCAAGTCTGTTGTTCTGACTGGTACATTGGTGTCAAAAATTAAATGAATCCATCCCTCATGAAGGCTGTGAAGGTGGAAATTCACTCAAGTAATTTTTGCCGCGTGACCCGCAAGACTTTTTTGTGAGACACACAACTGAAGCCAACGGTTTTAGCCTGCGACACGGCTTAACGCTGACGGGCGCTGGCATCAACACCGGGTATGCAAGCTCGGTCCTTGAGCACTGCTGCACTCAATGCTCGCTAATTAATCAAGTTGAAGGAGACGGTAATGCACCATTTGGTTGGTTTGCTTCCTAACATTGACCCCTAAAGAAGAAAGAGAAGATGATTGAACCAATCAGAAGAAAGCAACTGCGGCCAAAGTTTTAACATGTCTGTGCAGGAGTATGCATTGACGGAGGGGAGGCAGAATCTTGCAGTTGGAGTCGGGAATTCAGCTTTTGTGTCCTAGAAGACACCGGGTGATGTAAAAAAGACACTGAAATAGACACTGCTTGTTTAAATGTCTGGTTTCCGAAAAAGGGCCAAACAACAAAATTACTGGACCATTTTTGTTTTGTTTTTTTTGGCTTCTAAAGAGTTCCCCTTTGACAAAATGTCGAATATTTATGTTAAATAGAGTGCAAAAGTATAATATGTGGGCTTTATGTTAAAACTACCTCATGTTGTCACTAAAAACGATTGTAATGTTTAGAAATTAAAACCTCTGCCTCATTTTTGATACAACACTTGGGTCTACTACACTTTGATTTTTCACAATATGGTGGTACTTATTGAAGCCAAGTATTTTAGAGGCGGTACTTGGTGTAAAAAGTTTGTGAACCACTTATCTAGGCTAATCTCATCATTGTTTACATCTCGCTTTTGTGTAATCTAAACTCCGCCTCTATATAGAGCCTTTATCTCCTTGCAGGTCGCTGAGGGGTTAGTTTGAAGCTTCTCAAAATGGGTTCCCAAAATGATATATACCGTGTGTCTAAATGCCTGCCCCGCAAGGTTAGGATGAACCAACCCGAGCGATTCCTTCATTTACCGTTCCTGTCCAGCATGTCTCCCACAGGTCCTCGGGTGTCGTGACAGCGAAGGCGGTGGCATGATTCAAATCATTTCCACTCCGTGACCCCCGCTGCCCTCCACTGTCAATTCTCCGCTCATTCATTACAGTCTTCACTTTGTCACCTAGCCTGTATATCCCCCAGTTAGACATTAATGCACTCCATCTTGCCTACCGAGACCTGGTAAAAGCTTCAGTAATTAGCCTCCCCTCCCCTCCTGCACAGCAGATGTCTATGTGCGGGAGAGGTCAGATGTGGATAGAGGCAGGAGTGGGCAAAAATAAAAGTTGGGTTTTTGTGTCGCCTGCTGGGATAAAGGAAAGACAATGATTTATTGGAAGGAAAAAGAAAAGAACAAAGGAAGAAAGAATGAGACGCCATGGGGGAATCCCACTGTCTTCTTCTTCTACAATGCAAACTTTCTTCACTCCGTCATTCCTGCTAGCACTGCTCTTTTGCCTCTGCCTGCTTTGTCTCTGGTGGTCTGCCTGTCCTACCTCCCTCCTCTTCCACACTCCTTCTTTAATGGGGGCTCCTCCCATCCGCTCACTCCATCATCGCATGTCTACATGAAGCCTGATCGACCAACCACCAAAATGTTTAATATTTCATCACCAAGTGCTGGTGGCAGCAGAGTTGTGGCACTAACTTGAATCTTCTCTGGAATTCTGTAGCCCCTAGCCTACCATAAAGAAAATGATGAATATAAAAGCCAAGGGGTTAGTTTTTAGAGAAACTTTAACCCTGTTTTTACACAGAGTAGACAAGAAAATGGAAGCCAATATCCTCTGGCTGTGTTGTTATATTCAAGCAAACAAACGCTGACTTTCCTCATCATCAATTCAGATAGTTGATACAGTAAAGTATAACCTGTAAAGTCAAATGTGCCCCGGGGTTACAGAATTTGCAATCTCATCAACATTTACCACAAAAATATAACCTAAAATAAAGTCCCACAGAAGCTTAAAATTGTCATGACCATCACGCATTGAGCAATAAGATCAATGCGTACAGGGATTTCCTCAGTGCTTTACAGGGCTCCAAGTTAAAATTTCTCGCAAGTGCCCTAGATTTGTTTGCTTGCCCCCTTTGGCCAAATTCACCCAATTATGGAGAATCTGTAAAATAATACTTGTTAGGGCTACTTACTCAATAAAGTTATATATTACATATTACTATAAAAATAGTAATGCATTACATTACTTTATTTCTCCACGCATAGCGTAATTAGTTTTATTACTAGTTTACTAGCTCTTTTTTTTTTCTACATTTCATTCATATTCAACAATTGCTTGAGATGCGTAAGATGGAGAGGAGAAACGAAAAGGAGGAGTGTTCTTCAGTGCGTTTTATATGACAGTATTGCAGGCTTTCTCCTCAAAGTAATATACTATACCAGAGTTCCGGACCTCGGTGCCACTTTTCCTGTTGTGTTTTCCATGTCTTCCTCCTCCAACACACCTGAATCAAAATAATCAGGATCATTATCAGGCTTCTGGAGAGGTTCCTGGTGATATAATCAATTGATTATAACTATAAAGGGCCCCCTGACTGGTGCCGCCATATTGTCCGTCAGCTTATCGTGTTTATATATTACCGCTACGTACATTCCTCCTATTACTGCGTGTTTTTCTGCTTGTCTAAGGAATCACCGCCTAGTAAACGAACCCAAAAACCTTCCTGACAGTCGTTAACATTGATTAATCAAAACGGTGAAGGCATGTGTGGCAGTTGGTTGCAGTAACAGAAGATAAACAGTCATTTTAGTAGTTGCTGTGTGCCCATTGTTAAAAGGGCAATTCTCTAAAGCAGCACGGTTTGTTTATCTCGGTCCATGATGCGTTTGTGTCGACAGCCGTTAGACCAGAAGTTGCGCTAGACTTTTTCGTTGTCTGTCATTTTGACTGACAGGGTCATAAAAATCCGGTCATAATCTATTTTTACCCGTCACTTAAATTTTTAAAATGTTAATAATGACATATTCAATAGTATTTAGTTTTCATTCATCTTTAATTAATATTCTGTCCGAACAAGCTTAACAGAGAATCCACACCGCGCCATCACACATCAAGCAGCTGTGCGTTATTAGCGCCTAGCTTGCCTTGAACACAACTTTTTAGGAAGGGTCGGACTTGACAAGTCACTAAAAAAAAAAAAAAACGCAAAATTTCAACATTGCTTACACGGCCGAGAGTCGGGGCAAACTGCTCGTATGTGTGTGTGACATGCACGAACAGTGCGTGCATGTCACACACATCGATCCATATACTTTGAATATAAACCTGTATAGGGATTATTTATGCCTGTTATTTGTGTCCTCTTTTTAATAAGCAAAATATGATATCCCTGGAATGACGGATGACAGCCAGTGTGTGATTGTATGGTCATTTGTTTTGATGCTTCTGCGAATGCGGGTCGTCTTGCTCAGCGCATGTCGGACTGCGAATTAAGTGCGCAGATATGACCAAAAATCGGATTCGTGCATTAAGACCTGTAGTATGAACGTAGCCATAGGCTTGTTGCTGTTAAAAAGAGGACACAAACAACAGGCATATATAATCCCCGTTTAGGCTTATATTCAAAGTATATGGATCGATAGCATGCCCGCACTGTTCGTGCATGTCACACACACATACGGGCAGTTTGCCCCGACTCTCGGCCGTGTAAGCAATGTTGAAATATTGCTTATATGGAGCAGAGAGAAAACCGATCATTCTCAGGCTTATCCTCAAACCTATTTTTATTTTTTTATGACTGTTGTCAAGTCCGACCCTTCCTAAAAAACGGTGTTCAAGGCAAGCTAGGCGCTAATAACGCATTGCTGCATCGCTACCATAGCTACCGTACCGTCTCTCGCTTTTTGATGACGTAATTGCTGCATTGAATCCGATTTGCGGGACTGGACAGTACAGACCGCCGCGACAGTCTGGAAAAATGTGGCCCAGATCGGATTTAGACCACATACGAAAGTGACCCAGATCGGATTTGAAATGGTCCCGTTCTATGTGACTTGTCACGTTCAGACCGTCAAGTTAATGCCTCACTCGAGTCGAAAAAACACGAAAAAATCGGATTTGTGCATTAAGACCTGTAGTATGAACGTAGCCTTAGTTCGGACGCTCAGTTGCCTTGACATTTGCATCAAGAGAGACAATAGCTAATTAATATGCTCACTCGCCACCCTGTGGTCTGGGGTGTGAATTGCAACCTGTCAAAATGACGGATGGACTTCAGTTTTTTCAGTCACCGTTTTAAAAAACCGGTCAACGACGGAAAATATTCGGTTAACGTGACCCCTGTGTTAGACAGCGGCGAAAACATCAATATGTGGCAAACACGATCGCAGACATCATCAGACGGAGACTACGAAGCTCGTCGCCATGGTCGCGCAGCAAGAAGGTGAGCGCAACAACAGGTGTTGTGCCGAAAAATAGCCACCCTGCGTGAAATGTCCCCCCTGACGGGAGCGCCCACAAGGAAACGACTTTCTTGTACCGTGAAGATGTATTACTTTGCACTGCTTGAACTAATAAATGTCATACCTGTGTGATTGTCAATGGGATATGGTCATGAATAGGGATGGGAATTGATAGGATTTTTACGATTCGGATTCCATTATCAATATTGCTTAACGATTCGATTCTTTATCGATTCTCTTATCGATTCTAATTTGGGGGAAAAGAAGAACAATCATTTTGATTGGCATCAAGTTTGTTTAATCAGAAGTCACAACCTTATAAACTCACAACGAGATCAAAAGTGGCCCAAAGCCTCAATGTTAACTGTGGCAATAAGTGGCAAATACACAAGAATGTGTAACATTTTACTGAAAGATTTATCTAATAGAAATAAAAAATATTGGTATATATTGGCAGATAGGTTGTTGTTCTGCCTTTGGCAATATGTGTTAAAGCAGGGGTCCCCAAACTTTTTCCTGTGAGGGCCACATAACTTTTCCCTTCTCTGATGAGGGGCCGGGGTCAGTATGTAACAGAAAAAGTGTGACGATTGCAGAAGTGCATAAATGTAAAAAATCATTGTTTTTCAGAAAGCCACAATCAAATAACCCTTTCTGGATTCTTCACGGAATGAAAGTAAATAAAATAAAAATAATTTTATAATATAATAATAATAATAATTAATAATCAAAACACTATTAATTAAATAGATAATAACCAAATAACCCTCTCTGAATTCTTCAAGGAAAAGGCCAGGAAATAAATAACACGATTGAGGAAGAAAAAAAAAAATCAAAATGGACGGACCAAATGTGGAGGCGGGCCGTATTTGGGCCGCGGGCCGCAGTTTGGGGACTGCTGGGTTAACGTGTATTATTTACCATTACATTGAAATGCATGCCTTTTAGTTTTTGTGGCGCTTACACGCTCAAGTGGGGGCGCCCTTGCGCTTCCTCACACAAAGAAGAACGCGCTCACATGAAGAAGAGCGCGCTTACACCCGAAGAAGAAATGCCGCATCCAAGCGAGTTAGTGAGAGAGGGAAACACTTCTACGAGCCTACGTTCTTTGTTAATGTTAATATCTACAGAGGCAAGGCCTGTATGTATCATCTTTTGTGTTGTTGTTGTTGTTATGTTTCCACTAGCGATCGGACACTTAAATCCAGTTGTGTAGTGGTTTGAACGATGTGCTAATGCTAGCGAACGAATGCTAACCATTTGTTATTACTGTTATTAGCAGCTAATCATCGCTGATTTACGTTGATGCAAACCTGTTTGTTATTGGGGACGAAATGGATTTGTTTCATTTCTATTCTTAGTTTCACTCATCAAGTGATGGTTGAATAAAGTCAGCAAATTATACCAACGTCTTCTGCATCGTCATTTGGGAGTTTAGCTAGCTGTATAGCCAGGACTGAGCCTTAGCCTCTCTGTGATGACAGCGCAGTCGTATTCCCTCCCGATGCAGTTATCTCCACCTTGCAATGACTGCAAGTCGCTTTGTTGTAATTTTTCCTCGTGAAGTGAAGACACACTTTCGAGCGTTTGAACCTACGTGCTGTCATTGTTATGTTTATGGCTGCAATGCTCGTGCTTACCCGTCGTAACCTTTCATTTTCACACTCTTTCCTGGTGAAGTGTAGTCAAACTTTGGAGCGAGTGGTTCTTGGCGCCATGCTAGTTTGATGCGTCTGGACAACAAGACACGTCACGACGCAATACGCGTCTTTAGGAATCGTTAAAGGGATCGTTAAGGCTTTTTCATTGTGATGTCGAGGCCTCAAAACACTCGGAACCGGTTCCCAATTGGAATCGGATTTCGATTCCCATCCCTAGTCATGAAAACCTGTAGACTAACACATTTCTGTTCAAAGATGGTTATGTGGCTCAGTCCATGATTTGTTACTAAAATACAGTACTAATATTTTGTGTAATTTAATTATTTAAAACTGATCTTACAGTCGTAAATCCATTACTGTAATGCGTCTATGAAAACATTTGATGTTTTCACGTCCATAAAGCGTGATAAATAAGCGCTCCCGTCAGGGGGGACATTTTTACGCGGGGCAGCTATTTTTCGGCACACACCGGCCCTTTGTCGATCAAGTTTCATTTTACAATCGTGACAACGGTGACGCTCAGCTGACCAAATGTCGGTTTATATTCGGGACGATGCCGATTTTGGGTACCTGACTCCTCATCGTGACATAAACTGGAGTATGATTGGAAATTTTGTGGTCTCAGGACAAGCTCTGGCGAACGGGACCGGACGGGAGGAAACATCGGTTTGGGCATCAAATATGGATCTGGCGACTGGATCGACCGAAGCTTTTCCAAATAACGGCTTTTATGCAACTCATCCAATGAGTTTACAGCGTCTGAAAGCACCGGGGCTTCCATAATTTGCAAGTGAATCCACCTTTAGAAACTACGATCATTGACAATACGGACACACAATGACGGACAATATGGCGGCACAATACAGCGATCACATGATTGTGTGACATTGGTGATTGGGGTCTATACTTCCGCGTCAGACCTGCGCCGTCAAGGAAGACCCGATTTACGATCCTGCGCAGTCGCCTGACGCGGTCCAATTGATTTTTCAAACCCCTAGCGTCATGTCGACGCAGATGACGTGACGGAAAAGGACTGTGATTGGTCCGCTCAGACTGTTGTTTCCGGTTCAGTAAAAATGGACCAAGCCGAAGGGAGTATAATCAAAGAGCAAGTCTCGTCAAGACATCATTAAGATTGCCAAATGGAAAAGTCAGCGATTGAATAAAAAAATGGAAGGACCACCGAGACGTGTGTGTTCGGAATCAAGTGGCCACATGAAGCGGTGACCCAGTCGGCCAAAAACTGCCAGCTTTTTATCACTTTATGTCATACTTTTGGTTGGTGCCCTTCATCATTTATTGTGTACATCTGTTTGCTGTGACTCTGTGACTTATTTACGTGTCACACTTCAAGTATATGAAGAATAAAGCACAGGTTTGGTGTTAAAAGAGTTGTTTAGATGTTTCATTTTCAACAACAGACAGTTCACACGCGATACATCATCACTGATTGAGAGTGCCTCGGTGCTTTTATGATAACGTTAACATCAAGGCTTCCAACACAGTTTGGGAAGTTCCATAGATGCCAGAAATCTGCTATGGCTTCCACCTGGCTGTTTGTAGAACACGGCAAAAAATCGGGCTGGAGGACTTTGCAGACCTCGGACAAAACGCTGGACGCAGTGCTCGACGCCAGTTTGAAGCTAGCCGCCACAGCTAGTTGGTTTTCACCTGAGGCTAAAACTCTCTATGCGGCATCAAAAGTTGGACAGACCGCCTCGAAACCGTCTTCTGCGTCGCCTACGCCTCAACATTTGTATGATCAACATTTGTTCAATGTTGACGAGATGAGGATCCACATTCAAGTGTTCCATTTTGCATTGTTTATTTTTCTTCTTCGTTAAACTAGACAAGAGGAAGTCAACAAGCATCCCTCAAAACCTTACCAACATAACGCCACACCCCTCTAGTGGCTTGGCGGTGAATTACAGAGCAACGCGTCACCTGGCCGGAAAACCATCGAATGTCGAATGACGCCGTAATCGCTGCGCCGTCACCGCAACGCGGGAGCATAACTCAGGCTTAAGTCCTATATAAGGCAAGTAAAGCTTTAGCAGCTAACTAGCCAAGTAGCTGCTGCTAAAGTAAAGGGAAACAGCTTGCAGTCCACAAAGCCTTCAAACGTGGTCGCCAGGCAGTTCAGGTTAGTTAATGAGTGCGCCTTATTAAGTTGCCCTCATACACCCGAGGACCCCGAGACCTCGACACCATGATGGGTCGGGCGTGGTTGGCAGTCCCCACACCAGCTGATTCCTGGCAACCAGCATGGGAGCTTAGCTCAGCAGTTACAGCACTAAACACACCGATACCATCATACCAGTTTGTGGAGAAAATTCTGGCTAATACTATTTTGTTCAGACCATGTGAAAATGTTTCACCACATGGATGACACTATTGACGTGCATCACAACAACCGCTAATGAGCATATGACAGGCCGGTGCCCATTAAGACTCGCAGGAAAGACAGCCCGCTGCAGCAGGTGCGAAATGAGGTGCTTGAGAGAAAAATACTAATTTTTCGAAGTGAGTCACTGCCAATTTGTGCAAAACTTTGTGTCCAGTCACAGCAAAAATTAGTAGGCTAATGTTCAACTAAACTCACAATCTTGTAGCAGCTTGGTCCAACTAAGTGATGACCACACACATTAGGATGCCAATCGTCAGTTAACGCACTACTGTAATCCAATTACTTACCTCAGTAACGAGTAATCTAACACTTTCATTTTTACAAACCAGTAATCTGATTAAATTAGTTTCCTTAGTGTCTAGGCGTTATTAATGTGTTATTGCCTCATAATATATATGTAGAATGAACAATAGTGTAGTCATATACGAAGAGCATTTTGAATAAAAGAAAAGGTTAGAAAGGTTCTCGCTACGTGTCCGTTTCCATTGAAACCGCTCCTTGTTCTTCCTGTTTTGGTCTCGAGTCACACGCACTAAGTGTTTCGGGACTGACGTGTGCCAGCGCGGGTGAACATTCGAGCCGAGTGCAGCCACTTGTTGAGGTGTGCGAGGGATTATTGATCTGTGTGGATCCATGAATGAACGTGAGTGAGTATTTTTCCTTCATTCTGGAGGGTTCCAGCTTAGGTTAGAGCAGGTACATGCACGCCCGTTATGTTGCTTTGCCGCGGCGGGTCGTCGTCGCTCCCGCTCGACCATTTTTTACATCATATTCGTGTTGCAAATTTATGCCGTAAGGTGGCGTGTTTGTTTAGCATCTTTGGGATGTGTTGTAAGTCCGATTGAGTGAAAAGTGATTAGTTGCTGCCACGTTTTATGGCCAAATTGACCACGTGTGTGTACGGCGTACTTCCGGGTTGTGCGCATGCATTTGCATTGTTTATCTTGGCACTGATATGCTGTTAACCCTAAACCTTAACCCGAAATTCTGAATTTTTAACATTAGGCTTAATCTTTGAGTTAGCGGGGTTTAATTTTAGTCGGTGGAGTTGATTTCAACAAATTCCATGCAGTTTGTCAGTTATTTGTTAGTTTCAGGACTCCAGAGTGGCTAAGCTAGCACAACTCAATGGTCATTGAAATCAACTCCATCAACTAATTAAACCTCTGCTAACTCAAAGATCAAGCCTTATGTGAAAAATTCTGATCTTCCCCTTTAAATTCATTATTGGAAAGTCAATTACATGCGATAACATTTTTGTTGTTGTCATTCTTATGTTGTATGTATGTAAAGTCACTGGATTACTTTTTGAGGTGTAATCAGTAATTAAATTACAATTTCAAGTAATCTGTGACAACACTGGCAATTCGTCAATATTGATAAGGCATAGAACTAGAGATGTCCCGATCGATCGGCGATGCCGATCGGGTCCTATCACGTCATTTTCAAAATATCGGAATCGGCAAAAAAATATCGGCCATGCCTTTTTTTAATATATATATATATATTTTTTTAATTAAATCGTTTTCTAATTTTATTTAACGTCACAGACATAAAATGTTGCACTCATCCAGAGTCTTTAGTTTAGGCTTAAGGTAGGGTTATCAAATTTATCCCGATAACAGCAGTAATTAATTTTTTTAATAATGTATCACATTAAAATAATAAACGCAATTAATGCATGCACTGCACGACCCACTCACGCATTGTCGCGCTCAATCTGTAATGGCACTGTTTTACCTATATAGAGAGATAAAAGGCAGCGTAAAATGAGTAGAGTGAATTTTGGCAGCCTTTGGAGCCTTTTTTTAATTGGCTAAAGCCTTACAATCCCTCTCCCTATGATTAGAAATATCATGGGAAGCAATGTGGGGAAACAAGGTAGCAATTGATCTTTTTCTTAACACCTTATGTTATTTCCCAACGCAGAGAAGATATCTCAATTGGTAGCACTACGCACAGTCATGGTTCCACTTCCCATCATGCATTTGGGCATGGCTACAGTATCATTTACTGAAAGCTCAACAAATACACTAGATGGCAATATTCAGTCACAATATACAAAGTCACAAGTCTTTCCATCCATGGATCCCTCTCACAGAAAGAATGTTAATAATGTAAATGCCATCTTGAGGATTTATTGTCATAATAAACAAATACAGTACTTATGCACTCTATGTTGAATGTGTATATTCGTCCGAGTTTTATTCATTTTTTTCTTAATGCATTGCCAAAATGTATATGATCGGGAAAATTTATCGGGAATGATTGGAATTGAATCGGGAGCAAAAAAAAACAATCGGATCGGGAAATATCGGGATCGGCAGATACTAAAACGATCGGGATCGGATCGGGAGCAAAAAAACATGATCGGAACAACCCTACTTACAACTCATAAATAGTAAATCAGAGGGGGGAAGGGGTCCCTCTTAACACACCCAGTAACGCAGGATGTTTAATATTAGTAGGTGATAGTATTTTAGAGACATGCGACAATAAGGACTCTACTTGCTTTGAGTGCCAGGGAAAATGCACAAATTTGCCCTGCCTGTCTGTGCTGACTGCAATTAAAACAATACTGTTAGCCCTCTGAATCATAACCAAAGTAGAATTGTGGGGGGATACCAAGACTAATTTCCATCAGAGAACAAATTATTGGAAACTAACTTAGGCTATTTTTGGGATCTTTTAAATACGATAGTTGAAAAAAGACGCACAAGCCTGAATAAGACCTGAAAAAAGGTTACTGCTCCTGAGGAAGAAACATTTTACACAGGAATAATACATGCCACTGTTAAGGAAAGTCCACTTGGGCACAATGTGTGCAAATAAAACGCATAAACCAAAAATGTGTGACCGTTTTCTTCCCAAAAAAAGCACAGAGGGAAAAAATGTACTTCACCAGGAGAGCGCGGTTGATCGACTGTGGGGAGCCTGCTCCGGTTTGCCTTGTAAATATTCTGCTTGGTTACATTTTGACAGAGATTGTAAATCAGGTGCAAGGGGTACCATTTTTCCTTCCTTGCAAACCAAAACAATTCTTGCTTTTCCATTTGGTTTTGTTTAAATGTACTTGTTTCAGCAAACGCCCCTGTCAATTCTAATCGGCCTGCTTGGACTCGGGCTGCAGTGCTATTGGATTACTTTAGCGTTGGGCTTATTATGAGAAATGAGCTGGTGCTGAGTGCACACGCCGTGACACGGAGGCTCTTATGACATTTTCACCCCATCGCCGGCCAAACTGCACATCTGTCAAATGCTCCTTTTTTGCAACCTCGAAATCTAATCGCCGCTTTGTCACCCGTTTCCAGAGTTCATATCCTTCTCAAGGTCTGAGGAAATAAACAATACACATATGAAGTCGCCATAGGAGGCCTGCGTGTGAATGTAGGCTGCACTGTAAACTGGCATGCGTGAGCTTGGGAGTCTTTCTTAGCTCGCCTCCCGTCTCTCGCTCCGTGTCTTGGCCCGCCTCGCTGTTCACTGTTGTGTTAGTAAATTGTACTGACATACTCAGTCCCCCCCCTCCTCACCTCTCGCCACCTCTGCTACTCTCCCTCCATCACGGGCCCTCTCTCTCACCCGACTGACTGACACGAATTTTCAATCTCTCTGTTTACCTTCCACCGCTATGCCTAAAACAACACCGGGGCGGGCTGAGAGCCAAGAGGAGGAGGAAAAGAGAGATGGACCAGTGCGGGACAGCGACTTGTGTGGGGAGGTGCAAAAAGAGAGAACAGGGCTTTCTCTGTGTTTTGGTTGGAGACGAATCCAAGAGGGAGAGAAGGAGTGAAAGGAGGCGGAGCTGATGAGCTGATACTTTTGAACAGTCACGCGAACCCAGCCAGCAGGAGGGTAGGGGGCGGCTGGAGGTGATGGATTCGGACGTGGGGGGAGTGGTTGAAAAAAGTTAGATGAGGCACACACCATTAAGAGTGCAATGAGATATACATAGTGAGGGGGGAGTGAAAGGACAGCATGAGTGATGTGTGGCAGCAGCTTTTTTTCAAAGATGGCAAAAATGGGGGGCACTGGGAGAGAGAGAGACAGAGAGCGAGAGTGCTCAGAATAGATTTGCTCTCAACAGCATGAAATATTGAACGAAAAGGACCAAACACAAGAAGAAGGGTGGGAGAAAATGGCCCGTCTGATAAAGACAAATACAATTGTGCACTGGTGTTTGTTGTTGGAGAAAATGAGAGAGAAGACAAGAAGAGGGAAGAATAGGAGTTGGGTGGTTGGGTGTATGGATGTACACACAAACACACAGTTACATACACACACAAGGGATAGATGTTTTAAGATTTTATCCTGTTGATTCTGCATGCAGCTGAGACTAAGCATCCAGAAACTACAATCACATTTAACCCCAGAAAGCTTTACTTATCGTGAGTTTGCATTGTTATCTGCACAAATTCAAAGCATCAAGTGCCTAATGGGACAAGGCAGCCCCAGAGCACTGCTAAGCCTTCTCTGTTATTCACATGTTAGGATTCAATGTTCTTTCCAACTTTTTTTCTCTTTCAATAGCTGAAAGGCAGCAACACTTTAGTCACATTGTCTATAGTCCTAAATTAACGGACAGCAGTCCACGACCGGACCACGGCACACCTCTCTGCGGACCCAGAACAAATGGCACTTTTCAAAAAAAAAAAAAACAAAAACAAAAAAAAAAACTTCTTTTTTTTTTTTTTAATCATATTGTGACGTTGACAAAGAGTAACCCGCTTAGTTAGATTGCAATTATTTGTTTTGGAAACTTGTGTCTCAACACACAACTGCTGTCTGCCGCAGCCGACGCACAAGCAACCCCCAGAACAACGACAACAACAGGAAGGCACATCTGTCACTCTACCGCACCTACTTCACCCCTGTAAGTCATGCGGTGCATTCAGGAACGCATGCAAATACTCCCGCTATATTATAACCCGATTCGTTACAATATATTATATGTACGAGTCGCCGATCTATCACTATGCGCTACTACTCTATCAGTAAATTCTGTTTTATTTTTAGTCAAATATCTTCTATGTTCCCACTTCTGTTGTCATCCCTATGACAACGATGCGCTGATTGGCTGAGAGAGCCTGCATGCTGCTAGCGTGGACAGACTGCAGCAGTGTGAAACACGAGTCACACCCGGCACTTTGCAATGTTTGTTTACATGCCTCCAGTAGAAGACCAAATCTAACAAAATGTCATGCTCAAAGTTGACCAAGAGAAGGAACTAGGACAACGAAAATTGCCGTTTGAATGAGGAATGGACTGACAAATACGCGTCCATTTTACCATCTGCAAGTATCAAACCTATGTAGGCTACTTAATATTCTAAAAGACAGTTGCTCTGATTAAAAGTCAAAATATGAAACGCCATTATGTTATAGAGCACAGCTCTGTTGAGCTTAATCAGAATTGAGAAGGAAAGAAATTCACAGGTTGAAGCAGTCATACAGTATCAAGAGTCAAGCAAGGTTATTGTTAAATCTATGACACAACAACAAAATGGAGTGCTTACTCAGAGTGTCGTGGGTGTTGGCCAAACATAAGAAGCCGTTCTCCGATGGAGAAATAATAAAAGAGTGTATGACTGAAGTAATGGCAGCAATGTTCGAAGGAAAAGAAAAGGCGGAAATGACAACAAAAATGAACCAACTCTCTCAGATTCATCAACGACAAGACGCACTGAATTACTGGCTGATGATGTGATTAAACAGTGTTTTACAGTTAAAGTTACTGTCAATAATTATTATGTTTGCGCCTTATTGACATATTTTGTCAATTATTTAGTATACATGTGTAAACAATGTACTTGCATGTTTTTTTGTTTTGTTTTTTAATTTATTTTAAGTCCAGAAAATTTTTTGTTAATTTATTTTTATTTAATCAGAATGTGCATGGGATTTTTGTTTGGTCAATAGAAAACCAACTTTACCACCTTCAAACTGCCTTGTACTTGACCGACAATAATACCCATGCTTGTATGAAAAAAAAACAGTTGTGGACCTTCAAGATTTGTATTTTAGGACCCCTGGTCTAGAGCCTCAATACTATGACATTATACTGCCAATACAACAGTACAATAAGACATTATTAGTCCAACAATGCACTGTTAAAGTCCATTTTTATAATTGGCCATTGCAGCCTGGATGGCTGACATGTATTTTAAGCCCCATTAATAGAGATCATATCATCAACACACACAGCCACCTTCCAGACCAGTGTAAGATGTTGATAGTGCTTATAAAAAAATATGCATTTGACTGAGATTTCTTTTTACAATGCACATAGTATATTTGTGAGAAGAACAAATTGCATACAAGACAACAATTATGTAGCAACCACTAATTTAGCGATAGCTGATGATTTTAAACAATTTAGTTTCTGAAATAAATACATACATTACTGAAATACACACATTAGGCATTTTCGAAGATTTCTTTTCATTTTTTTCCCGTATTATGATTATTATTATGACTATTATTAGCAAGCTCCTTTGATTTGGGATTGGGATTGGCTTGCTTCGAGTGAGAGAGAGAGAGAAGAGAGAGAGAGAGAGAGAGAGAGAGAGAGAGAGAGAGAGAGAGAGAGAGAGAGAGAGAGAGAGAGAGAGAGAGAGAGAGAGAGAGAGAGAGAGAGAGAGAGAGAGACTACTACTACTACTGGGGATGGTTATCTTACATACTTTTTTGGAACATGCGTAATTTTTTTAATGATTTAGTACGAGCAGAACAGCTGGCTAAACACTTGTCTACTTTAACTATTTAAAGCAGAAATGTGAAGTAATTTCATAACATGCCTAATAGGGTCACAATTAAAGTAATTAAACTTTGTCCAACAAAAATAAAGCATGAAAAAATAATTTATGTGTTGTACATTTGACAAAATAATCGCTTTTCCGAAGTTCGAGCCTGAAAGGGGACGAACCTCGGAAGTGATACGTCACACCGGGAACAGTGATGGCAGCTCCATACATACAGCCGCCATACAAAGCCCTTCAAACAATGATTCAAACAGCGATATAAGCGATAGATTGAGCACAAGGGAGGAGATCCAAGTTTTTGAAGAGTTGGAGGAAGAAGAGGAGCTTGGAATTTTATGTTGGACCTAACATGTATTAGCCAGACGCTAATCAGGATGCAAACAATGTGCCTAGACTACCTGACATGGAATGGATACAAGACCCATCGAGATTACAAGATTGGTAAGATATAGGCTGTTATTATTTTCATGATTTGAAGATGCAGGCATTTGCACATAATTTTATGTTTTAAAAAATAAATAAATAAATAAATAAATAATAATTTAAAAAAAAAAAAAAACAAGATTGGTAAGATATAGGCTGTTATTATTTTCATGATTTGAAGATGTAGGCATTTGCACATAATTTTATGTTTTTGTCTATCTGATGACATTGTTAAAAAAAATTATAATCAGACTTCATGTTCATTTTGGCAGATCCGGTAGCTCTCGTGCATAAAACATAATAATATAAAAACGTTGGGGGGAAAGAAGGAGATGAGTCGTTGATGACTTTCTCCACTTTATTGTGGCAACAATAAGAAAACAAAATAATAGCGGACTGCCGCCACATTCGACCGCGAAGTTTTGCTTCTCACTGATCTCCTCCTCGCCTCCTACTACTCCAGCGTCTCTTAAACAGATCGTGCATAGTGTCTTGTTATGAGCTTTTTGTTTACAAATGTATCGAACACACGACGTGCTGACAACTTTGTTTCTTTATTAACACATGGAGCTAACAGTACGAGGCTCTCGGGGCTGGGGCTCTCAGCAGGAAGTGGAATCTAATGGCGTGAGGAAATGTAGTTTTTTCACACAAGCGAACAGATTACAAAGCACCACTTCAGTGTTGTCTAGAGGCTACATTTCCCATGATTCACTGCGTGACCTGCACGCTCGCTGATTCGCTGCCAGACATTAAAACCAACATGCTTGTTGTTGTCACCTGTCAGCGGCTCTCGTACGTAAAACACAAACTAGAAGGCTATCAAGCGATCACCGTGAAAGAAACGCCGAACTGTACAAATGCAATGCAATGCTTGAAGCATGAAGGTGGAAATACATAATACAAATACAAATAAATGTGCACAAACTCACCGGCGGTGTGTGTCTCTTACGGCAACGTGACCGTGAATTACGGCGACAGTGACCCGCTTATATGCACATCCACACCCCTTTCCGGATTGACAGTGGACCTAACCCTAACCCTTTCGGAAAAGATCGTAGATGACGCACAATTTAAACACGCTTAGCCTAGCAAACACAACAACAACTATGCCACGACTATTGCCACGAGTTGGCTTTCGGCTAACGTCGCTAGCTTTTACTGTACATTCCACAACAGTTGGCAGCTCTGCTTTGACAAAGTCATCAGTCATCTATCCAAAAATCACACTTACTTTTTGGCAAATCCTTGATCATAAGCAGACCAGTTAAGGAAGCAGGCATCTTCAAAGTGTTTGTAGCACAGAACACTACTCGATGATGGCGTGAAATTCATTGGCTTCGTGAGAACGAAAGATGTCCATTTACGTGCCCTGCTATCCTTTGGCCACTCAAACAACTTTTCTTTAGAGTGAGAACAAAACACCGCCACACACCGCCGTGGCATCTTACCGAGAAACAATGCAAAAAAACAATACTGTTCTATGGCGGACTTCACCCGCACTTCTAGGTGTGACGTCACTTCCTAAGATTTCCGAAGATTGCCGAAGAAAAGCATTTTCGTTGTCAAGGGCGTTGCTATGGGGTTAAACAAAGAATCTGGAAGGGTTGCGTTACAAAAAATAACGAAAATATGCTTATAATTGTTTAGCCATTGATATTATTCAAAAACATGGTTGGCCAACCTTACTTCAAATTTACGCTTTAAATTCATTATTCCAGTTTTCTTAATTTTTTTTTTTTTTTTTAAACATAAGGAGAAGGAAAGTGAGCTGTCTTAAAGTATATACAAATTTAGGGGAAAAAACAAAATGCTTATGTTGTAGAACTTCCCATCAGATGAACCACTAACAGACCCAACTAGCCTAAAAAAGAACTGTGTGACATACTGTCGACCCTTCTACTATTTCTGATTTTTCTTATTTCAGGCATCCCACTGTCTCTGCCTCCACTCGACTGTGAAATGTTAACGCTCTGCAGGTTAGAGCAGGTGGACCGATCCATTTTATGTAAATACAGAGGGGATGCATTGAGAAATGTTTCCGAAATGAATACACAAAAGGGCTATAGTCAAGTGCAAATCTAGTCTGATGCATCACAAGAAGGTGCTTTAGACCAGGTGTTCAATCACACAGTTAGCTGTATTTGAAAATGGGAGTTTTACACAGCTGTGAGCGTGAGTACACTGATTCCATTTGCGGCTAATAAAATCCAGGCCTCTCGTTCACTCTAAATGCAGTGTATTTACTTACTTACTTGGACCATCATCCCTGTGCCTCGCTGGTGTGGCCACAAACAACAAAGGAGAGGACTAGGACTGAAACCAATATAATTATTTAAATGTGATAATGAAAATAATACAGTGGTACCTCGACATACGATCGCTTCGACATAGAACCTTTTTGACATCCGACGAGAAAATTGACTCGCCATTTGTTTCTACATCCGACAGCATACTCGAAATACGAGGATTTATGACAGCACCAGAGTTCCTTAATTTTCCCGCAAGATGGAAGCATGGCAGATTTTCTTGTGAGAGAAATAAGAATGGGTTCCAAGAAGGTTAGTGCAGGTGGTGAAAAAAGGAAAAAGGTGACGCTTACCATTGAATTGAAGATAGAAATGACAGAGAAATATTAGCTTTGTGTGCGCCTCCGTAAACTGGCTCGACAATACGACCGTAGAACGTCTACGATCTCGACGGTCCTCTTCCGACCTCCGTTCGCCAGTCTTCATAAGTTAAGGTAACAATTATTGTTATTGTAACATCGCCAAAGATATTGCCAGCTTCGTTGTCGTTAATCATTTATTTCAGAACTTGTGCAACACAACACCCCTACTGTCCGCCGCAACTGATGCCAACAACAGAACACTAAAAGAGAAAGTCTACCGCATCTCACTCAGCCACGCGATGCGTTCAGGTACAGCACGCAAAACACATCTGCCACATTAGAACCCGATTTATCACATTACTACAGGAATGATTGTTATTATTATTATTTTTAATTCAGATTTTTATTTATAATTTATTTGTTTTGCTATGTGTAATTACCATTTGTAATAGTACCAGCAGTATTTATTAAGGATTTAGTGTAGGGTTTTGGGCTGTGGAATGAATTAATGGAATTATAATGTATTCTTATGGGGAAATGCCGCTCGACATGCGAACATTTCGACTTATAAACAAGGTCCTGGAATGAATTAAATTCGTATGTAGAGGTATCACTGTACATTTAATGACTGGATTTCAACAATAATTTAAAAATCTTTGGTCATATTCGTGGATGAAATGTGTACAGTTTATTTCTGTGACTTGATCAAAATTTGTCAAATTGCATTAGGCCACCTGCACAGCAAAATGAGACATGCTTTGTGCTAGCTTATCCTTAAAACAGATTTTCTGAGACCAAATGGTTGATCTGCTGTATAAGCAGGGTGCAGTGGCGCGTCCCCTCATCCCTTCCCCGAGGGCCAGTTAATGGGGGCGCGGATGGTGCGGGGGACCGCCCTAGGTCCGGGATGGATAGTGGTCCCTTTGCCAGAGCTGCGGGAGGAGGGGTGGGCCATGCTGGCTGCTGGTTGGTTGATGTGGTGCCCGGGCCATGGGGAGGCCCCCACGCAGCACATCGACTTTTCACATTGACTATCGCACATCTGAGTGGGTTCACGCTGGCCGGGGTGCAATTAGACACACTCAGGTAGAGAGATTGTCGGTGTCAGGATTAGCGATCAGGTAGCATAGAATAGGTTATCAGTTGCCTGGCACGGCCAGACTGTTCTCCCTTTGTTTTTCAAACACTGAGAGTATAGTCTGGGATCCAGCCCATTAACGGCCTCTCGAGCAAGTACAAAATCAATCGACAAATCAGATTCATTTATTTGCGTGACGTGTTCATAACGAGCAACGTCACTCTTCCGCGTCGGAAGTCGTCTCAACAACAACACAGATGCCGAACGGGAGAGCCGAGAATATGTTCCATTCCACGGTAAAATCAGTTTTAAATTTCCAAAAACACATCGACACAAGTCATTGACAACAGTCTGTCTCGCGCTAGCCATGTTGAATAAACTCCGCTCTCCTCGTATGTTTACTTCCGCGCGCAAGTCCCTCGTCCCGCGCGTCGCTAATTGGTCCACTCCGCTGTCTGTTTGCTGTGGCTTGCTCCGCCCTGGAAATTTTATCCGCTTAATGGTGGCCAGACTCAATAGCTGGAACAGCGGTGAGTCTGGAGTACCAGGCTTGGTTAACAGGCCCCCCACATGGTGTTCACAGATAAATATATAATTAGCTAACAATAGCACACTATGTTCATAGGTGTGTAAAAATGTATTTGTTGTTGTTGTTTGTTTTCCCCCTCTTCTGTCTGCTTCTTTCCCTTCTGTCCTCCCTTACCCCTTTCCCATTTGCTGCTTTCGCCTAATGAATAAAAGATGATGAACAACCACAATGGGAGTATATCAAACTCTCATTTGATACATTAAAACTGTTCAGAACATAAGCACACTCAGATTCCTATTCTCTGTGTCTAAGCAACTGAAAAGGACAGGTAAAAAAAAAAAAAGTTGGTCTACTGTATCTTCAAAGGCATACCTTTGCTACGCTGCAACACTCCACCATTCTGCCCAAAATTAAAGATGTGCCAACCTTTACTCTCGGATCCAGCTGTGTCATGCCTGAAAACGTTTTGAATAACTGTCAAGCGTTGGCTCTTAGAATTCTTCTTATTGTCCTCCCCAATAAAGAACATTTAACTGCATAATAAATATTTACAACATTACTCAATGAAATTGAAAATCATAATCAGAATACTAATATTGTCATTGAGCAGGAGTACATGAAATTGTGACAAAAGCAACTCCCAAGAAGAGTGCATAAGAACATATTAATTACCATGCCTTTTTAGTAAGGGTGTCAACAATAATCGATGCGGCGATGCATCCCGATGCGGGGCAGGGACGATTCGATTCGATGCGGGCAACACGCTGAATCGATTCAGCGCATTTTAAAATATATATGCATGCAATGGATTTGGTTTCCCCATTTGTATTGTTATTCTCATGTTTACCTGTAGAGAGAGCTACTTTACATTCAAAACAAGCCCGTAGAGGTTAGATCGGGCCTAAAAAATTCCAGCCCAACCCGACACGGCCGTTGGTATTGAAGCCCGACCGGCCAGATCAGTTAACTATAGATTTGCATGCCCAAGCCGAGTGAAGCGGAAAAAAAAAACGCAGCAGCAGCAGCATTTATTTTCATTTCTTCAAGTTTTCTTACTGTTTAAATAGTCTACATATTTTTATAAGAGTTATAAAAGCCTTTACACAACGAAATAACGCTGGGAAAGTTTAATATAAAAAAAACACTGTTTTGCAGACACACAGAGGAGAAGATTCGAAAGGATCACATTTGCCTTTGTGTGCATAAATAAAAGTGTCTTTCCTAACAAATTCTCAGTTGGGAGGAAAAAAACGCAAGTTTACTCAATATTTAAATAGTCTACATATTTTTATAAAATTTATAGAAGCATTTACACAACGAAATAACGCTGGGAAAGTTGGATTTAAAAAAAATAAAATAAAAACGGTTTTACAGACACACAGAGGAGAAGATTCAAAAGGATCACATTTGCCTTTGTGTGCGTAAATAAAAGTGTCTTTCGTAACGAATTCTCAGTTGGCAGGAAAAAAACGCAAGTTTACTCAATATTTAAATAGTCTACATATATTTATGAGAATTATAAAAGCATTCACACAACGAAATGACGGGAGGAGAAGAAGAAAAAGAGGGCTGCGCCACAGCCCTCTGCGCATTTTTTTTTTTTTTTTTAAATACTTTATTAGTCCGGCGCGGCGGCCCGACCCGACCCACCGAAACGTGAATGCTTAACATTTCGGGTCGGGTCGGGTTCGGGCACAAGATCTAACCTCTATGCAGGGGGGACGAGGAACCCAAATCCGCTTCCTTACCGGAGTAACGTCACAGACAAGCGCAGTTGTAATCGAGAGAGCAGAGAGATAGGACATAACATAACAATGGCTGAAACGGAGAAAGAGGGAGCGAGAAATATTATAGATATAAGATTGGCTAGGCCTACATTTTACTTTTGTTCTACATTGCAATTTAGTTGATGTTTTGTTTGCAACTGAACTGATCCCTGGATTGATATTGCGATAAAGATGCTGCTGCACTACAATATTTTCTTTGTCGTTTTCTTTAATATTTACTTGAATATTTTTATTGATGGGTCGTTGTGACTAAAATACAGTGACTGTTATTACTGATTTTGCACAGGAGTTCAGATGTTGCACTGTGTGAAAGGCTGCTACTGTGTGTAAAAAAAAAAAAAAAAAAAGAGAAAGCCCTGGTCTCATTATAAGCACTAATTAAATGCTGTGATCTGATTTTTTTTTTTTTTTAAAGATATATATGAAAGTATACTATTTTCATTTGACTTCGACCAGGAGTGACACAAGAGCCAATAAAAAGTTGTTTAATGTCTGTCCGCTTGTGTTGGCTCATGATTCACAAAAAATATGCTTTGCTTTAGAATTTTAATGCATCCCAGGCTTTAATGCATCGCAATGCATTGCCGAATCGAACCGAATCGAATCGTGGCCTTCCGAATCGTAATCGAATCGAATCGTGAGGGCGGTGTCGATGCACACCTCTAGTTTTTAGACTTCAATTTTTAGATTTTTTTTAATTAAAAAAAACAAACAAACTGGACTATAAGCCGCAGTACTTTTATAGTATGGGTAATTAACACCAAAAGATATGCAGCTATACTATAAGGCATATGGTTGAAAGAGGGGACAAAAATAATGGCTTTTAGTCCAAATTTGACAGTATATAAAACCAATTAAATAAGTAGGATATAAAACACATAGCAAATTACAATGACTAAATAGAATAAGATGATTTGAAAAGAAAAATAAAATTCGACAAATAATATGTGCAAAAGTACAGCAAACAACATAACATTCATTCATTCATTCATTTTCCATGCCGCTTATTCCTCTCGAGGGTCGCGGAGGTGCTGGAGCCTATCCCAGCTAACTTCAGGCAGTAGGCAGGGGACACCCTGAATTGGTTGCCAGCCAATCGCAGGGCACAAGGAACAACATAACATGTTTCTCTATAAATAATATGTATTCGTGTTTTGATATTAAGTCAAATGTTATATGAATTTACCTAAAATTCTTCGTTATGCATGGTTAAAGTAAAAAAATGACTGTAATATTGTTTCACGGGTTACTCTGCACACTCACACACATGCGCCGACACACACAAAAACACACTGTCAAAGACATTAAGATGACTTCCATGTGCATAGAAGATGGAGAATTTGATGGTGTTGAAAATATCACACTGCAGTTTCATCACTACTTGCACAATCCCAACACGCACACACATAGACACCCACGTGTGTGCGCATACACCCACGCACTGCCTTTGATCTCCCTTCTCACTGATCTGCTCTTCTTCCATGTCAAATATTTAGGCAGCATTTGGCAGGTTTGACGAAAATTGCCATGGAGAAATGATTTTATTTATTTAACTTACACATCAGAAGCTGGCGCACGAAGCTCATGGAGGAGCACTTCTCCTTCAAGAGATGATGTGCTGAGTTTCCCATTTTATCTTTAAGACCCCTCTAAGGAATCTCTCTTAATGTAAAGCCCTTAACCCCCAACTGCTCAGTGGACATTGGTATAAGATTTTAAAAATGGGTGATGTTAGAGGTAATGTTATACGCCTCTCTACATTATTTCTTTAATCATTTCCTTCTTTTGCAGCCCTGCAGGGAATGTTCATATCCAGATCGCCCTGAGAAGAAATGTCTTTAACAAGAGCATTGAGAGAAGTATCTGAATGACGCATACACAAGTGGTGGGAAGGAGAGAAAGAAAACTCTATTGCTCTCTCAGGTAATAAGAACCTGCTGCATTCACTGACTGTGCAGTTTTGTTCATGCAGTAGATGAATCGGACGATCAATCATGACAGATTGCAATAAAGGAGAAGACGATTGAGGCATGAACATAGAAAAGCTTTACTTAAAAAAAAAAAAAAAAAAAATCACATTAAACTATGTGTAACATTCAACCCATGTTCCGCGGGCTAGTTGCGGCCTACCGTCCATTATTTTGTGGCCTGCTAAAAAAAAAAATACAGCATTGACTCATTGCATTGCCAACCCACTACATTGTCATTTGCAGTGGAAGTGCTGCTTTTTACTCATTTTTTCCCTCCAAAGACACTAGTGAACAATAGGATTTTAAGTGTGTGCACTCTTAAAATATTGAAATCAGCATTGAAGGCAATGTTAAATATAAGTTATCATGATGGGTCCAAAGTAGTATCAAGGGATCTGGCCAGCTGTGGGTCCAAAAGATTACAGATTACTATTTGGTATCGATCTACCCACTTCAAATGTTTTTGAGTTTGTGAACTATTAGGGAAGTGTTGCCCAAGAAATGTAATACGTCATTTTGAGGGAATTCAGGGGCCACTTTGTGTCAAGGAACGGGTATGAGCAGGCAAGAGAGGAACAATGGCGTGAACCCAAAAGAAGGAAAATGAAGTTGAAGCAGACAGGCGTTGGTGTGATAAGATTTAATAACGTAAAGGTCCAAAAAAAAATTTATGAATAGAAAGACACGAGATCTAACAAAAGACTGGGTAGAAAAACAACTTACTGGGGTATGGTAACACACAGTGCAGGACATGGCATGAATGACGCAAGTACAGACTGCACACAGGGATCTTAAATACAGACATGAGCCCTTTTCACACAAATGTCCAGGGAAATTCCCTGGTAAAACGACGCTGGATTTACTCACATCGTTACTTTCACGAATGTAGAGATGTCCCGTGAATGACACAGGTTGGACACGTTCACAGATTTTTCCCATGTTGCCCACTGGCGCGCTCTGTGCGGGGAGGGCTGCTGGCGTGATTTTATAACCCGGAGATTACATAATTTTTGGGCGGCATCAGCTGTCAGAATGTTGGTCAAATGGTGTTTTGTTCCGGAGGGAGCGTTCCCGATGTCGTAACTGCAGCCAATTCAAGCTCATCGAGACTGTATTTAAGCCCAAGCGATCCAAGAGATGGGTGGAAGGAAGAATCCTGCTGGCTTTGTTTTGTTGTCTTATCGTCTCTCTGCCACCGCTTAGGTTAGTATTTTAGAAATCCCCTTTGACCTACTGTCACGGACCCATTGTGTTTTCCCCCCTTTTTTGCGATCGCGTGTATTTTTTTATTTAATGAACCACTGAACGCCTCCCTCCGTAGTTTTCTGATTTGAAGTACAACTTTGTCTGAGCAGTAGCAGACCCTAACATCGGCAACAGAATAAACCACACATTTCCAAAGATGGACGATGGACTTTCTTCCTTGGCTCTACGGTCGTGTAGCAATTTAATTTTGTTATGTTTTCAGTTTAATTTAGCTATTTCCAACTTGCCATGTTGATAATTGTGATGTTTGTTTACTGCTTTTCTTCTTACTGTGAAGATGGAGAACATGACGATCGGCCCGCCATGATATTTATGTCATCGTGCTTTGACCCGGAAATTTAACGCCTGATTTCACGCACACCACTTCCTTGGAAAGTCTTGGACATTATACTAAGACGCGACCCGTAAAATGTCCGTGTAATCTCCATGTCAGTCAACCCGGGAAATTGTTTTCACATACAACTGCTGCACGGTTAAATCCCGCGATATTCCCAGTGTGTCGGAGTGTGTGAAAGGGACTATGGAGTAACGAGAAAGAGGCACAGGTATGTGACACAAGAGGAAGCCAATTAAAGATATACAAGAGGCAGGGATTAAAACTTTTACATCATCAGTAGAAATGTACTATGGTAAATAAACAGGCATGCAAACTTGCCACCTTTCGGCAAAATTTCGCCGTTTTGAAAGCAAAATGGGTCATTCTTCTGAATCACGTAGATCCAAGGAGAAAAAAATGGGTGGGGCATATCAACGAGCGAGTGAAACCGTTAACTTCAAAACCGTAGGCCATGCTCAAAACTACACTCTAGTCTTATGACCTAGACCAGTGGTCCCCATCTGCCGGGCCGCAGACCGATACCGGTCCGTGGCACATTTGCTACCGGGCCGCATTAAAATAATATTTTAATAACGACCGCATTCTGGTTGAATTAACCCTGTGCCCCTACTTAACACACCAACATCCCTGTCTACTCTAGATATAATACTACGGGATAGATTAGAATGTCATCATAGAAATCCATTGATTGGACTGCTAGCAGAACATCTTGTTTGTGTATATAATATATCTATGTGCGCTTGTCCTCGATAATAAAGTATTGCTAGGCCACGGGCGCAGCACATTTGTTCCCGGAAATAATTAGCGCCCACACGAGCGAAGATGACTGGAAAACAGACGTCAGTGGAGATATTTTTACGGCGAAAAGGGCACCTGACGGGCCTACAACCTCGAAGACCCACGAACTGCAAAGGAGTGGATTCGTGACCCTTTTGTGAATAAACAGAGTGATTCGAGCATGTCTGTGCAACAGGAAGATCAACTTGTAGAGATCGCAATATCCTGACATCGCTACAAGAGCATTGAAAACCTTGCTACAATTTCCAACATCGTATCTTTGTGAAGCGGGCTTCTTAATTAATGTTTAACGACAAGGAAAAGTCGTTAATGGTGAGAGCGGTGTGCAGTTGTTGTGTGCAGCTTACATGGCAGGATGTATCTGAGAAGATTTTTTCTACAAGTCCTTCCATGATCAAACGTAAGTTTGTAGTGTTTACTTTGGAATCGCTGCATTTGCGCATTTTGCAGCTCTGTTTAACGTTACGCGCATGCGCAGAACCGCATCGTTGCAATTTTTGATGGGTTGCAAAATTTGTCAGAACACCAGTCCGTGAAAAAAAGACCCAAATGACACCGGCCCGTGGTGCAAAAAAGGTTGGGGACCCATGCGCTACAGGTCGCATTTGAAAGTACTAGAGCTGTCCTGACTAGTCGACGTTGTCGACGTCATCGATGACGTAAATGCGTCAGACGGGCAAAACATACCGTCGACAGGTAATGACGGGTTAAAAAAAAATTACATGTAGATAAAGTTTAGAATGGCCGGCGCTGACGATACAAGCGGTTGTTACTGGCACCTCCAAGGGGGCCGCTGTTATCTCAATGTAACCGGCGTTGTCAGATTGAGCAAAGAGGAAGAAAGTGGGCGAGCGAGCGAGCGAGAGAGAGGGAGCGAGATCGGTGAGTTGGAAAAATGCGCGGGTAGCGCCGAGTTGAGTGGCTGCGTCCCCCACGTTTTTGTTTTGGTCAATAAAAGTATCTATAAAGAGCCATCCGACACCTCTCGGTGTTTTTATGCACGCCGCCGCCTTCATGAGGAGGAAATCTTACGAACCCGGACGAACCGACGACAACGAGCCAAGTGAATCGCCGGTTCACTCCTCACTATGGCGAGAAGTTGACAACACTGCCAATTACCGAAAAGGGCTGAATTGGTAACACGTGAAAGCGGCATAAAGTAAAAAAGCTGACCAGAATAGCCAGAGCCTGGAATTATTTCAAGGAAAATATGGAGGGTGCCACTTTGTGTACTGTTTGCTAAGCTGAGCTCACACACCACGGTAGCACGTCGGCTATGAACGAACACTTGAAGCGCAGTCACCCATGTGTAATTTTCGAAGACAACAAGAAACAACAAGCTAGCGGATTGTAAGTCCATACAACTTTCTAACGATTTTTTTAAATGGAAGATGCCTTTCTGTGCATCGTATCAACGTGCATTTTTATTTAATAAAATATTTCATACATATACAATATAATTATATAATATTTTTTTCAAATTATTATTAAATGTATTAGGATCATGGAAGCTACCACTTGGGGAAAATATATACATATATCCTGTATATACATAATAAAAATATATATGAAAACAGCACTGGCCTGCTTACTATAATCCATGGCTGCACTAATGTTAGTTACTTAATATTATAAAGTATTACATATAGTGGTATACTATAAAATTAATACTATATATTTAATTTTTGTTTCTGTGGGTATGTGTGCCTTTCATTCAAAATAATTGTGGTAATATTTCAGTGTGCCCTCTACTTGATCTATTTTCAGGTTAAAACAAACAAAAGTTGAACAGTTTTTCCCATCCCTCAACAATGCGGAACGCACACCAGAAAAAGCATCTGAACTCACACAAATTATTCTGAAAATGGTTGTCCAGGACATTGCAATTCATTTTAACATTTAGAACAATATAGACAAAGAGATACAACAAAAAGAGTAAGAATTGTTTTGACTCCTGTTAAAGAGGTGAAGTCACAGTGTTTCCTTTTACATTTTTTTGCACTAGTTAATGCCAGCAGCATTTGACCTCATTGTTTGTGATTTATTATTGGTATTTGTCTTATTTATTTATTTATACGTCAATAAAGAATTTAGGTGTTCCAAAATGTTTTTTGTGAATTAATAAGCTTGAACAAAAAAATCATTATTAAAGTAGTAAATAAATAAATAAATAAAAAATATTAGATTAGTCGACTAATCGTAAAAATAGTCGGCTGACTAATCGGGAAGAAATTAGTCGTTTGGGACAGCCCTAGAAAGTACCCCCATTCCCGCACTGTTCGTACACACCCCCGTTCATAAAACAGCCTACAGGTGTACTTGTTTATCCAGTATGATGCCCTATCAATCGAAGTTAAGGACCATGGGACTAATTGCTCTGGTTGAATGTAAATAAAGTTATGATCACTACAGTTAATGCTTTTGAAGACTTGTAATTTTTTTTAATCTATCTATCTATCTATCTATCTATCTATCTATCTATCTATCTATCACATAATAGTTAAGTGAATGGAATTTATACTTTACCTGTAAATTCATATTTTATGCTGTACAGCTGTTCTCTGCTTAATGCAAATGGGACATACTGTATATTTTGTAATTTAGATTTTGTATGATTTGCTACTTAATGCGTCTTATATGTTCTGATATCAGGATGAGAGATTTAGACTTTTATGTGTTGAATTATTATGTACTGTGTTTAATTCGAGATGTCTCTGGTTGCACTATGAAATGCACTTTTCCGTGCATGCCGTGTGTCCATGTTACTTTGTTTGTTGAATTATTATGTACTGCGTTTAATTCGAGATGTCTCTGGTTGCACTATGAAATGGACTTTACCGTGCATGCCGTGTGTCCATGTTACTTTGTCACCTTTTTCACCCCTAACCAGTTTTTATGCCTGAATAAAAATTAAAAGACAAAAAACTGATTTGCAATGTGGATGTTGAATATCCCATTATCGCAATTAATACAATCTTTAACATGCCTCTAAAGAAGTTATATTTCTCTTATCTATTGAAATAAATAAGACTAATCTTTTAATTGGCATAAATATTGAAAATTAAGCAAGTGCCACTATAAAGCTGGTGAGAAGACAAATAAGCATTTTTGTTAATCAAGCCCAAAACCATAGAACATAGCACATAACGCTTGCACAACAGCATTAATTTATTGCAGGTCTTTCATGCCATGATGATGTATTATTCAAAACAAATTATAGATTAGGGCTAGGAAAAAAGGAAAAAATGTTTTAAGTGATTGCTAATCATTCTTACAAACTGTCCTTTTGTTGTTTTGGCTTCAGTGATTCTTGAACATGAATCTGAAAGAAAGGTAAATAAAAGAATACAATGATTCAACTGACATGTTGAGTTGGAGGCATTCATACATTCAGAAGGGTACAAAAAAGTACAAAGACAGTGCTACTGGTCTTGACACAGATGCACACATATAAAAAATTTTGAAAGGAAAAACAGACTGAAGTTACGACGGTGTGTCTGCATGCTGTCAGTGTGACGTCCACATCTCATCAACACATGTTATTCTAAACCCAGTGGGCAGCTAAATTGGAAGACTGTGAAGATCTTGAACTTGCAACTGATGCCTAAGGTCAGATTAACATATTTTCTTTTGTTGTTAAAGGTTACAGTACATATACCTGTAGTCTACAGCAGAGACAAGCGCCACATCTTCAAGAATGCTCCATGTGCCGACACATGATATAATCCCACCTGGTCATTGAGGTGGTGGACCTGACTGTACATTCGCATTGGATGCCACTGTTTTTCCTGTTTCCATTTGATCACCATTTGCACTCTAACATCGATCGATGGAATGACTTGTAAATGCTATGAATAAGGACTGAAAGATGGCATAGCAGTTATGTTCTGACAGCCATGAAAAGGACGTACAAAGGCTGAAATGCCTTCTGGATAGCGATGGTGCATTACGGGTGTGTGGGTGCTCTTATGGGCCTCGCAAGATGAGAGCAATGGAGGATGACAAACCATTTATGCCTCGCTCAGCATCTAAAAGCACAAACTGCATGCACAAATATGTAAACACTCACACACGGAATAATATTTCTTCTTGCACTGAGTTTGAAAAGCCCCAACGTTATTTTCAACAAGAGGATCCAGTGGGTAATGGGTGCCCATGTGCGTGGAATATTTATAACTATATATGCGCAAATATGTATTATGGCACACAGACTGACTCACTGATTACTATAAGGATGGAGAACCATCATAAACGGGTGAAACACTGGTCACAAAAAACACGGCATCTTCACTCTGTTTCTTCAGCTTACTCACTCAGTGCAAATATTTAATTCAATGATAGGATTGTCAACATGAGAGCCACTTCAAAACTGAAGTGCTAATGGTTTTTAATCCTTTAGGACAATTGCATTTCTGGATTTTTTTAAATCTTGAACAGGTTACGTTACAGCTAATATACAATGCAGGCTTCAGTGCTTGTTTTGTGGATCAGTTAGTCCTACCACACAACTGCCTTTCCACTCATGCACACCAAGTACAATTAAAAATGGTGAATTGCGATTACAGATAAATTGGAAGTTTTATGGGAGTCAAAGCACACTCTCATCATCATAGCTTTTCTGTCAAAACGTCTGTCAAAATAAAAGCACAAATGAAAAATGACCTTCTTGGAATATAGGGCAGAAGACTTATGATAGGCACTGTATATTTCTTACTTGAAGGGTCAATAAAGGTGTAAGGATACGCAGATTTTTATGCGAGCAGCATTGGCCCGATTCTCCCTCAATGGTTTAAATGTGAGTGTAAATGGTTGTCTATATAGTATTTCCTGAGATTCAATGCGATCCAGTCCAGTCCATGTGGAGTTTCTCTCTCATCCCAAGGAAGCTCATTCGTGACCCTGAAAAAGAAAGCGGTATAGAAAATGGATACAATCCTATGGTGGAAGTTGAAATGCTATAGACAAGTTTCCTGAGTGAAATATGGGGGACGGTATCTTGGAAAATGCTCCGAACTTCCAGTGTAGAAAAAACATCATTAGTTGCGGATGAAGTAAGCAGTGTGTTGACAAAGTTAAAACTGCTAAATTAAAGCAGAGAAACTCACGGAAACTCCAAAAATGGATTCAGCACGACGTACAGTAGATGAGACGCAGATGAGATTGTATGATTGTTCTTATCACCTCGTTGATCATTCGTAAACAAAATGATAACAACCTGTCAGCCTGTGTTGACGTGAGGTGCAGATTGATGCGCCGGCCACTTTAGTGACCAAAATGAGGTGAAATTGCAAATTATATTACATTTGTTGAATGCAGAAGGGCTGATACGGATTTTGTTGTTACAAGGAAATACTACAAGGTATGTACATATAAGCAAAAAAAGTATGTCATTCGTTTTTATTGCAGATTATTTCTTGTTTTATTTAAAACAATTGATGCATGTGAAAAACAGGTCAACAAAAACACAATTATTAGAAAAATATTAACGAAGGTTGAGCATACGAGGAATTTGTTATCAGACAGCAAAGCTTAAGGGAGCCTGGCCAAACTTTTACCCGACATTTCGAGACCCTCGGCGGCATTCAGACGGGCTTTCTCCTGCAGTACTTGATAATTGAAGCTCCAATAACGTATCTTACAGTCGCTGCAATTAAAGAGTTCGTAGTTGGATCTCGGTATCTAGCTGATGTTCCGCCGCGAGGCGAGCCACCGTCTGTCCCAGCCCCTGCTTCTCAGTCACCCCCGGAGTTGAGCCTTCCATTATCAAAGCAGAATGCATGTAGTTTCGATATATGTCCATCAACGTACAAGTCAGGTTGTCTTCCCTTGCCTAACAGTGTTTTCCACCTGCAAAAAAACCAACAAAAAACTTAGAACACTTGCATTTATGCGTTTACCTAATTGTGCCATGCTACACATACTGATTAGCAACAGGCTAGCAGCAAATACAGTAGTTGTAGTAAATAATATTAAATAATATTAATAATTTAATATTCATAATATTAAAGATCATCATAATTACAATCATCATTGTAACAACAATATCAAAGGCAACAAGTCGTTTCATACGCAACATTTTAGCTTTAGAGTTTTTTGAGCACCGGACACATGAAAATGCAGGGATAGGAAGAAGATACCTTCCATAACACAGCGGCAACATGGCTACAAAAACACCCAGTCTTTGTGGTGGTACGAGCTTGGTTTCACATCTGCCTTCATGAACATGTTGTCCTTCCCTGTCGTGATGATGGCAGATGGATGCGGTATTTCCAAATTGTCTTTAAAGTACCATGGGTGTCCCATTTTGGGACATCCTGGCATCATCCCCAAGACTGTCGCACTTTGGGACAGAGTGTAGCCTTTGTTTTGTAAATGGGGCCATTACTGATGCACCGCAAGGGGGCACGTCGGCCCAATCCCATTTCTATTTTTCTACCCCTGCCCCTTGGCTCTTCAAATGGAGCAATACCGGGTAAGGCTTGAAACGTCAGTCCTACGAATTGGGACACCCCTTCACACTCACGTACGTCATAAGTCCGTTTGGCCAGTTCTTACGTAACCAAATGTGTCGATAAAAAGAGCACTAAGTGCACTTGTGCAAGTCAAGAGAAAGTAGCCTGACTCAGGACTGGTGAAACCAGTCAGGCAGATTTAGCCTTCCCTGAGTCAGACTCAGGAAGGCCTGACTTGCAAATTCAGCCATTAGCTGAGGAGGGGGTCGGGCGAAACCTTCCAGAGTCAGGCTACTTTCAGACAATGTTACTTCTTACTTGACACTAAACTGCTACACTTTTGAGGATATTTTAATAATAGTATTTTGATAATTCTAATTTATTCGGATGTATTTGTTTTAATACCCTCTACATGTTAAAATTTTTTTTTTTTTTTAAATTAACAATTTGCTGTGGATATACAGTACATTGATATACATAGATATTTAGAAATACTACAACTGAGCACACCAAGCAACAGTGGTAAAAAGAAAGGCACCTCACATGAAATTGCTGGAAAAAAATATGCAAGATTAGTAAATACCAGTCTTGGTTCAGGAACAAGCTATCATTCAGGTTTCATACAATGGTGTAAATATTACATTTAATTTGAAACCAAATTAAATTAAACTGAACCAGTGCTCCACATCTATGTGCATGTGTTGTAGACCCTTCCGTTAGTTACAAGTGTTTGTTTTGTTTGCTTTGCTTGAATTAAATGAAACAAGCTTGATACATCCGAATAATATTCTAACAGCTGATGACCAATATTATCTACTCTCAATGTGTTTTTTTCAGTCAGAAAAATAATAGTTAAAAAAGATTCATCACGATAAGAAGTGCACAAATTAGGGGTGTAATACATTTTAAAAAAGGACACCACTAATTGTAATGTTAGTTCATTGTTCATTGTGTTTCTTCATGTGTAATGTTTGTTTTGTTTTTCAGTTTGGCCAAACGCACAAGTGCACTTAGTGCACTTTTTATCGTCGCTTTTGGTTACGTAACAACTGGCCGAACGGATTTATGACATACGTGAATGTGAAGGGGTGTCCCAATTCGTAGAGCTGACGTTTCAAGCCCTACCCCTTATTGCTCCGTTTGAAGGGCCAAGGAGTAGGGGTAGAAAAATAGAAATTGGATGCGGCCGGCAGAGCATCAGTAATGGCCCCATTTACAAAACAAAGGCTAGGCTAGGCTTGGGGGGTAATCCCAGGGTGTCCCAACATGTAAGATTAGGGAGCACCAAAATCCCTGGTACTTCTTAATGGATTTTGATGAGTAATGTTACTCCAGCTCCACTGTTGTTTTGGATGCAGAAATTCTAAAATGGAAGTTGCTTGCAGACGTAAGGAAGTAAAACGGAAGTACCTCGGAAACTTGTCTATATCGGAACACCAACATCTTAAATTTTTGTCAAATACCTCATTGCACAACCTCAACTTATGAACCCCTGAATAATTTTGCACGCTGAGCGACTGCCCCGCTTGTCGTCACCCTGCTAAAACCGTAGGCCTCGTTCCCCAAACCACATCGCTGTCATATCACAGAGACAGCAAAACAGCCAGGGGAAGTTTTCCACGTGTCTCGTTTTCCCTTGTTTCCTTGTTTGGTTTGTCTTGTGTCGTCCTCAATTTCTTTTAGCAACACCTCTGCTCAGGAGGAGGTGGGGGGGGGGGCATGTTGACTTGAATACTTAGCAGGTGCGGCCTTGTATTCCTGCTCATTCTTGAGCCTTCTGCTGAAATTAATGATGAGGATGACTAAATTGGCTGTCACAATACACCACTCTGGAGACTTGCACGGGTGGGCTGCTGGCAGAACACTTACACAGTCAGCTCCACACACACACACACATACACAAAACAAAGACAGAGGGGCTATTTCTCAAGGTGAAGTGACCTAAGAGTGCTTACAGTTAGAGCACAAGGCTGGAGAGAAGAGGTGGATAAAGGGAGGAGAAAGAGAAAGTAAGTAAAAGCAGGTCTGGTCCAGGTGGGCTTCATACGGATTTATTTTCGGAGGAAAGGCAGGGAGAGAAGGATGTATGGAGGGAGGCGAAGATGAATGTCGTTAATTAAGATGAGCAGGCAGAGGAGACAGTGCGGAATTACACAAACACTAATTAGAGGCTTCGTTAGGGGCACAAAATGAGAGCAGCACATCCATCATCGCCAGACGCCATTCTTCTTCTTTTTCTCTCATTGCCCCGTTTACCCCACTGGGTCTTCCCGCTGCCTCTTGTCATTCCACACTGCCCTCCCATCCCTTCATCGATCCACAAAGCTGTTAACTAAAGATGTACCATTAAGCATTGGGAATCAAAGCAGGCACCTACAATTTGATTCCCAATCTTCCTCTACAACTTGTTGTTGTGCCACCAGTCATTTCAATTTCTGACACCCTGACAAATACACACGCACACACAGTCAGTTCCACGTCAGCACTAGTTTTATTGTCTCACTAAACCTGTCTATCCCTTGTCTCCTACATCCGATACAAAACATAGAGCATGGGTCTTCGTTATTGTTTCTCTTGTCTCTCCTTCACTACTCTAACCAGAGAGCATAGCAGCCGCACACTGTTGTTGTCTCAATCAATTTCCTCTCCTTGTACTGTACGTACACACATACACACACAAGCACGGGGAACAGCAAATAATGAGGCTCATAGGATAGAGAGAAGTGTTACCCATGCCAAATATCTCAATTTTCACACAGCATGATAAGAAACAAAAGTCACCTCCATGAACCACTACAATACCTAAAACACTTTATTATGGTTGTACAAGGTAAGCTAGGATTCAATACCTTTAGTTTTTTAGTTTAAAATTCAAATTTTATTAAATAATATATTTCATTCTTTGGCGTTCAGGGAGTTCAGGTCAGGCATCATTATCATGCTTTTATTGAGACAAGGCAAGACAAAAAAGAGAGACAAGGCTTCCAAAAGACAAGGCAAGACAAAAAAAGAGAGACAAGGCTTCCAACTTACATTTGAAAATTTCTTCACAATCAGTTAAAAATATCATTAAAATTATAAATATTGATATAATGGTTGATGGTTTATTATAGGCACGTAGAGAGGATCAGACATATTAGCATTTTTATTGTTGTATTGTTACAGTCATGTGAAAAAATTAGGACACCCCATTAAATATTCAGTTCTTTAAGAAATGTTCACATATCAATGTCTTTTCTGTATCTCTGGAAAAGAAAGTGATTTCATTGCAGGTGAACAACAAGAATTAATATTGTTTTACTCATTAAACCAAAAATATCAACAAAAATGCATATTCTAACTGAGGAAAAAGTGGTGGTGGACACCCAACCACCTTATAGCTAGTGCTACCCCCCTTTGGCTTTTTGTAGCCATCTACCAGTCTTTGACATCGATCTGAAAATTTTTTGCCCCACTCCTTAACGCAGAATACTTTCACCTGTGAGATGTTTGAGGGGTTTCTTGCATGTACAGCCCGTTTCAAGTCACCCCACAGCATCTCAATGGGATTAAGATCTGGGCTTTGACTCGACCATTCCAGGACTGTCCATTTCTTCCTTTTCAGCCAGTCCTTGGTGGAATTACTGGTATGTTTTGGGTCTTTGTCATGTTGCAGGATCCAGTTTCGCTCCAGATTTCATTTTTTCACAGATGATCCCACATGTTCCTCAAGCACCCTCTGATACACGATAGAATTCATGGTGGATTCTATGAGGGTGAGATGGCCAGGTCCTGCTGAAGCAAAGCATCCCCAAACCATGACACTTCCATCTCCATGCTTCACAGTTGGTATGAGGTTCTTTTCCTGGAATGCTGTATTGTGTTTACCCCAAACAACTCCTCAGTTATGGTGTCCAAACAATTCAATTTTAGATTCATCTGCCCAAAGAGCATTATTCCAAAAGTCCTGGTCTTTGTCTACATTTACAATGGCAAACTTCAGTCTGGCCTTGATGTTCTTTTTGAAGAGCAAAGGTTTGCTCCTTGTGCACCTCCCATGAAGGTAAAACTTGTAGAGGCATGCACTTTCACATCAACAGTAGCAAGAGCCTGCTGTAGGTTCCGTGATAATATTTTAGGTTTTTTTGGAGACTTCTTTTAGCATCTTGCGGTCTGTTCTTGGGGTGAACTTGCTGGGACGACCTGGGCATGTTGGCAGTTTTGAAATCCCATATCAGACTCATAAGCGTCGACAATCCTGAATCTGTCAAGATTGCTAAAATTGATATTAAATATCTATATGACCAATTATGTTGGAAAACACACAGGCTTCCATAGGATGTCCTAATTTTTTCGGGTGACAGTATATTTGTATTGGGAATCACTGAGCTAAGGCACATGTTTTGCAGGAAAAATGTATGTGATTATTTGGTAAAATAGAGAAAAGGGGAATGAATGGAGAACAAAAATAAATAAGAAGACAGTGAAACCAAAAAATCTTCAATTTATGACTATAATTTTATTATATTATTATTTCTTTTTTATGATTAAACAAGAACAAATAAAGCAATAAAAATATATATCTACTAAGGGTGTAACAGTACATGTATTTTTATTGAACCGTTTCGGTATGGGGTGCTCGGTTCGGAACGGAGGCGTACCGAACGAGTTTCTGACGTAATGTAACCCTTACTTTTCGAGGCTGTGAGTCGATCGGGTTACAGTTTCTTTGTGTAGATCATATTTACTCCGTCTTCTCTACTATAATGAGGACCAACACGGTAGGACACTATATAACCCAGAAATGTCAACGGCGCGACAACAGGGCCACCGCGAGAACGCAGTGAAACGCGGGCGTTAAAGTCAATCAGCCAAAGCACACCAGTCGCAGTGCGGCCGCGTGTTAGAGGCGTCCCAGAAGCAGCTCAACGCGACGCACGCAAAAAGAACGGCAGAGTTTATTATTTGACGCGAGATGTGGCCCTCCTGCGTCAATACTACTAGCTAGGATCGGGCAAGTCACTCGTGTAAAAATACGGTGGATCTGGTCGATTTTCAAACTAATATGCAATCGAAACCATCTTTTTGAGTCCATCAGATCTCGTGAGTGGTAGATCGGGGCACAGTTTACGTGTCTTTGTTGATTTACTGCTGTCTTCTCTGCTTTAATAATAACCAACACGGCCCCATGTTCAATACAAAACCCTCCTACCACAACAAAACAAGTAGGAACTAATATTCATAAAGGAATTAAAGTTATACAACATAAAATATGCAATACAAATGAATACTACATCACTTTTGTAAAATATAAACACATAATAAAATAAATAATAGCCCATTTAAATAAAATAAACTGAAATGAGCTAAAACACTTGTAATTAAGTAATATGAATAATACACAGATCCTGCTTACACAATTAAATGTATTAATTTCTGTGTGGCGCTTTAACTTGAAAAAATCCACCAATAAAGCTTTTGAAAACCGTTCATAAGAAAAAAAAATGATTCATTGAGGCATTTCATTTGTAAAATACATGTTAAAATCTTTGTCACTGGGATTGCTTTTCTCTTTAGCACAGGACTTCTTTTTTCTTCTTTCTTTCAGAAAGAAAGCTGACCAATACGCGGGGTCTGAAAGGCAAATTGTTGTTGGATTATTATCTTTAAATACCCACTACTTTTTGAGCAGAATTCTAGCTTTGTATAGGCTAATGTTCCTATTGTTGAATGCACAAAAGTGTGTAATAAACAACTAGCACATTTATATTTTGCATTTTGTTTTCTTACTGTACCGAAAATGAACCGAACCGTGACCTCAAAACCGAGGTACGTACCGAACCGAGATTTTTGTGTACCGTTACACCCCTAATATCTACTGTATATACAGTATACACTCTGACAAGAGATCCCAATGCAGCGACGGCATTTCATTATGTAGCAGAGAAATGACAAATGACCCCAACAGGAAAGTAATAGTTTGATAGCAAACAAGTGATTGGGTTGCAGACAGAAAATGCGTTTAGAAAAAAAACTAAATTATTTAGGGCCAGGTTTCATTACTTTTAGAACGACATTGCGCAGAGTCATACAGTACTTCTGCCAAGGCCAAAGTCATAAAATTACATTTTTATTTATTTAATAAATTTTACTCTTAAATGCATCAGCACCAAAATACAATATAATGGCTTCCTCATCTGTGTTCCACCATGTCAACTTAGTAGATTTACTGCAGCTTTTTAAACCACTTTTACCCTGCATTAAATGTAATAACGAAGGGTAAAATGTTCTGTCGCGGGCACAGGAAAGAGAATTGGCTCAATCTAGGAATGATAAATTCACCATGCTGATGTGAGTTAAACGTGAGCCAGCCGCAATACTCTTATATGCAACACATGTATGGGGGAGTAGGTGATATCCTTGTGGCATACATTGTATTCAGAAGTTAGCAAGTTAGCGCTTTGATGCTCCATGTAAGATTAAAAAAAATGCTCAGGAGTAGAGATTAGAAAGTCCTTTATACATATCTGAGATATACATTTCAGAGCAAGCGACTAAAAAAAAAAATTGCTGCGGGGGGGTCCTTTGCCCGATTAACTACCGCTGAATAAAAAAACTACTTTTAGATATTGTAGCTATGTTTTTGTTTTCACCTTTAATGGACTTATGGTAAAAGCCAACTACACTTTTTTTTTTAAATTATAAAACAGACATATTATTCAAGACAAAGAGGAAAAGGTAACAGTCTGGCATAATGAGGAACAATACAATATTAACAATAATGCAATATTTATGAAAACAGCAGTAAAAAGCATATAACTGTGAGTAATATCAAAATACACTCATAATGGACTACTTTGATGAATACATATTGCTACCAATTACTGAGGTGGTTGTTGCATAGAAGCTACTAAGATTACAGACGATAAATACAGTGGAAACTCTGAGGCAGAACGCAATTTAGTCCAAAAGATCAGTTCGAGCTGTACTTTGCTCAAATTGAAAACAATTCCTGCCAACAGAAAATAACAGAAACTAATAAATGTGTTCCAGGCTGCCACCATTTTAACCCAACATATGTTATATTTGTTTCTACTTTGGTTGTCTTTGATACAAGTGCAGAACTCACAGTTTATTGTATAATAAATAAAAATAATCAAAATGATTGCTTTTGTGTTTTCCAATCACACATAAAACAGCAATAAAAAAGTACAACAACTAATCAATGTAGCTGCCATTAAGGCAGAATAAAGAAATAAATAATTGACTCTTTGATCTGGGAGTGTAATGTTAAGTATCTAGTTTCTTTGACGTGGGGTGGGAACTAAAGTTCACCCCCGCGGGTTGACAGGGGCACTATTAAGTGTTACATCGGCTTATTATTTGATGAATACCACTAGAGCATAGACAACTTTTCAGTACCTCTGATCAAGATCAACAAGGAAACATCTCAAGTGCATAGTGCATCGAAGAATTGAAGCTGAACTAATTTCCTCTGGAGTAAAGCGGCCAATGAGGTAATTTAGTTTGTGTGAGGTAATTTAGTTTGTGTTATTTGTTAGTTTGCTTTAATTGACTTAGTTTATGTTAGTGTAGTTATGTATTCATGTTGTTTGATGTTTCTGTGTGATGTCGTTTTAAACATAAATGAAGATCGAGTGCAATAATTTGTAAATTATGTTCAGCCAATTTTTATTTGAATATACTACAAAGCATAGGCGGAGTTTCACTTTTGTGGCAGGGAGGGCAAAAATGTTGATGACCCCGAAATGCAGTGTCAGCAAAAAAATTAACTTACAAGATGTATGCTCAGATAGAAGCTTAGCCCATGCTTGTACATACAGCCATCCCAGCTGTGGGTGTGTGCGTGTGTGAGTGAGTGCACGAGTTTTTCTGTCTTACCTAGTGGAGAAGTAGACCGCATTGTTTTTGACTGAATATTCCAGCCAGGAAAGTTGATAATAATACGTTGAAAATGAGTGATTTTTTTTTCCCCCATCATTTTTGAGTAGGGGTGGGAACCTCTTGGTACCCCACGATACGATGCGATTTCCGATATGAAGCTCACGATAACGATGATCTCACGATACAGCAATACAGCGATTATCGATACATTGGTCAGGAAATCATACTACAAAAAAATAATAAACACAAGACAAACACATAAATAAACAGAAAAAACAAGCTATATTCATCAGTCACTTCCTGTTGATTTGGGGGCATTTTATGGGCACTTTCTGTTGATTTTGGGTATCCCACAAATGAAGAGGCAGTGACTCAAACTCAAAAGGAAGTTATCTGTAAATGCCCGAAAATGAACAGAAAGTGACCTGTAAATGCCCTGAAAATCGGAAAAAGTGACTGTCAATGGCTGCCATTGAGTTAAATGTAACACTATTATGTAGTAAGATTTTGGAAGCAACTTGTTGGATTCCTTCTTTTTTTTTTTTTTTTTTTTTTAAACATTGATACCTTTTTAAAACGATATCTCGATTCTTGGCATGAGTGTATCGATAACCTTTTGGGATGCAAAGTATCACGATGTATCACCATTTCGATATATTGTCACACCCCTATTTTTGAGGGTTAACGTCTTTAGTAGAGGAAACTAAAACTCCGCTCACCATTTTGACTGTGCTCTCCGGCATTTCATGGTCCACATCTTCAATCCTTGGTTCTCGCTCAGTCATTGTTGTCGCTTTTGAAAGCTTAGGTTTGAAAAAATTATGCATATCCATCTTGCCTCCTCTGTCCTCAGAGTTTTTTTTTTTTTTTTTGGGGGGGGGGGGGCTAAGCAAAGCAAATGACTGTCTCTAAGGTGCTAGTCACGTGATCTGTTTGAAATATTATAATATTTCAAACTATAAAGACAAACTATTTCAAACCGGTGAAAATAATTGTTTTCAGCAAAAAAGATTTTTTTTAAATTAATTAATTTATAAGCACATGGCTGCAAAATGTTTCAAAAGAGCTGGGACAGGGTCATGCTTACTACTGTGCTGCATTATCGTTTTATTTAACAACATTCAATAAATGTTTGGAAACTGAGGACACTAAGGGGCGGTTTACATGGTGACGGTGTGACACCAAGATTGTGTTGCGGAATGGCCTCGCCTTTTCATGGTGACAGCGAAAATGGAAGGCGAAGACGCAAACTTTTGATTCCGGCATCGAAAAGTGGAACGATTCGATTGCAGGGATTGCTCCGCAACCATATGAATGGAAACCTTTAGCTCCAATGACGTCAGCACTTGCACATGTCACTTTGGGCATGCGCAGTCGCTGCTAGTAGGCCTAAATATTCAAAACAGCAAACATGGTGGAACCTCAGCTATAATTTACTGTTTTTATAATATTTGTAATTCAAATATTTGTCATGTTCACGTTTTTGTGCCTTTTATAGCAATAGAAAATAACCGTGTGAACGGCATTGCTTCGAGTGGGCGGATATGTTGTCTTCCGGGCTGAGGAGGTTGTTGTCAAGGAAATGCATCGTTGGCTGTCGCCTTGTAAAACTGCACTGCCCCCTATGGCCTGGCATGAATACTACATTGTTTTCACACGGAATTGCGACATCATTCAAATTGAGACAGAACCATGTAAATGCAAACATGAAATTAGTTGTATTCTCAGAGTGTCACCATGTAAACGGTTAACAATTGTTAAAGTGATCCTCTAACTTAAATACATGTAGGCTCTAATAAACCACAATTGTTCTCTTGTACTAAAATATGTTGTTAGAAACACAATCTTTTATAATATTTAGTCCATATTTTGCCCGTTAGTTGGCGCCATGGTTTGCGGGCTTGCAGTGATGACGTAATTGGTATCTTTCCAAATGTGTAGCATGTTAAACAATTGCTTATTTCTGCCTAAACTCACGAAGTAAAATGCCACGATGTGCTGCTTTTGGATGCAATTTCTAGTCAAATGGAAACAAAGGAAGTGTGTGGTCAAGGTGGAATTATTATTTTTAGTGAATAAATGTGCACAAGTGGAAGCTTCTCCCCCTTTTTGGTCCCTGTATGCACGTACCCTACCCACCACGCGTTACAACTGGCGCCCGAACATTTTTCCAGGATCCTCAGTTAAGTAAGGGATCCGTGTATTTTCTGGATCCGATGGTCCCACCACGTCTGCAATATTGGTTTCGGATCTGTCCATTTTTTTGATTCGTCGGTCCCACAGCGGCTTTTCGTATCAGTCTATTTTGTGGAATCGACGGCTGCGACATTGCCATGGGATCGGTCTAATTCCTGGGTCTTCGAGTGAGTAAAAAACGCGGATTTGGATTACTATTGCTATCTTTTATGTTGACTATTCTTCGTGGGAGTTTTCCCCAAATCATACTAAATACTGTAATTAAAGCACTATGGCACGCAACAGTGACGACAGTGACTCTGACGTGGACCTCACAACAATGTTGGAGTTCGCCAGGGAACGCGTGTTTGCTTACTGCTGAGCGAGTGTCAAGGTGGAAATATTTTTTGTGAATAAATGTGCATAGTGGAAACTTCTCCCCTTTTTGGTACTTTTAAACACGTATCCTAGCTACCACGCGTTACAATGTACAAGACATGGATTACACAAGGTGTGCTCTTTGGCCTGTACTGTATGTAAAGGACACGACAGCTCTAGATGCTAACAATCTACATAATTATATTGGGATAAGTTTAAAAACGCAACATGCTTACCTTGAATATCTGCTAACAAAACCGGACAGCATACACTCTTGCTCCCAACCGGAGTTCCCAACAGGACTCTCTCACATCACCAGTTTTGCCCAACTTTTGTCTTATCAGGTATTTGCTGCACGCATTTTTCCCTGAAGATCATCTTGTGAACGACCGACAGTGCTGTCCTGCTCTTCACTTTTCAGATCTGGTTCAAATAGGAAGGGTAGAACTGACGACATGTTGGGAAAGCAAACGATTAACACGCTGGAATTTCGGCAACGGGACCAGTGACGCACTTGTTACGCACTGCGACGTAACAAGAATGGCGACCTATCACTTAAAATAATTTTACAAACTTTATTAAAACAAAAACATTTAAGAGGAGTTTTAATATCAAATTATTATAACTCATACTAACATTTATCTTTTAATAATTACTTGTCTTAAAAATAGAGGATCCCTTTAAAGATTTGCAGGTGGAATTAGTATGTGGTCTGAACTACAGGCAAACCAGTCGTTTATCCACACTCTTTGACTACGAAGCCACACTGTTGTAACATACATCTTTTGCTACAAGACTACAAGAAACACCTGTACCGTACCCGAGAGGCTGAGGAAAGGTGACAGGAAAAAGAAATACATGGAAACCAAACAAGAGCCAGGAACATAACCAAAATACTGACACCTAACATTGGTGCTGGCAGGCGGCTTTTGTCCTGTCTGAAAGGGAGCTTAACTAATGTTTGCCATATTCCCCTCTGGCTTCAATCTCATACAACTCTTGGCAAGGAAGCAAATATTCCTCCAGCTGTTTCTTTGATGATTCCTTTTTGTGTGCTTTAAAAGACCAGTGACACTTGTTGATGAAGTACAGGAGTCTGTAACCTCAGCTTCTAAGAAATACTACGGCATAAGTCTGTCGTAGAAATCAGGCTGTTCCCACCCTTTTCACCAGTGGACGCATGACCTAGAGCACCACACTGTGCTCTCTTGATCTTTATGAAGAATTCCCGGTGGCCGCCATTACGGCAGCATGCTAATGTACAGCAGAGTCGCCGTGTTGTATTCCATCGTCTTGTAATCCCTGCAGGTGAGAGAATGTGGCTTGAGATGGATTCCTAAGTATCTGATTGAGCAGCACACAAGATGAATAATTGATAGCCAGGTTCACTGTTCTATTGAGCACACAGAATACAGACACACAACACGTGCAAGTCACTCAGGCTCGACTAATCCTCCAGGAAATGTAGTACGTGATGCAATTAGCAGCGGAATAGCTAATGCCGTCTTTGTGTCATCCGATTGGGTGTCTCGATATGTTGGGCTGGGGCGTATGTGTGTGATCGTGTGAAGCACTTTAAGATTAATAAATTAACTTAATTCATAAATGTAAGACTATTGATTCATGTACAGGGAGTTCCCACCTCTCATTGACCGCAACCGATGCGTTTTCAGAGAAAGAGAGCTGGCCAAAGGTATCAGACAACCAATTGCTTTTTTTCCATAGCAGCCTTTATGGTATAACAGGAAACAGGAAGGGGCGAAAAGTTATTTCCATAGAGGTTTAGTGGGTGTTGGTAAATAGATGAAGGAAGGACTCCTAAATTCAGGTGAGAATTTTTGATAAATTTTCAATTTCAATTTTTGGATCTCTATGACAGCCCCATCCACATGCTATTAATGGTATAGGACTAGGCCACACTTTACTTTGTACAGTGCAGGCGGGGATCAGACAGTCCAATAATTGTTCATATATACTGTAGGTGGTGGCACGCAATATGGGCAAATGCGCATTGGAGTTGAAAAATGTTTTCCTTCTCTATGAGTTCTGGTGTGGTCAGCATGTGTAGATTGGGGCTTCATGCAAGCAATACACAGCATATAAACAAAGTCCAAAAGTCATTCATAGTTGAAGCGGCTTCATAAATATCCCATGGAGTTGTAAAAAGGTTGTGTTGCTGCCTCAACAACCAAAAGAGGCTATGTTCTTTTCAATAGCGTACCGCACGAATGCTATTTTTAGACTGCAAGACTGCGTGACGTCACCATCGTAAGCCGGAAGATGGGTCAACGTTGAACCACCCTCGCATACAACCCATGTTAGTAGTGCTTGTTTTCTGCTGGTAATCTTTCAAAAAATAACATGCCGAGTAGACACTGCTGCTATGGAACTTGTCGAAAAGACATTCCGACATATGAAGGATGTTTTCTTCATACGTTTCCTGAAGCCAAATCTCAGCGGAAAAAATGTGAACAATGGGTCAACTCGTGCGGACATCCAAAAGACCAGTTCAGCTCCAGCAAGGTGAAGCCATTTACCTTCATATGCAGTAAACATTTTGACAGGGGCCATGGTCCTACAGATGACAGTGCTGATCCATTGCCTGCCCTGAACAGGTAAGCCATTTTGATATTTTTACTTATTTTTTTGCGTGGCATTTTGTTGTGCTGCTTCTGTCTGACAATGAATGACCTGAAAAAAAATTAAGGGAAGGGTAAATAAATCATAGAATTAAGATTTGTTATTAATGAAAAAGTTAAAATTGTTCGTTGGCTATTACTGAGTAGCATTTGTGATGGCAACACAAAAATAACAATATAAATTGCCCCCAAGAATGGTCAGAGACGTAAGACAACCATATAAGAAAGACAGGGCATATGGTGGTAAAGGATAACTTGTTGAAACAGGAGAATGTCATTGTCAGTGGCATAAGGTGATGCACACAAGAAAAAGGTGTCGATAAAAAAGCTACCTCTGGATCAGGTCGGCTCTTTTTCAGCCCTTGACACTTAAGCCATCTTTTAAGTGAACATTTGTATGTTCTTCCAAATCTTTACCAATGAATTTGGCATCAGGGACATAATTTTCAGACAGAATTGGTAGGTTTAGCGCAGTAAACATCTCGTTCGTACACAATTTACATGCTTTATAGCTTGAGGGACAAACGCAAGCTTGACCCTCCCTAGCAAACAGTTGCTAACGTTATGAATCTTAATGAGCAAAGGTGACGTGTTAGGTGCGGTACGCTATTTTGTCAGAGGCAAAAACAAATGAGTCCTTTGAATGCTACAATGGGAGACAACAAAGAGCACATAGCAACATCAAAATGTTTCCATGAAGTGAAAATATGTGGTGTTCAGAAAAAGCTCCAGCAAATAGCATATTTGTTTGGAATTACGTGGGGTCCTGTTTTGTAGACACCTACTCATTAATATACTGGAAATCAGTAAATCGTAAAATTGGTTCTGCTGATAGTGAGTCCGAGAGGTGCCCCTTTGTTTATTTTAAGCAGACCATAAATGACACGAATGTTCTCCTGTGGATAAAAATATCAACACTAACTTAGCGTTGTGTTTCAACCATAAAATGACTCAATATCAATGTTTATTCTATGTTGTGTAACCATTAATGGCTCAATATCAACGTAAATTCAACGTTGTTTTTTCAACCATCTGATTAGGATGCCTCCTGGACACCCCCATGGTTAGGTGTTTGAGGCACATCCCACTGGGAGGAGGCCTTGGGGTCAACCCAAGACATCCTGATGTGAATCCCGGCTGGCTTGGGAAAGCCTTGGGATTCCCCCGGAAGAGCTGAACAAAGTAGCTGGTATGAGGGAAGTCTAGGCTTCCCTGCTAAAGCCAGACCTGACCTTGGACATTCTGGAGATGGATGGATGGATGGATGGGTTGTTCCTCTTTGGTTTTTAGTTTAGCTGTTCTCACAGGTAGCTGATTAGATCACTTTGATCACTTCACCTGTTGTGTGTTGTTGTGAAATTCCTCCATTTAGAAAACACGTCCTTCTTTGCTTTTGTTGTCACCAAGAGAACTTAACCAAAAAGAGAAACAGGTGCTAAATTTTACTAAGTGGATGGGGCATGCATCCAATTATTGTTTGTCATTGTTTTGAGTTTCTATCCTGAATTCAGGCTGCCTAGACTTGTTGTATAAATTGATGAAGCATGCTTGTGGGAACATGCACCTACAGAAACATCTTGTAAGGATTTGAAATAAAACAATCCATATGGTTGCAGAGTAGACTTAGCAATTAACAAGTGTCAAGAGGTTTCAAAAACATATGGTATTTACCATTTTGGGACTATAGCCCCTTTAATGAGTGTACTGCCTTCAAAGAATCTTAAGTATACACATTCATATGAAAAGTACCACTTGCAAAGGATCCAAAGCATACAATACCATATTTTAAATACAGTATAGTTTAGGCAACTTTTTACCAAACATTCCATGTAAAATAGCTTTATTTTCAACACAGTATAGATGCCATATTTATGATAACTCTGTTAAAGCTGAACTTCTCTCCTTACATATCATTGTAATCATTGAAGTAATATTATACTGTCAGAAATTATACAGATAGCGGAAAACACAGACAAGGCTGAAAAAGCAGTTTCTGCTCTTGATAAGACTAAAAGACCTGTTGTGTTTGACAGAACAATGTGTTTATAGCAGTTTCATGGCGCATTAAGCTCCCAACTATTTTTAATTTGTCCATTTTACCCTAGAGACCCCCATTTACAGACACCGCGCAACCACTTTTGTTTCAACCCAGCCATAAAAAGAAGTTAAGTAATTGTATTTATCATTTGAAATGCCTATCATTTTTAGCTTAGAATCATTAATTGATGTCTAATATTTGTTTAAAACAAACAAACAAACAACTTTATAAAGTTATTCACTCCCATATTTTATTCTTTTAAACAAATTACGTCACAATGAAAAAACAGTGTCTGTAAATTGGCCACGGATATCTACCTCATAACTATCGCTTAATTTAATTTTTTTTTGTTTTTTTTTTTTTTTGTTACTGTCACATTTCCCCCGATATTTAGATGATAATCGATCCAAACAAAGAAAAAAACAAAAAAACTAAAACGTTTAAAAGGGTAAATATTTGAAAAAGAAAATCTCGACCATTCCTTGCTATCTGCGATTTCTGCATTGCGACCCTTGTTATATTACCGTGTTTCACCCATAAAATTCCCAAAAAGTCCAGCTGTGGCCATTCACAGCTGTGTCTTGATACTCGGTGAGACGTGTTACATGGAGTCTTTGGATCGAAACAAGGTAAGTACGCGGTAATATCTCGTTGTCTTGCTCTCTCATGCTCTCACCTTGGTTAGGGTTTGTTTTTGTTTTTTTAAATGTGATCCTGTTCAAAAATGTTGTTCCCCAATAAAATTTGTATCACACACGCATATAGGACAATTATGAAATTTGGCCAAATTGGGCATCTCAGAGCGGAACTTCAAGTCACCTTAGTGTTTTCCACCAAATATATATGTTAAAAGATCATACAGGCGGATTTGGTACAAAATTATTTATTAATGCGGCGACCACTCAAAGAACTGAGTAAATGTTAAATGTTATCTGAATGCATCAAAGGCAGTATACTTTTGTTTGCACTTCTTGTTAGCAGAAAAATCTTTGCCTCTGTATTGACCCGCACTCTGTGCAGTTACTGTCTTATCGACTGGCTCATCATTTGTCAACTGTGGATGTTTCTTGTTTAGTTTCAGGAATTAAATCAGCGGAGCTGACAACGGCTTCGCAACGGAATGTTTGTTTTGCAGCACCAACGACAGCAACACACATTTGCCGCCTGGTTGGAGCCCAGCCTGCTTCCATCATCTCTGCTTCGACTCCCAGCTGCGCTCGACTTTATATCATGTGGTCTAATGATGAAGGCCAAGTCAAGTTTCTTTACATCTCTGCCAGTGAAACGGGCTATACATAAAAATATTCAATGACATTTAAATTGCCTCAGAGTATACAAACTATAAAGACAACTCATTAGCAAATAGGAAATTCCTGTCAACAATTCTTTAGAGCTAATGAACAGTACGCACTCCTATCAGTGGTTACATGTTGTTTTTTTTTTACATTGGTAAAAATATTTTACGATCAAATGACAAGTAAATAAGTAGTGTTGAAATGGCTGGCAATGACTTTTATGTATTCAAACACATTCACAATGATTTAAATGTTTTAAATGTGCATGCAGAAGGGGTTAAAAAAAATTATCATTGTACATTACCCTGCTTTACTATGACTTTAGGCAAGTTAGCGGCTCATTGCTTAAATGGTAAGTCAGCACGTCCACTTCACAATTCTGAGATCAACGGTTTAATCCCGAGCTCTGGCTTTCCTATGTTTAGTTTGTATTTTCTCCGTGTGGTTGTGTGAATTAATGATCATGGTTTTACGAGGGTATCAGTCTGACCTTAGGTGAGATGAAATGTTCATGTAGTCCTCCTGCCATCAGCAGTCATGACTAAGTCATTAATACATCATTTTAGAATGACCAATAATGGGTTTGCATGAAGTGGCAGCATGTCAACCCTAATTGGCTGCCTGTCTGTCAGTCAGCAAAACAGTCTGATTGGCCTCTTATTAGTTCTCTTTTCTGAAAAATTGCTCTCTCGTTGCCAGTACTATATTTTCCCCAAGCTTTGTGCTCATCAAAACACAGTTCTGGTCTATCTCATACACTAGTTTTCATTCATCCATCCAGCCATTCCCTATTTATCTTTTTTCTTTGGATTTAGTTTGATTAATTAGCTTTTGTTGACATTTTAAGAACTCAAGTGCAGAAGAAGGGAATGTACTGGAAGGAACAGGGCCAATCAAGAAAAAATGAATACATGGATAAATTTAAGAATACTGTTCTTTGCTGTGGCAAAACTCCCTGGAATTCTGCATCTCTCTCATCTGGCAAAATGTTGGAGCCCAAATGGATGTCACTTTGAGCTCCACTCTGATCTGTAGTGAGGGAAATACATGCACGCAGCCAACAGAAGTAATGGATGTGAACACTGACAGGAATTTAAGGGAAAAAAATTAGGAAAGCCAGCTGCTACTGAACAACTCATGATGACAGTCGACAATATTTTCTAAGCAGAATTTAAAGAGAAGGCCTAGATTGAACATAGTGTATACAATTTTTCTAAGCAGAATTTAAAGAGAAGGCCTGGATTGAACGTAGTGTATCTTGAAGGGCCTGTCCACGTGTAGCAGGATTTTTGTAAAACTGAATATCCTGCATCATCGGTCTAGAAATAAAAAACATGTACACATTACCTTTGGGAGTAGAAAAAAGAAAATCCACACCTAACCACATACCGTATTTTTCGGACAATAATTCACACCTGAGCATTAAGTCGCACCAGCCATAAAATGCCCAACGAAGAGGAAAAAACATATATTAGTATAACACCATTTACCATAACACCATAAGTTGCACCAGAGTATAATTCGCATTATGGGGGGAAATTTACTTGATAAAATCCAACACATAGAACAGATATGACATCTTGAAAGGCAATCTAATATAAAAATACAATGGAGAACAACATGCTGAATAAGTGTACAGTATGATGTTACATGATGCATGAAAAACGAAATGCGAATATACTGTCTTCATCAGGACGCTATGGCTCGGTCCTGGCTATACAGTGAGCTAAATTCCCAAATGACGATGCTGGACGTCTGTGTAATTTGCTGAATCAATTTCGTCCTCAATACCAAACAGGTTCGCATCAACATAAATAAATGATAATGAGGTGCTATTACAGCAATGACACAACGGTTAGCATGCGTTCGCTAGCATTAGCACATTGTTCAAACAACCACACAAGTCTGATCGCGGGTGGAAAACACACAACAACAAGAGAAAAGATGATGCACACAGGCGTTGCCTCTAGAGATATTTTACAAGCATAAACAATGAACGTAGGTTTGCAGCTAGGTTTCTCTCTCTCTCTCTCTCTCCCTTTCTGTCGCCCACTCGCTCAGAGACGCTGCATAGCTGTCTGTCTTCTTCTGGCGTGTGAGCACTCTTTTTTGCGTAAACAAGTGCGAGTGCGCCCCGACTTGGGCGTGTAAGCGCCCAAACTAAAAGCATGCATTTCAATATAAAAAAGTCAATAATACAATTGAACACACATTGCCAAAGGCAGAATGCCAACGTGGCCATAGCTATTAAGAGTTATTCAGATAACTAAGCATAAAGAACATGCTAACAACTTTACCAAACCATCAGTGTCACTCCAAAACACCAAAGTAACATGTGAAATGATACATTATGTGTTAATAAGTCGCACCCTATCAGGAAACACGGGCAGGCAGGTGGGGTGGACCTAACTGCAGGGAAACAAAAAACGCAGCAAGGCAGGTGGCGGTGAACTCAAAAAAATGTTTTAATAATTACTAACAAAAACACAAAGTACAACCAAAAGGACTGGGGATCAAAAAGGCAATGTTCAAACAAAACTTGGAACTGATACACGAGGGCTTGGACAGGACTTGAAATTGACATTCACAATGATGCAACAAGGAGTGAAAAGAAACTGGGAGCTTATATACACACAGAGACAAGGGGTAACGAGACAACGAGGAACAGATGGATGACACAGAAGGATGCAGATTGGCGGATACACTAGGAGCAGGCACAACAGGTGAAATCAATGGGCAATCACAGGGACACACTAGGAGGGAACCAACACAAAATCTAACAGCACCTCCAAACAAACTATAAAAAAACATGCGACTTAGTCCGAAAAATACGGTAATCATTTTTAATAAGGGGTCCATAGAATTGTCTAACTACTGGTAGTATTATACAATGAGCTGGTTACACCCAGTAGCCTAGTGGTTAAGTGGCTGCACTAAAGTGGCAGTCATGAGACCCTTTCAGGCTTATATCCCGGTATATTCCCGTGTCAGGTGACGCGGTATTCAGTCGTGTCATGGCTTTAACACATGGGGAAATGTCCCAGGAATAAACCAGGTTGTATGTGTGAAAGTGGCTTGATTTATCCCGGGTTGGCGTCTCGACCCTCTCTGTGCGGGGAGGGGGGCTGGCGCGATTTTATACTGTAACCCAGACATTACGTCCTTTTTGGTCAACATAGACTGTCACATTGTGTTTGTCAGATCGTGTTTTGTTAAAGAGCCGGTAGTGGGAGCGTTACCGACGTCGTACCTGCAACCAATTCAAGCTCATTAAGACTGTATTTAAGCCCAGGCGATCCAAGAGAAGGGTGCCGAGATATTAACTTGCTGGGTGGTGCCATTAAACACCTTGTTCTCTCGGATTTCGTGCATTTGCGCGCTTGTTTGTCTGCTGCTCTCGGTTTGAAATCCTCTATGTTGTGCTGGTATTTGAGTTTATTTATTTTTTTGTCATTTCAACTCTCTGCCTACCGCTGAGGTTAGGATTTTTCGACCTATTGTCACGGACCCATTGTGTTATTCACCCTGATCCGCGATCGCGTGTATTTTTGTTTGGATTTAATAAACCCTTGAACTAATCGCTATGTCTTGATGTACAACCTTGGTTCTGCAATTGTGGACCCAAGCATCGGCAACAAAATAAACCACACATTTCCAAAGATGGACGATGGACTCTCTTCCTCGGCTCTACAATCCAGTAGCAATTTAATTTCAATATGTTTTCAGTTTAATTTAGCCATTTCCAGTTTGCCATGTTGATAATTGTGATGTTTGTTTACCGCTTTTTGTCTTACTGCAAAGAAAGAGTAAAGGAAGGTCGGCCCTCCATGATATTTACGTCATCAGCCTTCGTGCTGTGACCCAGGAATCAAAGGCGTGCTTTCACACAAGCCTCGTCCCGAGAAAGTCCCGGACATAATACTAAGAAGCGACCCGTTAAATGTCCGCGTAACCTCCGCTTCAGTCGACCCGGGAAATTGCTTTCACACACAAGGGCTACACGTTTAATACCTGGGATTTTAACGGTTTTCAGTTATATGTGAAAGGGGCTATGTAGTAGCTTTGCGTCATGGGTTTGTGTTGAAAGAAATGGTGGAGGAAATGTTTTGTATTCATAAATGTGTCCTCAGTTGATGTTGAAATATTGTTCATATTGCTTGTTATTATTGACATATTATCTTTTCGCCACAAGATGGCAGGATGGGACTTAATTGTCTAAAGTGCTACATTTATTACTTCTTTGTGTTTGACTTTGATTTGTGGATTGCCTGTGAAGACAGCAATGAGAGAGGATGTATCCGCATGTCAGTAGAAATTAAACACGCCAAGTTCTGGCTTAAAGACAACTTATTCTCCGTCAATTCTTCCTACGAATGCAACGTTGAGCTGCAACCACCTCAACAGGTTATGGGCCCAGGAGTCATTCGAAGGTAAAGTCAGTTTCCACCGTGTAGAAAGTCGCGAAGGACAGCGTGCTCACGGACTGCTGATTAGCCGAAAAAGCTAACAAGCAACATGGATCCACGAGGAACAAGTAGGTTATCTCGACTGGCATTTGACGGAGATGAAGCTAAATATGAACTCTGGGAAACTAAAATGTTGGGACATTTTCATCTTATCGGGCAAAAGAAGACAGCGCTGGTAGGACCAACCACTGAAGCAGAGAGAGAAAATGATGAAATGAAAAATGCGGACGCGTATGCCGAAATGATACAACTGCTTGATGATAAAAGCCTTCCGTTAATAATGAGAGATGTGCCAAATGACGGAAGAAAAGCTCTGAAAATATTAAGAGAATATTATGCTGGGAAGGGAAAACCCACGATTATAAACTTGTACACCATGCTAACATCTCTTCAAAAGGGAAACGAAGAAAGCATAATGGACTACATAATAAGAGCTGAGACCGCCATCACAGCGTTGCGAAATGCAGGTGAAACAATGGCAGATGGTCTACTTATCGCAATGGTCTTGAAGGGGCTGCAAGAAAGTTACAAGCCATTTACAATTCATGTGTTACATACCGATGAGAACATGACATTTGCAGAATTTAAAACCAAACTCCGAAGTTTTGAAGAAACGGAAAAGTTAAATGCAGCAGAAACAAGCGACAGAGTGATGAAGACTCAAGCAAGCGCTTCAAAGCAAACCACAAAAGCAAACGCTCGTGACCGGATCAAAGACGACGCAGAGTTGGTGTGCTTCAAATATTGGATCAAAGGCCACCGTGCAAAATCATGTCGACAAAAGACATGGTCTAGTCGGTGCAAAACGGACACGCACAAAGACACCACTTGCAGACGCAAGGAAAAACCGGACGGAGCGAGAAAAATTGCTGAAGATGGAGATCCTGACTTCACATTCAAGGTGAGAGATGAACAGCCCGACACCAGGCGGCAGGATACACACAGCATCCGGGAACGAGGCCTGATGGTGGACACGGGAGCGACATCTCATATCATCACTGACGTGACCAAGTTCAAAAGCTTCCAGGAGATCTTCAAACCAGAGAACCACAGCGTCGAGTTGGCAGATGGTACCCGGTGCAGTGAAGTCGCACTCAAAAGAGGAGATGCTGAGTGCTACCTGATTGACAACGGATGACATGATAGCTGATATCATGACAAAACCTGTATCAAAGTTAAAATTGAAGAAGTTTGACAATGTTATTTTTAGGGCCCGAGCACTAAGCGTGCGAAGGCCCTATTGTTTTGCAAAGGATTTTTTTTTTTTTTTTTACCAGGGCAAATGAAAACGGCCAATTTGGAGGCCTGAACATGCACGAAAAGTCACCAAAATTTGCACATACGTCCAGAAAATTGTAAATTTCGATAATTTTGCAACGTTGCAAAAAAATATAACAAAATGGCTCAGTGGCGCTCCCTTGAAATTTTAAAATTGGCCTATAACATTAGGGTCTGTCAGCGTAGAGCAATGAAATTTGGGGGGTCTATACCTTGTCCAAAACCGCTCCAAAAAAGCATTTACACCCATATTCCAAACCCAACAGGAAATCGGTTATTTTGGATCAAATATGAAATTTTTATCGATTTACAGGGTGCACATTTGAGACCTTTTCGCCGAGGGAGTTAGTTGGATCATCTTCAAAATTGGTGAGACTGTTCAGGAGACATATGAAATCTTAAGTTTTGAAAATGGTGCGTTTTCATTCACGGGTCTGACCTGGGCGTGGTGCCAAAGTCGGCCATTTTTTCGGCAAAATGACAAATTCAGTAAATGACTAATAGTTCCTTGACACAACGTTCAATCTTTTTCAAATTTGGCATGTATGTGTGGTATCCCACCCTTAACACGAGTGCATTGAAATATTACTAATTAGGTCTAGCGCCCCCTAGTGAGAACAGGAAATGCCTTTTTTTACGAGACAGGTTCCTCCTCCAAGGGAAAAAAATCTGTTGACCTCAAACCTGCATCAGGGGAGCCTTAAGACCTGTGTTCAGGTGCCTGATGAAAAATATTGAGGTTTCGTTGAGGCGGAGGGGTCCAAACAGGAAAGTGAAAATGAACGTCAACAATTATGTCACGCAAAAAACTTTGAACAGTCATAACTCGGCAGATATACAACATATCTGCGCCAAACCTCCCATGTTTGTTGAGAGTCATACCCTGAAGGTTCTTGTAGGGGTCATTTGCATCAACTCTACAGTGCCAACTAGTGGCGACAGAAAGAAGTTTTAAAAAAGGCCTTTCCTATTGGGTTTTTTCAACATAGAGCAAGGAAATTTGGGGAGTAGATACCTTATGCAAAACTGCTCCAAAAAGTCTCTTGCACCCGTATTCCAAATCCAACAGGAAATCGGGTATTTTGGATAGAATGTGAAATTTTCATGGGTTCACAGTAGGAGTTTACATTTGGAGGCTTGAATATGCACAAAAACTCGTAAAAATTTGCACATACATGCGGCTTTGGATAACGTTCGATAATCTTGCAATGTTACGAAAAAATGTAACAAAATGCCTCAGTGGCGCCCCCTTGAATTTTTCAAAAAGGCGTTTCCTATTAGGTTTTTTTAACATAGAGTGATGAAATTTGGGGAGTCGATACCTTGTGCAAAACTGCTCCAAAAAGTCTCTTGCACACACATTCCAAATCCTACAGGAAATCGGGTATTTTGGATTGAATTCAAAATTTTTATCGATTTTCAGTGTGCACATTTGAGACCTTGGCACGGAGGGAATTAGTTTGATCATCCTCAAAATTGGCGAGACTGTTCATGAGACATATGGAATCTTAATTTATCAAAATGGTGTGTTTTCATTCACGGGCCTGACCTAGGGGAGGTGCCAAAGTTGTCCATTTTTTCGGCTAAACGCCAAATTCGGATAAATACTGATAACTCCCTCATACAACGTTCAATCTCTTTTAAATCTGGCATGTGTGTGAGCTATCCCAGCCTGAACAGGACTGGATTGAAATATTACCAATTGTGCCTGGCGCCTTCTAGTGGGAGCAGGAAATGCACTTTTTTACGGGACACAGTCCTCCTCTTAGGGAAAAAAAAAAATCAATCAACCTCAAACCTGCATAAGGGAAGCCTTAAGACGTGTTGAGATGGCTGATGAAAATTATTGCGGTCTGGGTAAAGCAGAAAGGTCCAAAAGGAAAGTGATTATGACTGTCATCATTTTCTCTCTCCACATATTTTGAACAGTCATAACTTGGGAGATGTAGAGGGGGGCTGTCTGCCACCACCTCGACCTGCATGCCGTCCGAGTTTGCATGGTGTCCGAGTTGCGCCAAACTGCGAGGGCCCGTTCAGTCCTGCTTGCAGGCCTAGTTTTTTTTTTTTTTTTTTTTTTTTTTTTCAGGGCAAATGAAAATGGCCAATTTGGAGGCCTGAACATGCGCGAAAAGTTACCAAAATTTGCACATACGTGCGGAAAATTGTAAATTTCAATAATTTAACAACGTTGCAAAAAAATGTAACAAAATGGCTCAGTGGCGCCCCCTTGAAATTTTAAAATTGGCCTATAACATTAGGGTTTGTCAGTGAAATTTGGGGAGTCTATACCTTGTCTAAAACCGCTTCAAAAAAGCATTGGCACCCATATTCCAAACCCAACAGGAAATCGGTTATTTTGGATCGAATATGAAATTTTTATCGATTTACAGGGTGCACATTTGAGACCTTTTCGCCGAGGGAGTTAGTTGGATCATCTTCAAAATTGGTGAGACTGTTCAGGAGACATATGAGATCTTAAGTTTCTAAAATGGTGTGTTTTCATTCACGGGTCTGACCTGGACGTGGTGCCAAAGTCGGCCATTTTTTCGGCAAAACACCGAATTCAGTAAATGACTAATAATTCCTTGACACAACTTTCAATCTTTTTCATATCTGCCATCTATATGCGGTATCCCAGCCTGAACAGGACTGCATTGAAATATTACCCATTAGGCCTAGCGCCCCCTAGTGAGAACAGGAAATGCCTTTTTTTACGAGACAGGTTCCTCCTCCAAGGGAAAAAAATCTGTTGACCTCAAATCTGCATCAGGGGAGCCTTAAGACCTGTGTTCAGGTGCCTGATGAAAAATATTGAGGTTTCGTTGAAGCGGAGGGGTCCAAACATGAAAGTGAAAATGATCGTCAACAATTTGTCTCACAAAATACTTTGAACAGTCATAACTCAGCAGATATACAACATATCTGCGCCAAACTTCCCATGCTTGTTGAGAGTCATACCCTGAAGGGTCCTGTAGGGGTCATTTGCATCAACTCTACAGTGCCAACTAGTGGCGACAGAAAGGAGTTTTAAAAAAGGCCTTTCCTATTGGGTTTTTTCAACGTAGAGCAATGAAATTTGGGGAGTAGATACCTTATGCCTAACTGCTCAAAAAAGCCTCTTGCACCCATATTCCAAATCCAACAGAAAATCGGGTATTTTGGATCGAATGTGAAATTTCTGTCCATTTCTAGTACAGTTTACATTTGGAGGCCTGGACATGCACAAAAACTCACCAAATTTTGCACATACATGCGGCTTTGTGTGGATTTCGATAATCTTGCAACGTTACAAAAAAATGTAACAAAATGGCTCAGTGGCGCCCCCTTGAATTTTTTAAAAAAGTGTTTCCTATTAGGTTTTTTTAATGTAGAGCAATGAAATTTGGGGAGTCGATACCTTGTGCAAAACTGCTCCAAAAAGTCTCTTGCACCCATATTCCAAACCCAACAGGAAATCGGGTATTTTGGATCGAATGTGAAATTTTTATCAATTAACAGGGTGCACATTTGAGACCTTGTCACAGAGGGAATCAGTTGGATCATCTTCAAAATTGGTTAGACAATTCAGGAGACATATGAAATCTAAACTTTTCAAAATGGTGCGTTTTCATTCATGGGTCTGACCTGGGCGTGGTGCCAAAGTCGGCCATTTTTTCGGCAAAATGACAAATTCAGTAAAGGACTCATAGCTCCTTGAAACAACGTTCAATCTTTTTCATATCTGGCATGTATGTGCAGGATCCCACCCTTAATACGAGTGCATTGAAATATTACTCATTAGGCCTAGCGCCCCCTAGTGGGAACAGGAAATGCCTTTTTTACGAAACAGGCTCCTCCTCCAAGGAAGAAAAATCTGTTCACCTCAAACCTGCATCAGGGGAGCCTTAAGACATGTGTTCAGGTGCCTGATGAAAAATACTGAGGTTTGGTTGAAGCAGAAGGGTCCAACAGGAGAAGTAAAAATGACTGAAGCCATTTCGTCTCACCACAAGTTTTGAACAGTCATAACTTCTACAACATATCTGCGCCAAACATATCGTGCTTGTTGAGTCATAGTCTGAAGGGTCCTGTAGGGGTCATTTGCATCAACCCTACAGCGCCAACTAGTGGCAATAGAAAGTCACTCATTTTTTAAAATATATGTCCAGTTCTTTTCAGGTTAGTCATTGTAGTTTCAAGACCTTTTAAAATATTTATTTTACGGCCCATGTCCACATGTCTCTGTCTGTTGCTGTGATGACCCTTTATTCGCTCCTTTTTTGTAGTCCTCTGTCCAATAGGGGTTTTTATCTCTTAGGTGTGTGAATGTAAAGAGGCAACTTTCGCGCATGTTAGGTTCTAATGAGATGATTAGAGAGGACGATCTGCCACCACACTGACCTGCACACTGTCCGAGTTGCATGACGTCCGAGTTGCGCTAGATTGCGAGGGCTCGTTCAGTCCTGCTTGCAGGCCTAGTTGGAATTTGAAATGTAAAATTTCATTTGGTTGGTAAAAAGGCATCAACATGAGAACAAGTGGGGGTGTTGAAAGAAATGGTGGAGGAAATGTTTTGTAAATGTTTGAAAATGCTGATCAACCAGGGCTTTCACTCTACTGTTTTCAAACACACACAAAAAAGAAATGAAAAATAAAAGACTCACAGATGGTAGTTTTTGCCTTATGACATAAAGAGTAATATACAACAATGATGACCAACCTGCCCCACATTACTCATTAAGTTTTAAGTTACCTATAAATTGGCAACCACAAACTGACTAACTCCTAACCCTAACCCCAATGTGTAACTGTTTTATTCAACAAACACTGCTTGTTTGCAGCGTTATGTCTGGCTGTTTTGTGCATGTGGTTGATCGTCTGTGCAAAGATTATTAATGGGCTGTTGAGTAGCAGCTGAAAAAACTACTTAAAACACTGGTTGACATGGGGTGGAAACTGAGGCAGTTTGAGAAGTGGATATCAAGCGAATAGCCACTCGATTTAATCAGTCCCCAAGAAGTAGTGTTGTCTATTTGTTATGGTAACTTTCAAACTCCATAACTGCCAGCTGACATTACATTCTACACCAGGGGTGGGCAAACTATTGCACAAAGGGCCGCAGTGGTTGCGGGTTTTTGTAGCCTTTCACCAATCTGGTTTCTTACAAGTGCAATCAGTTGATTGCAGTCAGGTGCTTCTTGTTTCCACTGAAACCTCATTGGTTAAACTGTCTGTGCTGAATCAGTTTGAACAAAGACCAGGACCCACTGCGACCCTCGAGGACCGGTTTGCCCACCCTGTTCTATACACGGGGGGGGGGGGGGGGGGTGTAAAGTTTGTCATTCTTGGTGGATGTAGACTTTGAAAAATCCAGATTATGATTTTTTTTTTTCAAGAATGATGCCAGACTACAGACTACTAGCTTGAAAAATTGACAGACTTTAACATATCTGGCTTTATCTACAAGCAAAGCATTTGTACTCCCCATCCATCCATCCATCCATCAATCATCTACATCTCAATCTGGGATCGGGTCGCCGAGGCAGCAGCTTTAGCAGGGAAGCCCAGACTTACCTCTCGCCAGCCACTTCCACCAGCTCCTCCGGCGGGATCCCAAGGCGTCCCTCAGCCATCCGAGAGACCTAGTCTCTCCAGCGTGTCCTGGGTCGTCCCCATGGCCTCCCGTTGGTGGAACATGCCTGAAACACCTCTCCAGGGAGGCGTCCAGGAAGCATCCGAACCAGATGCCCGAGCCACCTCAACTGGCTCCTCTCAACGCAGGAGGGTAGCAGCTCGACGCTGAGTCCCTCCCGGATGACTGAGCTTCTCACCGTATCTCTAAAGGAGAGCCCAGCCACCCTACAGCGGAAACTCATTTCGGCTGCTTGTATCCAGGATCTTGTTCTTTCGATCACGACCCACAGCTTGTGACTATAGCTGAGGGTAGGAACGTAGATCGACTGGTAAATCAAGAGCTTCGCCTTCGGCTCAGCTCCATCTTCACCACTACGGACTGGTGCAGAGTCTGCATCACTGCATCGATCCGTCTGTCGATCTCCCGCTCCGTCCTACCCTCACTTGTGAACAAGACTCCAAGATACTTAAACTCCTCCACTTGGGGCAGAATCTCATTCCGACCCAGAGGGGGCACACCACGCTTTTCTGACTGAGGACCACGGTCTCGAATTTGGAGGAGCTGATCTTTATCTCGACCGCTTCACACTTGGCTTCACACACACGAACCGCTCCAGTGAGAGTTGGAGGTCACGGCTTGATGAAGCCAACAGCACCACATCATCTGCAAAAAGCAGAGATGCAATGTTGAGGCCATCAAACCCAACCCCCTCAATTCTTCGGCTGTGCCTAGAAGTTCTATCCATAAAAATTATGAACAGAATGGATGACAAAAGGCAGCCTTGGCGGAGTCCAACCCTCACTGGGAACGAATTCATTTTACTTTCAACAATGCGGCCCAAACTCTGACACCGGTCGTACACGGACCAAACAGCCCTTACCAAGGGGCTCGGTACCCCGTACTCCAGGAGCACCCCCACAGGACTCCCAGAGGCACACGGTCGAAAGTCTTCTCCAAATCCTTAAAACACATGTAGACTAGTTGGGTGAACTCCCTTGCACCCTCGAGGACCCTGCCGAGGGTGTAGAGCTGGTCCACTGTTCCATGGCCAGGACAAAAACCACACTGCTCCTCCTGAATACGAGCTTCGACTTCCCGACGAGGGTGTAGAGCTGGTCCACTGTTCCATGGCCAGGACGAAAACCACACTGCTCCTCCTGAATACGAGCTTCGACTTCCCGCCGGACCCTCCTCTCCAGCACCCCTGAATAGACTTTAACGGATAGGCTGAGGAGTGTGGTCCCTCTTTTTTTTTTTTTTTTTTTTTTTTTTTTAAACCTGTCCTGTTCAGCTGTTTGACACAGAGAATGGAAGTCTAAGTGCCCGGATTCTGAACAGTTTTAATGTTTCACATGGAGAGTCTGACATACTCCCATTGTGATCATTCAAAATACCTTTTTATTATGACAAAGCAGCGAACAGGAAGGCATTATGGGGGGACAGAAGAAAAGAAATACAAGAGAAGAAAGAAAAGAAACACATACACAAACAACAACATGAAATACATTGAACATCTAAACTAGTTACTAATATGCTGGTGCTATCGTCAGCGAGATGTATTTCCGGTTTACACCATGTGGGGGCCAATTGGCCAGTGAAAGAGGAGAATGGGGGTGGGGGTGTCTATAAGACTATAAGCTAAGTGATTGAAAGGGGTAGAATGTACACAAATCAGTTCTGTGATCTAGAACCCAGTAATCGTGTGAATCTCTTATGAGTGTAAGCCCGTTGGCGACCAACCCTACGCCGCCGCATCACCAATCCCGGCACCGGAACCCCCAACCCGAGCATGCCCTACCACACCCAGCAGCACGCAAGCCCCACCGGGCGCGCGACAGCCACGCAGACGGGCGGAGAAACCGCGCGGGCACCAACCCAGGGCCACGGCCCCCACCCAGCCAGCCCGGGGAGGGAGGGCGGGCGGGGGGGCCATGCGAACCACATCCCTCCTCCCGCCGCCCAGCAAAGGAGCCACCGTCCCCCCCCCGGGACCCAGGGTGGTCCCCCGGGCCACCCGCGCGCCCATCAACCGGCCTTCAGGGATGGCAGGAGGGGACGCATCACCAACCCCACGCCTACACCCACCCCCGCCCGCCCACCCGGGCCACGAGCCACAGCCCCCCAACCGGCACGGCACGCCACGGGACCCCCAGTGGCCCACCAAGCCCCAGGCAAGGCAGGGTCCCCCGCTGGTGCAGGCGACACCCAGCTGATACACCGGCGCCCAGCCAGCGACCCACGACGGAGCGCAGGGCGGATGCCCAGCCAGAGAAGAGAGGGGAAGGCGGAGGCAGGAGAACGCCCAGGAACTGCCACGGGGCGATGCAAGATCGGAGACCCGACCCCCCAACCCACTCCCGCGGCCGGCAGCCGAGGCAGAGGGGAGGCCACACCCCGGGAGCCACGCCATATAGAAAAAGTGTGGGACCCACCTACCACCCTATTACTGTGGCTGCCAGGTTCCCGACTGGCAGCCATCACCCAGCACCGTGATGGGGGTGTGAGGGGAGGGTAGTGCAATGTATGCATTAAAATAGGAGAGCTTGGCTTGGGGCAGTGGGACCGCAGCATGAAGTTTCTGTCCAGCCGCCCGTCCCACCGCCCTTTGCCGGAGCTCTCCTGTGGAGTATGATGTGTGTGGTGCATTTAAAAAAGGTGCAGGGATGGCGGGGCCTGTGGTGAGGAGGCAGCCGTGAGGCCCCCCCCCCCCAACAGGTCCCAACCATCCCACAACCTTGGTGTGTGGTGCATTAAAAACAGGGGGGAGTCGGGCTGGGACTGTAAAGCCCCGTCCCAACTCTCCCCGGAGAAATGTATGAGCATGTAAGTGCCAGGGTGAAAAATATATACAGTGCCGAAGTGAGAAGTGCGTGAGTTAAGAGGCAGGCTCCCGCGGGCGTGGCCCCGTCCACCAGAACCACCGACCCCAGGGCGGAAGAAGCGTCAGGGCCCCGATCAATCCCCGCCCCAGACCACCCACGGCGCCTCCGCGACCGCCCACCCCCCTCCCACCCAGCGAGCACCCACCCCGCACCCCGAGCAGGCGCCACACCAAGCGCCGGCGACCAGGGGGCGTCCACCCCACCGGCAAGGGACAGCAAGCCTCACCCTAGGCCCCGCGGGCCCCAAGAGGCCCCGCCAACGACCCCGCCGGCCGGGGGGCAGCCGCGGCCGCCGCGGCCCCCAGGGAGGCGGACAGGGCCGGAAACAGACCAAGGGGAGGGAAGCGCATCCCCCACAACCCACCCCCGGGCCAAGAGGGGCGCGCGGTATGGCACCAGAGGGCACCTCCCCGGCACCCGGTACAGGGAGACGCGGCTCCGGCCGGGCGGACCTGGGAGGGAACCATGGCTGCCGCATACACCCCCCGGCCCCCACCCCAACTCCACCCCACCCCGGCCGGCCGGGGAAGGGCCGCGGCCCCGGACCGGCACCCGCGCGGCCCCCCCACCCGCCCACGACACCAGCGCGCGCCCGACGGGACCCCCCGCACAGCCAGACGCAACCAGACAAGCCCCGGCCGAAAATCCCGGGGGCCAAGACCGGCGGCGGGACGGCCCAGGGCAGGACCCCAACAAACTCCACCTGTAAAGCTGATAGAAGAAGAGGTTTATCAAACACCATTAGATGTATGCCAAGGACCAGTGAAGTGTATTATTTACGCATAGTTCCTTAATTGTTCCAAGTCTGATAAGTAATATATAGGGTGTTCCAAAAAAAAAGTTGCATATGATCCCCAGAAGCTGGAAACCAAATTGTCTATGAGTATCCTTGTAAAATAAGCCCATTGACCGACTAAACTGTGAAGGAAGAAAAATTATTTATTACATGCTGTTGGGAGTGTATAAAACAGTTCGGATTTAAACATGTCCAGTTTCCAGCTGCAGAAGGATGCATACAACTTCCCTGGACACCCCGCATACATCCATTTATGTATACGTTTTTATTATTTTTGTGGCATTCCTTCGCAGGTGAGAGAGAATCCTTATTCTATGTTCATCATTCTTGCGACCGTTTCCCACTGTTGTTCGTATTTGTCCATTTTATTTGTCTGTTTGGCAGATATTTTCTCTAATGTTATATATTCAATGATTAGATTTAGCCATTGGTTAATGCTAATGTTTTGTTTATTTTTCCAATTCAACAATATTGTTTTTTTGGCTATCGTTAGACTTGCTAGTAGTGGACGGGTTTGATGGATAGAGATATTCACTGTATTCAGATCGCCAAGCAGACAAAGAGTTGGTGTTGGAGTGTGGTCCCTCTAATTGGAACACACCCTCTTATCCTCCTTCTTAAAAAGAGGGACCATGACCCCGGTCTTCCATTCCAGAGGCACTGTCCCTGATGGCCACGCAATGTTGTACTCCCAATCAACTCTTTTAAATACACAGCCTGCACTCTAGACATTTGTGTAAATGTGAAGAAATACGGTACCAAAAAACTTCACATCTTCCTTCTGTGCTTTTCGTGTTTAAAAATGAAATACAGTACAGTACAAAGTTCTTTTATACATAGTGTTGAAAATCTAAATACATTTATGTGGGGTCCGGGAATGATATGAGATGGTTTCCGCATGATAATAAGGTGATAAAATTGTGTGAAAGCAACACAGTGAAACCACTGTGGAAAAGAGCAGAGCAAAGATAGCGAGGGACACAGCGGGAGACTTTTTTTAAACACCAAACAGAGCCTTTATTTAGATGGCAATTATTCACGTTGGTCATTAGAGAGCCGGATCACTTTCGCTCATTTACTGAAAGACGGCGAGGGCAATCATTAGGAGGTATCACGTTCAGCCTAGCCCTGATGAGGGGAAGGCGAGGCAGTCAGATAGCAGTCTGGAAGTCCACATCCTCCTCCAGCCATGAGAACATAACTTGCAATTAATAATTCAAATCACAAAACCATCAACATGTGGGAGTTTATATCATTGCTGCCTCGGTGAAGGCTCGTAAGAAGGGGCTAATTGGTTTTCAGAATCCTGTTGTTGTTGTTGTCTTTGACCGCTTAATCAAGCAAAAGTGTCTGTGAAGTGAATTGACGCGAATGCAGTTGGATTATTGTAAGAAACCAACACATTTTCTATGTAATGGAATGTTTACGAGTTACATTTGTGAACCCGTCAAAGGCTGTGATGAGAGAACAACAGCGAGGCGTTTTAATCACACATAAGCACACACACACACGAACTCTACTGTCTCATTCAGAAGTGATAACACTAAACAAAAACCATTGATGATTAGAAAACGCAGTAGTTGATAGCAGTGGGTTAGATTTAAATTTTTTTTTTTTTTTTAAATCTCTCAGCATTTAATTTGAAGTGCTTAGGAATGCTTGAACATCTCCTAAGGGAACAATTATGTTGCTTTGAGGCTGCCAAATGTCCATCTGATTGCAACCCACAAACACACGAACATAAGCGCGAGAAAATGGAAAACATTCCAAAACATGATGTAAATTATGTAAGATGCAAGGGTTTCAGCTTTAGGAAATGTATCAAATATGACACAACCTTTTCAATACGGGAGATAAATCAGGATTTTTATTTTTTTTTAAATGTCACATATTGCTATAACATAGGTATCATATTGCTATAACATAAGCATCAACTGTGGTTAACATTTAGTAAAAAAAAAATAAAATAATGAAAATAATAATAATAGTAATTATTTAATAGTAATTTTCTAGTCGTAGGTCTCCTGCTAAGCCTTAAGCCTGAGTTATGCTTCTGCATTGTGGTGACTGCGTAGCAACGATGTAGACCAGGGGTGTCCAAACTTTTTGCAAAGGGGGCCAGATTTGGTGTGGATAAAATGTGGGGGGCCGACCTTGGCTGACGTCTTTTACGTAGAACAATATATTTAAGCAAATTTTAGCAAGCCATTTTTGATGTCACATTTGCTGTATTTTTTTTAATTAATAATTTCAACAATCTCGCAACTAGCCTTTGTGGCGTTCTCTTTTATTCTCGGGCTCATGCGAAATACTGCTGCAGTGAAATTAAACTACCTTCGAGTTGCTTCAATTTCTCGCTGCGTATCATTCCTGTAATCTTGTCGTACATGTCAGAATGTCCTGTTTGGTAATATCGCTTCACATTGAACTCTTTAAAAACAGCGACTGTCTCTTTGCAAATGAGACAGACACAGTTGTTGCCTATTTTAGTGAAGAAATAGTCCAATTTCCACCTATCCTCGAATGACGCTTTACACTATCTCAACATCTACCAAGCATCAGTCGTCGCAGTCAACTTTCTTTTTTTTGTTGATAGTCGCCATTTTAGAAAATTGGAAGTAAGGGGTCACATGGGGTAATGTTTCTTAGAGTGCTGCTGCCTTTTAGTTGGTAAATGAGGAGCAGCATTTAGTGTGTAAGCTACTTCATATGCTGGTAGCAGTACAGCTGACCAATTTATTAAGTCTGTGTGCGGGCCAGACGTTACTGATTTTATGACAGAGGCTGGGGGCCGGATGAAATTTGACCACGGGCCGCATTTGGCCCCCGGGCCGGACTTTGGACGTGTCTGATGTAGACCCTTCGATGTCAATTTGCATTCGATAGCTCTGGCGGAAAGGGAACGCGTTGTTCTGTAATCCACCGCCAAGCCACTAAAGCAGTGTGGCTTTGTGTTTGTACGGTTTTGGGTTAGGATTAAGGGACTTTTATCGACTTCCTCTATTTTTCTTCCGGTTACACAACAATGCCAACGGAGATGGAATGCTTGAATGTGGCTCTTCAGCTCATCAACATTAAACAACAAATGTTGATCATACAAATGTTGAGGTGCAGGCGACGCAGAAGACGGTTGCGGAGGTGGTCTATCCGACTGTTGATGACGCACGGAGACTGGCAGTCACATAACAAATTCTACAATTGGATGGAAGTCAGCAAGTTGTGTTGTCCAGCGTTTTGTCCCATTTCTTTGCCGTGTCCTACAACCAGACGGTGGCAAGCCATAGCAGAATTCTGGCGGCTATGGACATTTCCAAACTGCATTGGAAGCCTTGATGGTAAACACGTTATCATAAAAGCACTGAGGTACTCTCAATCAGTGATGATGTACCAAGTGTGTGAACTGTCTGTTGTTGCTGTTGTTGCCGCAGAAGCATAACTCAGCCTTTACTGTCCATATACAATTCATCAGCAATTATTGTTCAATTTCAAGCAAAATTTTTCATGTCCAGTTTTTCACATTTAAATTGTTCCTTACATATACTGATTAATTGACAGATTTTAGTTTCTGTTTTTCCTTTTCCTGTTCAGCTGCATAGACACGGAGAATGGTAAATGTAAGCTGGAACAGTTTGAATGTGCCACATGGGAGTTATTGGTGTATTCCCATTATTGTTATTTATATTGTTTATGTGCATGTATGTACGTATGTATGTACCAGAGGTTGCGCTAGACTTTTTCGTTGTCTGTCATTTTGACTGACAGTGTCATAAAAATCCGGTCATAATCTATTTTTACCCGTCACTTACATTTTTAAAATGATAATAATGACATATTCAATAGTATTTAGTTTTCATTCATTTTTAATTAATATTCTGTCCGAACAAGCTTAACAAGAGGCAAACAGACAGCGGAGTGCACCAATCAGCGACGGGCAGACGTGCCGTTAGCAAAGCGACGAGAGCAGGACGTGGGACTTGCGCGCGGAAGTAAATGGTAAATGGTGTTACACTTATATAGCGCTTTTCCACCTTTCAAGGCGCTCAAAGCGCTTTACACTATCTCACCATCCACCTACTGGTGACGCAGCACCAGGAGCAACGTGGGGTTCAGTATCTTGCTCAAGGACACTTAGGCGTGTTCATCAGGGCGGAGAATTGAACCCACAACCTCTGGGTTTGGGGGACAACTACCCTACCACTGAGCCACGCCACCCCACTAAACATACGAGGAGAGCGGAGTTTATTCAACATGGCTAGCGCGAGACAGACTGTTGTCAATGACTCGTGTCGATGTGTTTTAGCTCATTTAAAACTGAATTTACCGCAGATTGGAACATATTCTCGGCTCTCCCGTTCGCCATCCGTGTTGTTGTAGAGACGACTTTCGGCGAGCAAGAGTGACGTTGCTCGTGAAGAACATGTCACGCAAATAAACAAATCTGATTTGTCGATTGATTTTGAACCTACTCGAAAGGCCGTTAATGGGCTGGGTCCCAGACTTTTCTCTCAGTGTTTGAAAAATACAGGGAAACAGTCTGGCCGTGCCAGGCAAACACTCAGTTGCCTTGACATTTTTCCGAGTAAGGCCAACGACATCATGCATCAAGAGAGACAATAGCTAATTAATATGCTCACTCGCCACCCTGTGGTCTGGGGTATGAATTGCAACCTGTCAAAATGACAGATGGACTTCAATTTTTTCCGTCACCGTTTTAAAAAAACGGTCAACGACAGAAAATATTCGGTTAACGCGACCCCTTGTATGTACATATGTATGTATGTACGGATGGATGGACGGATGGACGGACGGACGGACGGACGGACGGACGGACGGACGGACGGACGGACGGACGGACGAAAGGTGAGTGCACAAGCAAAGTTAATAATGTTTAGTGTGGGATCCCGCATTAGGACAAATCCAACACACCACAGCCTGTATGAGGCGGAGGCCCAGCCCCAACAGCTATGCCATAGGAAAGTGGAATCCACCATCCACCCTATTATTATGGTAGACAGGTTTACGACTGGCAACGATTAACCCAAGACCGTGAAGTCATCATGGCTTGGCCAGGGAGCAGCAAGACAGCAACAGGGAACTGCTTCCCTGCTGTCTGACTCTTCGACCCCTCGCCATTCCTAAAAGAGTATGATGAATGAACCATTTTTTTAGATTTAATTACACCAAATTTAACTTAAGGGTCGTTATATGTTATAGAGTTTGAGCATTTGTGAGGTGTTGCGACGAAAGGGAAGCCTCTGCCTTGCTTTATGAAATTTGCACGTTTCTATGCTAATCTGGCTTCTTCCTGGATTCAGAAAATGTGCGTGTATGGGTTACTGATGACCCTTCTTGAGTGTCTATTTTAAATTAATGGCTGCAATAAGGATAAGTGGCATGAGAAAAAAAGACAAATTATGACAACTTTATCCCTCTTATTGAGACAACTTAAGAAGAAGTAGTTTGTAGTACTAATTTAGTCTGTTCCAGCTTTGAAAAATACTCTCCCTGAAGCAACTTTTATGATAGTTATGAATTGACAATAGAAAAGGATGTAGCTCAAAACCAAGTCATTATTTTTCCCAATTTTTTCATACTGTAGAAAATGTCAGTGATCCAAATATATTATAAGTGGAGCAATGTATGGGAATATTTTTTAACCTATGAAATTCCACTACTGTAAACTGTGTCTGTATCAATTCAACAGCTATATGAAAAAGAAAAAGGTATGCTTTTCTTTTGCATGCACACAGTAATATTTACATGGCTACAGCAATATTGCTCAGGTTTGAAAGAGGTACTATTTAACAGTATGTTTCTTAATGACTATGAAACATACTTTTAATCATGCAACCCACTCTTTGCCCAAATAGGATCTCGTTGTTTCTAAAGCTAATTAAAAGGGTCAACAACTATCAAAATTCACCATATTCATACATTCATTTTAGCAGTGAAAAACAACCTGGGTAACCTTGCTCCCACCTCTCACATAATATCCGTAGATAACTAGTGGAGTCACTGTGCATCTTTCTCTTCCCTCCATTCATTGGCAGCATCTTGTCTGGATCCCTCTGTGTTCTCAGTGTGCTTTGTTTCCCCTTCTCTATCCTCCCTGTGCAAAGTCATTCTAAACACCCCACCCTGAACACCTCAACAATTTATCCTCTTCCCCTCCCTCTTGTCCCCATCTCTGTCCCAGATGGACACTTTGAGATGAACGAGGCGCTGGCTGTGGAATCCTGCCAGCATTGAGTCATTGAAGGTTGTGCCTTGATCTCTATTTACCACAACAACCCATCTCATTCTTGATGCTCTGCAACAAGAAACATAGGCAAACTTTGTACCAAAATTATTTTCAAAACACCCAGGGAGACAGGCGAATAGTTAAACGGTCAACATACCAAAGCAATAGTGCTAGGTTTGAACTCGTCATCAACACAGGAGACCGCCATAGGCTCACCTACAGGTTGCATGACTGAGAGTAAAAAGAAGGTCTCGAAAATTAATCTTTTATCCTCTTTCAGTAGTCATGTGTTTTGTCCCTCCAATTATGTAGTCACATAATTACAGTGGAATAGAAGGCTTGACTTTCTATTACTACATTTGCAAAAAAAAAAAAAAGTGTGCAATCATAATTACATTATCAAAGGTCCTACTACTGTAAAAAAGAAAAAAAAGAAAAAAAAAAAGTTTTAAACAGTTAAAAATTCATTATCAGTTACTTTCCAATCTACTTGTTGTATTAGATTTTATTTATTGGGACGAGGTGAAACAGTTGGAGGAAGTGCAGGTTCCAGTTTCTTATGGTTAGTATTATCATTTCATCAAAATCACTAATTCAGCGTGAAAATTTTGCTGAATAACAGAAATCAGAGGTCTCTTTATTTAGTAGTACAGTATTAAGTAATTTAATTATCATCATTATTAAAGTTTTTAAAACATTCCACTATCTGGCACATAACAATGGTGAGGAGATGATGGCCACGCTCATATGGCGGAAAACACTCAGGGGACTTGAATTTCCACTTTGAGAACCCCAATTTGACCAAACTCAAAATTGTTCTATATGCATGTGTGATACATAATTGGAAAGCTTAAAATCTCAATTTTCTGGGGGAAGAAAAGTTTTGAACAGGATTTTTGGGAAAAAAAAACAACAATTTTTTAAACAGCAAAATCGTAACTGGAGGTGAGAGCATGCGAGAGGAGAATTAAAGACGCCACGATTTTAACGAGATATTATCGCGTACTTTCCTCTTTACGATCCAAAAACTCCATGTAGCATGTATCACTGAGTGTCAAGACACAGCTGTGAATGGCCACAGCCGGATTTTTGAGGGATTTTATGGGTGAAAAATGGTACTATAACAAGGGTCGCGATGCAGAAATCAAAGACATCGAGGAGTGGTCGAGATTTTCTTTTTCATGTATTTACCCTTTTAAACGTTTTGGAGGTTTTTTTTCTCTCAATTTTTCTTTGTTTGGATTGATTATTTATCATCTAAAATATTGTGAAAAATGCGACGGTAACTAAAAAAATACAATCAAGCGACAGCTATGAGGTAGATATCCGTGACTTATTTTACTCCATTTTTTTCATTGTGATGTAATTTGTTTAAAAGTTTAAAATTTGCGAGTGAATAATTTTTTAAAGTCGTTTTTTTGTGCATCATGCAGCTGACTGAGCAAGATTGACGCGGACTACCAAGTGATAGGCAAGACATCTACAAGCCCATGTCTCCACGTCAGTTCTTCCGAACAGTCCAGAACATATGGGGGGACGTCCTGTCTCAACACAAGGAACACCGGAGAATGCCCAATATCCATCTGATAGCACGACCGATAAGACTCCAAGAGCCCCATTGACACTGAGGTGGGCAAAATCTCCCACTGCGATTGCCCCAGTAACGGTGACTCAGCAACTGTGATGCACGAACTAAACTGCCCAACCTGCGATAGAAGGTAATCCTCAACACACCCTTCTTTCTACCCACGGCCTGCCACACGAGAGCCTTCAAAAGACTGACTGTTTAACTAAGCATTGTCATTTTTTTCCTCGGGAACCTTTTGTTGACTTGTGATATGGTGAACCTGAATCCTCGCCTGAGTCTGTTTCTGTTTCGCCTTGCCGTTTGATCGCTGTCGACCTGAATAAATTGCCAACTTGTGCTTCAAAGCCTATTTCCAGCTTTCAAAATGGAGTCTGTACAAGTGGTTAAGACTAAAGATGTCCCAATCGATCGGGATGCCGATCCATCGGGTCCCATCACGTCATTTTCAAAGTATTGGAATCTGCAAAATAATATCGGACATGCCTTTTTTTAACATATATATATAATTTTTATTTAAATCGTTTTCTAATCGTATTTAACGTTACAGACAAAAAGTCTTACACTGATCCAGAGTAGTTTTGGCTTAAAGTAGGCCTATCAAATTTATTGCGTTAACGGCGGTAATTAATTTTTATTAATTAATCACGTTAAGTAATTAACGCATGCGCTGCCCGACCCACTCACGCATTGTCGCGTTCTATCTGTAAAGACGCCGTTTTACCTATAGATAGCGCTAAAAGGCAGCGTATAATGAGTAGAGAGAATTTTGACAGCCTTTGGAGTCATTTATATGTGGCTAAAGCCTTACAATATCTCTCTCAGCAATTAAAAATAACGTGGGAGGCAATTTGGGGAAGAAAGGTAGCAGTTGATCATTTTCTTAACACCCTATGTTCTTTCCCAACGCAGAGAAGATATATCAATTGGTGCCCCTACGCACAGTCATGGTTGCACTTCCTATCATGCATTTGGGCAGAAGTTAAATGGCTGCTGTATCATTTACTGAAAGTTCAACAAATACACTAGATGGCAATATTTAGTCACAATATACAAAGTCACATTTATCCTTTAAGAATTACAAGTCTTTCTATCCGTGGATCCCTCTCACAAAAAGAATGTAAATAATGTAAATGCCATCTTGAGGATTTATTGTCATAATAGACAAATACAGTACTTACGTACTGTATGTTGAATGTATATATTCGTCCGAGTTTTATTCATTTTTTTCTTAATGCATTGCCAAAATGTATATGATCGGGAAAAATTATCGGGAATGATTGGAATTGAATCGGGAGCAAAAAAAAAAAAAAAAAAGCAATCGGATCAGGAAATATCGGAATCGGCAGATACTCAAGCTAAAACGATCGGGATCGGATCGGGAGCAAAAAAAACATGATCAGAACAACCCTAGTTAAGACTATGGTGAACGCGCGGAGTTTGGCCTTTTGGCCGTTTTTCGGAGTCTCGCCGGCCCAGGTTGCTGGAGCTGCGCTGGCGCGGGTCCGGCAATCTGGCTGAAGGGTCAGATTCCTTCAGCAGTAAATAGATCAAATTGTTCAAACCCAGATCAGCACAAATAGCCTTCTTTCAAATGCTATGCCTCATCTAAAATTGAACCTTAATTCTTATTTTATGGGTTATTGCATTGATTTTTTTAAAGAGGTGTTTACATCTTCTACTGTACAAAATATATGGGTTTTGATTTCTGCTAAAAACAATAATTAGAAAAAGAAGTATTGATATTACTTATTATTTGCCTGAATGTTTTTTTTTTTCAGCTTTTGCTGTTGGGAAAACAAAGAAAAGAAAATCATCCAAAGAAAAGAAAATCAAGAAGCACAGTGGCCACTAATCAGCACTGTAGAATAAAAAGAAGAGATGCTCTCATCAGGATAGCATTGCTCTCTCGAATTCAGCTGGGGCCACTTACACAGTCAATAGTAATGGATAGCACACGCTATCGATAAGACGCCTGATTTGGTTGATCCACTTACATGTAGCACTTCTCTGCACTGTCTTGCTTTTAATAGATTAAAAAGGAAAGTTGTCATCAATACAAAAATTAAGGAGGAGGAAAATACAATAAGTAAGAAATAGTAGGCAGTGGGCTCCATAGAGAGAGGCAAGAAAGTGTGCAAAAAGAGCATTGAATAAACACATCGTCATGGCAACCTAGATGTAATTTACCCGGTAAGGAAGGAGGGGAACGATTGAAATTGAGGGAGAATGATGGAGAGAAGGGAATAGAAAGGCATTTACCATCGCTGCTTGAATCTAGAGGTGTAATTACGAGAGAGAGAGAGAGAGAGAGAGAGAGAGAGAGAGAGAGAGAGAGACAGAGAGAAAGAAATGTATTTATTCATTCATTTTACAAAAGGAGTAACTGTCATCAAAGTGCCTGAGTGGTAATTGTCAAAGATAAAAAATGAAACAAAATGATCTACCAAGGACACAAAATGAAGGACTATTATACCAAAAAAATTTTGGTCGAATCAAAAGAAAAGTAAAAAGACAATATTAAGACATTGAAAGGAATAGAGACTGTGTAATTTAAAACATGCACGCATATGGCCCATCAAGGAAGGAATACACCAAAAATAGTATGATTTTTGGGGGAAATGGAGAATGTGTGTAACCGACGCATGGATAGAGTAGTGGTGCGTGTGTGTGCATGTGCATGTGTGAATGTTTGTTGATTAGACTTCCTTGTATTTAATCTGGTGTCAGCCTGTATACTGTAAGTGGAGATAGGAGCATGAAGAGGCTACTAATACAGCTGTACAAGAGCAATGAGGTAAAGGGAATAGAGGCAAGAAGTGTCAAAAGTAGGAAAAAATGAAACAAGAAAAACAGTTTACTTCATCTTGTGAATATCCCTCAGAGTGCAATCAGAGGACAGGAAGTCCACACATGGATTGCAAACTTGAGTAATCAAGTGTTAAACTTGGTAGATGCCAGTGGAGCAATCAAATGTTAGCAGCGAGGAAAATCTGGTCAGCACTAGAACAACAGGGAAATAATTGTGCTGAACAGTTTGAATGTAATCAGTTGAAAATCCTGATTGGCACAGAAGGGACTTCTAATGTTAGACGTTTTGGTTTAATTACTAAAATCGACTGGCTTCTTGTTAGGTTAAATAAAAAGATACCCACCTGAAAAGTGTTAACATGATTGCTTTTCATAACATAACAACTGGATCAATTAAATTCTTGACATGTTTAAAAAATCCAAACTATTAATGAGTATCAATCAAATTAGTACCAATATGTCTGTAACCTTGGATTAGACCTCACTTCGGAGAAATTGAAATACAGCAAGCTTTGAACTCACCAAAAATCTTTGTCAGATAGAGTAAATGTAAAAAGTATGTAAGTCATCAGATCACAGTACGTTTTCCCAAGTGTTTTGGAGATTCTGTTATGGTCTAATAATGCAACCAAGATTCAACCTCTCAGCATAATTCTAAACTTCATGTTGTAGTGGTGTTAGTATCATGCTATGGAAAAGTTGAAAGGCATCTTGAGTTGTTTAGCAGCTAGTGTTAGCATAAACCCTGAAGATTTCATACTTAATTTCCCATTATTCAGAGTCACTTTAATTTGCGTGGAAAAAAAGGGGGGAAAAAACCATGAACATTCAAATTCCCAAAATGCTGTCAACAAAACGTGAACTCTGTTTACCACTAGCAATTTGGATCACATAACTCAACAACATTCTAACTCTTACGTTCTTACATATTAACTTATATAGTCTTTTAGTTATGGATACGAACCTGCTGAGTCGTAAAAATGCATGCCGCAGAGCTGAAATGTCACAAAGCCACAGAGGACACCCTGCACACATAACACAACAGTGAAAACGTGGCGCAGCAGCAGTTAAGAAAAAAAAAAAAAGAAGGAAAATCAATAATAAAAGTTTCCATCCTAATGAGTCACTCAGTCAGAACATGTATGCTGAATGATTCTTCGCCAGTAAGTGATGGAAAACATATTTGACCCCTCAGAAGATCAATGTAAGCCAAAATCAGGATGCATGATGGATGGACGGGATGAAGGATGAAAAGAAATTATTTTGGAAACAGTACAGAGGGATAACAAGTTTTTTTTTTTATTTATGTTTCTTGTACCAGAATGGGAAACCAGCATGAGCGGAAGAAAAAAAACAAAAACAAACAAACAAAAAAAAACTCCTCCTTTGCAATCAAGTCGCTTTTAATTTCATGCATCATAACTGCACATTTCAAAGTTTCCATGAGGTAAATAACACCAGTTTTTGTGGGGTCCATTCGAAGTCAAAGTAACCAGCATTCTTACAAATACCAGGAACAATTAAGAGTACCCATACCAGTCAAACTAAAGTGCATACGCTTACTGTATATGCCGTAAAAACTGTATGACAGCTTAATTATAAGACACAGAACTGCAAAAGTACGACTTGTTATGAAAAGAGAAAACTGAAAAGAGAAGAAAATTCTGCTACTGCTACTCCTACGTGATGTGAGCCATTCATCCCCTGAGTCGGACTCAATCGTCAACAGTTTGTTTTAAAATTATAGCACATTTGGCTTCTTTGTACTCATGTATGACATTTAAAAACGTTTCTATATTTGTTTATTTATGTATTCTAATCTTTAAATATATTCAGTGAATAGTAATTTTTAATGACTGGTTAACTTTATGCACTTAGAAGACAGGGTAAAATAAATCTGCAAGAAATGCAAAATTACTCAATTTTAGCAGCATACAAATGTCAAATCATAAACTTCAGAATGTATTGACGGGACACGGGGCGCGGGGTCGATTCATAGGAGGCCTATCTCCGTCAAAGCTGACCGAGTGGAAATTTTATGTAAAATATTGCGAAGTATGAGGCTAGTCAGTCAGGAAATTAGCGGCAGCCACATGTAAACAAAGAGCTTTTCTGTTGAAAATTCTTGTGAATAAATGCTTATATTCCTGAATTCTTCATAGATACAGTATCTCACGTATAACAGTCTCGATTTTTGGTTAAAAGCAAAAAAATCATGCAGGTAGCGTTTATTTTATGTTAATATTGCGAACAATGAGGCTAGTCAGTAAGGAAATTAGCGGCAGCCATATGTAAACAAAGAGCTTTTTTCCGTTGAAAATTCTTGTGAATAAATGCTTAAATCCCTGAATTCTTCATGTATATGGATGCAAATATAAACGTGCAGGTAGCATTTATTTTACGTAAATATTGCGAACTATGAGGCTAGTCAGTAAGGAAATTAGGAGCTACCATTTGTAAACAAAGAGCTTTTTCAGTTGAAAATTCTTGTGAATAAATGCTTAAATCTCTTAATTCTTTATAGATATAGACCTAAAACAGTCTTGATTCTTGGTTAAAATTTAAAAAACCGTGCAGATATCATTTATTTTACGTATATATTGCGAACTATGAGGCTAGTCAGTAAGGAAGTTAGCGGCCGCCATATGTAAACAAAGAGTTATTTCCGCTGAAAATTCTTGTGAATAAATGCTTATATCCCAAAATGTTTTAAAGATATGGACGTAAAACATTCTCAATTCTTGGTTTAAAGCAAAAAAACTGGGCAGTTAGCAATTATTTTGCATAAATATTGCGAAGTATAATGCCAATGCTGTAGCGGCCAATTTGTCCCATTGATTTTTTTTTTCACAACGTTTCAAAATGCATGCATGGTACAAATAAATATAATAATTACTTTGAATCCTCGAACAAATCACTCCTGAGACAATCCTTCCTGTTTGTATGCACTATAGCTTTCTTACTTTTTCAACCTAAATCTGGTGTTAGATCGCTGCATGTGACCGACTGCTAATAAATGAAGCGGAGTGTTGGACGGCCCCCTTCGGGAAGGCGTGACACAGGAAATGGGGATGTGTCATATCAATACATTATGAAGTCTATGGTCCAATGACCAAAAATTAGGACTCTTTTATTTATACAATTTGCTTATAGTAGTGCTTTACTTGAATGGACTACAGTGGTCTTCGGCACATTCCCGTGAATTTACAGATTCAAAGTTGTTTGTTAGCGGGACATTCCACATCCTGGAACGTATTGTGTTGCACGGGGCTGGGGCCAAGTTTACTACAGTATTAGTATGACAAAATAATTCCATAAAGAACACAAACTAGCATTGGTTGAAACCTTTTTACTGTAATTTTATTTGGTGGTAATATGAACAAGTTATCAACTAAATATATAGTTCACAACCATTGTAAATATATGTAATTGGCTGCTGCTTAAAAAGCAAAGCGCAGCCTTTGTTTCCAAAGGCACAGGTTCTGTCAACAAATGGCCATTTGATCATTACAAAGAGAATCTAAAATTTTCCCCCCTCTCCTATATTGTCATTGTCTATTTGTGGCAATCCACATTTTTTATTACAATAAATAAAAAAGTACTGTGCACTACTCTCTATGTGGCACACCAAACTCCAATATAAGGGTGCAGTTTTTTCACTGCAGATATAAGAAAATGTGCACATCTGCAATGTTCTATTGCTTTGTGTACCTCTATGAAGAGTTGGCAACTGTAATTTCGCAATGATTCACTACAATTGAATTCAGTTGCTGCAGCGCTCTTCAATTTGCCAGTTCAGGGTGTACGTCGTCCGTGGCCTAAAGTCTGTAAGAAACACATTAGAAATGGATGAATGAAAGCATTTTAATTTTTTAATGGTCCACTTTCAAAAAGTAGTAAGTACCTCTGAAACAACATAAAAATTATCCTTTGCACCTAAGCTATTAATATTTAATGCTTTTTTTCGACAGATAATTATCTTGAAGAATGGGCAAAACAACATTAACCTGTGTGAACAAGTGCAGATAGTGCAATTAAAAGTAATGCAATGCAGTGCATGCAAATACTAACCCTTGGCATCCTCCCAAATGCATTGCAACAATGTGGTCCAACAGATCAGTCACAGTAGAAAAAGACCCCTTGTGGAGCCTTTCCTCCTCTATGGTGTTCTCGGTATTTGCTGAGGGAGCGCTTGCACACCAGTGAGGACAAATTAGCCACATAGGACCAGTGAGGCATCATGGGAAATTAATGATCTTCAGGAAGTGAGCTAATGAGTCCACATACACCCCTACACACACGCGCGATAGCATATACAGTAGATAAAGCAACAGGAGAAGGAGGAGTAGGAGGGTGCTAATAAAATGCTAGCAGTGTAACTTAGATGAGGGATAGTAGTGCTATAAAACACACACACACAAGCCCACCCCCACGAACACACAGTGGGAGAATCCAATAATTAGAGAGGACCACCAGTGGCTTTCACAAACGGAGGTGTAGTGATTACTGTCCCTACATGCTCCCATGAGGTGCATGACAAGCAAGGAATTAATACGTATCTCACATACACACACAACAAATGAGGGGAAATGCAGATAACAGACCAAAAGGGATTGGTGTGGCTCAATTGTGTTTGACCAGCTTGTGCAGTGGGTATCTGAAAGCACCATTTGCTAATCTAGGTGTATTTAATTTGAGAGTGCAAGGGTGGGGAGACATTTTCCAATCACTGGTCACTTCACATTTCATAAAGTCCTCAGAGAGCCATATTAAACACATTTATTGGGTTTCTTACAGCTGTTTCTCTGTGGTTTTATTTGATTTTAGAATTGCATACAGGGCTGGGCAATTGCTCTTTTGGGTTGTAAAAGGCCCATGGGCAGTAGGCACCCTGCTCCTGAGTTTTAGAGCAGGTGTTCTTTTTAAAGCCGGTGTTTTGCTTAACAACGAAGCCAATAATAAAACAAACCAAGTGCTGCCAGTAAATAGGGAAAACAAGGAAGTAAATGTAACACTTTGAAAGCACATCCGGAGTTTGTGATATTGCAAGATTTTGGTATAGAGCCGATACCAAGTACCGTTGCATTACTGATATTGACAGAGTAATCATGAAATGGATTAATCTAAATGATTTTTCAAATAATCGAAGTGATGTTCTGATTAGGAATCACTTAAAAATTAAAAATAAATAAAGTCAATATAAAGTACTTGATCATAAGAAAGGATTATGTTAAATTGTAAATATACCAAGGTTACAATTTTTATGTCCAATCAATCATCTGAAGTCAATTAAATTAGTACTTTTTTGTTGTTGCTTTTTTAATTGCAGTACGTCTATTCACATAAAACAATATAACATGAATGCATTTCATCCGGTCAAAGCACAATTTACATTTTAGTTGATCTTATACTGTACATCTTGACTGCAGTGATGTTCCAGTGTGCCCGTTCTACTCTTGGTGGTTGGTCAGGTTGGCTCCACTCCCCTCTCAGGTACCGAGCACGTTCTATCCTTACACAACATTTTCTTCCACAGGAAGAATGACAATCATATATGATGGGGTATACTAATTAATTAGTTCCCTGAGACACTTTGGGATTTAGCTGCCTGGGCGTAACAATGACACAGCGGATATTTCGATATCAGCTTACCAATTTTTACAGGTGGATAATATTATTGAGTTTCACAGAAACCCTGCCTTGCCCTACCCTCTTTTTTCCTGTCTTCCCTTGTCCTGGTGCTGGTAGCCTTTTTCTTATAGGCAGTGTTGCGCTCAAGAACACAACATTCAACCAGAACTCTCCGTGACCAAGATAAAACCGAGACTTTTGGGAATTGAGACTGAAACGTGCCGAGATCAAGAAGAAAACCAGACTACAGTATTTTAAAAATTCAAAACTATTTATGTATTTTGTTTGTTTGTTGTTGTTGTTGTTGTTGCTGCATTGTTAAGTTTGCTGTTATTTACAGAGGCAGTGAAATGTTAGTAACACCGAAACTGAATGTAACAGTTTTTCACCCCAAAAAAATCACATTAATTAAGTTGAACTACCAGTCTTGAAAGAAAATCATAAGTCTGCTGTGCCGGCCAACCCTAGACCTAAAAGAAACCATGACTTTTGAGTGTTAAGACCAAGGTTTGATCAAGATTGGATCCTCAAAAGAATGTCTTAAAACCAAGACTGGTATTGAAAGTTACAGCACTACACACAGGGTGTCCCCTCAGTTAAGTAAAATGGTGATTACTTGGTAACTGTACTTGTAGTCATGTAGAATATATATTCAATTAAGGTGTTTTTTTTTATTTATTTATTTTTTTAAACTCCTATTGCTGTCTTGTCACTTCAGACCATTGTTCACCGTTTCCAATAAACATCAGAATGAAAACATCCACAAAGGGAGTAATTCAATCTCCTCAGTTGGACACCAAAAATATTCCAGAATTAAAAGGCGTTCAGATCTACCATTCTGTTTGACCATGTAGCTGAACAGGATAGGTTAAAAAAAGGAAAGCAATTTATTTACTGCAGGCAGATGGTAGAATACATCCTAGAATTGTTACCTAGCAGTTAATATCAAAGCATAAACAGACAACCATTCACATTTTCACTCGCACAAATCCACTGTTTGTGAGGGGTAATAGAACCCGTGCACTGTCAAAGTCAGGCAAATATACTATTATATACAAGTTTCCTGAACGAAACATGGGCGGCGCTATCTTTGACAATTTCTGCTCCAAACCTCCGGTTTAGACAGAACAACATGAAGTGCGGTTGAATAAGCCGCATGTGGACAAAGTTAAAATTGCCAAATCAAACAAGAGGAACCCACGGAATCTCCAAAAATGGATTCAGCACGACCTAGATGAGACTCCAAGATTTTATGTGCTGTGCGTGAACCCCTGGAGGCACCTATATATATGGTTGAAAGTAGAATATTTTGATCAGCGGCCAGCTAAGAGCTACAATGCGCCATTGTGGATCTACCTCGCCATACGCCTTAAATCGAAACCAGCTGCAGACAATAAGTCAAGGATGTGCTTTAAACCTAAAGATCTACTTAAACGATTCTATGTTTGTTGATATCACTTCGTTGATCATTCGTGGACATCATTATAACCTGTGCTGCCTGTGTTAACGTGAGGTGTAGATTGATACGCTGGCCACTTGAGTGACCAAAATGAGGTGAAATTACAAATAATTTTACAGTTGACGTGTACAGAAGAACTGACATGGATTTTGTTGTTACAAGGAAATACTACAAGGTATGTACATATAAACAAAAATAGTATGTCCTTCTTTTTTATTGCAGATATTGATCACAATAAAACTTGATTCCATTTCTTGTTTTATTTAAAACGATAGGTGCATGTGAAAAACAGCTCAATATATGAATTTATAAAAATTATTTGAAAAATATTAATGAAGGTGGAGCATACGAGAATGTGATATCAGACAGTAGAGCTCCGCACGGCTTAAGGGAGCCTCGCCAAACTTTCACCCGACATTACGGAGACCCTCGGGAGCTTCCAGACGGGTTTTCTCTCACTGTCCTCGGTTTTTCCAGCTCCAATAGCGTATCTTAAAGTTGCTGCAGTTAAAAAGCTCGTAGTTGGATCTCGGGATTGAGCTGACGGTCCGCCGTGATGCGAGCCACCATCTGTCCCAGCCCCTGCCTCTCGGCCGCCCCCAGGAGTCGAGCCTTCCATCATCAAAGTAGAACGCACGTAGTCTCGATATACGTCCATCAACGTACAGTAAGTGTTGTTGTAAGGCACAACAAGTTGTCTTCCCTTGCCTAACAGTGTTTTCCACCTGTAAACAAACAAACAAAAAACTTGTAACACTTGCATTTATGGGTTTACATAATTGTGCCATCCTACACATACTGATTAGCAACAGGCTAGCAGCAGTTAGCATGCGTTGCAGTCACAGCACTACAGTAGCTGTAGTAAATAATATTAAACATCATCGTAATTACAATCTTCATCGTAATAGTCGTTTCATGCATAAGATTTCAGCTTTAGTATTTTTTGAGCAATAGACACATGAAAATGCAGGGATAGAAAAAACATACCGTATCTTCCATTACACCAGTGGCAACATGGCTACATAAACTCCCGATCTTTGAGGTGGCACCGGTTTGGTTCCACATCTGCCTTCATGAACATGTTGTCCTCCCATGTGGTGATGATGGCAGATGGTTGCAGTATTTTCAAATTGTCTTTTTTGGGGGGGATTTTGATGATTGATGCCACTCCAGCTCCACTGTTGTTTTGGATGGAGAAAGTGTAAAACGGAAGTCATGAGCAGAAATGTGGAAGTAAAGCGTAAGTACCTCGGAAACTTGTCCATATAATCAGTGACTAGTGTGAAACATAAATAATTATTAATTCTCATCTGAACACTTAATTTGTATTTTTCATTTTCAATTTGAATCAACAATCAATTTATGAATACAAAATTAAAAAAAAAAAAAAAAAAAAAAACATTTTAAATGTATATGCGTAGTTTGGATTTGTTCATGGATTACTTTCAATCAATATATACAATGGGTGACATTATTGATAATGTTTTTCTTTTTTTTTCTTTTTTTTTTTTAAATATCTTTTTAATTTTAAGCCAACTTTCTTAATTAAAGGACTCCTACAGGTAAGCACTGTGAATAAAGACTTTAAAGTTTTTAAAATCTGAAATATTACCGTTCAATATTTGAAGCCACAGAAACGGAGACGACTACAGTATTTCTTTAAAAAAGCCAATGCCACCATCTTTGTGCTGTTCTTTTAAAAATATATATATGTGTATATATATATATGTATATATATATATATTTATTTAATATTATTATCATTATTATTATTAACAACATAATAAACAGACAGAAGAATAATCAACTATACAAACGAAAAACAGACAGAGGAACAATCAACAATACAAACCAAAAAACAAAAGAAAACACAAATATGCCAGGGGGTATGAACATTCCAAACAATGCACATAAGAAAAAAAAAAAAAAAAAAAGTCGTTTTATACAAATATTAAGTGTTTTTTCCGCTTTCAGATTCTTTGATTTTTTTTTTAACAGATTTATGTAGCACACAGTATCATTCTGAAAGTGAGAAAAAAATGGTAACAGCTTGCTAAATTTACATTTGTGAAGGTAGAATTTCGATAACAAAATGAATAGATTGATAATAAAAACATTTACGTTCTTGAGTTTTTCATAGAAACAAAAAATGACATTTTCCCATTTGAGTTTGAAGTCCACATGTTGGTATTGGCGGGGTTTGGGCTGTTTTGTCTTGTTGTTTTTTCTGTGTTTTTTTCTCTCTTTTTTTTGATATTTAAAAAAGAAAAATCCTCGACTGGTGTTACCTCATTTGCCTGTAGCGCATGGGATTAATAAACAAATTAAAAAAAAAAAAAAAAAGAAGTCCACATGTAGTTTCCTGACGATGAACTTGCTAAATTCTTTCCAAAACTTATTGGAAAAAGAGCAGGTCCAAAAAAAGTGCTAAACTGTCTCTGGCTGATTTCCACAGAAAAAAGAGTTTGTATCAATGTCCTGCTTGAATTTTTTTCATGTAGTGGTTTGCAGGATCGCATCTATGGATGATTTTGAAAGAGACTTCTTTGACCTTGTTAGTCAAAAGAAACATGTTGGGGATAGTCCAGACCCTGGACCAGTGGTTCTTAACCTGGGTTCGATCGAACCTCAAGGGGTTCGGTGAGTCAGTCTAAGAGGTTCGGTGAAAGTTCAGACACGCTGGGCCATATTTTTGGATGCAGACTAAATCTAGGCAAAGTGACGTTTTAGACCAGGTTTTGAACTCGTTAGTGCCCAATTTACATGCTTTATTCCAATTCTTTCGACTAGTAGTCCTAGAGAAACTGGTTTGCTCAGTGGAAGGTTGACTCTCACTCGGTATGAGGAAGTAAACCAGACCTGTGGGTAACGTGCACTGCGTTTATATAAAAAACAACATTTGTGTCACATTTTATGCCATGAAAATAGTATGTGAGGCAAGGATGTGAATGAGAATGTTGACATGAAAACAAAAATAGAAACAGATTTTGGCCTATTTAAAAACATGCTGTCTAAATGAGAAGAAATTTGAATGGAGATTTACTTGGGTTTTAGCTTACTAGTTTAGATACATCGATTTTGAATTTGGGAAAAAATAAATAAATAAATAATAAAGATTTTTTTGTCTAATTTCAAAGAGTTGGGGTAATGCACGTGTGAAAATCATGGGGCTCGGTACCTTTGGCAAGGTTAAGAACCACTGCCCTAGACCAAATGATATCTCTAACAAATTGCTTTAAACATTTTTTACATACGGTGTGGATCTAAGTTCATTCTGAAATAGAGATCAATTCGAATTTTTGTTTTGTAGCAAACACAATTTCCCCACACTTGAATTTAGTATATTTGGATGAGAAAAACTGATTTTCTTCTGCATCCAATATCCAGGAATAAAGATTTATTTTCATAAAGAATTGTTCTATTATTCCAGATTATGTGTGTATGTGGTGAAAAGTTATGTTTTTAGATCATGAACCATGTTAATAAGAATTATTTATGAAACATAGAAACCTTTCCTGCTAATTTGTCAACATGATAGGTGCAACTCAGAATACAATTCAGGCCACCATTCTTTGTGCTGACCGTCAACGTCAACACCAGTCGGCGCACGTCACTAATTATGGGCTTTCTAAAGTGACCACACCTTTAGCTGTTGATTGGCCCAAAGTTTGCTCGATCCCGCCCACCCAACCTTGGCAGCTCCACCCTCCACTGTGACCACTCTTCAGCCAAAGCTCCTTCTGTCACATATCCACGTTCTTCAACTTTGTATTTTATTTTTTTTCATTTTAGAAAAGCGAGTTGGCACAAAATGAAGATTTTTTATAAATTAGCAACAAGTCCTCACTTTGGAGGTGCAAAATTTCTTAGCATTCAGTGACTCCCTCAAGTCACCTTGCACAGAATGACGCGCAACTAGCTGGTGAAGTCAAATCGTCTCACCTGTTTTGTGTTCATTGTTTTGTTTTATTTACACTTCGTAGTACGTGCGCGTGATGGGCTCCCTCATTTGGACGCCGACCACCCTTCCTGCTTGGAAAACCACTTTTTTACTTTTAAACGTGATCTCAGCTGTCGTGAGCAAAAGACACACAATTTACTGGAACTCCACCAACACCAGGTAAATAACACCTTCCTTTAAGAGAAAAAAAACCTGGCTGTGTTGCCTTTAAGTTGCAAATATCGGACTGCGTCACTAGTTTGAGCTTTCATTGTTGCTCAACAATTTACTGATAGCAAAATAAATGAGTCAGAAGAAGGAATCTCTGCCATGCAGCACACCTCTGACTCACCTGTGCTCTACTCATTTTTAATCTGACTGCAAGAATGGATTCTTCCAGAATGCAGTGGCTTTTTCCTCTGAGTGTATTTCCCGCTTTAATGTGTCGTAAATGGAAAGTTGAGGTTGTTTCTGAGTGCATGTGTGTGGGAGTGGTACACTATTAGAGTGCGAAAACTTGGTTCAACTGCTGATCCAGGTGATTCTCGCGAAAATAATAGATGGGTGCAAGTGAGTGACCTGCAGGCATGACTAAGGCTGTTTTTAAATAACAGAGCCCTCAATGCATATGCAGTGCAGCTCAGTTTGACTGTGTTTAGTTGTGAGCATGTGGAAGTGGATGCAAATGTAGCCTCTTCATTTATGCATGGTTCATCATGTGTAGTGGAATCTCTAAAGTGCTTATCCTCATTAGCCTTAGTCAATTTGGAGGTAATTGATGAATTGCAAATATCATATAGTGTTGTTTAAAATAAATATGAATAATCTTGAATAAAAAAAACAAGTCCGAGAAAGCCGACTCGACCAGCTGAACCTCTTTTAGGGTTAATCATACACACTTTAAATGCTGGAAGGCATTTGTGAATTCTCATTTAAAATGGGTTTGAATTGAATTTAGTAGCTCAGATCAAACCACAACTCTCATCATACAACTTAGGTTTTAACTTTTACATGTCAGAAATATTTCAAAGAGCCAAATGATATGTAAATTGTAGTGGAAAAAGGTATTTGAAATGTTTTGTCTTCATTTATTTAACATTACAAAAACGTACATCTACGTTTGCAAATAGTTGTTGTTCTTGTTCTATGGTTATCACCATCCTGTGGGGGCTTATACCCCCCCCCTCCTCCTCTCAATCCCCCTAAAGAAGAAAAGAAAGAGGTGCACTGTGTTGAAGCCTCACATGATGTTTTGGTACAAAGTGTAGAACTTTCAGGGTGTTTGAGTTGTGTGCTGTCATTGCAGTTGAGTTTAGTGTAATTAGTCGAACTGTGGCATTGTGAGGCTTAAGGACCTCTTTGTACCCCTGTGATTCTGACATGAATGGCTGCAGTTTTTTGGCAGGCAGTGCCCACACAAACATGGTGCCATCATCGCCATCATGCAGAAGGCCAACAACCCCCGTTGTGCTTGTTGCACATTTCCAATCACGCTGCTCTCTCCCCTGCTCCCAGAGTTAAAAGCAGGGTTCACCATCCCTCTCGTCTTCCTCTCTTCACTCTTCATTACCGTCCTATTTACACCCCCCTCGCCCCTCTTCACCCACCTCCTATACGCCTATTTTCATCCTTCACAGCTCCCTCCTGGCCACTGATGGATGTATGAGCTGTGATTAGTTGAGCTTCAATCATTTTCCCATTTCCTATTTTCAATAAACTGCCAGCCAAGACCCAGTTGTTCTGAGGCCCCCTGAGGAAGGGTCTGGGTTCTCATCAGCAGGATCAGGGAACCACAGCGGGGACATTAGGTCACTAACCAAGCCTATCGGAGGTGATCATTTCTCCATATTGTATATTTTATTTGTTAAAAAAAACCACACACAGTAATGTTGAAGTACACTATATGATGAGAGGCATTTTTATTGTGGTTGATTAATTAGCAACATGCTAAATATTAGCAGCACTGCTCAGTAAGATGCTACATAAATTGACATTCCCACCACAATTATTAATACATCTTTGTCCATCAGTATTTATTCCTGCATTCTAATGTAATGGCCTTTATTTATTGTTGTTGTGATTACATCAAATGTTATTCAAAGTAGTGTTGTTACAATGCCAAACTTCCCGCGCAACCAAATTAAAAGAATGACACATTAACGATACAGAACAAAACAAAATGATGACCAGCTGAGGTTTGTCTTTTTGCTCCACAGAACATTTGTATGACAAATGTAGATGTGTGAAAACCATCATACGGTTCTCTTTATTTTACATGTCAAATTTACAGAAATTTAAGTTCATTTTGCCCCTTATTTGAGGAATCATCTGTCAAATGTCATACAGCATGATCAGACAGGTCTCTCTTGGAAATGGGGGGAAATTTTTGCCAATGAGTATTGAGTTAGTATTTTTTTACTGGCACACTTTGCAGCTCTCATTCAAAGGATAGTTAAGTATGTAGGCTCACCTTATTAATGGAACATTTTATGGTTCACAAACCTGTAGTAGGAACAAGCAGTCTTGATTGATTTAGGTGAAAATGAAAAATGTATTAATCAATTATTTAAATTGCAGGTTTTATTTCATATTACTGAAATTGATATTGCGTTCTGTTTCAATATCGGTTCCTCATAGATCAGTAGCTCAAGAATACTCTTATAAAACACAGAATTCTTTTTAATAAATTACTGATATGTTGGGCTTTTTAAGACTGCAGACTAGTTCAAAATGAATAAAAAGCACCTCTGCTGTTTGTAGCCAGAAGGTGCACTCCACTCAATTGGTTAATTTAATCAGCAATCATTTTAACAGCTTCCACAGAATTCTTGCCAATCAATCATTGATTTTTTTTTTTTCTTCATGCCCATCGTCAACATATAACATGATTTTTAAACTCCAAAGAGCACTCTTTTAACTCAGTGGCTGCCATTGATGATGCTAGACGTCCAATCTATTTTGACTGGGAGAGGCTGGCGGTGAATGATGGCTCTCAACCTTCCCAGTCAAAATGGATTGGACATCCAGCGCCAACAATTCCACTGAAACATGAGAATTAATAGCCTGTCCTCCCAGTTTAAATGAATTGGACGTCTATCACTGTCAATGGCAGGCCTTGAGCGTAATACAATGAGATATAAAAACAGCTTTAAAGTGTTATTGAGGGCCATGGACGGAGTGTATTTGTTAGTTTTAATTGTTTTGTTTTTAACTAAACTTTGATTAATTAATTGCATTTATTCATAAAAATATATTACAATGAAAATATTTACCGTATTTTTCCGACTATAAGTCGCACCAGAGTATAAGTCGCATCAGCCATAAAATGCCCAACAAAGAGGAAAAAAAACATATATAAGTTGCACCTGAGTATAAGTCGCATTTTGGGGGGAAATTTACTTGATAAACTCCGACACATTGAACATTTTTTAAAATAAAAATACAATAGAGAACAACATGATGAATAAGTGTACAGTATGATAATGTTGCATGATGCATGAACAACAAAATGCGAACGTGGCCGGTATATGAACATAACAGCTATTAAGAGTCATTCAGATAACTGTAGCATAAAGAACATACAACTTTACCAAACCATCAGTATCACTCCAAAACACCAAAATAACATGTGAAATGATAAAATAATGTGTTAATAATTTCACACATAAGTCGCTCTGGAGTATAAGTCGCACCCCTAGCCAAACTATGGGAAAAAAACTGCGACTTATAGTCCCGAAAAATACGGTAATAATACAAAATAATTTTTAAAAGAATTATTGTAATTCAGACTTGGAGCATCACTTGTGGCCTACATGACCCAAAATCTGATGTCCATGTATGTAGGTGGTCTTTTTGTGGTAAAGTTTTTTTAAATAACTAAACTAGTCACATTCCCTATGGGTTAAAATAATTGCCAGATAGATACTGGGATAGTTGGAAGTCAGCTACGACATTATCATGCTTATAATTAGAATAGCCCTAGTTAGTGCGTTTAGTCGGGTTTCATTAATAAAACAATTCAATTGTAAAGTTGCAATGTGTAAGGAGTTCATGAAAAGTAATTAGTTCACCACTGAGAGTATTTTAGTGAGGTCTATGCATTCCATAAAGTATAATACCTCGGTCTTGAAGCAACAATTAAAAAAAGATGCTTTAGAATGCAATATTGCAGCCCAGGAGCCACTGCAGTCTCTTTAAACACGTGATGGAAGACTTTGGCCGTCACCTCTCCGTCACTGTCTGGATTTATAGTTTTAATGAAGCACGAGCAGCCAAGCGGAGACGCTTTAAAGTGACGCAGGTTCCAGCCCCCCTCCTGATTGAAAAATTGGAGCTCGGAAAGACTGAGGCTCACCGTCAGCCTCTTTCTTTTTTACGATTTAATGAACGAGGTTTACGAGCGTTGTCAATTTTATAGCCGCCTTTTCTCTCACGCTGATTGTTCCTTTATTAGAAGAGAGATTATTTTCGGACTTCCTGGAGCAGTTAAAGGTTAATGTAATATTATAAGCACTGTGTTATTGAAGCGCTCCATAGAATTTGTTGGTTCAAATAAGGTAATGAACAAATTTGTGTCCTCCTGACTAACCCTCGTGTCACCTGAACTGCTTCTTGTCTTCAAATCCCCTCCTGTCCAGGCCTTTGCTTTGGATCAGCAGCTTCCTAATTGGAGACAAAAGTGTTTTATCATTTCTTCTGAAGGATCCTGCACAGCCTCATTTTCCCCTCCCTTGTCTCCTCTCTTGACAACAAACTTCCAGCCTATCTGCCGCATAGCAAAGGAGGCTGCTCCTGTTTCTTTATTGAAAGCACACCTCATTAGCCTTTCGGTGTCTAATTTAATGTGTAAATGCATGCATCATTTCCCTTCCTGTGTGAGTGTGCCGCTTTAAATACCAATCCAAATCACATCTGATTCCTGCACGCAGAGCAAACATTGGCTGTGCTTCTGCCACGTATTATCAGAGGAGGTGGTTGACATTTTCTATATAGATTTATGTACTGTACATCAGTTGCACATCCACAGTCTAATGTGATCAATTATGATTGATAGCATTTCACTGTATTCAAGAATTTACAAGTTCAAACCAAAGTGTTTGGAATCATTTTATATGCCACGCTTTTTAGCATTTTAGTGCTCCTACTCAGCTGCATGAGGGTGCAAATTCATTACAAAGACCTTTCAGTATGATGCATTGTAGCTTAGCTAGCCCATATTTAAACAAATCCGTAAATTTGTTGAGGTATATGATTAAAAAAGTAGATTATATATATATATATATATATATATATATATATGTATATTTTTTTTCCCCGCATTAATTTTCCATCCTTTTTGAAAACAGCGCTTGTGTTCGGTACCATTTCATTGAACCGATTAATAGACATGATCCATTAAAATACATTGAATATGTACCTAGTCTTATTTAAATAAAAAATCATTACAAAATAATTCTGAGAGGGGGAAGTTAAAATAAACAGTGGTTGCACAAGTGTGCACACCCTCGTTTTCCTGTATTCTTTGTTTAGAATTAACCGATCACATTAAAACTAATGTTAAATGGGGGTTGGCACACGCCTACCAACATTTTTGTGACATGCTGAAAATGTTCTTTTTTTGCTTTCTAGCATAAGCTTCAAGGTTTGATGCTAATATTAACTATTTGGAACTGTTTAAATATCTTAATGCTGTCTCCATAAAGAAAAGCCACTACTATGGTTCAGTATGCTGTCGTTTTGCTGATAAGAAGTTTTTTAGTTTTTTTGCGTGATACTATTTTGAATTATAACCAAATAGTTCTGCCTTGGTTAAATTCCTAAATGTTCCTTCGTATTGAAACCAATGTGGAATTTTATGTTATTTTGTACATGTATAGACTATGTTAATGGTGAAATATTTTTTTGGGATTATTTTTATTGGTCTTTTTTTTTTTTTTTTTTTTTTTTTTAAAGTTCACCACAACCTGAAATTTGAACAGAAATGTAGAGCCTTCAAATGACTTCATATCAACTGTATATTTTTCATCTCCCAAGGGTCTGCCTGCTTGCTCCTCCTCCAGTAGTGGGTGTGCATGTAAATGAGTCTTTTTCTACTATTGCATCATAGCCCTGCGAGTGTGTGTGTGCAAATCTCTGTATTCCCCTGGCAAATTATTAACACAGAGAACCTGGATGAACTATAATCAAGATACCTACAGTGAGGTAATTACCACTTTACTCCCTGTCCTCCTCACAGACTCCCTTCGTAAAAATACACACTCACACACACTCATTCTCTCTCTCGCTCTCTCTTGGCTTACGTGTCATCTAGTCTCATCAAGTTCTGACTCTCACTACTGTGCATCCATGCCCTATTGTCTTGCTGCTGAGCTACGTCCACAAGATGAGCTTCAGCCTTTGAGATGGTGTGACTTATCTGTCTTTGGTAAATGTGCTTTGTGAATTATCCGGGCTGGCACACTGCAGTACAGTTGCTTTGGTGAAAACAAAAATGAGATGTGATTGTAGCACTTGTGTTTCATTGTGTTATTCTGCAAATAGAGGTAATCTCTGGATTTGACCCACTGGGCTATAGCTGTGAATGTGATTACAGCTTTGAATTAAGGGAGAAACTGTTGTTGTTCATTTGGCATTTATGGTTTAACTTCACCAAGGAAGTTTTTAATGGATTAATTTCCAAATATATTGGTGGGGATAGTGTATTTTTTTTTCCCCTCCACACTTTTATTGACAAAACTAACCCCTTCGCATACAGATTCTCCCTCAATAGATACATAAAATAATGAACGAACACAGTTGTAAAAGGTTCAGCTCATTCACTGCCGTTGAAGACAACGGAAAACCAATCAGGGAGGGCTGGCAGCCATCAATGGCTGCAAAAAAGTTAATATGGAAAAGTTAAAATAAATTCATAACAGACAAAACATGATTACTTGGCAGGTACCTGGCAGGCAGTTCTCCTAACAGTTTTTGTCTCTGCAAAACGAAAATAGGGGTCTTACACATTTAACGCATCACAAAAGAGTAGTAACATCCAATCCTGACAGATTTAATGCATTAAAAAAATTCCCAGGTGTATTCAAAATTTCAAAATCAAGCTATTTTTCCCATACCCATGTGTGTGTTTGCTGAATGCAGAAAACCACGGCCCACTGAAAAATGGATGCTACTTAGTCCGTTATCTTTCTAATGCCTATACACGCCTACCAGTTTGAGTTATGACAATAGTGCATAGTGTCAAAAAGCATCCAATGGCTGAAATATATCCTATTTGCCAATTGTTGCAGGACTTCCCTTGCCGCAATAAGAAGGGCTAGCCACCAATTAGCTCTGGAGCTAACAGGCTTACTGAGCTCCTCGTGCCCGACTTGTCTGTTGTGTCATACCATCACAGTCCAATTTAATTAACAAAACTGATGTATTCGTAAATTGTCGCAGCCATTAACCATGCCCATTTTACCTATGCCCCCACCCCCCAAAAAAAAAAAAAATCAAGAAAGCTGAAATAGTGAAAATGGGTTTTTCTTTACCTCCACAATTCAGTGCAGTACTAAACTGCTAAACCGCTGTGATGACTGACATGTAGACCACCCAATTATGTTATGGAAATCTTTTGAGAAGCCAAGCAAAGACTATACTCACAGAATAGGGCTGCAGCTATCGAATATTTTAGTAATCGAGTAATCGACTGAAAATTCTATCGATTAATCGAGTAATCAGATAAAACAAATATATTTTTAGGTGAAGAGCAATTATACATATACATGAGAAAACAAGACATTTCATCTAATCTTGAACCATTTTCAGTCAATCAATGTCTTTATTTTCGTTGTATATTGTTGAAAACAGCCAACAATTGCATCTCAGGTGTAACTAGAATTAAAAAAAAAAAAGACTAATTCACTGCTTTCACTCAAAAAACTTTTAGATCTTATTAATATATATATATATATCTTACCTAAAAATGCCGTTACGCTTGATAACACACATCACTTAAAAGTTAGGATTTTTTTCCCACGTGTTTCAATTGAATTTCTCTTTGTGTCAAGCTATTTTTAAGTTCTAGTTAAGTTTTAAGTTAGTCTAAAGTGTAAGTCCTGATAGGATTTTGAGTTTTTGCAGTGTTCAAAATAAATGTATGATACAGGCTGTATTGGAGCACATTAGGGACCAGTGCTACTTGGTGTTTTATCCAGCAATGACTACTGAGCTAAAATTGATAGTTAGCATGATTACGTTTTTATTTTACACCCTCATCACTCCACAATGCTATGTTATGTTAAAGCCTGTATGTAAGACACGTTAGCCACGCATCGACAGTGGTCATAATTAATTGAAACCTAGCCCTCCGCAGGGCTAACGTTCCGTGAGCTAGTAGCGACAGTAACGTTAATCTTATTTATTAGCGCTTAGCGCTCTTTATTAGCGCTCTTTATTAGCGCTCTTTATTAGCGCTCTTTATTAGCGCTCTTTATTAGCGCTCTTTATTAGCGCTCTTTATTAGCGCTCTTTATTAGCGCTTAGCGCTGTACTGCTTTAAGATGGCGGCTGTTTACAAACGCTGCCTAGACGCGGCCGAGTCTGTCAATTCACATCTAGTTCAACATACATGTGATCTCTATGAGACGCGCCAGACGCTGCCTGTTACCAATGTAGCATTGTGCGGGCTAGTATTTAGCAACGTCGGCGTCGTTTGTGGCAGCTGTCGGCTGCGGTAAGTTTTTTTTTTTTTTTCCCCTTCTTCCTCTCCGCACGTGACAGCGCGTTGTCCCGCATTAAAAGTAGTCCTAGCAAAACGTGATGCTTAGAGCTGTCAAAATAAACGATTACTCGAGGTGAATAAAATTACTCGGATCAGTTTTTAAACTCGAGTTACTCGAGTTGCTCGAGTACTCGTTTCAGCTCTATCACAGAATGTGCAATAAATCATGACTCAAACATAAATCTGAGTCATCACGCAGTGCAATGATTCATTCAACCTGAGGTATTGAAAACCCTGGATCAAAAAAGTAGGTAGGGAAAAGGGGATGCCTGGTCACCCAGATTGGAGGTGGCAGAGGTTCTTCACTCAATTGAGTGAGGGTGGTGATATTTGAATTGAAATGATGATCCTTTCTGCAAATGTGTAACTGAAGCAATATCTACCAACCGCCATGCCCGCCATTTGCCAAAGTAGGTCATTGTCTTGTTACAGCTCATTAAGGTGTGACTGAAGAATTAAGAGAAGCAATGTCTGGCAGGGTTTTTATGCACTGACCTGCAGACTGTGCAAATCTCATGCTACCTATTTCTTGCTTTTTTTTTTTTTTTTTTCCATCTTTTTCTTTTTTCTTCTTTTGCTTTCCCCTTTACCCGAGCAATTTCTTCCAATTTGCTCATAAGCAACATTGGAATTCATACTGCAAAGAGCAGATATTCAGTGCAATTGAATCAGAAAAAGCAGACGTGTTTAGTAGGGTTTTAAAGGTCTTAGTGAGGTTGTTTATGTTGGAGTAAATCACTGTCTCTGTCCAGCTGTCTTCAGCAAAGCCCATTCCTGGGTAAACTGGGCATAGAAGTATTATTTTAATATTCCAAATTGCTCTGTAAAAGTAAATAATCTTTCAAGTCAAAGGCTGTGAATATTAATTCCCATACTGTGTTTTGTTATTGCTGTCTTTGCCTGTGGGCGTGAAGGAAGGATGAAGAGTACAGATACTTGCATAATACGTCACAGTGTGATGTCAGATTGTGACAAATTTCAAAACCTGTAGAATGATTTAACTTGCTTAGGCGATTGCAATCAAATAATAAAATGTGTAGACACCTCACTTTAACCAGGGGACTCCCCCATTTTGACCTATCCAATGCGTGAAATAGTTTAAAATATTTGAAAATAACTTTGGTGTCTCTTTAGGCAAAATTATTCAGTAAGAACTGAAACCACATTTTCACAGAAGTCGGGCAATTGAACCACTACACCGCAGTGAACCTACAGTGGTATGAAAAAGTATCTGAACGTTTTGGAATTTCTCACATTTCCCCATAAAATCACCATCAACTGTGATCTGATTTTTGTCAAAATCACACAGATGGAAAAAAACAGTGTCTGCTTTAACTAAAACCACCCAAACATTTATAGGTTTTCATATTTTAATGAAGATAGTATGCAAACAATGACAGAAGGGGGAAAAAAATAAATAAGTGAACCATCACATGTTATATTTTGTGGCCCCCCTTTGGCAGCAATAACTTCAACCAGACGTTTCCTGTAGCTGCAGATCAGTCTGGCACATCGTTTAGGACTAATCTTGGCCCATTCTTCTCCCCAAAACTGCTGTAGTATAATCAGATTCCTGGGTTGTCTGGCATGAATCGCTGTCTTTAGGTCATGCCACAGCATCTGAATGGGTTTCAACTCTGGACTTTGACTTGACCACTCCAGACCGTGTATTTTGTTCTTCAGAAACCTTTCTAAAGTTGATTTACTTCTGTGTTTTAGATCATTGTGTTGTTGCAGCATCCATCCTCTTTTTAGCTTCAACTGTCTGACTGACGGCCTTACATTTTCCTGCAAAACATCCTGATAAACTTTTGAATTCATTTTTCCATTAATGATTGTAAGTTGTCCAGGCCTTTAGGAAGCAAAACAGCCCCAAATCATGATGCTCCCTCCACCCTGCTTCACGGTGGGAATGAGGTGTTGATGTTGGTGAGCTGTTCCATTTTCCTCTACACATGATGTTGTATGTTACTCCCAAACAATTTAGCTTTGGTTTCATCAGTCCACAAAATATTCTGCCAAAACTTCTGTGGAGTGTCCAATGTTCCTTTTTGCAAACATTAATGAGCAGCAATGTTTTTGTTAGACAGCAGTGGCTTCCTCTGTGGAGTCCTCTCATGAACACCACTCTTGGCCATAGTTTTACATATAGTTGATGTGTACACAGAGACATTGGATTGTGCCAGTGATTTCTGTAAGTCTTGAGCAGACACTCTAGGGTTCTTTTTTTTTTTTTTTTTTTTTTCTTTACCTCTCTGAGTATTCAGCGTATAGTTTTTGGTGTCATCTTTGGTGGGCGGCCATTCCTTGAGAGAAGCAACAGAGCCAAACTCTCTCCATTTGTTGACAATTTATTGGTCTGTCGATTGATGAAAATCCAGACGCTTAGAGAGGGGTTTATATCCTTTCCCAGCTTTATACAAATCAACGATCCTTAATCGCAGGTCTTCAGACAGCTCTTTTGACCGAGCCATGTTGCACATCAGACAATGCTTCTCATCAAGACATTTTTTTAGCAGGTGTGTTTTAAAGTGGGCAGGGCAGCTTTAAACCACTCATCAGTGATTCGGCACAAATCTGACTTCAAATGTTTGGTAAAAATTGGTTTCAATTGGTCTTTAAGTCTGCTTAGGCAGATCCTATCTAGAGCTGAAACGATACTCGAGCAACTAGAGTAACCCGAGTTTAAAAACTGATCGGAGTAATTTTATTCACCTCGAGGAATCGTTTAATTTTGCCAGCTCTAAGCATCACGTTTTGCCCGGACTACTTTTAATGCGGGACGACGCGCTGACGTCATGTGCGTAGAGGAAGAAGCAATTTTTTTTTTTTTTTTTTTTTTAAACTTACCGCAGCCGGCAGCCGCTACAAAATACGCCGACGTTGCTAAAAACTACACCCGCAGGATGCTAGTGTGGTAGCAGGTAGTGTCCGATGCCTCTCATAGATATCGCATGCATTTAGGACTAGATGCGAAATGACAGACTCAGCCGCGTATGGGCAGCGTTAGTAAACAGCCGCCATCTTTAAGCAGTAGACTTCTCATCGCTAATAAATATAACGTTACTGTCACTCGCTCACGTAACGTTAACCCTTCGGAGGGCTAGGTTTCTATTGATTATGACCACTGCCGATGCGTGGCTAACGTGTCTTACATACAGGCTTTATTTAATCTGTAAAAACGCAGCGCTGTAGAGTGATAAGGGTGTAAAATTAAAACATAATAAAGCTAACTGTCAGTTTTAGCTCAGCAGTCACTGCTGAATAAAACACCAAGTAGCACTGGTCCCTAATGTGCTCCAATACAGCAGGTATCATACATTTATTTTGAACACTGCAAAAACTCAAAATCTTATCAGTACTTAAGTTTTAAGTTAGTCTAAACTGTAACTAGAACTTTAAAATAGCTTGACACACATGGAAATTAAATTGGAACAAGTGGGAAAAACACGTAGCTTTCAAGTGATGTGTGTTATCAAGTGTAATTACATTTTTAGGTAAGAAATGTTTTATCCAATTACTTGATTAGTTGATAGAATTTTCAGATTTTCAGTTGATTACTCGATTACTAAAATATTCGATAGCTGCAGCCCTAATCCTATCCTCATTAATATATGAAAACATATAAATGTTTTGGTGGTTTTACTTAAAGCACACACTGTATTTTCATCTGTGTGATTTTGACAAATATTAGATCACATTTGATGGTGATTTTATATAGAAATGTGAAAAATTCCCAAAGGTTTAGATACTTTATCATGCCACTATATGTAAAAATATGTGACTTTGACTAGGTTTATACTGCAGGTCTTAATGCACAAATCTGATTTTTTCGTGTTTTTCCGACTCGAGTGAGGCATTAACTTGACGGTCTAAACTGGACAAGTCGCATTGAAGTGGACCATTTCAAATCCGATCTGGGTCACTTTCTTATGTGGTTTAAATCCGATCTGGGCCACAATTTTTCCATAATGTCACGGCGGTCTGAACTGTCAAGTCTCCCAAATCGGAATTCATGCAGCAATTATGTCAGCAAAGAGCGAGTGCAGCAGGCAGGAAGGCAGCGATAGCTGTTCATTAGCGGTAGCACCATAGCGCCGAGCTTGGACTCTGCTTCTATGCAGGAGGCAAGCTCGACCACAGTCATAAAAAAAAAATAATAATAAAATGAAGTAAAGGATAAGCCTGATTATACACTGTTTTGTCTATGTGCGCCAAACAAGCAATATTAAGGAATGCTTACATCAGTGTTTTTCAACTGGTGTGCCATGAGAGATCGTCAGGTGTGCCGTGAGAAATTTTCCAATATTACATTTTTTTGTTTGTTTTTTTACGTCGTCGGGCGGAGTTGCAATCGGATGGAAGGAATAGGTAGATGGTTTCAGTTTCTTTCGAGTGCAGATGAGCGAGATATTGTTCGTGTCGTGTTCACGAACTGCTTGGATTTCTAGCCATCAGCCACTTTGCTGTCCGCGACAATGTGGTCGAGGCAAATTTACGCACACACATAAGGCTTTTCTGTGCGTCATGCACGCGCGTGCATGCGTCGTATCAATCCACATAAACTTGAATATAAACGGAGATTATTAATGTCTGTTATTTGTGTCCTCTTTTTGGAAATCAAAATATGATCACCCTGGAATGACGGATGACAGCCAGCATGTGTCATGATTAAGCCTGTCGCAATATGCAATAATTCCATTTATCGGACAATAAATAAAAATGAAGGCGGTAATTTTTCTGCTGCGATTTATCGCCTCGCGTGCACGTGCGTGCGCGCGTGCAGCAGACATGCTGTTAAAAGTTCGGATTCCTTGTTAGCAACTGCGCAAAATGCATCTTCGTTCCAGGTCCGGCAAAAAATAGCGCCGGAGCGAATCGTTCCCATTATATCCTATTGTTCAACGTATGCTGGCCGCGTCAGTGCTCTGGATTGCCTGCGAACCATCTCCGGCGTGCCGGTGTTGTTGACGTGTGGGGGCTCCTGTCATGGGTGACATTTCACGCAAGGCGGCTATTTTTCGGCACAACACCGGATATTTGAGTGGCAAATTAAGAGCGCTGTGCATCAAACTCGACCTGTTTATGAAAGTCGATTGTCATATGCTGGTGTTGTGCAGTAATGAGCAGACGTGACTTCTGTGGCGTTTGCTAACTTTTTTAATGCGCGCACACACTAGATATCATGAAATAGCAAACTAGATGTGCTCAGTCCCATGCCATTGGCTACGTGAGCCCAGAGTGATTATGGGACACGTAGTCCATATACTACATTGATGAATTAAAAACCACCATGACTGAATGGAAGTTAAGCAGGCCAAATCAATCAATACCAGTGACTAAAGAAATAAACTGCAAATATTGTTAATTCAGTACGTGACACAGATGGATTCGGACCACAAATAGGATGTCTTGCTCATGTGGTAAACCTAGCTGCTAAGAGAGCTGTAGCAATCAACAGCGTGCCCCACCTCACTTTACAAACAGTAAAGATTGTTCTCAGCACTTTTATGCTAAATTTCTTCAGCTCAGTAAGAAGTAAGCACATAGATATTATGCACTAAAATGCATGTTTCTGTGATGACAATTTAATTTTTGCTCGTTTGCAAAAAAAAAAAAAAAAAAACGAAACAAAAAAGTTATTTTATTTTTCAGAGTATTAAATGTATTGAATCAGATCGAGAATCGTGCCCCCCTATCGAAAATCGTACCGAACCGTGACTGAACTGTATCGTTGCATCCCTATGCAACACCATTGCAGAAGCTATGAGGGGGAAAGTTTTTATTTGCCTAAATGCTCAAGTTATTAACTGCAATTGTATTTATTTTTTATTTTGAAAAACACATTTTATTATTTATTATTTAATTTTATTTATTCTGTGTTTCTGTGCGGTATTAATATTGTTGTCTTTTACTTAAGAGGCATAGTCTATTGTTTTTAGTTTTGATTTCTTATTGCGTTTAAATGGGTGTACTTGATGTATTAATATATACTGTAATGTATTCTCACTGTGTCATTGTAAATTGGTTTTAAAAAAAAAAAAAATTGGGGGGGGCGCAATAATGTCGCATATCGCAATAATTTATGAGATAAATTATCGCACACTAAAATTTGTTATCGCGACAGGCGATGTCATGATGTGTGTTGTTTTGATGCTTCTGCGCATGCGGGTTGGTTTGCTCAACGCGTGTCAGATTGCGAATTAGTGCGTATGCGTAATACTTGGACGGGCTCAATGGACAAAAGCAGTCTGAACGGGCATGCCAAAAAACAGATATGACAAAAAATCGGAATTGTGCATTAAAACCTGTAGTATGAACGTAGCCTAACTTATAAAGAAAAAACAAAGTGATATGCAAAACTGAGCTACATTTATCCTATTAAAAGTCCTCTAGGAAGAATTAACCAACTCAATATGACATTGGTGAGGTAACAGTTCAAAACACTCAAGGATCACAACGGTTGAATAAAAGTAGCATTGACATCGTAATGGAATGATTCTTAATTTTCACGGAAGGCCTAGTGTAAATCACGGACATTGTTGTCAAATTCATTTCAATAAGTACTTATCTACTTGCGTCATTTCTGTTTGCATATCGGGGGGGTGTGTATTCAAATTGTTTGTTTTTCAGTAAATGTAAGCACACTCTTAAGTGTGAGTCACAGAAAATATCTTAAAAACATGAAGACACACAAAGCTGAAGTATAACTTGTTTGCACAAAATGGCCGCGGAGCTGTTTATGTGCAATGGGGTGGCTGATAGCTCCGGTTGTGATTAAGGTCCGTTTGTGAGCATTCATTCGTTGAGCACACAATGAGCCACTATTATTAGATGTGTCGCACTGGCTGTGTATTCCTTTCCAACAAACACGAGCGCAATTAGGATTTGGCACGAGAATACGTAAACCCAATCAAGTGCAACTTGGAAGCAGCACTGCACTCAGTTGTGTTGAGCCACTGTGTGTATGTGTATATGTTTATATGTGTGTGTGGTTATATTTGTGGGTTATTTTATTTATTTATTTTTTGAGGGGAATTTCAGTCCGTCACGCTTGCGCCTCATTGGCCAGGCTAAGAGGTCCTGTCGAGGGGCGACCTGGGAGTTTCCGAGACAGAAATTAAATTAGTATCGACCCAGTGCGGCACAAAAGTGCACCAGGAACTAAAAGGATTGAAACAGGCTGAGACTTGCTTGCCATCACGTCTGTGTAAATTGGAATTACAAAAATTGTTTTCAATTATACTCTACTGTATATTGTACCTTCTGTAGATTTAATTGATACTTAAGAGTCATGCTTGATCATCACATTATCCTATTCAGTTGTGGCATTGTGCCATAAGGAGTCAAAATCTTGCATAATAATGTTACGTTTAGGGTATTAGGAAATTTGTTTCATTTCCATGCTATTACCTCAGTTTATTTTATCATTCAACATGTAAGCAATCTTAATATATGGATATTTGTGCAATTATACATTTAATGGCCATTATATAATTGGCACACAATCTACTGATATCCAATACATTAGTATCAAAAGTAGAAGCTTTTGCGAAATAAATCATTCTCATTTATGACTGATTGACATATTAGATTCTTTACGTATTGAATTTAATCTCCAGATTTGTGTAAAGCAAAATTGATGCAATGTGAACTGCCAGTATTGTGCTGTTGTCTCTGGAGACTGTACAATTTTCTTTAGTGTACTGCTACATATATATCTATTAATGTTGAGCTACCATCTACAAGAAATGCATTCATGTTTGCGACACAGCAAACGTATTACTTCCTTAAGGAGTGCCTAAAAGTATGATATTTAAAATGATGCGTTTCATTATAATTATACACCAATGTTATCAGTATCTTCAGATAACCAAATCTCCATGATTTTATAATACAAACTTAAGTCGTGATGTAATCAGGAGGGAACAAAGGTTTATCTAGTAAGAGCAGTGGTACTCTACACTTACGTACGTACGTACGAATGCACGCAAACACACACCGGGCTCACTCACGCACGTACGAGTACGCACACTTGGGGGCTCCGCGAGCAAGTAAAACATCCGTGCAGCAGCAAGGGATGGCGAATGCGTTAAGGGCAGGACGGTAGGGAAGGAGTCAACAGATTTCATGTCCCCAAACGGCTCGAGAGGGCCCCTGGGGGGACACGGGGGTGAGGTGAGAGCGAAAGAGGCAAGAAAGGATGTCAGCCGCCATTATTATTACTGTCAGCAGCAGGGGAGAGCCCCTCGACCTCACCCCACTCCTACAACACACACACACTGCTACTTTAAAGGTGTGGCACTGAGATGCACATAGCCAATGGTATCATTGTCCTGCCTACCCGCACAAATGGCGGGCATTCAGGGTTTATGTGACATTAGCTTTTGTATGGCAACATTTTTCCAAGAGAATTTAGTAGAACATGTTGCTGCTACATGTGGTCAAACAGCTTTGTCTCTAAATATGTAGCTCCTTACCCTTCCTCTTTACAGTTATATACTGTATGCCCTCACAGTTGGTAGCGCAATATGTACCTGTAAGCATTTGTTTGTGAGAAGTCATGTTGATCAGAAATACTGTATATAGTATTTCCTGCAAACATAGGGTAATCTTCTCTATCCAACTTCTATCTGGCACGGATAAAACAGAAAAGACAATTATTGATGTTTGCACTCACAGATTATCAAAATATTATTACCTGTTCTGTGAATTAGGGGGATGGAGATGTATTTATTTCAAGCTTACCTGGCAGAAATCAATATTAAGAATATAACTGGTGGCATTATTTATGGTGCAGCATCATGGAGAAAAAAAATAAATAAATGAATTTTTTTTTTAAAAACGTGTTTACTGCGTCGTGCTATGATTAGTCCATCTTCATACTTTACTAAATTTGGACTTAACCCCTTATTAGGCAATTGACTATTTTGGTAAATGTAAATATAAACAAAATACAACTTCATTAAAAACAGAAATATACTCTGGTTATGGCCCTCCAATGACTCTCTAAAATTGATTTTTATTTTCATTTTTTAATCAGTATTTAATGCATTGCCTACCATTATTCGCTGCAATCCTCTCTGTCAAAATGGATTGGACGTCTATCGCCGTCCATGGTAGCCAATGAGGTACAGTAAATGAGTGCCCTGTAAAGTCTCTGTGGGAAATTACATGGGAATGTGACATACTGTAAGTATCTGGATATCTCTATATGGAGGGTTATTTTCAAGAAATTGGTTGAGTAAAAGTTAATTTCCTCTGACACTGAAACACCACCAGGCAATGCCTTCTCAAAAATAAAGGACTAGTAAAACTCATTTTCTAAAGTCTCTAAAGTTTGTGTGTACACAAATTTTAGAGTTATGTTTTTCTTTGCCTTTGCTTCTTTATTTTACAAATAAATTACCATTAAACTAGATAGTTGTATAATCAAACTGCTTGTAATTGACAGTGTTGATAAGATTTGGAGCAGTTGGTGGTATTTTTAAAATAGAACTAGCCTTGTCCCAACTCTGCAGCAAGGAACTCATGAATCTCATTGCTCCTCTATTCAACTGGAAATGGACTTCTTGTATGCCGTACGCTTCTAAAAGTAGAAACGCAGACAGTTTGTGTGAATTCAGAGTGTACTGCATGTTGTCTGATGTCTATGTCTTTTAAAAAGCTTTTCGATTTTCAATTCTGTAGATTTTTTTTGTCCTCTCAAAGTGAATTTCCACTGGCAAAAACACACAGAGACACACATCTGAGTTTTCTGTGTGTTAATCTTGTAATTTTGGGTCATCATGGTTCATTACTTAAAGAAGCAGCCAGTCAGTCATCTTTAATCCCAAATTAATCACATAATCCTGCTCCAGCACTACGTGAAGCGGGTGTCTGCACGTCTGCCCTTGACCCTTGCCGCTTCCTTCCTCCATGCTCCAAGACCCCCACCCCAGACCCCCTCCTGTCGTCTGTTATGTCTCGAGCCTTCATCAGTGTTCTGGAACCTCAATGGCCTTTTATATATGCTCAGGGGCAGAGAATGGCATTACGTGAGTGCCAAAATTTAAGAATTTGACCTCATTGTATGAGCTTCAAGATCACTTTTGCTGCTTTCTGAATTGTAATGAACTTAATGTAATGTATGTTGTTACCATGATGACCCTGGATCACCTATTTTAAAAGTCCAACAGATCAGGACCTCTAATGTTGACAGACCCTTCACCATAGGAGGCCATGTCGCCTCATAAAAGGCTTGGTGAAACTAGTGTAACTTAATGCGAAAACTTTTCGCTATCGTGTTTCGTGCTGATGGCATGTTCGCTTTCCATGTTTGACTTTGACATGAATTTCAAACATCTATTTTTCATCCACATACAAAATAAGTATAGATGTTAATGTTGCACTTAAACTTAAGTTACTGTAAATAAATTAAATTACTGCCATACCAAACACATACTTTTGGACCGAGCGCGGTTGATTGGCAACATACAGTATACTGAATGAAAGTACAACATTTGGAAGAATATTTGATTATACTTTAACATCCAAGTATGTAAGATGTACCAGTACATTGTAAAACAATTATCTAAATTGCTTCTCAGTGGGCTGGACAAGGTTTTACAAAGAAAATGTATGTCTTTAATGGCTAAATTTCAGAGCCATTTTGCGCCTATGTAGCCTTTCCTAAACCCCAAATGGGGGTTTATTAAGTTTCTAATCATCCGTAAAATGCTGTTATCAGTTATATTGATTGTCCATCAAAGTGTCGTTTAGAATTACTGTGGGTTTGTTGTACTCATTTCTCCTTTCTGTTAACTATTTATATAGACATTGAAATGGAAAAAGTTTAGGTGGCAAGAACATATCTATTTATTTAGGTATAGAAATGTAAAAACAGTTTAAGGGGCAAAAAAAAAATTTATAATTTCCTTTTTTTTTTTCCTTAAAACAATCTATCAGGAATAGCACTTTGATTTAAAGGAAGATGAAGCATGTTCATGTAAGGCATGTTGTGATAGGTCTTGGATCACGTTTTATAAGATTTTATTAAGTCCCAATAGAAATGTCTAATGTCTTTTGTACCAAATCTTTCTACATTAAATGTTCAAGAGAGGTCTGTTACCTTTCAGGCAATTAACTATCATTTATTTTAACTTGGGTCATGAAGGCATGTGATTTCTCCCATCAAATCGCCAAATGAAGACCATGGAAATCATGAAAAACCATGAAGTAGTGTAAAAAAAGGAAAAAATATTTTATGTTGATTCAGCGGTATTACAAACAGCATACTTATCATTGAAATGACTAATAATATTTAAAGAAAAGTTTAAAATTTTATAGAATAGGTACAGTACATATAAAAAAATACATATATTTATATATGTAAAGATTAAGGATACATTTTTCTTTTTTAAACAGTTAATGCAAGTTTTGACTAAAAAATATAGCAAAGTTTACTACTATGAATTAAAACAACTTTAGGTGGGTAGTGGGGTGTGGGGGGCAGCTGTGCGTGACTAGAACAGGACAAAGCCGAGTGCCTCGAGGTGGCAACCCAGACGACCTTCCACACCCGGAATGCATGGTTCTCTATGTAAGAGTTATGACTGAGAAAGATGGAGACACAGAAAGAAGCGTGCAACGGCTGCGATGGATGGAGGGAATGAAGGGCAGAGGGCCAGTTTAGGCTCTTGGGATTCCAAAGCAGTGACCGTGAAAGTGCTTAGATAAACACAGAGATGGAGGGGGGGCGGGGTTGCTAGTAAAGTGGAAGAGGCAGTGGAGGGAAACAAGAAGGTGAAGGAACATCGCTGGAATTGAAGGTTGAGAGAACTGGGTTGCGAGTTTGAAAAGTAGCAACATAACATATACATTTGGGCTTTATCATAACAGTTGCAATACATTTTAACGTTGTGGTTACCAGGTGCCCACTTGAAAATTGTTCTCTTTAACTTTGGTTTATGTTTAAGAGGCCTTCCCTAAAAAAATCTGACCATTTTGCTTGCTAGCTCCCCACAAATGTGTCCAGGATAATCAGGAAAGGTAAATGAATGACATGAATGAAGATTTTAAAACAAAATGGTGGACCAACGCGTAGACATGCGAAATCAGCAAGTTTTTTTTCCCTATTATTCAATATGATTATTCATTTGAGCCAAAAGCTGATGTATTAACATTTTAAACAGTAACTCAAAGTACTATTATTGTGGACAGGTGTTGCACGTCGTACTTGGGAATTCCATGAAATAAAAGTAATATGGAGGCAGAAAAAAATGTATCATGACTAGACATGTGCCGATATGAGCCAAAACCCACAGCCACAGCTCAACAATATTTACCATCATAGTAAAAATAATCATTTTTCCATAATTTTCCATTTCTTTCTCAACACAGACAGTTGCCAGAGAAAAAAAAAACATGTTTTACCACCGTTAGACACACTAAACACCCTGGAGTTAACTCTTGTTGCTGGTGAGAAACGTTGATGACAATGTTGACTGGACTTGATTACTTTTTTTTTCTTTTAACCAGCCATGCGAGGTGTAGAACCCAGTATTTGTGTGAATCCCTTGTGAGTCTCAGTGTGCTGGTATCCTCTTCTTTGCTATCTAATCGCTAATCCAGTCACCGAGTTTTACTACTTGAGTGTGTCTTATTACACCTAGTCATGCGTAAATCTCGTCAGAAACGCAGACGAGTCGAAATGCCGGCGGGAGCTGCCCCAGGGTCGCAGCCCTTCCCAAACCAATCGGGGGGGGTCGAACCAGCGCAGCCTATCTCTCCTCCCGCAACCCGGCAAAGGGGCCGCCGTTATCCCCCCGGGATCCAGGGTGGTCCCCCAGGCCAGCCATGCCCCCATCAACCGCCCTTCAGGGATGGGACGAGGGGACGCACCACCACATCCCCACCGCCCTCCCGGCTCACGAGACACCGCCGCACCCCCCCAACTGGCACAGCACACCACGGGACCCCAACAGCCCACCAAGCACAACGCAGGGCAGGATCCCCACCTGGAGCAGGCAATACCCAGCTGACGAACCGGCACCCAGCCAGCGACCGGAGCGCGGGGAGGATGCCCCCCCCCACCGGCCAGCAGCCGAGGCAGAGAGGAGGGCACACCCCGGGAGCCATGCCATAGAAAAAAATTAAGGGACCCACCTATCCACCCTATTGCTGTGGCTGCCAGGTCCCTCACTGGCAGCCATTACCCAGCACCGTGAAGGGATTGTGTGAGGAGGATAGTGCTGTGTATGCATTAAAATAGGAGAGCCCAGCTTAGGGCAGCGGGACCGCCGCATGTGGAGGTTCTAACCAGCTGCCCATCCCACAGCCCCCTGGCGAAGCTCCCCCGTGGAGTATAATGTACTGTAAGTCGTGCGTTAAAAGACGTGCGAGAATGACGGGACCCGCCATGAGGATGCAACCGTGATGCCCACCCATCCCACAACCTCTGTGTGTGATGCATTAAAATCAAGAGGGAGCCAACACGGCACTGTACAGCCCAGTTCTGACTGGAGGTATGAATGCGTATGTAGGTGCTAGGGTGAAAGATACTTATAGTGCAAAGTGAAGAGTGCATGAGTTAAGATGACTACTAACCTTTAATTTTGTTTCAATGCAAAATCGTTCTGGAGGTATTGCCTCCTCGGTAACTACCCTCCGCAAACATGTTTTACATGTCGGCCCTCCTCCTCTAAGCCGCGTCCGTTTCGAGCTTTTCTGCAAATGAAGTCTTCCCATACCAGCGATTTCGTTTTCTTCTATGTGGGGAAAAATTGAGTGGTTTCGCCTCCTTCAGCCACCATGTAGCACAGCTGACTCGCTGACACTGAGCATCAATCGGTGGGGGAGGGTTGAGCCTTGCAGCTGCAAGCGAGTGATTCCTCCATGCATTTTTTGGACATAAAAAATAGCTAATACCATAGAGACGTATGATGTATTGACATTTTCATACCACGGTACACCTTGAAACCGGTAATCGGCAAATGTCTATTCATAACTAATTACTATCACATGGGAGTAACTCGTAATGTAATCCAAATATGATCTTTTGATGTTCAGTGATTTCATAGCGAAATTCATTTAACACAAGTACGAGCAACTGTAAAGTGTCCAAGTTTACAGTATGTGCCCAGTGGTCCTTCCTTCTTCTCCTTGCCTCTAAATAATTCAGAGTGGTTGTTGTTATTGGAGCACATTTCCATGACATGTCTGGGCTGGCTGCAGGCCTTCCAATGAATTGGAATCGCTCTACTCTGGTAAAACAACCATTTTTATTTTTCTCATACTTTATTGATTCCCGACAAGGCTCTAATATTATTACAGAAATAGTATTGAACAAAAGTCTGAACATGCCAATGACACATTTTTCCCTCAGTGATGGATGTGTTGCTCAGCTGGAGAGCAACGCTGCTTTTGCCAGACTACTTGGAATTCTTGGAATTTGAACCCATGTTGCGTGAAAACATGTTTCAGCGTATTGCTACCATTTCACCACTTGTCTTGCACTGTGGGGATCAAGCCACACTTATCCTATATTGATTTCCCAGTGTTGACTTTTTTAAAATCATCCGCCTGTGTGTGTGTATGGGTAGGTGTGGGTGTGTATGTATGTATGTATGTATGTATGAATGTGTGTATATATAATATTAAAGATGCATGATAATATCGGTTACCGCTAATTATCGGCCGATACTGGCAATTATGAAGTCACACAGATAATCCAGGTAAAAAAAAGATTAAACCGATAATGCAATGTAATAATTATATACTTGATTTAGCCTCTAAATGTGCGCAACCGAAGCAGTTTTGTCCACTTCTCCACCGCTGCCTCCTCAACTCCTCTTCTCTCTGAAGCCCCTGAGGGAGGAGGGGTTGAGGAGTATGGCATCATAGAGGAGGCGGCGTTACACAACAGGGTTGAGGCGATATCATGGCGGCTCCCACTAGCATGGGTTGATTTTTCCATGTGTTTAACAAATGACGCTCTCGCCATCTGCAAAACATGCGCTGCAGAAGTTCCACGAGGCGGAAGGCGTCCTCATTCAACACCACTAACCCAGCAGCCATTTAAAACTGCATCACAGAGTTTTTTGAAACGAATACTAGGCTGCTGCTAGCGCGAGTGCTAATTCTGAACACATCTAAACTACGGGGCTTGTGACGATAGAGAGACACTGCAGCCTTCCCGGAGTCGGGTTGTTTGGGAATGCAGCCCAAAGCGGGTGGTGAAGTCCATTTATGGCTAAACACCGGCACGAGACCGATAGTCGACAAGTAGCCGTCTTCTGACGGAGCCGAGCTCGGTTCCCCGGCGGCGGGACCTCTGGCAAACACCCCGGTTTCTCGAGCGTTCCACCACAGCGTGCGGGACGCGAGGCGCGCACCTCTGTCCGGAGCAGAGCCATGCCCCAAATATGCCGCGTGGCGTGCAGATATCCATTACGAATGTAGATGCTGCCGCCACTCATCTCTGGTTCAACTCATCGAGCACTACGGCGGCCGGACGGACTGACGGGCACAGGCGGGAGGGTATGCCGGACGAGAGACGTTTTTTTTACCGAAGTGACCGGAGAGTCCAAGCCCCAGATAAGAAAATAATGCCGTTTATACGAACACCATTCTTTGTGAAAAACATGCCGATCACATCAGTTTCACCACGGACATTTGGACAAGTAATGTCAAGTAAGCATGCTTATCATGACGGCACAGTGGTTAGATGATAATTGTAACATGCACCAAACCACACAAAGAAGTCAGAAAGTCAGTAATGCATTCAGTACACTGTAAATTTTTGACGTCTTAATCAGATCATTCTTCTTAAATATAATCAAATAATTTTCCCTATCTTGTTTTGATTGTTAAAGACTAGTTAACAGATGAATGCGCCAGATTATTCCACTTAATTGAAGTAAATATTGCCATTTGTTCTTATTAAGCCCATACATCTAAAAATAAATGGTCATTTTTCACCAAAATCAAGAAAAAATTGCTTTCAAAAATGTTTTGAACCATACCTATTATTGAATAAAGAAAATTTCTGACGTTTTTTTTTTTTTTTTTAATGAGTATAATAATTTATTGCCTAAAATAAGGCTGTTAAGCTCATTTTCAGCCATGTATTTTTTTCTTCAAGAAATCTGAGTGAAATATACTTGAAGCGCTGGCAGATAATTTCACTTATTTCCAATAGATTTACACTGAAAACAAGGGAATTTAACTAGCTTTAAGAAGGTGTGTATTTGCAGTGGAGTAATGTTATATGTTTGGAATGGCTTACTTATAAAGGTATTTTTGTGCAACTTGGGTATTTACTCTGTAAGTAATTGTTGCCAAAAGTTTACCATTACACAATGTCAGACAATCTGTCTTTATTTAGATGTATGAATTTACTACTTATTCACATTTGATTTTGGAAAAAAAAAGAGCCATAAATTATATTTTTGCACAGTAATATTGTTTATTTCTGCCTATGGTAAGGCAGGAATGTGTTTAATGTTTCCGGTTTGGACCTTCAAGTCTTTCATAACAAAACCAAAAATATAGGATAAGAATTTTGAAAGGCGTCTGTTATAAGACGTGACCTACTTTAGGGACAATCCAAATACAAATCAGATATTTTGTCCATTGGGTGCATTATTGTATTTATAATGACTGTGTCATGTTTCTGCTGTCATGCTTTTAACATGCTTGAAAAAAAAGGGTCCTGTTGAAAGACTAAATAAGAACATCACAAAGCTGTGACAGAACTGTTTTACCTTTTGTGAGAAGTGCATAATTTTTTGAAAGCCATTCATTCATTATCTGTACTGCTTACTCTCACAAGTGTTGAGTGGTGATGGCGCTTATCCCAACTATGAGCAGTGGGCGTGATACACCCTGAACTGATTGCCAACAAATTGCTGGGTATACATAGAAAATAACCTTGGGAGAATTTGGATACCTTATGTAATATTTGTAAATCTTTAGATTTAAACTGTTGTGGGTCAACAGTACATGTGCCAGTTGCAGCCAAGTAGCGCACTCAGTTTGAGCACTATAGATTCACAATGCTGTTAATCAAGGCACAATCAACAACACTCTTAACTTAAATGTTTAAACTTAAATTGGCTATGCCCCTACCTAGAACTGTAGACTAATTCTGTGATGACTACTAGGCAAATCCTGAACTGAGTTGAGTTGGCTTACTTTAGCCAATGTTGATTCCTGAGGCCTCACAAAACATGTAATTTTATATTCGCCTATGATGTATCCGACTGTCCTGTCAATTGACTAATCAATGGCTTAGAGCTGAAAACAAGGTTTTGATCAAGTTTTTCCCCAGCAAGGTTTTGATCAAGTTTTTCCCAGCGAAAGGAATCGTTAACTCTTTGGGGGGATTTTTTTTTTTCTTCAATGTACAATCTACTTTTTACCTGTTTCGAGTGTATCAACTTGTCCATATTAAATTCGTTGAGCAACCATGTTTTTCATGGACATTCATACCATCTATGCTAAACCTTGTCCTTTCCTTTAAAACTGTATATTACATTGTTTATGTCATTTGCTTCTTGTCTGTTCTTTCATTTTGGATGAATAGGCCTGTGTTTACTCTCAGTTCAATTTGTCATGACTTGCCTGCTCTGATAGCATGTGCACACATGAAATCTTTTGGGCAAACGTGCATGTACTTATTACTTTGAGTTTTGGGCTTTTTACGGCAATAGGTAGCGGGCAGGAGGGAAAAAAACATTGATGCTGGAGAAGCAGATGGTCAGAGCTTATTTTTGGCCTTGATCACTGCTCTGGATTGCTTGTTAGTCCTGGTAACAGCACCCCTTACCTCATGAATCAACTCCACATCTGCCTAAATCTGGTCCATGCACAACTTTGTAACTTTGTTTGTTTGTTTGTCTCTTGTGTTGGATGTGAAATAGCAGTTAATGCAGACGTAGGTCACGCAGGCAGCACATCTCACAATTTTATGGTCAAACTGTGAAAATAGAAACAATTGAAAGACTGCCAACCTTGTCTCCAGCCCATTTACATCATGGCGTGGGTAAAATCTTCTGCGAAAAAAACAGACCCTGGAAAACTGAGATTAGGCCAAACCCTACTAACACACATACACACTTGTACACACACACAGAGCAAAGTGTGATTCTTTTGGTTTGTGGACACCTGTAGCCGTATCAAAATGCTCCTGATGGGCTGGTTTTGATACTGTTGGTGAGCCGGAATATGACATTTTCCTCACTTCAATGTGCTGCTGAGTCACACAGAATGGACAACAAGCAGAAAATAAGATCTTTTGGCTTGAAATGGGTATTGTGAGTGAAATGTGCCATACTTGCACTACAAAGCCATACGATAAATGACAATTTGGTTAATATTTTGGGTGGCAAGTCCATTATCACCCAGTATTCTCACACTGTTTAGCATATGATAATAAGAGTATCACAACTATGTTGGACAGGTGAATTGAATTCAATTTTAAAACATAAGGGTGATTATTAGTGGCTTCCATCGTTCAAAGTACAGTGGGGCAAATAAATATTTAGTCTACTACTAATTGTGCAAGTTCACCCACTTGAAAATATTAGAGAGGCCTGTAATTGTCAACATGGGTAAACCTCAACCATGAGAGACAGAATGTGGGAAAAAAAACAGAAAATCACATTGTTTGATTTTTAAAGAATTTATTTGCAAATCATGGTGGAAAATAAGTATTTGGTCAATACCAAAAGTTCATCTCAATACTTTGTTATGTACCCTTTGTTAGCAATATTGGAGGCCAGACGTTTTCTGTAACTCTTCACAAGCTTTTCACACACTGTTGCTGGTATTTTGGCCCATTCCTCCATGCAGATCTCCTCTAGAGCTGTGATGTTTTGGGGCTGTCGTTGGGCAACACGGACTTTCAATTTCCTCCACAGATTTTCTATGGGTTTGAGATCTGGAGACTAGCTAGACCACTCCAGGAGCTTTAGATGCTTCTTACGAAGCCACTCCTTTGTTGCCCTGGCTGTGTGTTTGGGATCATTGTCATGCTGAAAGACCCATCCACGTCTCATCTTCAATGCCCTTGCTGATAGGAGATTTTCACTCAAAATCTCTCGACACATGGCCCCATTCATTCTTTCCTTTACACAGATCAGTCATCCTGGTCCCTTTGCAGAAAAACAGCCCCAAAGCATGACGTTTCCACCCCCATGCTTCACAGTGGGTGTGGTGGTCTTCGGATGCAATTAAGTATTCTTTCTCCTCCAAACACGAGAACCTGTGTTTCTCCCAAAAAGTTTTATTTTGGTTTCATCTGACCATAACACATTCTCCCAGTCCTCTTCTGGATCATCCAAATGCTCTCTAGCGAACCGCAGATGGGCCTGGACATGTGCTTTCTTCAGCAGGGGGACACGTCTGGCAGTGCAAGATTTAAGTCCCTGGCGGCGCATTGTGTTACTGATAGTAGCCTTTGTTATTGTGGTCCCAGCTCTCTGTAGGTCATTCACTAGGTCCCCCGTGAGGTTCTGGGATTTTTGCTCACCGTTCTTGTTATCATTTTGACGCCACGGGATGAGATCTTGCATGGAGCCCCAGATCGAGGGAGATTATCAGTGGTCTTGTATGTCTTCCATTTTCTAATAATTGCTCCCACAGTTCATTTCTTTATACCAAGTGTTTTACCTCAGGGGTTTTCAACCCAGTCCTCAAGGCACACTGTGGGTCCTGGTTTTTGTTCCAGCCGATCCAGCAGAGACAGTTGAACCAATGAGGCTTCTGCTAAAACAAGCCACACCTGACTGCAATCAACTGATTGCACTTGTAAAACACCAGATTGGGGAAAAAGTGTTGTCATCTTGTTTGGTAAGAATGAAATCCTGCACCCACAGTGTGCCTTAGTGGAATAGGTTGGGAACCCCTGTTTTACCTATTGTAGATTCAGTCTTCCCAGCCTGGTGCAGGTCTACAATTTTGTCTTTGATGTCCTTCGACAGCTCTTTTACCTATTGTAGATTCAGTCTTCCCAGCCTGGTGCAGGTCTACAATTTTGTCTTGGGTGTCCTTCGACAGTTCTTTGGTCTTGGCCATAGTGTTTGGAGTGTGACTGACTTAGGTTGTGGACAGGTGTCTTTTATTCCGATAATGAGTTAAAACAGGTGCCATTAATACACAGGTGTGTGTGAGTGGAGCCTCATTAGACCTCGTTTGAAGAAGTTAGACCTCTTTGACAGCCAGAAATCTTGCCTGTTAGTAGGTGACCAAATAATTATTTTCCACTGTAATTTGGAAATAAATTCCTAAAAAAATCAAACAATGTGACTTTGGTTTTTTTTCACATTCTGTTTCACATGGCTGAGGTTTACCCATGTTGACAATTACAGGCCTCTCTAACCTTTTCAAGTAGGAGAACTTGTACAATTGGTGGTTGACTAAATACTTATTTGCCCCACTGTACATCCCATATGATGTGCAGTGCTTCCTTGAACAACAGAGTGAAGGTACCTTACAAAGGCATCGTCAGAATTGCCAAAATTACCCCTATTTATAACAACTAATTAGGAAAAAATTAAGCTGCAGTGGATGAGTGGTTAGCACAGGGGTGCCTAAATCCGGCTCTCGAGAGCCCCGATCCAGCTTGTTTTCAGTGTCTCGCTCCTTTCAAACACCTGAATCAAATGATCAGCTCATCAGTAAACTCTGCAGAAGCCTGATAATGATCCTGATTTTTTTATTTAGGTGTGTTGTAGGAGGGAGACATGGAAAACCACCTGGATAGAGGCTCTCGAGGACTGGACTTAGGCTGGTTTAGCAGATCTGCCTCAAAGTTGTAAAATCAGGGGTTCAATCTCGGCCTCAGGCCTTATTGTAAGGAGTTTGCATATTCTCTATATGCCTGCTTGGGTTTTCTCCAAGTACTCAGACATCCTCCCGCACCCCAAAAACCTGCGTCTCTGACTGAACACTACATTCTCCATAGGTTTGATTGTGAGTGTTAAAGGGGGTGTCTGTATGTGTCCTGCGATTGTCTGGTAACCAATTCAAGGTGTACACAGTCTCCTGCCCATAGTTAGTTGGGATTGGCTCCAGGACCTCTGCGACCCTCATGAGAAGAAGTGGTACAGAAGATGAATGAATGAATTAATTAATTAAATCACATGAATAAATGCATTTAAAAAAGAAAAAAAACTTGTGAAATCCCTGCTAAGATATTTTTAAAATAAGTTGTCAACTTACTGTATATGGTTTGATTAAAGAGCTAATTGCGCCATACAGTATGTGGCTCATCGGCATTATTACTTTAGTAGGGGCTCTAATACAAGTTCCCTGGCCATTGTTTGTTACTTCTTTTCAAATGTTGACCTTCAACTTCAGGTGGCCCGCTTGTTGCACTTTCCCAGTCAGATGATTGGTATTTCCATCTTTCTGGATTCCAGGAATGTCGCATAAATTCACTTCCTGATAACCTTTGTGGAAATGATCACAAAGAGTATTGTAGAGATTAAAAAAAAAAAAAAATGAAAGGCCGAAAACACAGAAATGGCTTATTCTTTCCTGCACATCCTGGTCATGTCTTTGCCTCAGTTGGTAAATCTAAGAATCTTATGGTACAGTGGGTGGGTTGGGGGGTTTACCAAGAGATTTTTCATTCAGCTTTGCAGGCGGTTGGACAACGGGGGGTCCACAGATGGTCCGAGGTGGGGGGTGAGTTTCTTGTTTGTGCGCAATGAGCGGCATAAGCACCAGGTTAGACACAACACTGGTGTTTGGGTTCGGCAAAAGCTCAGTGTAGGGGTGCACAGCTGATAAGATGGGTGGGAGGTGCCATGGGGTTGACCTGATTCTACTCAGTGTTGTTTGTACAGAAACACTACAAAGGAAATAGAGCGGGATACTTTTCATATTCTGCAACAGTTGTTGTTCCATGAAGGAAATCCTGTTCGACAAACTGGTCATTGAGTTTGCAAGCAAAGTGTTACGCTGCAAGATTCCCAATTTTTGCCTTTCCAGAAGTCTCTACTTATTTCCCAACAGCCAAAAGACCCAAGATGGCCAAGTGATAGCCTTAAATTAGTGTAAAACGGACATTTTTGGGGTTGCTTGAAAAACACAACCTAAATTGTTCTGACTTTATGTAAAAGAAGAAAAAAAACATTTTTTGTGGCTGAAGTTTTTCCGCCTTGTATGGGGGAAGCGAGTCATTGTTTTTGGTTTGTGTCACTGTGGCAGTATGCCAGAAAACGAGCCTGGTTATAGACTTTCTTGTTACTTTTTTGTGTTCTGAGCAACACCCTATCCAGTCACCGTTATGCAAGAAAATAGTAGCTTGGTTTTAGGCTCGCCACCTGCTTAATCCCTTCACCTTATTTGTTGTGAGTCTACTGCGGATGAGTGGGGAAAAAATCGCTTCAGGGTTACAGTTCCTGAAATGATATGATCAGCTTTGACAGACTTGAATTAGACCTAGACTTTGACATCTTCTTAAATATCCAGAGAGAATTCCTGATATAATTGATCTTTAGTTTGATTATTCAAAAGATGCTAGCTTTGTTCATGTTCTACTCGAAATTTGAGTTCAAATTGTATATTGTTCAAACTTCCTATTGTTATTTTAAAATCTCCCTAAAGAAGCATGATTTGGACATTTGCTGGTTGTAAACATTGAACACTGTTAAAAATTGTCACCCCTGACATACCCCAAACAGTATTATCAGACAAATTCCAACTTTGATCACGTCAAACCACGGTAATAGTTTGTAAAACTTCAAAGTATGAAGGGGCAAAAGGGAGACAAAAACAACCCAATTATTACTGTGTACCAGTCCTAACTAATAAAGAAAATGCAATCAAATTAGAACCATTTTATTTGTCTTTGTTACTCCAATATAAATAAGAAATAATTGGGGGAATAGTTAATTAAAATGGGGAAATTGGATAAATTGATGATTAAAATTTAGCTAATGAATTAGATGACTATTGGAAAAGACAATTTTTCTACATTTTGTGTACTATAATTTCGAAGTTCCATTTTTCAACATTATCACTGAAAAACATATGCATCCTGTTTTTAAAGATCACTAGTTGTGTATCTATACTGTACTTTGACAATAATGCAATAGTTCAATTATTTCTCCCGCACTGACTGTTCTGCCTTGATCCCTACCATCATACCAATTGATTTTATTGATACTACTACTGTGTAGTTATTTTCCAATATAATAGAGTAAATCCTGTACAGTGGTACCTCGACATACGATAGCTTCGACGCACGATCCTTTCGACACCTGATGTAAAATTTGACTCGCCATTTGTTTCTACATCCGACGACATGCTCAAAATACGACGATTTATGACAGCGGTCAGTTTGTTTTCCCACAAGAGGGACACACGGCTGTTTTTCTTGTGAGAGAAATCAACACTGGTTCCAAGAATGTTAGTGCAGGTGGTGAAAAAAGGAAAAGGTGACAGTTACCATTGAAATGAAGATGGAAATGATTACAGCTAGGAATCTTGGGGCACCTAACGATTCGATTACGATTCAGAGGCTACGATTAAATTATTAATCAATTATTGATGCCCCCGCGCTTTTAATGTTTCATACTTTAGTTCCAAAATTGTTCAAAAATCCTCTCAGGCTATCCCAAACTACCATTTCAGTATCAAATTAACAGTTCAAAACGGTAAATAAAATACTCGAGTCCCCATTCTGCAGCTTTAAACTACATTCAGTTAATTTAATGTTGTGAATCAAACGTTAAAGTTGTTAAATTGCTCCCGTTATTCGATAAGTTTATAATTATTATAATGATAATTATATTTTTGATAATATTTCCATAATCCCATATGTGAAACTTTTGAAACTGTTTCATCATTTAAAGATAGATTCAAATCAAGATTTTGCCGATTTAGGAGTATTTTAGATAAAAGGTTAATTAGGTTCACTACAACTGAGAAGTCTACTGCTTTAAGATGGCGGCTGTTTACTAACGCCGGCAAGTCTGTCATTTCGTATCTAGTTCTCTATAAATGTTCTAACGCTGCCGTCGTCTGTCATTTCACATCTAGTTCCATATATATGTGGTATGTATTGTAGCAATATGTGGACGTATGTTTGTAGCAAATAGCATCTGGGCGTTGTTTATCGCGGCTGTCGGCCGCAGTCAAGTATTTTATTTATTTTTTTATCTAGTGCAGCGGTCTCAAACAGACTCCACAAAGGGCCGCAGTGGGTCCTGGTTTTTGTTCCAACAGATCCAGCACAAACAGTTCAACCAATGAGGTTTCTACTAACATAAGCAGCACCTGATTGCAATCAACTGATTACACTTGTAAGAAACCAGATTGGTGAAAAGGTATTTGTCTCGTTTGGTTGGAATGAAATCCAGTACCCCCTGCGGCCCTTTGAGGACCGGTTTGAGACCACTGATCTAGTGGAATGAGTTGAACATGATATTTACTCTCGGTCCTTTCCTCATTGCGTCCCGAAGACTGCGCTGACTGTGTTTTAGTTCCGCTTTACCTGGTATAAATAAATATTCGGAATTTGGATGTTTGTGAATCATTCTCGAATCTTCCACGGCCGAATCGCGAATAATCTAAGAATCGGAAAATTTGCACGCCTCTAGAAATGATGAAAAAATATGAGCGTGGTGTGTGCGTCCGTGAACCGGCTCGACAATACGGTCGTAGAATGTCCATGATCTCGGTGGTCTTCCTCTGACCTCCATTTGCCAGTCTTTATAAGTGAACGTGACAATTATTATGATTGTAATATCACCAAAGAAATCGACAGCTTCGTCAGGTTTTTAATAATTTCAGAAATTGTGCAACACAACACGCCTACTGTCCACCACAGCTAATGCCAAAAACAGAACATGAAAAGTGAAAGTAAAAACTCTAATGCACCTCTCTCACTCTGTCAAGTCAGTCACGTAGTGTGTTCAAGTACACCACAGAAAACACATCTGCCACATTAGAACCCGATTCGTTGTATTAATATTACTACGATTATTATAATTCCGATTTTTACTTTAATTCATTTTTTTGCCCTGTGTAATTGCTATTTTCAATCGTACCAGTAGTATTTATTAAGGATTTAGTGTTGTTTTTCGGGCTATGGATCGAATTAATGGAATTATAATGTATTCTTATGGGGAAAAACCTGCTCGACATACGACCATTTCAACTTACAAAGAAGGTGCTAGAACGAATTAACTTTGCATGTACACCATATCAACGCCTAATGAAAGTTTAGCATTGCCTTAGAAAAGGCGTAATGACCACTGTGAGGCCAGTTTGCAAATATAAAGCTGGAGTTAGTCACTCCCTCCCCCCTCCCACTGGGTTTGACCACGACACAACTGTCGGCGCCATCAAGTCGTCTGCGCCTCCCACCGTCCCCACAGAGGCTTTAACTTTAGCACATATGCACGAAAAGCAGTCTTTGCATGAGGATTTGTTTTTTTACTGTGGAATTCTTTTAGTCTGTGTGTTTATGGCATTCGACTGGTATTCTGAGTGCGTGATAGGGATGATGCTTTTGACTATCTGCTTTGTATTCCTGACACCATGTTGTGGGATTGTTGCTCCTTTAATTATTCTCTCATATTAAAGGATCAAAGGTCTCTGCCATGGTGGAAACCTCTGCACATCATTAGAATGGTGCACGCATGCTCTGCATTACTGCCGCTGTGTGTACGCATAGTAAAATTGGCACATATTCAGAGGGCACCTACAGTATGATAGTCCTACGTTTTTCACGGAGAACTATGTCTGAGAGTAACTGAATTTTGGTTTTCATAGTACATTTTAGAATTGCAATTAAATAATTTCTCGCTGGACTCCTGATGATCGCCCGGCTAATGCTCACTAATGTGTCATATTGTTTTCTTGAAAATGGTTTATCTACAACAAATGATGTATCTTTATTCATACAGTTCATCAATCTCATTGATATATATTGACAAGCAGAACAATTAATTGCTCTTTCATAAGAGAAATTAATCTGTGTCCTCCTGTTGCAGTTTATGCAAGAGAAGGATAGCTTTGTATTAATCTAAATAGCCACAAATAGCACACGGACATACTTTTGTACATACATTCAAGTAGAGCTGAAACGAATACTCGAGTAACTCGAGTTTAAAAACTGATCCGAGTAATATAATTCGCCTCGAGGAATCGTTTAATTTTGCAAGCTCTAGCATCACGTTTTGCTCAGACTACTTTTAATGCAGGACAACGCGCTGACGTCACGTGCGTATAAAGTTGCTAAAAACTACGCCCACATGATGTTACGGTGGTAGCAGGTAGCGTCTGATGCCTCTCATAGATATCACATTTAGATCGAACTAGATGCGAAATGACAGACTTGGCGGCATTAGTAAACAGCCGCCATCTTAAATCAGTAGACTTCTCAGCGCTAATAAATACTCTCCAAACGTTACTGTCCCTTGCTCACGTAGCCTTAGCCCTGCGAAGGGCTAAGTTTCTATTAATTATGACTACTGTCGATGCGTGGCTAACGTGTTTTACATACAGGCTTTATTTAATCTGTAAAAACATAGCACTGTACAGTGATGAGAGTGTAAAATAAAATAAAATAAAGCTAACTGTGAATTTTAGCCCGGTAGTCATTGCTGGATAAAACACCAAGTAGCACTGTTCCCCAATGTGCTCCAATACAGCTGGTGTCATACATTTATATTGAACACTGCAAAAACTCGAAATCCTATCAGGACTTACAGTTTAGATGAATTTAAAATTTAACCAGAACTTAAAAATAGCTTGACACAAATGGAAATTAAATTGAAACACATGGGAAAAACAACTTTTAAGTGATATGTGTTATCAAGCGTAATGACATTTTTAGGTAAGAAATAAGACTTTTTTTTTTTTTTTTTTAAGATCTAGAAGTTTTTTAAGTGAAAGCAGTGAATTAGTTTGTTTTTTCTAGTTACATCTGAGATATAATTGTTGGCTGTTTTCAACAATGTACATCGAAAATGAAGACATTGCTTGGCTGAAAATGGTTATATATTAGATGAAATGTCTTGTTTTCTCATGTATGTTTATAATTGCTCTTTACCTTGAAAAAAAAAGTTTTATCCGATTACTCGATTAATCGATAGAAAGTTCAGTCTAATACTCGATTACTTAAATATTCGATAGCTGCAGCCCTACATTCAAGTATCCACACACATTCAACTAGACCGTCGTTAAGGGAAGTACCTGTGACAGCATTAAAAAAACAAAAATAGCATTATTATATGAAATAGAATCATATTTTGAGACGATTTTACTAAAACAATTTGGCAAAGCGCAGATTAAAAAATATTTGTCTTTGTCTTTTCATCTGCCGTTTAGACCCGCCTGTCATTATAGCGCTCTAGCGTCCCAAGCTGTATGATGACGTCGACAGGGTCAAGATTTCATCTGATTTAGAATTCAGCCTATTGAGGGGGGAAGATTCAGAACGAGGAAAATTAGAGAGGAGCAAAGTGTCATGTTTCAGTTTCTCCAATATTTTTACAGGATATTCTTTTTATCTAAATATTTTTTTATGGCATGTCATGACAAATAATTCTTGTGCCAAATGGAATATAAAATATTAAAAATGCATTTATTCAGTACAACAGGGCAAAATTTTACTGTATAATGGTCAAAATTGGCGATTTCTATCTCTCCCGAATGGTACTTTATGCTACCGGAGTTAGTCCGACTTTTGTCATTTCCCTGCCCCGGCTTCGAAAACTGAGGAAAGAGCGTCGTTGTGTTTCGGCCACGGCAGTGCTCGTCGCCGGGAATGAATGCTGAAAATAGCCCATTGTCCGTGGACAAACTGGCCAACATCGGAGCGGGGTTCTGCTCGTGGCAAAGCCAAGGAAAGCACATTCTCAGCAGGCACGCGAATAGGACCGAGCGGGCTGGATTGCCCAGCCAAACCAGCCGCTGTCAGAGCGGGGTGCTGCTTATGGCCAAGCCGAGAAAAGTGCATTCTTGGCGGGCACGCCTTTATCGGCCGTCGAATATGGTGTGAGACAAGCCGTTGGTCATCGGCCGTGTGGCCTTCTCGGTGGACAGGGAGTATTTTCAATTCACCCACAATATGCAAGCCACCTCTTTATTAAAACGTGTGCCATGATCCCAGTATTTGACATAATATAAAACCAGTAGCTTACTCACCTCACAATGGTCCCACAGTTTCCAGACTTGTTTTGGCCATTATCAGAGGTGAACGGGAACTACTGGAAACCCAAAAAGGCTCAAACCCTGGTGCAGCAACAAAAACCTGCATCACACTGGGCTGGCGAAACGAAATAATCCGCAGAATCAGCTGAATCCGCAGTTGTTCTGCATACTGTAGTATACTAAAGATTCATCCCACTGACGTCACATTTGCATTCTTCGTAAATCCAGGAAGTCACTCATTTTCACGGCGCGGGATTCAAAACCGCGTGAAATATGAAATAAACATGCTTTTTGCTGTCATAGGCACTTTAAGGGAGAAAAGAAATCTTCGAACACAAAAAAGGACACCGCTTATACCAACGCACATAAACACTATTAGACACAAACACAAGCAGTGTTGTTAATAACGGCGTTTGAACATAACGGTGTTACTAACGGCGTTATTTTTTTCGGTAATGAGTAATCTAATTAATTACTTTTCTCATCTTGGCAACGCCGTTACCGTTACTGAGGCGGGAAAGGCGTGCGTTACTATGCGTTACTAAGTTGGTTGGAGAAAAAAAAGTCTGAGAGAGACGGACTCAATACCTGACTGTAGCCGTAGCCTACAAACTACGCCCACATGATACGGTAGATATCCCATATTATAGAACTAGATGCAAATGACAGACACGGCTGCATTGGCAACATGTTTTAAGGACTACATGCGTTAGTAAACAGCCGCCATCTTAAAGCAGTAGACCTCTCAGGAAGGCTCTGATGTAGAGATCCTTCCTAGCGAACCTAAGTAATTTTTTTTTTTTTTTTTAAATCTAAAATGCTCCTAAATCGGCAAAATCTTGAATTAAATCTATCTTTAAATGATGAAACAGTTTTAAAACTTACACATGTTGAAAGTAGAAGGGAACTAATGCAATAACGGGAGCAATTTTAACTTTAACGGTTGATTCACAACTTTAAATGACTTCCACACATAGCATAGGTTACTATCTAGTTATCGCAATACCCTTGTGTCTAGTTAACTGGAGGGTAAAGATTTGGGCTAGAGCCAATTTGTCCCCAAAACCCTTTAAACTTCACATTGTGTGACCTGTTTTTTTTTGTTTTGAGAACAAAAAACATGAAAATTATCACTAGTTACTTTGCCAAGTAACTAATTACTCTTACATTCAGGTAACTGAGTTACTAACGCAATTACTTTTTGGGAGAAGTAATTTGTAACTGTAATTATTTTCTTAAAGTAAAATTAACAACACTGAACACAAGTGCATGAGGCAGTGGGTATTATTGATGACATGAGGAAGGGAGGGTAATCTGAGTTACCCCCATCAGATGGGCTACATTAGTATCATGCCTGCGTGGGTTTCCTCTGGGAACTCCGGTTTTCTCCCACATCCCAGAAACATGTATGGTAGGCTGATTGAGCACTCTAAATTGTCCTTAGGTTTGGGTGTGTGAGTGAATGGTTGTATGTCTCCTTGTGCCCTGTGATTGGCTGGCAACCAGTTCAGGGTGTCCCCTGCCTACTGCCCGTAGTTAGCTAGGATAGGCTCCAGCACCTCCGCGACCCTCGTGAGGATATAGCGGCATGGAAAATGAATGAATGAATGAAAAAATGAAACTTTTTTTTTTTCCATAGGTTGCACATGATAAAGATGTTGTCTGTCTCTTTCAAGTTAATACAGAATATTTCGGAGGCAAAAAATGTATAGCATACCGGTATATCAAAAAGAAGCACCTCTCGGCAACTATTTCTGGTGCTGATTTGAGAACCAAGACAAAATTGTTACGTGCATCCTCTTTATAAACCCTGTAGAACCAGTTCTGTTATCCTGCTTATGGCATTTTGTATTGTTATTTAGCATTAAGCTAGTGGAAAACTCTAATGCAAGGTTGTGTGCTTCTTTTTTTATGTAATGTGTAATTCTCTTTGTTTTATCTTAAATTTGTCCGTGAGCTCCGACTTGGGGTGTAAACAAACAACTTTAGGCTTTATTTTGAAAAGGTTGTTTTGAATGTGCTGAACTGCAGTTTCTTGTGTACAGAGTTTCATTTACTACCACCAATCAGCACTCATAATATACATTTTTGCATTTCAAAGTGAAAAGTCGGATGAATAAAGTCAAATGTCAAAACTTGAAAGTTGGGTCAGTGGTTTCTTAAGGTACCAGTGTATATATATATATATATATTTTTTTTTTTTTTTTTGGGGGGGGGGGGGGGGGGGTTTGTGAGTTTTCTTTTTTAAATATGAAAAAAAACGCCTTGTTTCAGTAAATATTGGAAAACACTGCACTGTACCACCTTGCTGCCAGAGCAAAAGTTTATTTTTTTAAACCCTTAAACCATACTGCACTTTCACATGTTTATTTCACTTATCTGAAATCTACATTAGTATTTAACCATTATTTTAGACGTTAATGCAGAAGATGTGTTCCAGGTGACGCATTATCACCAAAACACAAATGGTTCCACCCATAATGGTGCTGTGCCGTCTCAAAGCTGTTGCACAGGCTGCCTGGCAAGCCAAAATGGAGTGTAATTAGGGTGGGCACAAATCTAGCAAGCCCCGGTGAGGGCCTGTGGACTGGGGGTATGGTGGGAGGAGAGAATCAAGGCTGACAGGTTGACACCGGTGGAGCACGTTGTCTCCATAATTGCTGGCATACATATGGCGCAGGTCAAAGAAGAAGAGGGAAGTTTACAATCCCCTCTAGTGGTACACCACAGAATCACTGCCAAAGTATAGTTATTGTATTGAACATTTTAGTAAATTAAAAGTACAATAATCTTGAAATGTTGTAAGACTTATTTAGGTCAGTATTTTAACTTAAGGTCAATACATTCTCACTGAATCATGAGTGAGGATGGTTCAGACTGTAGACATATTTTATTCCAATTTGTTTTGTGCTCAAATCCGATTTTTCTGGCTGTTTACATTTTTTAGCAAGTTTCCACATCGGAATTGGGCCTGTTCGTTCTAGACCACATCACTGACCCATCTGACGGGTTGCCGTGGCAACGAAGATGTCATCCAGTACACGTAGTGTTTGACGTCATAACAATTGCGACAGCGGCAACAAACGTATAGCATGGGAGAAAGTACTGTATCTGCAAACGTACCTTCACCATTATATTAGCCAGTATACAGCAGCTTATTGGGGTGTAACGGTACACAAAAATCTCTGTTCGGTACGTACCTCGGTTTTGAGGTCACGGTTCGGTTCATTTTCGGTACAGTAAGAAAACAAAATGCTAAATATAAATGTGCAAGTTGTTTATTACACACTTTTGTGCTTTCAACAATAGGAACATTGGCCAATACAAAGCTAGAATTCTGCTCCTAAAGTAGCGGGTATTTAAAGATAATAATCCAACAACAATATGCCTTTCAGACACCGCGTATTGGTCAGCTTTCTTTCTGAAAGAAAGAAGAAAAAAAGAAGTCCTGTGCTAAAGAGAAAAGCAATCCCAATGACAAAGATTTTAACATGTATTTTACAAATGAAATGCCTCAATGAATCATTTTTTTTTCTTATGAACTGTTTTCAAAAGCTTTATTGGTGGATTTTCTCAAGTTAAAGCGCCACACAGAAATTAATAAATTTAATTGTGTACTTGTTTTGTTGTGGTAGGAGGGTTTTGTATTGAACACAGGGCCGTATTGGTTATTATTATAGCAGAGAAGACAGCAGTAAATCAACAAAGACAAGTCAACTGTGCCCCAATCTACCCCTCAAGAGATCTGATGGACTCAAAAAGTGGGATACGATTTTATATTAGTTTGAAAATCGACCAGAACCACCGTATTTTTACACGACTGACTTCCGGTCTGCCCGATCCTAGCTAGTAGTATTGACGCAGGAGGGCCGCATCTCGCGTCAAATAATAAACTGCCATTCTTTTCGTGTGCGTCTCGTTGAGCCGCTTCTAGGACGCGTCCAACACGCGGCCGCACTGCGACTGGTGTGCATTGGCTGATTGACTTTAACGCCCGCGTTTCACTGCGTTCTCGCGGCGGCCTTGTTGTCGTGCCGTTGACGTTTCTGGGTTATACTGTCCTACCGTGTTAGTCCTCATTATAGTAGAGAAGATGGAGTAAATATAATCTACACAAAGAAACTGTAACCAGATCGACTCACAGCCTCGAAAAGTAAGGGTTACATTACATCAGAAACTCGTTCGGTACGCCTCCGTTCTGAACAGAGCACCCCGTACCGAAACGGTTCAATATAAATACATGTACAGTTACACCCTTAGCAGCTTATCTAGCTAACAAACATTGACATTACTTACCTACTTTGCAATTATTTATTTATTTATTTAGATGCCCCTACTCGCAGTCTTCAGGATGTGTAGCGCTGTCGACCACTGGGCTTGTCCCCAAGAATGCCCACTAGTAATTCATAAAAGGGGCACTTGTTTCGCCCTGCCCCACTTTTGTTGTTGTATATGCAGTATATACTGCTGTTTTCCTCAGCTTGCACTTCGATTGGCGGTCTCTGCCACATTGAATTTTCTCTTGCGTAGAGTGACATCACGGACAGTCAAATCACATTTGAACTGTTCAGACTGAGAAGCATGTTGTCCATATGGGATATGAAACGACCTCGCGTAGGTGGTTTCAATCGGTCTCACAAAAATCTTTGATATCTGTGCTATGTGACTGCTCAGACGAGAAAAGAGCCATCCAGTTTTAATTGGGATGGGTTTAAATCTGATTTTGGCTGCTTGTCTGAACAAGGCCTTAGTACAGTCATTATGATCCAGAAAAAAATCTTAAATATACTGTTTAGAATCAAAACTCAGTCTCCTTTCTTTGAACTCTTCAATATTTTACTGTCATGCATAATGCTGTTACTAGTGGTACTTTGGGTAAAATGTTTGAGACACTCAAAGGATGCAGCCTCCCTTTCGAAGCATTGCATGAGAGATGAGCATGTGTTATGCAAAGCAGTGAAGTTCTGTTTCCACCTACTCTGCCTTCCATTCCACATTTTCGTTCCCCCTCGCTGACTTCCTTCACCCTTTTCCCTCTCTCCTCCGCTCTGTCACCCCTCTATAAAGACTCCCACAGACAGACCTGACCCTTCCTGAGCCGCATCCGGATCCTTTCTGTTTTATTTTATTTTTTTCACCCTCATGTACCCTGCGCAAAGAGAAGACTAATTAAAGTCTTCCACTTGGCTGTTCCGCCTTCGATCTTACAGTCTGCTCTCTCCTACTCTCTGGGGTCACTAATCAAAACACTTAACTGTCTTTTTATTTTTTTTTATTTTTTTTTTACCTGTTGGTCGATGCTGACTTGTATTATGCCTTCCTAATTAGAGATACTTGCATTCATTTAGATATTTTTGCATGTGGTGAACACGTCTACCTCAAAGTAGTGAAGTCCAGTCTGAATTGCCCTGAGGTGTGAATGGTTGCCTGTCACTATGTGCGCTTTGATTGACATGTGAATGAGTCCAAGGTCGGTTCAGTTTTCCTGTGATCCACAAACACTATAGAAAATAGATTGATGGGTGTTTTTTTACCCTTAGCAATGGTGGTAATCACATGCAAATCAATTGATTTACAGTCAATGCTTCATTCAGGATATGAGTGAAGAAAGTCTGTGCTTGCTGGACTAGGCATTGAACGAACTGATCACAGTTGAACTGCTCTGGTTGTCTAAGAAACGTTTTGCCGTCAAGCAGGCTTCATCAGTGCTCAAGACCACAGTATCCGAGATCTAAACTTGCTTGCGAGCAAAACACACGGAGACCAAGACAAGACCAAGTCTCTTGAGAATTGAGGCCAAGACTAGTACAACACTAGAACTAAACTAGAACATAAAAATCCGTTTGAAAATGCATATGTCATTTACAGTGGTGGTGGAAGCGTAGTAACATAGGAATTGCATGTGATTGTTCTTTTACCTAGTACCTGTCCTCATCGTCAGTTTAGTGAAAGTAGGAGAATAGGAGACAAATGCTTGCCTGGCACGACCAGACTTTTCTCCCTGTATTTTTCAAACACCGGGAGAACAGTCTGGGACCCAACTCCTCGTTGGCCTCTCGAGCCAGAACGAACGTATCCGTGCAATCAGATTCGTTTATTTGCGTGACGTGTTCTTATGAGCAACGTCACTGTTGCGTGTCGGAAGTCATCTCCGCAACAACACAGATGGCGAACGGGAGAGCCGAGAGTATGTTCCAATCTGCGTTAAATTCAGTTTCAAATGACCAAAAACGCATCGACATAAGTCATTGACAACAGTCTGTCAGGCGCTAGCCATGTTGAGCAAACTACTCTGTTCTCCTCTCTCCTCGTATGTTTACTTCCTCACGCTAGAGTTTCTTGTCGCTTTGCCAACGTCACGTCCGCCCACCGCGGATTGGTCCACGCCGCTGTCTGTTTGCTGTGGCTTGCTCAGCCCTGGGAATTTGATCCGCGAAAAGGTCGCCAGACTCTATCGCTAGAACAGCGGTGACTCTGGAGTTCCAGGCAAGACAAGTGCTGGTCATGACCAGTCTCAAATTCAAAAATCCCGAGTCCAGCCCACTGGACAGTCTGACACAAGACCAATTTTAGGAAACGGGGACCGAGACGAGACCTTGACCTTCAAAATGTGCTTACACATTGCTAAATCTGTAAATCATAGTCCAGAATGACAAGTTGGACACATACAAATACAGATACATACAGACTGGGCTGAAATTCATCATGCAAATGCTTGTTTGCCATGCTGAGGGACTTTCAAGCTCCAATTTCAGATGTCCATTGTAAATGTTAATGATGAGAATATACAATTATTCAGGCTAAATTTGCCTTATTGTATGTACAGTATGTAAATCAAAGCTGCCACCACACAAAATTCTATCTTCTGCATACACCCATTGCGTGTATTCTCTTAAAGATGAGTGTTGTTAATAACGGCATTTCTAACGGCGTAATTTTTTTCAGGAGTGAGTAATCTAATTTATTTTCCCATCTTTGCAATGTCGTTAGCGTTACTGAGGATGTAAAGGGGCGCGTTACTACAATTTGGTTGAATGAAGTGCGAGCTGTCTCATTTTGTCACACATCAACTGCCTGCCTGGAAAGAGCAGAGTGGGAAGAGCGTGTGGTGACGCCGTTGCAAACGCAATGATTGGCTAGGTTGGTGGATCATACCCTCCTTTACTGCTCGCTCTAGCAAACACAACAAGACAGCGATAATGGCGACAGGCCAGTGAATTTCAGAAGTAGCGTTCAAAAACATGAACTACATTTAATATTGTTTCCTTACAGAATATTTAAGGATAGTGTTCTGCTTATTGTTATTATTGTGTATATGTAACTGGATGTTATTGCCTAACATACAATTTTAGAGCTTTGCATTGGTAATGGTCAGATGACATTTGTGTCTTCTTAACTGACTGTCATATATATGATCCAAATAAATACCAAATGTTCTCAAATACTGCATAAAGTGTTTTTATTCTTCAATCATTTAATACAAACATCTTTGATGCGAATTATGTTATAGAATGTATAATGTAATAACGTGTAGAAGATGAAAAGTAACATCAGTTATCTTGCTGAATAACAAAGTACCGTATTTTTCTGACTATAAGTCGCACCTGAGTAGACATGTGCCGGTTACCGGTTTCACGGTTTACCGTGGTGTGAAAACGTTGCGGTTTCAAAACCACTAAAATTTTCCGTCATACCTTAGTACGGTATTCGCTATTTTTCATGTGCCAAAATGCAGCCGAAGTGGCTTGGTGCGGCAGCGCTCACCCCTTCCCGTTTGTTGCCGTGAGTGCCAGTGACGCTATTCTGCTAAATAGCCAGCAAACCCAAATACAAATCCTCCAAACACAAGGCGTACTTTTCTTCAATTTATTGAGCTCTCAAATCGTGGTGAAATATACAAATGAATACATTTAAAACGTTGTACAATTGTATTTTTCCACGTGTGATTAGGTTCAACAGGATAGCAGTAGCACCATTAAAAAGTTCGCCAAAAACAAAACACACATTTTCATTTCAAATTCAATATACAAACTAACTAAAACTTACAAAGACGAATGTTAGCCTAGGCTAAGCTGGGAGAGCAGCTTCGTTGTGGTTTTATGTCTCACATCCGCTGAGAGAGAGAGACAAGCTTGAATGAAGGGGGAAAGAAAAAGAATTGCGTCAAAGATCGCTAATTGAGAAAGGAGGTCTCACTCCTCACTTTTTTTTTTTTTTTTTTAATTAGATGAAACCTTTCCTCAACAATATTTACATTTTAACATTTATAAAACTAACGTATACATTTTTAACTAACTTATTAACTTATGAATTCTTTGTTCTTTTTAACACAAAGGCATGGCATCATGTAGACTAGAGTTGCAAAAGGTGGCTGAAAATGGCAAAACTTCACTTGAGCTTCCCCCCTCAAAAAAAATCATACAGTATATATTTTTAATTTTATTTAGAAGTCTTTTTACTTTTTATAGCAATTATTTTGTTCTTACTCTAATATTGAGCAACTTGAGCTGTGGCTGTGGGTATAGTTCTATTTATTTTAATTTTATATAAAATATTTGTTATTTTGTGTTAATTTATTTATTTTCACATTATATTCATGTTCCAATTTACAAATATGTTTTGAAAAAAAATCCTGTTCAATGGAATTTTTTTTTTTTTTTTAAACCCATACGTCTCAAAATTTTGGAGCCATAATTGCAATACCGTGATACCGTGAAACCGCGGTATTTTTGCTCACGGTTATCGTACCGTGAAAATATCATACCGGCACATGCCTACACCTGAGTATAAGTCGCACCAGCCCAAAAATGCGCAATGAAGAGGAACAACAAACATATAAGTCACACCGGAGTATAAGTTGTATTTCTGGGGGAAATTTACTTGATAAAATCCAACACATAGAACAGAAATGTCATCTGAAAAGGCAATTTAAAATAAAAATACAATAGAGAACAACATGCTGAATAAGTGTACAGTATGGATCATGTTACATGATGCATGAACAACGAAATGCGAACATGAGGTGATTCACAGTGACAAGGACAGACGGATGCTCGCTTACACCCACCGTTTGTATCCATGTAAGATAGCATGTGATTTTTATGGGATTTTTAAAATACTGATTCTCATGTATTTCAAGACACTGATGACATGCGCTCAGCTAGCCGCATCGGGGGCCATACCTGCTGTTTTAACACCTGCATGGCCAGCTATATTAGGGGTGTGCCATCTTAGGCACCCAACGATTCGATTCCGATTCAGGGTGCTACGATTCGATTATTGGCGATGATCACGATTATCACTATTATCGATGCATCGTACATTACGAATCAATAGAGTAGCCAAGCAAATTTATGTCCATTATTTATTTAAATTATCCTATTGATTCAACAGGAACTATGGAAGCATGCCCATACAAACAAAAGCTGCCCTGAAGCTGCTTTTTTATTTATTTATTTTTACAAGAAAGTGCAAAAACATTAACCATTTTAAAGGCAGTACTCATTTATCTCAACAATACAATAAAATTTACACAGGTGGAATGAATTCCACATTCTCTGGAAACAAAGTGTCTAGAAATAAGACTTCTTTTAACCAATGTACTTTGTTTTCACAGATTTCTGAACTATTTCGAATGTTTGTAGTGTTCGGCTGTACTTCATCATGGTTTTACACGTTATGCATATGAAATAGACGTTAGCGCCGATCGCTAAGCTAATTAGCTAACTGTTAACATCTCAAAAACAACAACAATAAAGGCTAAACACTACAAGAGGGTTCCTGTACTCACCTCTTATAGACGGACACGGGTCTTAGCAACACACTCAGGACCTTTTTCAATTGACATAACTTGAAACTACTGCTGGACATCTGAAAGACAAGGAGCAACGAACTATCTCTCTTCCCCTCTTGCTCTAAAAAATAACTAGCGCACAGAAGCGCGACCACCGTCCCTGCCTGTCTCATACAAATGTATTTTCCAGTCTTTTGAAAAGGAGTAAATCTCTCCCTCAGTAACCGGCAGCATCCATCATAACATTGTGCGTGCGTCCATTAAAGGTGTCCGGGCGGCAGAAGTGTTTGGAATTTCGTTCCGCCACGAGCGTCTCTAACGATTTTTAATAGGGTAAAATCATCGTTTTTGAACCTTTATAAATCATAATCGAATCGTCACGTGTCAAATCGCGATGCATGTAGTAATCAATTTTTTTTTTTTTTTTTTTTTTTAAATCCTTAAGCTATATTGTTAGGTGTGAAATGCCTTGTATAATAATGTCCATCTTAGTGTAGATGTAGCCTTAGATTTTCCTTTTTTATTTACATAGGTGGACTGTATGTATGCTCCACTATTTATGACCATTGCTTTCCATGATCGTCAAGCAAATAGTCTGATCCCTCGCATTCTCACCCTAGCTCCGTCCATTCCTGTTGTTTTAATGCTCACTCTTCATCCACTATACTTCCCTGTTCTTCCTTGAGCTTGCATCTGTCTTGCTTCATGTTAAATTTTACACGTGCATGTCTTTAATATACAGTAGCTGAAGGGAAGGCAGAAATCCGAGTTGTATATTACGCGCCTCTTCTCTTATAATGATGCCGTCTTGTCCACTGGTTGTTATTGTGCCAAAAGCCAGTCAACCTCAACCGAAGGTGAGCTTGAGCATGCCAATCATGTCTGCATTTGCTCTCCTGTCGGGGCTTATCTTCACTGAGTGGGAGGAAGAAAGCAGTACAGATAGGTTTATTGTACTTGAAGTCCTCTCAGTGGTCTTAATTAGCATTGATGTATGTTTTAGCGTCGCTTCCCCGACACTCTGTTAGGCCTAATTCTAAAATACTGCCTTCTGATATGTGTAGGGAGGAAAAAAATCCATCCCTGAGGTAGCAACATTCCATGAGGCATTTAGGAATCCCGGACTGCCCTTTATCTGCTTAATTGCTTTCTCTTTTCATTCGGTCTCATATTACGTTAAGTGTCTCAGCAAAGCTTCAGTCAATTGTGCCAGTTCTTAACCGACCTTCTGCAGACTTTAGGGATCATCCCTTCGTGTCAAAGCCAAAACCCCCTATTGATTATAAGTGATATGCGCCACACGAACAAGGAGGAGCTCAGGCGATGATTCAAATTACTAAATGTTTCTTTCCAGTGCTTTACCGCTCACAAAATTAAATATTGTCTCCCATCGGGCTTTTAAGAATAATAGATCTGTTCTATAGAAAGTTTACTTTTGATTATAGATTGCATTGCCCTTAATATTTAGAATTTGAAAACAAGATTCAAATGGGTGTGCAGTGTGCACTGGGTGAATATTGACTTGATCTTAAAAGGTATAGCATTATTTATCTTGTCAAAGCAAGAACCTTGTTGTTAAAATTTAAAAAAAAAAAAAAAAAAAAAAAAAGACATTATTACTCATTACTTTTTTTTTTTTTTTACATGTAAGCAGGCAGGCACCAAAAGGGAGAGGAGACAGCAGCTTGAGAAAAATTGAGAAAAACGATTTTTTTAATATTGCTAAGCTACCTTCATCCATGCTAGTTAATGTATTTAGAACATATTTGGCTCTTTGTGCACCGCAACTTGAGGAAAATGAATAAAAATATAATTTATTAACTCTAACCCTCTCTAGTTATTTTTGTGTTGTTTAACTTTCAGCAATTAGTCTTGGCAATAATCCTTTTGGATGTTAATTTAAGAATTCCAAGATGTTCAGGAAAGCAGCCGACTAAATTTCTTTGACTTTGTGAGGTGAATTTAGTGAAGTCATTCAAAATCAAAATTATTTTAAGACAGTTTTCAAAGGAATGAAAGAATCTGTTCTGAACTCGTTTCGAAAATAAAGTTGGCAAAATAAGGCTGCATTTTTTGCTGCTGTGTGAAAAGTTCACATCAGTTTGACAGTAGCTGACCTCATGTTGAACTTTAGATAGTACATAAACTGGGACTAAAAACAACAGCCCAGCCAAACTTTTATCATTTAATCAATTCTACTCATAACCCTCAAAAATTATTAAATCTAGTTATTCATAGTCTTGTTTTTGTTCTTCTTTCTTCTAGGTTAACAGCAGGTGGACTGTCTATCCAAGTAAATCTGAACGACTACCTGGACTTCTATTGCCCTTACTACCCCAGCAAGCAAATGCTGGGCCCCAGGCAGCCGGAGACATTGGCCCTCTACCTGACCGAGGAGGCTGCCTTCCAGGGCTGTGTGGAGACAACGGCGGCCATCAAGAGGTGGGAATGCAACACCCCCTTTGCTCGGTTCGGCTCGGTGCGCTTCTCTGAGAAGATCCAAAGATTCACCCCCTTCTCGTTGGGATTTGAGTTCCTGCCAGGGCGGCACTACTATTATAGCTGTGAGTATGATGCATGTGTGCGACTGTGTGTGGGCGCTGGTCCAAGAGACATGAAGGCTTGCCATTGTTTAGTGTCTGAGTCTTGCTGATCCATTCAAAAAAATATGCCATGCTTGAATAAACTTTTTTGCTATTAACAGCCTATTGTTTCTCAATTATGAGCAAGTATTTAAAGAACTAAATTCAAGGTAATTAATTTTACATTTGACAAAAGACAATATTGTCACAATTATGTCTTTTTTGTTTTTATTTTATTTTCTTAATATCATAAGTAATATCTAAAGTACAGTGCAAGACCACGTGACTGTAGTAGGTCGATTTTACAGTGTTAACCAGAGAACTCGCATCAAATTGCTCAAATATAATAATGTTGGGACACTGTTTGCTAGATTTGATTTAAATTTTAAAAATTACTTCATCCGTTTGCCTGTTTTTATTGCTCCCTCACCAGGGTTTCCCCTAGAATTTTTTTTGAAGCTGTGGTGGTGGGCTGCACCCGAGTCAGACAGCCTCACCATGTCGTGCCACGGCGAATTTTTTTTTTTTTTCCATGTTTTTTTTCCCCGAGAAGAACCATAACAAAGATATATTTGAAATATTTCTTTAACCAGGCTAATGTCATAGTTCTCAGCTACGGTACATGTACGTAAAATGTGTAGCTGATTACAGCTACGTTACACTACATAATAATACAACTTTTTTTCTCATAGCAATAGTACAACTTACATCTCGTAGTGATGTGGTCCTTCTTTTTCCTTTTATTTGGCCCTAATACGTACTACATTACCACAACAATAATGGTCCTTCGTTCAACGGACCCATTTCAAGGAATAGGGGGAAAATTCTAATAGCCGTGTTAAGAGTTTTACTAGTTCCGGTGAGGTGAATAGTTTATTTTTGTTGTTCGTGAACTACATTTCCACACAAACGCACATCGAGGAACCATTAACTTAGCAAGGAGAGGTATGAGAGTCATTTTTCGAGTGTCCCAGAGCTCGCGAAACTTGTAAAAATAAGCGCATTTATCAAGTTTCGTCAGCCGTGATTGTGTACTAGTACAGGGGTTCTTAACCTTTCTGACCCTGAGGCCCATTTTTTTCAGTACAGAGTGGCCCAGGGCCCATTAAATATAATTTTAATATATATTATTTATTATTAGTAATTATATTATGTTATTATTATTATAATATAATATATTATTATATCATTATACCATCACCCCGTGGAACTCTGGTGACATATTTTTTGCTGCAAGGCTTTCATGGTGGAGAAAACAGTGTGTCCATTTAGCTTCTGGTGCACGATCGAGTATCTGTCTGATGACACCGTGATGCTTGCCAGTCATTGACGCTGCACCGTCATTGCACACCCAGACCAGTTCTGCCAGTCCAGGGCATTCTCACTGAAGTAGTTATCAATGCAGCAGAAACATTCCTGAGCCGTAGTTCGTGTTGGTAGCTCTCCACAAAACAGCATGTCTTCGTGCAAACTACTGTCCCAGCGATAGCGAACAAAAACCAACAGCAGCACAGCATTCGTGACATCAGTGGACTCGTCAAGTTGCAAAGAGAAAAATGGGCTACTTTTTACTCTTTCAATGAGTTGTTGCTGTATGTCTGAGGCCATGTCCGCGATACGGTGACTCACAGTGTCGTTTGAGAGTGGGATGGTCAGCAGCTTCTTTGCAGCGGCCTCTCCGATCATCTCACGGCACATATCAACAGCAGCAGGCAGAACCAACTCCTCCGCTATGGTGAATGGTTTCTTACTTTGTGCCACACGTCTTGCTACGAGGTAGCTAGCCTTCAGTGCACTTTTAGAGTTGCCAGTCAGTGACACGATCGATCTTTTCTGCATCTGCAGCCCATCTTCTTTTCTCTTGAAAAATTCCACCGGCTTTCCCACAAGCGTCGGATGCTTGGTCTCTAGGTGCCGCTGTAGTTTTGACGGCTTAAGTGCTTCGTTAGACAGCTTTAACCCACACTCCACACACTGGGCTCTCGGCACTGCCTCGCTACCTCAGTTTACGAAGCCGTACTTAATGAAGTCGGGATTGTACTTGCGCAAAAATTACTTTTTGGCGGGGGGGTCGTCTTCATTTTTTCGTTTTAAATATTTCTCCATCTTGTTTGTTTACAGCTAGCTGAGTGACTTCTTCTCCTTATCTATGGAGCTGGTTAAAGTAATAACTGACTGATGCATTAGCGTCACTACATGGTCGGGAGTTGTTATTGCGTCCCGCGGCCCTCGCGGCCCACACGTACAAAACAGATTTTTTTTTTTGCGGCCCACTAGGTGGCGCTCGGGGCCCAAGTTTGGGCCGCGGCCCTATGGTTAAGAATCACTGTACTAGTATATCAGTCTTCCAAAACAGCCTGATAGCACAGATATAAGTACGCCTGACTCTCGTTGTCGAAGTTAGCGCGGTGGCGCTGTGGAAATAGAGCAAGGCTCTATTTTGGGCCCCACCTCTCGGCGCAAATTCGTTCAAACTTGGCCTTCCATCAAAGACAGCCGTCCACCGCTCAGTTTCGCCAAAATGTCCGATCCAAACTACTGTAATGCCCCGAATATGGGGAAGAAGGAGAGGAGTCGGTATTGGCTTACCCACTTTATTGTGGTTACAATAATAAAGAAAAACAATAACAAAATAACAGCAAGTTGCTGCGACATGCACCGCTATCTCACCCGTTCTCCCATTCTTCCTACTCTCTTCCCCCTGCGTCACAACTCCCTTGTTTCTAAAGGGGACTGTGCATAGTTACGGACATTACAACACACAATGAATAGGTTGTCGCTGAACTCTCCAGACTCGGCCGTTGCTAGTTTGAAACGGCCTTAAAAATAAATTTTTTTAAAAACTCATTTGCAAGGCATGGCAGCTTTTATTTTGGTGTGGCGGTGCGCCACAATCTCTTGTATGTACGAGAAACCATGCTCACTATACAGCTGGTGGTAGAAATCTTGTGGTTTTAACTTCTGTCCACTCCCAGTGACTTTGTTGTGATGATTTCCCCACTGCATTTTCTTCATGCTCTGACCGATTACCGTGATCAATAGTGAAATAGTCTCCCATCCCATGGGAGTCCTAAAAAAAAAAAAAAGTCAGCCTCCACTGTGTTCCATCCACCTGCATGCCTCCACCATTCTTTAACAGAAAATAATGCCAAACAGAGGGCATCTTAGTGGCTTCGAGCCCACTTCCCTTATTCTTTTAAAGACAACTTATGTCAGAGCAAGTAAAGAGGGGGGATGTGACACAAGTCAGGGAATGAAAGGAGTGAAGTGAATACATGGTTTCCAACAGTAACAATACACACAGACAGACTGCGGGGCTGAAAAGTGTCTGGGGAACAATTTAGAAATTGTGAAGGACTGTGTAGGAGCCATGGAGTGGGGGGTTAAAGTCAAGTTCTAATGCCCCAATGCAGAAAGTTTAGCATCAAGCACTATTACTATTGTTTAAAGGTTTCTACTTTTTCTACCTCTTATTCTTACCGTCAAATATTCAATTTACTATAGTACTCAACACTGATTGGCCAGTGTTTAACATCAAATTTTGCATCGACTTTTAATTTGTGTGCCCCCTGTCTTTACAATGCTTACAATCGACAATAACTAGTTTAAAGTGTAACTATGGCCAAACTCTGGTCCTATAGCAGTTAAATGTCAATCAATAACTAATTTTACAACATCATTGAGCAAAATAAATAGTACAGTACTATTAACCTATTAATTACTGCTTTGTCAAGTCAACTTCATTGATAAATAGTAAAACGTAAGTAGATATTTGAAATTAAAAAGCAATTCATGCAACAAATTAAACCCTCTCAGTGAGCTAGGAAATACAGTGGTACCTCTACAGTACATACGAAGTTAATTTGTTCCAGGACCTTGTTTGTGAGTCGAAATGGCTGTATGTCGAGCAGGATTTTCCCATAGGAATACATTATAATTCCATTAATTCATTTCACAGCCTGTTAACCTACACAAAATCCTTAATAAATGCTGCTGGTACTATTGCAAATAGCAATTACACAGACCAAAACAAATAAATTATGAATAAAAATCAGAATAATAATACCTGTAATAATGTAAGAATCAGGTTCTAATGTGATGAATGCATTGCGTGGTGTAACTAAACGCACCGCGGGGCTGACTCGACAGAGTGAGGAAGGACTTTTTACTTTCACTTTGTTCAGCTGCGGAGGACAGTCGGCATGTTGTTTTGCACAAGTTCTGAAATAAATGATTAAAAACCTGACGAAGCTGGCGATTTTAATGGCTATGTTACCACAACAATAATTGTCACCTTGACATATAAAGACTGGCGAACGGAGGTCAGAGGAGGACCGTCAAGATCATAGAGATCATTCTATGGCCGTATTGTCGAGCCAGTTCACGGATGTGCACACCACGCTTATATTTTTCTAGCATTTCCATCTTCATTTCAGTAGTAAGCCTCACCTTTTTCACTTGCCACACTAACATTCTTGGAACCCATGTTGATTTCTCTCACATGAAAATCCGCCGTGCGCCCGTCTTTCAGGAAAATAAAGAACTGCGGTGCTGTCCTGAATCGTCGTCTTTCGAACAGGTCGTCGGATGTAGAAACAAATGGCGAGTAAAATTTTACATCGGATATCGAAAAGAACATGTGTCAAAGCGATCGTATGTCGAGGTACCACAGTACTACCAAAAAAAAAAAAAAAATGAACGAGTGTGCTCCAGCAGGCTGAAGGCTGTTACTGGCTAAGTCGAGCCTACAGCAACAATAAATCCACAATTAATTGATCAGCCCTGATACAAAAAAAAAAAAGACTGAGAATCGATAGATACTGGCCCATAGAGGCAGTCAGACATCTGGGCACAGCCACAACAAAGCGTCGCCATATTGACGATGGGGTAAAAGACAAGTCACTTATAATAGAAACGCATTGAACTTTCGTCTTATTTGCAGTCTTTTCCATCGGAATGGCTAAAAGTTGCTGTGTTGCGGGTTGTCACACAAGGAAGAGTTCGGAGCCGCATTTGAAGTTCTTCATTCTTCCACGTGAGAAAAAAAGGAGAAACAAATGGCTGAGCGCAATTAATCGAGGAACAGTAAAAGACGGTTCCGTGGACTATTTTCGCCTGTGGGAACCTAAATCCAAGCACATTTACGTTTGCAGCCGACATTTTATTACTGGTGAGTTTAATCGATTATTTTTTGCCCCAATTAGCTGCTACGAGTCAATAGAGTAGGCAGTGGTTTTTACCTTAACCGGCAACTCGCAATGCGTTTTTTTTCTTTTGCCGTAACTGCTCTGATTAGTCAATCGGTATATTATTGGCCTGGTGGGAATTGTTTGTTTTTTTTGCTGTGACGTGTTGACGGCTAAATAAAGCTCGGAGGCGAATTACCGGTAACGGCAGAAATAATCACTTCGTATAGACTACCAATTTTCTCAGTTCCACACAGTACATATTCCACATAAATGATAAAAGTCAACTTACTGGGTGACTTTATGAAGTAGTTGTAGATGTTTCCGAACTCCACTGCAGGTCATTCCTTTGTTTATCCAGCTATCAGCTGCGACTTTGTATCGGCAGCTTTGTACGCCAATAAACGCTAATTTTAAATTGTATCGCCTCCTCGCGTCTGTCGGCAGTGACTCGTGATAATGGTAAGCCACGTTTAAGACGTTTTTAGGAAAAAAGACTCAAAACACACCTGAAATATATGAATTTCAGACATCTGTCTATGGAATGTTTAGCTGTGCGTACCCCCTTCACAAAATGGCGACACGTTGCTAAGCGAGGTGACGTCATCGTGACATCACGCCGACTTTCTCCATGCTCCATAGTCAAAGCAGTAGGACTTCAGATTTAGAAGAACAACAACAACAACTACTCTTTGAGTGGCGACCTAATAGGACTTCAGCCATTTAAAAAAATGTAAAAAAAATAAATAAATAAACATTAGGGGGAAAAAATGAGAAAACCTGAGGAGAGACCACAGAAAGGAGGGACCCCCCTTCCAGGAATGACCTGGCCAAAATGGAATATGCTTGTCACTTGTAATCAAAAGACAGTCTTAAGTTTTTATAATTTACTTGAAATTAATGGCTGATTTCTTCTGTGACAGTTAATGTAAAAGCACACTGTACAATGAAGGAGTGCGAACAAAAGCAAAGGAGGAAAGAAGAAAGGGAAAGCACCTTTACATAAATTACTTGTGTAAAATCCGAACAATAGAGCTTTGTTGGCGTATGAAAGAGAGGATCCGCATCCATGTATATTATGTACACACACACACAATCTGTATGCTATTGTGCTTGCTGCCACTTCAGAGAAAAGCAACAATAGAAAGTAGCCCTCCCTAAACCCACCACCCCCTCAACCCCGTCGGACCACTTTGGGCTCCGAGTATTTGTGTTTGGTCAACATGAGTGATAAAGTTGATCCAAATGTGCATCCCTTGTGTTTAGTGTGTGCCACTGGACAGACTATAAAGGAATTAGACAACAATAGAGTCGCATACACTAATTCCATTAGTTGCTTCGGTCTGAGCCTGGCTCAATTCGTCTGCTCCCACACACTGTTGCACTCGCATGCCACCAACTTTTGGCTCTGCCCTCAGTCAGTGCCTCTTTCACCTACACGGTGTCATTGTAAAGCAACAATATGCTAAATGTAAAATAACATAGTTTACATGATAACTGTACAACTATTTCCCTTTTCGTGGAATAGTGCAAAGAAATGAGTATAACTAGGAAATGAAGGCACTGTGCTGAAGAAAACTAAAAGAAATCAAACTTGGTGGGAGTGTGCGTGCTGAGCTAAATATTGTGCTGCTACGGCAGAAGATGGTTATCCACATATTGTCGTACCTTATATTTGAAATACGTCTTGCTGTTTGTTGAGCCCTTCACACACAACTTGCGCTATGCTTCAGAACACACAACGATTCAAGGAAAAGAATGACTGAATTTCTTTGCTTTTTTTTTTTTTTTTTTTAAATGAAAATTTAGCTGACAGGGGAGGGACAAAAAACGTGTTCAAACAGGGGCATTCTGAAATCCGGATTCTTCTACTGTATTAGAAAGAAAAAGCATAAGTTTAAAGCTTTCAAAATAATACATTGCAATGCTAGCTACATTGGAATGTTGCCGAATGATTTTCTCCCATTACCAGGGCATGCTTGGTTTATGTAGGTGAACCAGCGATGACACCTTAGCTTAATTACAGGGTTACCAGGGGTCCTTAAAAAGTATTGAATTAAAAATCTGTGTAATGTACTGTATGTCGTAAATTATCCTAAATTTAATGTAAAATCGTTGTTGGAATTAAATTTCCGGACAGTACATTTAATGCCGGTGGGAATGAACTTTACCCGCCCTAAACGCACTCACATTTGCCACATACTGGTGATTTGAAACGAAATGTGGCCTGTGGGAATGTTTCCCACACTGGCTAGAACCAATTTGCCTGACCAAAGTCGCCTGGGGGAAGTCGAAATGTCACTATGGTATGCATATTGAATAATCTCACCATTCTCTATGCGCCCAGTGGATTGGCTACAGTCAGAGGTCATTAGAGTAGCCCAAAATTTTACTCAAGTAAGAGTAGCGTTACTTCAAAATAATATTACTCAAGTAAAGGTAGTCAAAATATGTACTCAAATACAAGTAAAAAAATTATCTGATGAAAAAAATACTCAAGTAATGAGTAACATTGTAACTGCTTACGCTGTTTGATTTTCAAACAATAGTATTTTTTTTCTCAGCGCAGTCATTTATATGAACTCTTATTATTATAGTAATTTATGTATTGTGTAACCTATTGCATTACCACATGAAGCCAACTAAATATAAAAAAAATGTTTTAATTCTGTCGAGAGGAAAATAATCTACAAAAAAGAAGCACCATTTATCCAAAGAACATGAGTGCCCTCTTGTGGAGAAAATAGTTCCTAGTTTGAATAGTTGAATAGTAAATAGTTCCATCACCGTTCCTATTATGGAATTAAAAGAATCATATTTCCATTTTTCCGCAGTCAATCAGTGCCAAATAAAAACTCGGAGAGAAGTTAAAATCTGCGCTTTTAAGTCATGTCGAGGGCAGCGCTTTATATCAAATACTTAATTGTTTATGTTTATTTTAAGACGCCATGTGATTGAACAGGCCAGCGTGATGATAAAACAGCAAGCTTGAGTCTGATTGGTATAATGGAGTCATGTGATTATTGAGGAAAAATAAGAGTAGTAGGGGTAGCATTTCTTTTTCACAAATCTACTCACGTAAAAATTCAAAGTATGGCGTGTTAAACTACTCTTAGAAGTACATTTTTCTCAAAAACTTAAGTAAATGTAATGACTTCTACCCATCTCTGGCTACAGTATAATGGAAACATGGCTTTGATCCAATCGCATTGTTTATGTATGCTGGTGAAAGTTAGCACATTGCGGCATCCATCAGTGGTCAGCTGAAAAAATATATATACGTTCTCGCCTGATAACCGAGCACGGCAGATTGATTGTTCCAAAATACTGGACTGTCTCAGAAAATTAGAATACACAATATTCTAATTTTTTGAGACAGTCCTGTACAAGTAGAACAAGTCCTGGCATCCCTCCTACGACAGAAAGACGCATGCATTGCAAACTGAATAATTCACAATAGAAATAAGGAGAGAAGCAGTCTGCATGAGCAACAGTCTATTTTTATATCGGTCATACATTAAATGACAGGGTACGGTGCATAATAATATTACTTGTTTTCTTTTTTCTAAACACCAACCAGAGCGATCAGAGAGTAGACTTGTGCGATAATTCAACGATAAAAAAGTACAAAAAAATAATTTAAAAAAAAAATCTAATAAAAAATATGTGAAATTGTTATTGTAGCAAAGTTTGTAAAGCACCCCATCAAGACTGTCAAATCAAGGTTCTTGCAGAATTTAATGCCGGGCCAAATTTCATGGCCGACATCCCCCCAAAAATCCTATAATTCCTAAAAATTTTCCAATTTCACGCAATGCAGCGCAATATAGATTTAAAGCAATTCAAAGCATACTTCCTCTGGTCAGCTGGAAAAATATGTTGTTCTTAGAACAATATTGTACAGTTTGATAAATGTCATAATATTCGTGTCAAGTCTTGTATTTGCAAAAATGATCCCCTTGGTTAATGTTCATGTGCACAGCATATCCGGAACTAATGTGACGCCAAGTCGTTAAGAGGGTTTCCCTTACCCACTAGTTGCTATTGAGTGATGCACCGGATCATTAATGTCATATCTTTTAACACCAAACTGTACAATATTGCTTCGGGAAGTGGCCTTGCAAGCAAGACCATACTTCCTGATTCATCATGCAGTACATAATGCAAACCTCAACTGTCCAACCACTTCCCCGGTCATCTGATGTTCGAGCCAATCAGGAGAAAGAGGTGGGAGCTGCAGACCTGACCAGGACGTAACTACTGGTATTTTGTTGAATACAATATCAGAGTCCTGGTAGATAATTTAATTTCTCAAATTTGGTCGTGAATACACTTAATTTCCTCGTTAAAAAAACGTCGAAAGAATGTCACGAAAAGCTTTTCTTGACGGGAAACGATGTTTTTGCTCTTATGTAAAAAAATACTGCTGGGCCCAATGTGGATTGGTTTCCTTCTGATGGCGAGCCAATCAAGGGCAAGCGGCGAGAGTTGTAGACGTGACCAAGAAGTGACTATCTGCTTGAATTCTATGGTGGAATGCAAAGCTGTTTTTTTAGATAGGTAAAATTTCCCAAGTTTGGCCTTAAATACACTAAATTTCCTCATTAAAAGACGAGCAAAGAACGTCACTAATAGCTTTTTTTTGACAGGTAACAATGCTTCCAAAAGTGTAAAGAGAAGATCCATTGTCCAATAAGCAGTTGTATATTTTTTGAAGGCTCCTCCTATGAAACAGGTCTCAATTAGATCTTTCCCAGATTGTTATGTGGAATATTTTTCGTAGCATGTAACGCGAGGCAGAGCAGGATGTATGCATCAAAAGTAAAAAGGGAGCACACTTCCACTTACGCACTTTTATTACACAAATAAATCCAGCTCATCCACTTGTCACTCGGGAGTACAATGGGCCACGCACACGCAGTCACAATTGACTCCCACAAAAGTTGAGTAGCAACAGAAGAAGAAAACGTACATAAATAAAAGAGGTGCCACCGTGTGGTGGAGGTTGTAAGGAACACAGAGGTGACCGTTACAAGCAGGTACTGTACTGGACTGTCTCAGAAAATTAGAATACACAATATTCTAATTTTTTGAGACAGTCCTGTATACCTCACTTGTAGAGATAACTATTAACTCTTGGGAAAGTCATTCATTGTATTTTGTTGTAAAAACATAATTGCTTCCAAAATTATGTAAACAAAATGCAGATGACTATTGGTCGCAATCCAAAAACATGGATTGTACCACAGTCTTGTGTGATGTGCTTTCTGGTCCGGGGAAGGGGGGGTGTTCATTAGCACCCTGCACTGAAGTCCTTTTCTCCCTTCTTGTTGTGGCTCAGCTCTGCCTGCAGATGAAGGCCCACCGCTGCCGTGTATGACGCTGCGCGTGACCGTGTGCTGCGAGACCGGTGAGTGTGCGTCTCTTTTCATCAGCTACTGCCTTTCATCGTTCTTTCGCTGCATCTAACCCCACCCCCTTCCCTTCAGTCTTTTACCTCCTCTGCTTTTCATATTTTCTACTATCAAGGCTCTTTTTCATGTCACTGTTGTCCTCATTTCCCCATTAACAGTTGTAATGTTTTATGTCTCTCATTCCATATTTTATCAATGAAATACGGGGTACCTGGACGCATGAGTGACCTAATTTATGAGATAAAAATTGCTGGCTAATCATCTTGAGTCACGAGCAAAAACTGTTGGGAACATACTTTACAACAAGCAGCAGATAGTGAGTTATTTTTAAAAACAAGCTTGCTTTAAGCTGTTTGTCACTTCTAGCTGTAACTTAAAAGATACGAAAACATGTTATGTTTCACATAGCACAAATTACTCACAGGTGTACAGTATATTGTCTCTGCTCTGTGGTCGCAATAACTATTGCTTCATCCTGGTGTAGTTTTGGACCTTCTCCACCTTTCTTGCTTCAAATTATGCTGCATCCCTGCCATTAGACATCAGCGCTGCTCAGCATTATGTGGCATAATGCAGCATCTCACTGAAATGTCTGCATATCGAAATTGGAATTTTCCTGTTTATTATTTAAACCCACAAATTAATATTGAAAAAATTGAGGTGGGAATGATGAATCAAGAGAATGAGAAAACCCTGTAAATGGATTTTTTTTTTTTTCTTTTAATTGACTGTCACCATGCTTCCCATGCTTTCCATCTCCCAGTGTGAAATTCATAGACTCGATCTAATCCAGAGCCCGCCTGGAGAAATGTTAGTCTTCCAGTCCAGTGAGCTGCCCCTTCAGGTTGGGAATGTCGCCTGAGTCTCGCTGTGGGAATCCCTGTGCCACTTGTGCGTGTGTGGGATTCTTACACGGACCTCTTTGCGTGTCGTTTGGTGATCTAATTTGGATGTGTGTGAGTGTGTGTCCGAGACGTCTGTCCCAGTTCGCATCCCTGTGATATCAGCAGGGGGCTACTTTTTCCGGGCTGGACAGGGGACATTGGGGCCAAAGTTCACTAAATCTGTATTAATCTGTGTTAAATGAGGAAAAATGGAAGTTGAATGAAGGAGGCCTGGAGTTGGTTCTTGATCTTAATCATGGGTGTTAGTGGGAAAGTGAATGTTTTTGTCTCATCAATGAACCTGATGCTTACTCATCACTGTTTGTCCTATGAGCCTGCCAAGCAGAAATGAACCAAACACACTCACTGCCGGGCTCATTAGGTAGACCTGCAGTGTCTGTGATCTAATACAAGAGCACGAATGGTCAGCCTTATTCTGTGGTTGTCATTTAAATTTAGAGCTCTTTCTATAATGAATACTGTACATCATTGACTTTTCACTACAATGTAAGTAAATTTTAAATTTTAATTTAAAAGAATATTTAACATCTGTAACAGAAATTCAGCTTTTTTTTTACATTTTTGAATACCTTTTTAATCTTCAATTTTTTATTGATTTGATTGATTTATAGTAGTGTCTTGAGATACCATTTTGTCTAAAAACACTGAAGTTATTTTCTCTAATGAATTAATGATAATGCTGAGAATAGTATTACAACCAGAGGTGGGCAGAGTAGCCAAATATTTTACTCAAGTTAGAGTACCGTTACTTCAAAATAATATTTCTCAAGTAAAAGTAAAAGTAGTCGTCCAAAAAATTTACTCAAGTACAAGTAGAAAACTTTTTGGTGAAAACAATACTCAAGTGATAAGTAACATTGTGAGTACCTGCTTATATTTTTATTTGAATTTTATATTTTTCTGAGCACAAAAGTTATCTATACAAACTGTTTTAACGGTTGTTATAATGGTACTGTACAACAACCCATTAAGACAAAGAAATACAAAAAAAAAAAAAAAACATTCAATTCCGACGAGATGAGAAATTAAATAAATGAAGCATTATTCGTCCAGAAAGCGTGAGTGCCCTCTGGTGGAGAAAATGGTTGCTAGTTTGAATACTGAAGAGTTCCTTCATAATTACTACAGTGGTACCTTCTCGACATCCGACGTAAAATTTGACTCTTCATTTGTTTCTACATCCGACGACATGCTCAAAATAAGACTATTTTTGACAGCGCTGCAGTGTCTTTGTTTTGCTGGAAGACGGACGCACGGCTGATTTTCTTGTGAGAATAATCAACACTGGATCCAAAAAGGTTAGTGCAGATGGACAAAAAAAGAAATGGTGAGCCTTACCATTGAAATGAAGATGTAAATGATAGCAAAATATAAGCATGGTGTGTGCGTCCATGAACTGGGTCGACAATAGGGCCGTAGAATGTCGATCTCGACCAGTGGTCCTCCTCCATTCGCCAGTCTTTATAAGTTAAGGTGACAATACTTATTGTGGTAACATCGCCAAAGAGATAGCCAGCTTCGTCAGGTTTCTAATTATTTATTCCATCAACTTGTGCAACGCTGATGCCAGCAACAAAACAGGTAAAATAAAATAAATAATAAAATAGAACCGCGCTTTCTTGCTCACCGTCACGTCAGCCCCGTGGTGCGTTCAGGTACAGCAAAAAAAAAAAAAAAAAAAAACGTCACATTAGGACCCGATTTGTTACATTATTACAGGTATTGTTATTATTTTTACTATTATATTGTTATTGTGATTTTTTTATTAATAATTTATCTGTTTTTCTCTTTGTAATTGCTATTTGCGATCGTAACCGGACCCCCTATAGGAACCACATTACCCCCGCCCTCCACAAACTGCACTGGCTTCCTATTTCATACAGAATTCAGTTCAAAATCATCCTTCTCACTTACAAAGCACTCAATAACTTGGCCCCGCCCTACCTCACAGACCTTCTCTGTCCCCACACCCCTTCCCGTCACCTCCGCTCTTCTAATGGAAACATCCTCGCACCGCCCAAACAAAGAACACACCGAACTAGGGGGGACAGAGCCTTCTCCGCTGCCGCCCCCTCCCTTTGGAACTCACTCCCAAAACCCATTCGTTCATGTTCAGACCTTCCCACATTCAAAAAACTGTTAAAAACTCACCTTTTTAAACTAGCTTTTAACTTATAATTATTTTCTTATTTTGTTCTGTCCACGTTGTTTGCTGTTTCTGTTCCTACTGTAAAGCGTCTTTGAGCATTGGTAAAAGCGCTCTACAAATAAAATGTATTATTATTATTATTATTATTAACAGGAGTATTTTTTTAAGGATTTAGTGTAGGTTTTTGAGCCGTGGAATGAATTAATGGAATTATAATGTATTCTTATGGGAAAATTCTGCACAACATACAACAATTTTGACTCACAAACCTCCTGGAACGAATTAACTTCGTATGTAGAGGTACCACTGTATTTTGAAATTAAAAGGATCGTATCTCCGGTTTTCTGTGGTCAATCTGTGCCAAATAAAAACTGGGGGAGAGGTTAAAATTTGCGCTTTCAAGTCATGTTGAGGGCTGCGCTCTATATCAAATACATAATTTTTTATGGTGCTTTAAAGATTGAACAGGTTGGCGTGAAGATAGAACGGCAAGCTTGCATCTTATTGGTATAATGGAGTCATGTGATTATTGTTGCAACGTCTCATTGGTGAAAACAGCACTGCTACTTTAGCATCGCTGGCTAAAAAATAATATATCTAATATGTAAAATAAAGAGGAAAAATGTAACGACTAGCCCTAAGTTTCGACGTAAGAGTAGCATTTTTTTCTTCACAAATCTACTCAAGTAAAAGTAAAAAGTAAAGCTTAGTAAAACTACACTTAAAAGTACATTTTTCTCAAAAAGTTACTCAAGTAAATGTAACGGCGTACATGTAATGCGTTACTACCCACCTCTGATCACAACCAAACTGTTGCCTCCTCATCACGTTTGTTAACCGTCAACATAAAAAGTGCACCTTTCTCATGTTTTTGATCACGAGTCAAAGCAAAAATAAAAACATCAGGAAAACATCTTATTCTGAGAAACTGACAAATCAGGTCACCTCTATCTCAAGTGATTCATATGATGAATAAAATAAAATGAAAATGCAATGTATTAAAATTCAATCCAAAAACAGTAGAAAACAATGTGGGGAACTACCCGAAATGTCTGAGGTTAAAGTGCCATATTAAAACCTTTTAATTTTTAGCCAGTCCAATGTTTTAATGGTCAAAAAAAGATTTTTAAAAAACTGTGTTTGTTTTTATGGTAGAAGAACCAGAAAAATAAATGGTTATTTGAGAGGCCTAAAACCCCTGGTAACCGTAGCAAAAAATTATGTGGGTGAATTGTGTCAGGAATCAGACATTATTTATATTTGCACAAACCCACATTTTTTAATCAAGGTATGGTTTGGGATGAAATGTGCCTAATTATTTGGATTTCTGTATTTCAGTAGCCATTAGCTGAGCTAATGTATGTCAGTTTAGTCAGTGTAAAAGAAAATGATGCACTGACAAAGGTTCCGAGTTTGGAATGTAACCCGCGATTAAATGTTTTTTTTTTTTTTTTTTTTTTTTTTTTTTTTTTTTTTTTTTTTTAACTCATTCAACCAAGTTATTTCTATCTAGTTATATTATGTAATATTCTGTTTTTATTTTATTTGCGTGAAATATTTCAATTTTAATCTCGATTCATCGAACTTGTTTTTATTTGTTTGCACTGTGACGAGGGATAGTGTTGTGATTGTGGCACTGAGTTGGATTGTGCAAGAGTACCTCATGAAATGTCCATTTTGATAGTGTGCGTTCCATTGCACAAACTTGAATCGATTCTCCCGCTTTTTTCTTTTTTCCCCCCATTTCGTTCTCATCCTGTCCCTTAACCAAAACTAATCCTGACTAAATTTACCGCTTCCCATCTCCTCTTCTTTCTGTCTCCTATGCTCGTCTGTCATTCCTCAAGTGGCACTAATCCTCTGCTTCTCTATGTCTCTTGCGCTCTTTCCCCCTCTCCTCCCTCACGCCTCTTTTTATGATCTTTCACTATCCAAGCAAAACTAATCTCGCCGTGTCCGTCCGTGCGGGAGTTCCTGCAGACTCCGCTCTGGCGCTCCCTGAGCCACTTCGCTCATCGTTGGGCCGCCATGCTTGGTCTGTCGTGCTGTGAGGCAATGGCGAGAATTCGCCAAGTGGTGGAGACGGGATGAGAGGGATAGGAATGCAAAAAGATAGATGAGCGAAGGGAGGATTGAGAGTTGGAAGGTCTCTGGATGTTCATTAGGTGCTGTGGCGATGTTCCCTGCTTAAACTTTGTGTGTATGTGTGTCCCACAGTAACAGCACTTGTCCTCCATCTCCCCTGAAATGCATTTTTCCCATGATTAACAGACAATTCCATGCAGGGATGCTCTGTTGTGGGCAATCATCTCTCTCTCACACATACACACACGCTGGTTTGAAGGGCAGCTGCAGTGACATTGTTTCAAGGTCACATAGCAAGCCCTCTTTACTCTCTCCAGTGGGCACATGTGTGTATTTACGGGCTTAATTTAACACAAAAACACACAACACAGTGGACAGGAGTGAGGCAAGAGGTTCGTAATGGCATTGCATGCATTTGTGGGAGCGTGATGCTAATTGTCTACAGCCACTAGTGATGTGTAATTAAAGACATCTAAGGCTGGTGGTCAAAATAATTGTAGTGCTGCCCTGACAGTAAAAGGTTTGAACACAACTTATTATTCAGTGGACTGCTCTTTACCAGGCATGTGGCTAAGGATAGGTTCATAACGCACAAATCCGATTTTTTCGTGTTTTTCCGACTCAAGTCAGGCATTAACTTGACAGTCTGAGTGGGACAGGTCGAGAAAAGTAGACCATTTCAAATCCCATCGAGGTTACTTTCGTATGTGGTTAAAATCCGATCTGGACCACATTTTTCCAGAATGTGGCTGCAGTCTGAACTGTCAAGTCCCCCAAATTGGAATTCATGCAGCAATTATGTCAGCAAAGCGCGAGAGAGACGGGGCGCTACGTTAGAAATTTTATAGAAATAAAATGGGAGGGGATAAGCCTGAGAATGCTCGATTTTCCAAATGAGCAATATTTCAAGGTTGCTTACACGGCCGATACTCGGGGCAAAGTCTTCGTATATGTGTGCGTCATGCATGCACAGTGTGTGCATGCTATTAATCCATATTAACTTTCAATTAGGGCTGTCAAACAATTAAAATTTTTAATCGAGTTAATTACAGCTTAAAAAATAATCGCAATTGCAATTCAAACCATCTAAAAATATGCCATATGTTTCTGTGAATTATTGTTGGAATGGGAAGATAAGACACAAGACGGATATATACATTCAACATACGGTACATAAGTACTGTTTTTGTTTATTATAACAATAAATCAACAAGATGGCATTAACATTAACATTCTCTTAAAGTGATCCATGGATAGAAATACTTGTAGTTCTTAATAGATAAATGTTAGTACAAGTTATAGAAATTGTATATTAAAACACCACTTAATGTTTTCGTTTTATTAAAATGTGTAAAATTTTCATTTAAAAAAATAAACTAGTAGCTCGCCATTGTTGATGTCAATAATTACACCATGCTCACTCATGGTACTAACCCATAAAATCAGTTGGACCCAAGCGCCAGCAAGTAAGAAGCGGATATTACACTGTACTGTCATTTTAATCTGTTTGAGCGGGACATGTGCGTTAATTGCGTCAAATATTTTAACGTGATTAATTTAAAAAATTAATTACCGCCCGTTGACGCGATAATTTTAACAGCCCTACTTTCAATAGAAGACTTAACGAGATTATTAATGTCTGTTATTTGTGTCCTCTTTTTGGAAATCAAAATATGATCACCCTGGAATGACGTTTAGCCAGCATTTGTTTTACTGTTCCTGTGCATTCGGTTGAGTTTGCACAGTGCATCTCGGACTGCGAATTAGTGCACATGCATGATACTTGAACAGGCTCAAAGGACAAAGGCAGTCTGAATGGGCATGCCAAAAAAAGCAGATAAGACAAAAAACCTAGCCTTAGTTTGCCGCTTTATTCACAAAAATAAGAAAATGGACAGAAAAATGTATACTGTACCTGAGTCTCACCTGAGTATAAGTCGCACCATCCCAAAAATGCGCAATGAAGAGGAAAAAAAAAAACATATACTCCGGTGCGACTTATAAGTCGCATTTTGGGGGGAAATTTACTTGATAAAATCCAACACATAGAAACGATATGTCATCTTGAAAGGCAATTTTAAATAAAAATACAATAGAGAACGGCATGCTGAGTAAGTGTACAGTATGATAGTGCATAATTACATGATGCATAAACAATGAAATGCGAACGCGGCCGGTATGTTAACGTAACATAGCAATTAAGAGTTATTCAGATAACTATAGTATAAAGAAAATGCTAACAAGTTTACCAAACCATCAGTGTCACTCCAAAACACCAAAATAACATGTGAAATTATATAATAATGTGTTAATAATTTCACACATAAGTCGCTCCAGAGTATAAGTCGCACCCCCAGCCAAACTATGGAGAAAAGGAAAAAAAAAAAAAACTGCGACTTATAGTTTGAAAAATAAGGTAATTGTAAGAAATAAAAGGGAAAAGTGTAGAACTTTGCACCAGACTAAATCCCAATTCTAGCAAAATTCTAAGAAAAGGGTTTTTTGTTTTACTACATACTAGGGCTGCTCCAAACGACTAATTTCCTACCGATTAGTCAGCCGACTATTTTACGATTAGTCGACTAATCTAATTTTTTTTTTTTTTTTTTTACTAATTTAATAATGAAATTTTTGTTAAAGCTTATTAATTCAAAAAAACATTTTGGAACACCTAAATTCTTTATTAACGTATAAATAAATAACATAAATATCAATAATAAATCACAAACAATGAGGTCAAATGCTGCTGGCATAAACTGGTGCAAAAAAAATGTAAACGGAAACACTGTGACTTCACCTTTTTAACAGGAGTCAAAACAATTCTTACTCTTTTTGCGGTATGTCATTGTCTATATTGTTCTCAATGTTAAAATGAATTGCAATGTCCCGGACAATCATTTTCAGAATACTTTGTGTGAGTTCAGATGCTCTTTCCGTTGTGCATTCCGCATTTTTTGGGGAGGGGAAAAACTGTTCAACTTTTGTTTGCTTTAACTTGAAGATAACGAAGAGGGCACACTGAAGTATTACCACAATTATTTTGAATGAAAGGCACACATACCCACAGTAACAAAAATTAAGTATATAGTATTAATTTTATAGTATACTACTATATGTAAAACTTTATAATATTAAATAACTAACATTAGTGCAGTCATGGATTACAGTAAGCAGGCCAGTGGTGTTTCCATATATATTTTTTATATTATGTATATACAGGATATATGTATATATTTTCCCAAAGTGGGAGCTTCTATGATCCTAATAAATTTAATAATAATTTAAAAATATATATACAGTAATTATATTAATTATTTTATTAAATAAAAATGCGCGTTGATACGACGCACATGAAGGCAACTTCCATTTAAAATATCGTTAGAGAGCTGTATGGACTTACAATCAGCTAGCTTGTTGTTTCTTGTTGTCTTCGAAAATTATACTTGGTGACGGCGCTTCAGCTTTTCGTTTAAAGCCGACGTGCTACCGTGGTATGCTTATGCGAGCTCATCTTAGCAAAGAGTACACACAGTGGCACCCTCCATATTTTCCTTGAAATAATTCCAGGCTCTGGTTATTCTGCTCCGCTTTTTTGGCTTTATGCCGCTTTCACATGTTACCATCTCTGCCCTTTTTGGAAATTGGCGGTGTTTTCAACTCCTCACCGGCGATTCACTTGGCTCTTTGTTGTCGGTTCGTCTGGGTTCGTCCGATTTCCTCCTCGGGAAGGCGGCGGCGTGCATAAAAACACCGAGAGGCGTCGGATGGCTCTTTAAGGATACTTTTATTGACTAAAACAAAAACGTGGGGGATGAAGCCACTCAACTCGGCGCGACCCGCGCACTTTTCCAACTTGCCGATCTCGCTCCCTCTCTCTCCCTCGCTCGCTCGCCCACTTTCTTCCTCTTTGCTCAATCTGACAACGCCGGTCACATTGAACTAACAGTGGCCCCCTTGGGGGTGCCAGTAACAACCGCTTGTATCGCGAACGCCTGCCATGCTAAACTTTACCCGCATGTATTTTTTTTTTTTTTTTTAACCCGTCATTCCCCTTCGACGGTATGTTTTGCCCGTCGACGCATTTACATCATCGATGACGTCAACAACGTCGACTAGTCGGGACAGCTCTACTACATACGATGGCCAGGAGCAGACATTTTGGCATTAATCCGATTTGCCGCACTCGAGAAGTAGCCAAGTGCTTATTCACAAAAACAGTTCAGTCTTTGTCCGAGTCAACATTTTTTTAACGTCATAGCTTAACGTGCAGCATCAAGATATCCTTATCCACCACAGCTTTTTCGCATCTACAATGCTACCTCTACATACGAATTTAATTCATTCCAGAACCTGGGTTGTCGAAAGTCGAAATGGTCGTATGTCGTGCAGGATTTTCCCATAAGAATACATTACAATTCGATTAATTCGTTCCAAAGTGGTTGTGTTTAGCATGCTGTTCCTGAAAAGATTGACGAGAGAGTGACAGATGTGTGGAAGACTTTTTACTTTCGTTTTTCATGTTATGTTGTTGTTGGCATCGGTTACAGTGGACGGGAGCCGTGTTGTGTTGCAGAAGTTCTGAAATAAATGATTAAAAACCTGACAAAATAATAATTGTCATCTTACCTTATAAAGACTGCCAAACTGAGGTCAAAGGAGGACCGTTGAGATCATAAACATATTCCATTATATCCGTATTAATTTCAGTGGAAAGTGTCACAATTTCCCTTTTTTCACCACCTGCACTAACCTTCTTGGGACCCATGTTGAATTCCGCTACCGTCTTGGGGTAAATAATATAAATGCGAAGTTGTTGTAAATTGTCGTGTTCGAGCGTGTCATCAAATTTTACTTCAGATGTCGAAAGGATCGTATGTAGAGGTGTCCGTATGTTGTGGTACCATGGTACTTTGTTTTGTCGAACAGTGGTGACTTGTCGATGTTGATGACTTATGGGTCACATTCTTGCAGATAAGCTTTCATACTTGTGAGGTGTCTGTTAGATATCCGATTCTTAGTCTCATACAGATGAATCCAGGTCAGATATGCTAAAATCTGAATTACACTGTTCATATTCCAGCTCAAAAATCAGATATGTGTCCCATACGGGCAAGGGAATTGTCCTCAGTGTGATTGTAGCCATAGTTCATCAATTTTATCATAAGTAGTTGTCACTGATCCTGTTTTTTGTGTGTGTGTGTTTTTTTTTTAATTTGTCGAAACTGTTGCGAGTCATTTTCTGCCCCTGACTAATATTGCCGTAACCTGGATAACTGGGAACCTACTATCCCCCCTCCAAAACAAAATCTCTCAACTCTCCCAAACACATAATTCGACAATATTGAGAGACGCTTGTTTAATTTCACACTTCTTTGTATACATACATACAGATACGAATTTCCAATAATACAATACGTCTCCTTTGATGCAATTACCTGTGACTGCAGCTCTGATTTACCACAAATGCGGTGTTTGGGTAGATTACACGCATTTGCATATTTTGATGTCGTCCGACTCACATTCACAGGACTTATTAAGATCTGAGGACATCCACTTGCATGCCTTTTTTTTTGCCATTACTTGTCAGAATTATGTCACTCGTGGAGATAATGCAGCCTTTTGGTAGTTTCTAGTGAGTTTTTTTTCCCTTCACCACTGGCACGAATGAAGCCAAAGAAGGTGCTTGAGCCTGGGTTGCATCAGACAACCTTCCCAATAGACACACATTGTGTCCTCCTCACTCATCGTCTTTTTCAGCATCAACTTCTCCCCTCCAATACTCTTCCTGTTTTGTTTAGTCGCCATCCTACTGTGAGCAGCCATTAAGCAACAACTTTCCTTTCGCTCTAATTGATTCCTTTTCTCTTTCCTCCCTTCTTTTCCTGTCATTCTCCTGCTGTGAGCCCAGTCTTTTTCACTTTGCACAGCTTTTTTCGGGGTGGAAATGTCTTACATCGCTGTCTGCCTTACAACCCTCCCCCCCCGAACCCACCACCCCCGAAAAATAAATCCTCCTTCCTCCAATCGTGCGCGAATACCTTTGGACGCTCTGAACTGGAAACTTACCCACACATACCGGCCCAGCTTTGCCAAATCTCCAAAGCCAACTACCAAATTGAACTTTTCTGAATTTATCGTTTTCTGTAAAGCCATTTTTTTTTTATTTTTTTTTTAACAATGCGCAGAGCGTCATCGGTTAGCATTAGCTGCTGTCTTTTTTAAAATGGCGGCAACGAGATGGTGGAACAGTGAGGCAGAGGTCTTTTATACACACACACACACACACACGCGCGTGCGCGCGTTTAGCCACGGTGCTGCCGCACGTTCCAGACTGCAGTGCGGAAAAAGAAACAGACGCCACCGTCGCCATTTTGTGGCAAGGCTGTCCGCCAACACTATTGTGAGCGAGCGCTTGTTTTTTTTTTTTTGCACAATTAAAGTCGGGTCACAACACACGTGTCGCACACACGAATAAATGCAAGGCATTGTAAGCAATCGTTTGCAAAAAGCACGCCATGTGGTGAAACACTTTTGCAAAAATGGTATTATTGTTGGAAAGTTTAATGCGATTTATAAACATTGAAATATCTATGATTTAAAATGTGTAACTTTGACCTAATTTTTTAATTGCCTATTCTTATAAACTTATAAACTATATTTACAATGTCTATCATTACATTTTTTTTTCATCATTTACTATTCTTAATGTTTCCCTCGTAAGCAACATTTTTATTGCAATTTTTTTTTTCCACATTTAATGTACTGGTGTTATTTATTATTATTTTTTCCCTTTGATTGGACAGAAGAAATCACATGGTTCTACCGCCTTTATAATGAGATATGCTGTAATAATCTTGACATTTAAACTTAACCAATAAATTTGCATTTTAAATACATTTTAATACATAATTAAAAAGTGCCTATAGTGCCGCATCTAATTATGATATACTTAGGAAAGGCCTACTCAGTACTGTTTTTATTTATTTATTTTTTTTGTTACTATCGCTCCTTGCTACTATCCTTTTTTCACTGACTGGCCATTTTGTCTGTTTTAAATCAAGTTTTAAGTTATCACATATCCTACTTTGTTTATTATGTATATGGCCCTTTGTTTTTCTTTATACGTATATGTTAGCTTTTTTCCATTTTTTTTTCTTATTTTGCACTAAAATAGATATAATCAAGGGGGGGAAAATCCAAGATATTTCAGTAAGTGTGCAAGAAAAATAAAAGGTCTGAATAAAATGCTATAGTAATTGTTCTGTTTTAAAAATCTGATTTATCTGAAACACACACACACACACACACACTGTGCAGCAGGCCAAGTCCCAGCATGCTATTTAATGCCTCGTTAACCCCAAGATGGCCGTTAGTTGTAGACAATCACGAGGTAATTTTGAGCGACAGACGACGCTCGCAGGTGTCACACACATCCATAATACAGACGTTGTACATTTAATGAAGGAGCAGAACACGTGACTATGCTTCATCAGCTCAGTTGCCGTGGGGGGGGCATGGACAGGTGGCGCTCTTCTTATGGAAAGGGAGTGCGCCGTACTCTGCACACTTCTCGGGTGTGTTCAAGGATTGCTTTCTTTATGCGGCACCACCCTTGTCATACTATCGCGCGTGTGTGTTGTTGCCTTTGTGTAATACAAATCTTGATTTCATGTGTGTGTGTATGTGTTCTTGTCTCGCTGTTTTTATGCAGCACAGCTCTTTGTGTATGCTTGCATGTTCTTGTTTTCACTATTCTTTATATGTGTGGGTCTGTGTGTGTCGTTATCATTCTGAATTTATGTGGCACCCACCTGAGAGAGAGAGAGAGAGAGAGACAGAGAGAGAGACAACCTTTATCATGTGCTTCCCAGTGGAAAGAATCTTATTTGATAAAAATGAAAAAACAGATTTTCATTTTTCTGTATAATAGTGAAGAAAAATGTAAATAAAAGCCAGTCATTTTAGGCTGTCAGACATGGGGTCAGATATTTTATTAGTGCTTGTACTATTTTAGCCAATAATATTTGACTACTTCATGTGGATTCCCGGTCCTTCCTCATGGCATCATTAACACATTCACTTCCACTGACAATAATATACATCTAATCCATTTGAATTGGGATAGCTGGCAGTGAATGATCATATTTCAGTGCCATTGACAGAGCTAGACGTCCAAACCATTTGGACTGGGTGGACAGTGATCGGACAATAGTTGCCAGCGCCTCCCAGTCCTAATGGAATGGACGTCTATTGCCGTTGTAGGTGCACTATCCGCTCGGGGGCCTTGCGCTTGACAATGACTCTCGGTTATATTCGCGATATGATTGTCCTAGGAGTCGAAATGCACGCCCAGAGCTTTGCTAACCTGTAAAATACATGTTTAATAGTGTGACTGTTGTTCTTGAGTCATAGTAATGCGTTGCTTAAAAGTGCCAGTTTAAAAATGCATATGTAAAGCGATTGATGATATCCCACACTGAGATGATGATTATTAACACTTAAATGGGGGGGGGGGGGGGGGGGGACTTGTGCGCACACCTGTCGCTCAGACATTAAATATCAGGGTCCATCACTGTCCATCTCTAAAACTAGTTTTGTAAAACCATTAGTTTTATTCCCTGCGTCAGACCCTTTTAATGTTTTATGGTTTATTTTATATTTTTTTGTTTTGCTTGCTTGCTTTTGGCATCAGTACTGATGTTGTCTGTTCCTTTCTTTAAATAATGAAAATTTTCTTCATATAAATTGTCCATTATTGATACAATGCAAAAACCAACCCGAACACTTTTGCTTTTGAGGAAGGTGGGAAGTCGCACTTATCCTGTGGGATGGTCCCACTTGCAACCTTAAAGCGTTTCAAGCGAATGTAAACAACAAAGATGGTTGATAGCGACAATTAGCTGTTTTTTTCTTTTTTTTATTTTTTATTTTGGCCATATAAAGACATTTTGACCAGCAAACCTCCCTTTTCATATGTGATCAAAAAGTAAAGGAAAAATGACGGTTGAGATAAATTGCACACACACTAACTGCCTTCTTTAGTTATATCCTTGCTGAAAGGCAATATAAAATATATCAATTCATTAAGCTAATTTACTATATGGGGAAAAATATACATGGCGCTTCAAACAAACTTAATTTTACTTATTATTGTGTCATCAATTCGTTGTTTTGAGCGCCATTTTGTCAAGTGACGTCAGATTAAAGCAACTAGCATCTCCCAGTTTGAGTGGCCTTCTAATTGTATTTTTCCTGGTTGGAGTTTGGAAAAGTCCGACTTCCCACATTCCCCGAATGCTACACAAGCGTTGTTGGGACGTCATCAACAGGCGCATGCGCCCCAAGCAGATTGTGCACCCCTAACGGATAGTACACCTACACCGTCAACGGCAGTTAATGTTAATTTAGCAAATAATATTACAGCCGTTACAACAGTAAGAAGGTTTCTTAGTTTCAGGGTTGTAATTGATGAGAGCTTTGCAAGGCAAAGTGCCCATCTAATAATTACAGGAGTAATATGGCAAAGTTTTGTGTTTACATGTTAGTTTCTTCGTAATCAGAGGTGTAAGTATTTCGCCATTTGCATATGGTATTTAAATAATTTCCAGCTTTCACATAAAGGGCATGTTGTCTTTCCCTTGTGTGGAACATGAAATTTCTCAGTATTTTTAAGAATCAATTTTATAAATAATGCATTTTCTTGCAAAAAAAAAAAAATAACACACTTTCTTTAAGTAGTTCAAATCAACTCCCTTAACCAATCGGCCACACAAACACACAGACCAGTCTTTGGATGTGTATTTTTTAGTAGTGTTAGACCGATACCATTTTTTGGGCCCAATACCGATACAGATACCTGGCTGTGCAGTATCGGCCGATACCGATAACATTCCGATACCACTCTGTTAGCAAAAAAAAAAAAAAAAAAAAAAAAACATACATAAATAAATATATATATATATATATATATATATATATATATGTGTGTGTGTGTGTACGTACAGTATAAGGGATGCAACAATACAGTTAAGTCACGGTTCGGTATGATTTTCGATACAATTCAATAAATTTCATGCTCTGAAACAGAAAATATAACTTTTTTTATTATTTGCTAACAAGCAAAAATAACAGTGCCATCATATAAACAAGCATTTTAGTGCATAATATTTATGTGCCAACTTCTTACTGATCTGAAGAAATTTTGTATATAAGTGCTGAGAACAATCTTTACTGTTTGTAAAGTGGGGCACACTGTTGATTGCTGCAGCTCTCTTAGCAGCTATATTTACCATATAAGTAAAACATCCTATTTGTGGTCCGGGTCCATCTGTAACATGTACTGAATTAACAGTATATGCAGCATTATCTATAGTCACTTGTATGGATTGATTTGGCCTGCTTAACTTCCATTCAGTCATGGCGGTTTCTATTTCATCAATGTCGGCGGCGGCGGCTTTTATATGGACTACGCGTCGCTCTGGGCTCACGCAGCTAATGGCATGGGATCTAATGTAGCACATCTAGGATGCTATTTGATGATATCTAGTGTGTGCGCGCGAGAGTTAGCATGGGATCTAACATAGGACATCTAGGTTGCTATTTGATGATATCTAGTGTGCGCGCTGCGCCGCTTGAGTGTTTTCTGGCCACAGAAGTCACTTCTGCTCAATACTGCACAACATATGACAATCGACTTTCATAAACAGGACGAGTTTGAAGTACGGCGCTCTTAATTTGCCACTCATTGTTCATCATGAAATCATGAGTTTGCTTAGTCTCCCACGGTCTTAATCTTTCTGATCCCATCAGCGCTACAATAGCAAGCGTTGGCTTACGCATGCTAATTGTTTGTGAATGCTATGTTTTATAAGCAGTGAAACATCGCGGATATGCGTTGTAGTGTACATCCGTAATATTGAAGACAAAGGTGTAAATTTCGTTTGGCAGTGTCGAGACAAAGACATACAGATGTAATGATTTGGGAAGTTAGCTCACATTGGGAGGACAGTATATTTGCGTTCAAGTGATGCCAGTAGATGGTATCGGCGCCCTAAATGTTGGTACTCGTCGATACCGATACCACCAATTCGGGCCGGATCGGCACCCCCTGCCGATACTGGTATCGGGATCCGTGCAACTTTATTTTTTAGTGCTGTCAAAATTATCGCGTTAACGGGCGGTAATTAATTTTTCTAATCAATCACGTTAAAATATTTGACGCATTTAACGCATGCGCAGAATGACCCGCTCATGCATTGCCTCAAACAGATTACAATGAAGCCGTTTTTTTGCACATTGAGAGCTAAGAGGCAGAGAAAGGCAAGTGGACTCAAGTGTTCATTGGACCGCGCCGTTTATTGGGATGAGCTTCGGCAACTCCTTCACAAAAAACATAAGTATCATTTAGTGAAAGCACACCAAAAATAATATTCCTATTTCTCAAAAAAAAAAAAAAAAAAAATGTTCACAAAAAGAAAAGCTGGCATTCGCAATCAAAATAGCTATACAAAATACACATAAAACTTAGACTTTGGTCAAACTCTATTCAATAATTTCGTTTACCTCAACAAATACACTGCATGGCAATATTTAGTCACAATATACAAAATATCAGAGGTCTCGTACGTTGTGAAGCCAGCACTCAAATGACCGTGAAGTACCAGTAAATGGATTGGGCGTCGAGCACCATCAATGCAGCCTTAGTGTTAACTGAGACACTATTATGGTGGAAGACTTTGGTAGCAACTGGTTTGTTCCTTTTTATTCTTTTAGACATTGACACCTTTTGAAAACAATATCTCGATTCTTGGCAGGAGCCTATCGATAACGTTTTGGGATGCAAAGTATCACGATATATCACCATTTCTATATATTGTCACACCCCTACTATAGAGTACCGTATTTTTCGGACTATAAGTCGCAGTTTTTTTCATAGTTTGGCTGGGGGGTGCGACTTATACTCAGGAGCGACTTATATGTGAAATTATTAACACATTATGGTATCATTTCACATGTTGTTTTGGAGTGACACTGATGGTTTGGTAAACTTGTTAGCATGTTCTTTATGCTATAGTTATCTTAATAACTTAATAGCTATGGCCAGATTCGCGTTCTGCCTTTGGCAATGTGTGTTCAATTGTATTATTGACTTTTTTCATATTGAAATGCATGCTTTTAGTTTGTGGCGCTTTCACGCCCACGTGGGGGCGCACTTGCACTTGTTTACGTGAAGAAGAGCACTCACACGCGAGAAGAAGACCGACAGCTACGTAGCTCTGACTGAGTGGGCGAGTTAGCGGGAGAGAAACACTGCGGCGAACCTACGTTCATTGTTTATGCTTGTAAAAATATCTCTACAGAGGCAACATCTGTGTGTATCATCTTTTCTGTTGTTGTTGTTGTGTTTTCCACCCGCGATCGGACACTTAGAGCCAGTTGTGTGGTTGTTTGAACGATGTGCTAATGCTAGCAAACGCATGCTAACTGTTTGTGTCATGTCATTGCTGTAAAAGCACCTAACTATCATTTATTTACGTCGATGCGAACCTGTTTGGTATCGAGGATGAAATTGATTCAGCAAATTATACGGACATCCAGCATCGTCATTTGGGAGTTTAGCCCGCTGAATAGCCAGGACCGAGCCGTAGCGTCCTGGTGAGGACAGTATATTCGCATTTCGTTGTTCATGCACTGTACACTGTACACTTATTCAGAATGTTGTTCTCTATTGTATTTTTATATTAAATTGCCTTTCAAGATGACATGTCTGTTCTATGAGTTGGATTTTATCAAGTAAATTTGCCCCAAAAATGCGACTTGTACTCCGGTGCGATTTGTATATGTTTTTTCTCTCTTCGTTGGGCATTTTATGGCTGTTGCGACTTATACTCAGGTGCGACTTGTAGTCCGAAAAATATGATATACAGTACTTGCGAAACTATGCTTGGTAAGTGCATGTCTATCTGTCTGTTCTTGTCCTTCTCTTGCCCTTGACATTCTCTTTTAAAACGTGTGTTTTGTATCTTACTTGTGCACACCTGTTTGTAGGGAGAATTGTAACCCGGTTCACAAAACATTTTCTGTTTACGTGGCACACGCACAAACTCTCCTATCCGAATTTATAGTATCCAATTTTTGGGAGGTTTTAGTATTTCATGTACGCATGCGTGTTTCTTCTCAGGCCCACACCAAAGCGTTTTAACCGTTTCCGCCGTCTCCTTCCAACCCGCAGCATCCTTCCATTATTTCCTTTTAGCTTACCCCCCGCTGACAAAGTGTCGGCCAGACTCTTAACGTTCCTTCTGCCACTCTCCTTCCTGGGTTGCGTCCCCCTTTCTCTCCGTCTGACCTTCGTAAACCTCTTTTCTTCCACCCTCGCTGGAGCTTTTAAGCTCTGTCCACTTCTTGGTCTCGCTCTGTCATTTCGAATGTTCTCCTATTTTTTCCCCCCCGCCGCTCTGTTCATTTCCTGTATCCTCTCTGTCCAGTTATAATCCTCATCACTGTAACGCTCGCTAATTTCCATAACACCTCTCCTTTCCCTGTTGTTTATCACTCCTTTCTTCCCGACCTTTAGGAGAATTTGCTGAGAATGGCTTAAGGTTTTAACAAAAGATAAATGTGTCTTCTTGCTCATTTGTCTACCGCTTGCTGTTTTACTTCGACCAACTACACTACTTTTTGGTGGGAGAGTTAAGCATGCAAACGTGATGAATCAGCAACTTCTTTCTAAAGTTTTTCTCTTTGTCTTTCCGCTTCCACTCTCACAGCGTCCAAGGGCTCCAAACAAACTCAAGGTGAGATTCTACAATAAAAAGTTGATATGTCATAATAAAAAAAAGTCCAGTTATAAGGGAAAAAGTAATTACTTTTTTCAAGAATCGTGTCATAGTACAAGAAAAAAACAAAACGGTTGAAGAAAATACATTCATACATTTTTAAGATAGTCATAAAAAATGCATGTTTATTAATTCATGTATGACAATTTGTTTACAAGAATCAATTTGTTAAATTAAAAGGAAAGTCCTCAAATGATTTATTATTCATTCAGACATTTTGTAGGGGGATAACTAATTCTGAATTAATGAGAAAGAATGAATTAAAGTTATTACAAAATAGCATGCATGATTTTATCAGTTGCCAGATGATAAAGCATAAAAACTTCAAGGGATTAAGTGGAATTTTCAAAGCAAAAACGCATGAATTACGTCAGACTTCAGCAAAGAAATGTAAAATTATATAAAATAGACCCTATACAAAAAAAATCAATATGACAAGCGCTTTTTGAATACAAAAGATAAAATCTATGGGGGAGAAATACATTCATATATGAATAATTAAATAATTAAACAAGAATAGACATGATTTTTTTTTTTTTTTGCAAGGTTTTTGCAATTCAATTTTGCAAGGAATTAGAAAAAATTCTAATAACCTTGACTTTTTTCCTCAGACACAATTAAAGTTAAACATTTTAAATAATAATAAACATAAGTTTATTCTTGTTACATAACAAAAACATTTAAAAAAGGAGGAAAAAAAAAAAAAAAAAACATGCAAAATCCAAGTCCTGATACTTTTTTTTTGCTTACGATTCAGCTTTTCTAATAATTTTCCAACTTTGTTCTTTCTTCTTGTAACCATATGATATGTTCTAAAATAAAAATCCTCTTGGTTTTTGTAAAACAGTTTCCTGACATTTTGCACACAAAAAAACATTTCAAATGTTCTCAAATAAAATAAATGTCATTGCACTATGTTTGAACAAATTCACACCTTTCCACTGAGTTGATGTTTTTATGTGTGCGTCCCTACAGCGACTTCCCCTCTTAGTCGGGCTCCCCCGTCGAGGACACCTTCGCTTCCTCTCCTCTTCATTCTCCTCATCCTCCTGGCCCTCCTGCTGACGACCTGACCTACTGGCACCTGTTGCCAGGGAGATTGTGACACTCGGGCACATCCTGTGACCCCTCGCCATCCGTGCAAAAAGACCGTGGGGGACGCGTCTGTCATTGCGCACACACAAATAACCAGGTGCACCACACAGACACACACACACTCAGGAACTTGCAAGCCACAATCCCACTCATGCAATCACTTTCCAACATCAACTCATTCACTCCCAGCCCAGGAGTATGTAATGTATTCATAGAGTATGTGTTGTGGTAGTTATTAAAAGAAGGAAAATGGCAGCGTTAAATACTGACCGATTTAGGTTAAATATCCCAAAAGTGCTTACTTACTTTTAATTGTTCTGCCCTTTCACGAAATGTCGTTGGCAGACATACATGATCAAAAAATAAGTCTTACAATTTTCAGACCCGTTAAGTGAAATTTACAATTAGCCGCTTGTCACGATATGTTGTAGTAGTACATTTGTAGTCAATTATTTGATCACAATAAGGTGAAATTAGATCATTTCCATACACTTTCTGTTATCATACAGTACATCGATGGCAAAGATGGGATTTTTGTCTGTTTGTTTTCCGTAAATTGTTCAACCAATTCAGTGAAATTGGATCATTTAACCATATACACTGTACACTGCCAGACATTAAATGTCACAGGCATCTATAGACGAATAAAACTAAATAATGTTATATTGGATCATTTCCATTGGCTCACAGAACACCTATCATGGGCATAGATCATAGTAGATAAACAAAAATATTGTTTTGTTTTTGTTATTGAAATTGAAATCGTGTTTCTCGGCACTGCTTACCTTACGTCCTACGCAAACATAACTGAACAAAAATGTATTGATTGTTGTTTAAGTAAAAGAAATAATCATCTGTAATTGTATTATTTTTATTTATAAAGAAAATATTGAGGTTTAATTGATAACATCTGAGAGGTATTGTATAAATAACAGTGTGGAACTGTTTATTTTTGGTTTGTTTAGATCTGACAGCTGTTTTGAACAAATTTTTGGGTGCAGAATCACCACTGATCTAGATTTTTCTCTGAGGTCTTTTTTTTTTAACCGTAGGAATACTGTACTTAACATAATATATGTGCTTGCTTTATTTAAATATATACTGTATGGCAGAAAACACTCAGGTGACTTGATGTTCCACTCTGAGACCCCCAATTAGGCCAAATTTCAAATTTGTCCTATATGCATGTGTGATACATCATTGGAAAGCTTAATACCTCAATTTTCTGGGGCAAGAAAATATTTGAATAGAAAAGCATAAAAAAAAAAATTAAAAAAAAACAGCAAAACCCTAACTGTAGGTGAGAGCATGAGACAGCATAATTAAAGACGCCATGATTTTAAGAAGATATTATCGCATACTTGTTCCAATCCAAAAACTCCTTGTAACATATATCCGGATTTGGGGGGGATTTTACGGGTGAAACACGGTAATATAACAAGGGTCACGATGCAGAAATCGCAGACATCAAGGAGTCGTCGAGATTTTCTTTTTCAAATATTTATCCTTTTGAACTTTTGTTTTTTGTTTTTTTTTTTCTTTGTCTGGATCAATTATTGTCTAACATATCGGGGAAAATGCGACAGTAACAAAAAAAAAAAACAAAAAAAAATACAATTAAGCGATAGTTATGAGGTAGATATCCGTGCCCTATTTACAGACACTATTTTTTACATTGTGACATAATTTGTTTAAAAGTTTAAAATATGCGAGTGAAAAATTTTATAAAGTATTTTCTTTAAACTAAATATTAGACATCAATTAATTATTCTAGGCTAAAAATGATAGCCATTTTGAATAATAAATATAATTACTAGAGCTGGGAATCTTTGGGCACCTAACGATTCAATTACGATTACGATTCAGAGGCTCCGATTCGATTATAAAACGATTATTGATTCCCCCCCTCCTTTTTTTGTTTTATTTTTTTTTTTTTTAATGTTTTGTATATTAGTTCCAAAATTGTTCAAAAATACTCTCAGGCTAAACCAAACTACTATTTCAGTATCAAGTTAACATATAGCAGTAAACAAATATACAAAAATAACAGTAAATAAAAAAAACTCCAGTCCCCATTCTGTATCAGCAGCTTTAAACTACATTCAATTAATTTAATGTTGTGAATCAACAATTAAAGTTGTTAAAATTGCTCCCATTATTCCATAATTTCCCTTTTGTCTACTTTCGACATGTGAAACTATTTTAAAGATAGATTCAAGTCAATATTTTACCGATTTAGGAGTATTTTAGATAAAAAGTTAATTAGGTTTGCTTGGAAGGTTCTCTACAACAGCCTTGCAGGGAAGTGTACTGCTTTAAGATGGCGGCCGTTTACTAACGCCCGCATCTAGCTTTTTGTAGGTGTGCTGCTAACGCTAACGAATCTCTAATGCATCTAGTCCTATATAAATGATATGTACCGTAACATTATGTGAATGTACTTTGTAGCAGCTTTTCGGCAGCAGTCAGGTATGTTGTTGGTTTTTTATCTCGTGGCATGAGTTGAGCTAGAGCCGTGAGTTGAGCATTGGCATTACACGAGGGGCCGGGAAATGAGAAGCACGATGTTTAGCTACTCTCGCTCCGTTCCTCAATGTCCGCGCGGCGCGCTGAGTGTGTTGTACTTCCGCTTTACTTGACATATTTCAATAATTGGAACTCGGATGTTTGTGAATCGTTCTCGAATCTTCCACGGCCGAATCACGAATAATCTAAAAATCGGAAATTTTGCATACCTCTAATAATTACATACCTTGTTTTTATGGCTGAGTTAAAACAAAAGCGGTTGCGCGGTGTCTGTAAACGGGGGTATCCAGGGTAAAACGGGCAAATTAAAAATTGTTCGGGGGCTTAATGCGCATAAAACTTCTATAGCAGCATATAGACATATTGTGCTATCAAGCACAACGGTTCTTTTGGCTTAAAATACATCAGTTTATTTTAAAAAGGGGGTGCAAGAGTAGAAACTGCTTTTTCAGCCTTGTCTGTGTTTTCCGCCATATATGTTGACATAAAATTAAATATGAAAGAAACAGGCTTGAGTCTAATCATTCATAATTTTTTTGTTAGATTTTTTTTTTGTTTAGTTTCATTTAAAAAATATATGGCTAGTTGTACAGTACTGTATATATATGTACTAATAGCATAGTAAGTTGGTTAGCGGTGGAGAAATAACTGGATGTGATAGAGTAAAAATGTCAAGTTTGGGATTCTGCAACCAAAAATTTGTTAAAAACAACTGTCAGTCCTTAAATTTCAGATAATTTTTCCAAAATTTTGGCCCAGTCTTGTGTTGTGGTTGGAGGTTGCGTCCCATGAGAAATTCCACATTTCCATATATTCACGAGTAAAGACATTTACACATTAAACTGGTTAAACAACAAGTTTTCTTTCAAGTTTGACCAAGTGCCACGTTTTTCTTTTCCATACTACAGTGTGTTTGTTTACTTGAATTTGATCAATAAATGCATTGAAGAGAGGTGTAGGGCTATTAGGGCGTAATGAGATAAGGTTGCTGCGCCCCCTACTGGGATCCTACTGGTTGTACTGGAATTGGACTGGGTTGGCCAAACAGCCAATTATACTGGTGATGTTTAACAATGATAATAAAAGGTGGACCTCAGGCTGCTCTGTCCTGTTTGATCGGGCGTCCTGCCGCGCTCTCTCTTTGGATCACAGGACAAATGCCTGCCAGAGGGAATTGTGGGTAAACACTACACAGGGCCCGACTCGCTCCACTGAAGCACAACGCTGCACATGATATGCGCACATGCTCCTTTTCATCCTTGACTTTTTTTCTTTTAACATCAACTCTTAACTCATTTTCACTGACATGGTTAATAAACCTTGCCAAAATACATCTGTTTTGTTGTTTTAGTTAGTTTTCTGTTATTTAATATGGGAAAGTTTACGCACATGAAATGTATTATAATGTAAATAACTACTAAACCCAGTTTTTTCCCCCTTTTGGTGTACTTTGCCCTGCTGCATTTTTGTTTTGCAAGCCAAATGTATTTTGATTGGTAGTTAATTGCCTGATCATTTTTAATCTAAACGTAAAAATGTTAAAACTTACATTTTTGTGATACCTTGTCACTCAAAGTGCCATTGTTTAAAAAATGTGTTGAGCATGCAATTCTGAAATAAACTGTGTTTGTTTTAATTTAGGGAATTTTGATTGCCTTTGGCTTTAAATCATTTTTATGAAACTTCATTGTTGGCACTTATATGATTTTGTTTGTTTTTGTTTTAAAACAACGTAAATAACCATTAATGTAACATTTTTTTTCTTTGGGGGTTTACTTTTGTTTTTTTTAATCATTTGTTATAGAGAACGTAATCATCATGTGTAGCGTAGTTGTCTTTTTGTTTTTTTTTGTTTGTACCGCATGTGTGTCCATGTGTTTAATGTTCCCTCAGCGTTCACATTTTAGTGAAGAATGTAGCTTCTTCTGTGAAGAGAAAACCGCAATCTGAGCCTATTTTTTTGTACTTTTTTTTCTTTTTTTTTTTCATTCAGCCGTGGCAACAAAATAAAATTCCTGAACTGTTGGCCTCATTAATGTGTCGTTAATCCAATCTCAGACATGTAACTTGGAAGTAGGACGCACAAGAGGCTCGAATGAGAATTGAGGCCCCGAGGTGACCTTGCAGTGTAAAAGGCACTTGTAATGCGAGTAAGCTGCTAAGGTATTGAGCCGAGGGTCTTTTATCCACGGGCCGGCCTTGGCCTGATAAGCCATGGCTAGCCAATAGACTCCCTTTATTAATGGACCCACTGGCTTTATTGCCAATAAACAAGTTACTGTATTTATCAGGGGACTCCACTCTGCCGATGTTGTGTTGTAAATATAGAAGTGAGCCTTCAAATAAGCCATAAATGCATTTCCATTTATATGGCCTGTAATGTAGCCGCTCCTCGCGAAAAGGCAGAGAGGCAATTTCCTGGCTAACGGGGCTAATGCTGCTATTTCATGCTTGATGATAGCTCGTGATGACAAGTTTGTCAGTGCCGCGTCGTCAGCCGCTTCAGATCCTTGACCTTGATGTCCAAAGCAGATGTTTCTATTTGACTTGACAATAGTAATGGCGTTATTGGGTGGAAAACAGAAGGTAAGTGTGTCCCTTCATCAAAATCTTAAGTGGCTTTTAAAGTGATGTACATTACAGTAGCCAAAGCCACTGATGATGCTACATTCAATCATAAGACTTCACAATGTATTGACGGAGCGTGGTGCCAATTAATAGGGGGCCTATTTTTCAAAATAACTTAAAATTCATATTTATTTTAAAAACCAAAGCTGCTACCGACCTAAAACCAAAACAGGCACCTACCTAAGACATATGAGTCTCGATGAGCAACGGCATCAAAAAATTCGAAGTTGTTCCCTAATAAAATCCTGATTATTTTTTATATAAGTATAACAAAACTTAAAATGGCTATAAATTTCTCAAATTTGACACTAGATGAACAAAAATCACCAAATGCAGATATAATCACCTATAGTTTCAGGATCAATTTACTGCCAGTTTTCAACAGCTAATAAATCACTCAATTTTCACATCAGAAACTTAATACTTGAGGAAAACAGGCAGAATCAATTATAAATAATATATATACAGTGTTGTTAATAACGGCGTTACAATATAACGGCGTTACTAACGGCGTTATTTTTTTCAGTAGTGGGTAATCTAATTAATTACTTTTCTCATCTTGGCAACGCCGTTACCGTTACTGAGGACGGAAAGGCATGCGTTACTATGCGTTACTATATTGGTCGAAAAGTCTGAGGGAGACGAAAGAGCAGAGCAGGAGCGGGGAGGAGGCAAGAAAGTTGTGACGCCGAGCAAACGCGATGCTAGGTAGCTCCAATAATTCATGTTGTAGCTGATAGCCGACAAACTACGCCCGCATGTTATGGTAGATATGGTAGACATGGTAGATATCACATGTACTGTATATAGATATAACTAGATGCAAAATGACAGCCGCCATCTTAAAGCAGTAGGCTTTTTAGGACGGCTCTGTTGTAGAGAACCTTCCTCGCGAACCTAAGTAACTTTTTATCTAAAATACTTCTAAATCGGCAAAATCTTGATTTGAATCTATCTTTAAATGATGAAACAGTTTTAAAACTTTCATATGTCGAAAGTAGAGAGAAGGGAACTAATGCAATATTGGGAGCAATTTTAACAACTTTTAACAGTTGATTCAGGGTAAAGGGTAAATTAGGGTAAAGAATTGGGCTCGGGCCAATTGTACCAAAAACCTCCACAAAAAAACTTCACATAGTATGGCAAATGTTTTTTGTTTTTTTTTTTGAGGAAAAAAAAAAAAAAAGTAATTATCACCAATTACTTTGCCAAGTAACTAATTACTCTTACATTCAGGTAATTGAGTTAGTAACGCAATTACTTTTTGGGAGAAGTAATTTGTAACTATAATTAATTACTTTTTTTCAGTAAGATTAACAACACTGTATATATATATATATATATAATATATCAGGGGTCGCGTTAACCGAATATTTTCCGTCGTTGACCGGTTTTTTAAAACAGTGACGGAAAAAACAAGTCCATCCGTGATTTTGACAGGTTGCAATTCACACCCACAGGGTGGCAAGTGAGCATATTAATTAGCTATTGTCTCTCTTGATGCATGACGTCGTTGGCCTTACTCAGAAAAATGTTAAGGCAACTGAGTGTTTGCCTTGCACGGCCAGACTGTTCTCCCTGTATTTTTCAAACACTGAGCGAAAAGTCTGGGACACAGCCTCTCGAGAAGGTACAAAATCAATCGACAAATCAGATTTGTTTATTTGCGTGACGTGTTCTTCACGAGCAACGTCACTCTTGCGCGCCGAAAGTCGTCTCTAGAACAACACGGATGGCGAACGGGAGGGCCGAGTATATGTTCCAATCCGCGGTAAATTCAGTTTTAAATAAGCTAAAACACAACGAGTCATTGACAAGTCTGTCTCTCGCTAGCCATGTTGAATAAACTCCGTTCTCCTCGTATGTTTACTTCCACGCGCAAGTCCCTCGTCCTGCCCTTGTCGCTTTGCTAGCGGCACGTCTGCCCGTCGCTGATTGGTGAACTCCGCTGTCTGTTTGCCTCTTGTTAAGTGTAGAAAAGGCTACAAAGTTATGTGATTGTTTGCTTAAGATGTTCACAGTTGCTCGTTCAATGCCTTCAGCATCATTTGATTCCCACATTTGGCTGACGTAAATAGGTGAAAAGTTGGATTGCGCATGCACCGTACCAGAATGCGGATGTCAATAGTAAGAAAGTCACGGGTGGATGCACGACATGAGCGTGCGTCTAATTGTGTGTTTGTTCATTGCTGTGCGTAAATGCAAATTGAGAATCACAAGCAGCATTCATATTTACGTAGACAATTTGTTATGATTACCTTTTGCTGTTGTTATGATAGTTCGTCCGATTGTTTTGCGTGGTAGTCCGTTAGCGTGTTGCTATGCTGCGATTCTAAAATAGCGACAAGTTGCGGCATAGCACACCGGACGTAGAGTGAATCCGCCTTCACAATAAGTGCCCGAAACCGGAAGTGCTTAGCTGGAGCGTAGAAAATAGTTCATGCTTAACTTCGAATATATCATCTACATGTTTAAATTTTATTAAGTTGAATTTAAGCAATGTATATTTATTTATTGTTTCTTTTCATGTCTTTTGTACAGATAAACCACACACACATATATACCCACAAACACCTACTCAAGAATATAACCATTTCCACATCTACATGGACAGTTGGGATGAATGGACTGTATAAAGTTGCTTTAAGAGGATTTGCATTAAAGAAAAAGAAATCCAGCCACCTGTCCAAGTGCCGTGATTGCCTCTACTTTGAATGGGCCTTAAGTGGTGTTTGGCCAACACACTGACGTGAACACAGCTAAAATCAACCTGAATCAGCGAGAATCCAGTTTTCTCCACTACATTAAGCTTATTCGGACAGAATATTAATTAAAAATGAATGAAAACTAAATACTATAGAATATGTCATTATTATCATTTTAAAAATGTAAGTGACTGGTAAAAATAAATTATGACCGGATTTTTATGACACTGTCAGTCAAAATGACAGACAACGAAAAAGTCTAGCGCAACCTCTGATATATATATATATATATACAATCACAACTTATGGACTAGAATAGCCCTTTTATTGTCATTATACAGTTGTATAAAATTATTGTGAATAAATGCTTAAATCACTGAATTCGTTATAAATATGAATGTAAAGCAGTCTCAATTCTTTGTTAAAAGAGCAAAAAAATGGGCAGTTGGCATTTATTTTACATAATAATGTCGAGGAATGATGCTAGTCTCTTAGCCAACGTGGCGGCAGCCTTACAAAAAAAAGCTTTTTACGTTGAGAATTCTTGTGCATAAATGCTTAAATACCTGAATTCTTTATAGATATGAACGTAAAACAGTCTCGATTCTTGGTTAAAAGCAAAAAATGGGCAGTTAGCATTTATTTTACTTAAATATTGCGAATTATGACGCCAATGCCGTAGCGGTTAATTTCCTTCATGTTTGCATGTGGTACAGCTTTCGTACTTTTTCAACCTAAATCCAGCATTGGATCGCTGAATGTGTTTGGGAATAACTGCGAAAATAAATGAAGCGGAGTGTGTGACTGCCCCCTGCTTGAAGGCGTGGTGCAGTGTCTGGGGAATCTGTCCTGTCAATATAATTATGAAGTCTATGATTCAATATTTCTGGGTTGTAATCGAACAGTATCCTTGCACGCAAATTTTGTTGTATCTCAAAGATCTTTTCCATTACAGATTTAATGATCATGTTTTATTGCCATTCATGGCACTAAAACATCCATTTTGACTGGTCAGGGCTGGTCATGATTGATCACTGTCAGCCCTCACAGTCAAACGGACTGGACGTATATCGCCATTATTGATAACTAATGAGTTATTACGTCAATAAAATACTTCATTTTACAACTTTTGTAATGTGTGTTTTTATGACTGCTATTCTGTTTATTACCATAATAAACCAGCCTGTTCATTTCCTTGTAAGTGAGCCACCTTACAAATTCAGCAGGGGATCAACTAATTCCTTCACTGTATGTTACCGTGCACCATAATTTTTTATTTGATCACCCCCGCCCCCCCCCCCCCCACCCACTTCCCCAATTTCTAACTTTCAACTCCTTCCACATTTCTACACCTACTTAAACCTTTCAAACAAGATGTTAACAGTTTGTTTATCACTTTGACCCCCTAAAATGAATTTTCAAAAATGGAATTAAAAACCTTACAATGAATAAATGAAATCACATTCACACATTTGTAGAATTCAACTGTAATTGCAATTTTAACCTTTGCAAACAAAACAAGATTTCAACAGAGGTTTTCTACTTGTGGAGCAGAAATGCTGCTATTGAATCCAACCCTAATTAAAATCTGAACACTTTCAAGCACAAATTATTATTATTTTTATTATTATTATTATTATTACTTTTTTTTTTTTTATCGCATTCATATTTGACATGGGTTCCAAACTTGTGGGCCAGGGCCCAATGCTGCCTGGGGACAATATTTTGCAGCCCCCGTTTGACATCCAATTTTGGTACCAGTGTCGCCCGTTTTTAGTGATGGAGAAATTTAGAAAAAGAAAGAAGAAAAAAAGACTAATTAATATATAAATAGTTAAATAAATGAGAAAATAAAGCGTGATAAAAATATAATTCTAAAGAAAATTTGAAAATTCTGACTTCTAAAAAAATTATACACATGGTAATAAATTGTGGGTGGGGGGTTCAAATAAGGTGGTTCGTGTATAATTTGGTCTGGGAATTTTTTTTTTTTTTTAAATCTCTTGTGGCTTCATATAGGTTAATTCTTTGGCCGCCATTGGCGGCAAGAGAGTGTCACAACACTATGTTGCCCCCCCCCCGCCCCCCGGTGGCCGAAAAGTTTCATTGCATGTACAGTGTATCACAAAAATGAGTACACCCCTCGCATTTCTGCAGATTTCTAAGTATATCTTTTAATGGTACAACACCTCTTCAATCCCTGCAGCAGTGCTGACAGCACTCCTGTAACGAGTCACATGACATTTTGGAGGGAAAATGACAAGCAGTACTCAATTTGGACATTTAGGAATGTATGTAGTTCCCATGCGGTGTACTGGATTAAAAATATGGACCATGAAACACTAGAGACCACTGTCAAAATGGTGAGCGGAGTTTCAATTTGCCCTACTAAAGACGCTAATTGTATAACAGAGCCACCACCGGTGTCTTACCACTGTAGTTACCCCCGTGAAAAAGTGTGTCCCCTGGCCGCGGGAGCACATACACACATTTTAGTTATGAGTTATGTCGACTTAAACAATTAATTGAAGCCCGAAAAGAACCACAGTTATACAGTGGGGAGAACAACTATTTGATACACTGCCAATGGGTTTTCCCATAGGCAGTGTATCAAATACTTGTTCTCCCCACTGTATATTTTGGACCTCAACGTTTATTAAACTGGCAAAACTCCAGGACTTGAATTACAGTAATAACAGTTATAGGTCATCCGATGAGTAAAACAGTGAAACATTGCCTTTTTTTACGTTCAGTATGTATGTTACATTATACAACAGAAAACTACGTTTTTATTGATGGACGGGCCATGTTTGAAAACCCCATAGATGACTACATCACCAAAACATGGAAATCAAGCAAATTAGTGCAGCGCAGTGGCTCCGCCCAGGGGATGCAATTTTTGGCGGGGGTAACTACATTGGCAAGACACCGACGGGCGTACCATATTCAAAGGATGACTATCTTGGGGGAAAGTATAGCTGTCCTAAGCACCCTTATTTAGAATTCCCCTTAAGAGTGATGGTAAACAAAAAAAAAATGCTAATTTTCAACTTATTATTATAAATATTCTTGTAAGTTTATGTTATTGTTCACACTACGTTTCGGGGTCATCAACATGTTGTGCCCCTCCTGCTCCAAAAGTCAAACTCCGCCTATGACAACACATGACCTGCCTGGCAGTGAATGGGCTGAGCTAATGATAACTTGCAAATAGATGTCCACTGTCCCTCATAGGATTAACTAGAAAATGCACGAGACACTCCATTAGGAACACACAACCCTCTTTTATAGAAACAATGCAAAGTAGTTTAGAAGTTTGCACAAAAGTTGAACATTTGATTGTAGATAGTCTTGTGCAGACTTCTCGCTAATTATAGTGCATTAAATTTCCACACAGCGGGTCCTCTCGCTTCTCTTTTAATTGGGCCTCCGTTGAATATTCCAGCTCGCATTGCTGCTGTTAATCACAACTAGAGACTATTAAATGGGAGAAAAACATTTTACTTGCAATATCATTGCTATCGAGACAATTTCTTCCTTTAGAATGTACTTTTGTAATTGTAAAGTTTAGTTAATTAGAAAAGCAAACTTTTGGCATAGAAAGTGGCGGTAGAAGTGTTGCATGTCATGAGCACACGCAGCATCCACTTGACATGGTTTGAAGAAAGGTGAACACAAGTGAGGTGCCATAGGAAGTGACCTTCTGTGAATAAAAGGATTACACACTCCTTTAGAAAATCTTCTAACAGGATTTCTACTCTTTTGTTCAACATTTATCCCAGCTGCCTGTATTATTGTATCTCCTCGACACAGCGGAAACTTTCATGTGATTAGGACTACAACCAAGGTGGAACATATCTAGTTGTATAGTTCCTTAACTTTGCTATTGTTGTCAGCACACAGCAGTTTCTTCATTCATTTGTTTATTTACAAGAAATACTTTCACAATGTGTGAAGCATGTGTGTACTGTACTACAATAGAAGTAACCTTATCAAGGGCGATCTGGGGCTCCATGCAAGATCTCACCCCGTGGCGTCAAAATGATAACAAGAAAGGTGAGCAAAAATCCCAGAACCACACGGGGGGACCAAGTGAATGACCTACAGAGAGCTGGGACCCCAGTAACAAAGGCTACTACTAGTAACACAATGCGCCGCCAGGGACTCAAATCCTGCACTGCAAGACGTGTCCCCCTGCTGAAGAAAATACACGTCCAGGCCTGTCTGCGGTTTGCTAGAGAGCATTTGGATGATCCAGAAGAGGACTGGGAGAATGTGTTATGGTCAGATGAAACCAAAATATAACTTTTTAGTAGAAACACAGGTTCTCGTGTTTGGAGGAGAAAGAATACTGAATTGCATCCTAAGAACACCATACCCACTGTGAAGCATGGGGGTGGAAACATCATGCGTTGGGGCTGTTTTTCTGCAAAGGGACCAGGACGACTGATCTGTGTAAAGGAAAGAATGAATGGGGCCATGTATCGAGAGATTTTGAGTGAAAATGTCCTTCCATCAGCAAGGGCATTGAAGATGAGACGTGGCTGGGTCTTTCAGCATGACAATGTTCCCGGCCAGGGCAACAAAGGAGTGGCTTCGTAAGAAGCATTTCAAGGTCCTGGAGTGGCCTAGCCAGTCTCCAAATCTCAACCCCATAGAAAATCTGTGGAGGGAGTTGAAAGTCCGTGTTGCCCAACGACAGCCCCAAAACGTCACTGCTCTAGAGGAGATCTGCATGGAGGAATGGGCCAAAATAACAGCAACAGTGTGTGAAAAGCTTGTGAAGAGTTGAAGAAAAAGTTTGGCCTCCATTACTGCCAACAAAGGGTACATAACAAAGTATTGAGATGAACTTTTGGTATTGACCACATACCTATTTTGCACCATGATTTGCAAATAAATTCTTTAAAAATCAAGCAATGTGATTTTCTGGGGGGGGTCCACATTCTGTCACTCATGGTTGAGGTTTACCCATGTTGACAATTACAGGCCTCTCAAATATTTTCAAGTGGGATAACTTGCACAATTAGTGGTTGACTAAATGCTTATTTGCCCCACTGTACGTAACAGCACAACCTGTATGTACACTTTTTACTGGGGACAGGACTAAATGCTCATAAAAATCCAAAATAAATGTCTGGATTTTTATGAGCAAATTTAAATTGCAGTACTTGAACACAAATTATATTAACACCACTAAAAATTGTCTGTCTAAAGAAATATCACAAAAAAACTTTTTAGTCAGGGCTATTGTCAGGGGATAAAAATAAATAAAAATGGAGCCTTCCTGCAGGTAAAACACAACTGCTTTTGTCCACAAGCACAGCCAACCTCAACAAAAAGTGAAAACTTCCTTGGGCTGCTTGAAGATCACGTAAATAAAATAAAACTGAAAACTGGGGAGAAGAGGGTAAACCTTGGTTCACTACATGACTTACAGTTTAATTAACGTTAACAGTAGAAAACATACAGGAGGATTTTTCAAAGCAGCTTGCTCCTTGATTTTGAGAAATTCACACAGATTAATGTTATGCTAACTCTGATGCAGGTCGGACTTTCAGTAGCAAAATAGGTGGTGTGTTCGCCACCTCCACAACATTGACAACGTATTTTCCATTACTTAAAGTGGCTGCTGGCGGAATAAAAACTTCTAATATCTCTCGTCTTTGAAAGGGGCGGTGGAGGTGGCATATTGTATTGGGGGAGGGGGGGGGTTGATGTCATCGGCCTATGAAACGAGCATTTGAGGGAAAACAATGGACTGGCACATTCAGCAAGTGAAAAGGGGTCAACGTAAATCTTAACATAACGAAAATAATTCACATATTAAGGGTAGGGTCTATTCTATCCTTACAACATATGGGAAGACAATCTAAATTACCAATATAACTGAAGTCATTATGTAATGCAAATAAGGGTGCGTAAAAGTTGGTGGGGACAATTTGCATCCTGAAAAGTTGCTAGTATTATGTCCAGACCCGGCGGCATAGGCGGGCATTAGAGGGCCGGGCCCGCCCTGAGAGACTACTGTGCCCGCCCTAGCTCGATTAGACTGTTCTGTGTTTTTTTTGTGTGTGTGTGTGTGTTTTTAATCTTCAACAAAAACACGCACACACACACACAAGGAGAGGACGAACCCTCCATTCATCCTATCTTGATCTGTCATCATTCAATTCAATCAATCTAAGCAGCGAATGAAGGCAATTTCTAGCCAATCACAGACAAGGGGAAGCGGGCCGAGTAGCCAACCATTGAGTGCTCATGTTTATCAGTGCATATGTTATATGTTATGTTTACGCTGAAGCACTTTAGTTGAATAAATGTACACAGAAATGTATTATTGTTTTTCGCATACCTGTCAAAATGTACGGTTTTGGCGTAATTTGTACAAGTAAGCACTGATTTTTAAATGCTTACGCCGTACGTTCAAAATCTGTACATTTTTTCGTGCATTTAGGGTTTTTTTCTCCGTTCGGATTTTGTCACTGTTTCGGCAACGAGACAATGTGCGTTACCAGGCGTTACTACATTGGTTGAATGACGCAAAAAAAGTCAGAGACACTAAGAGAGAAGAGTGTTGTGGCCCTGTAGCAAACACAATGCTAGGTGGCTCCAATATTTCCTGACTGTAGCCTACAATATACACCTAGATATCACGTGCTTATAGAACTACATGCGAAATGACAGACGGCGCCGTTAATAAACAGCTGCCATTTTGAAGCAGTCGACTTCTCAGAAAGGCTCTGTTGTCGTGAGCCTTCCTAGCAAACTTAAGTAACTTTTTATCTAAAATACTCCTAAATCGGCAAAATCTTGACTTGAATCTTTAAATGATGAAAAAGTTTTAAAACTTTAACATGTCGAAAGTAGACAGAAGGGAACTAATGCAAAAACGGTACCAATTTTAACAACTTTAACAGTTGATTCACAACATTAAATGATTTCCACGTTTTTTTCTTTTTTTTTTTTAATTGAAAAAAAAAAACATGAAAGGTAACACCAGTTACTTTGCCAAGTAACTAATTACTCTTACCTTCAGGTAACTCAGTTACTAACTCAATTACTTTTTGGGAGAAGTAATTTGTAACTAATTATTACTTTTTAAAAGTAAGATTAACAACACTGGTCATAAAGATGAAGTCTGCAGAATGAAAAGTGACGAAAGAGGAAATTTCATTCTGCCAATTTGTTGCCGAACACAATTTGCCTGCAACTATTGCTGCTCACTTCTCAGAATTAGCTAAAGAAATGTTCCCTGACTCAAAGATTGCATCGGTAAGTTAATTTTATCAATTGACTTTTTTAATTTATAATTGGACACACTAACGAACTACCTTCAAGTCAAACTGAATTGCGAGCTGAAGTGCCATGAATTGCAGCCATCAAGACATGAGAAAAATTGCCAAAAGTGCGACATACAATTAAAACAAAAATCACTGTTAAATTTTAGTAATCATGATGTAGCTGAATATATTGATTGTTCTTTGATTGCAGCAAGTTATATGTTACAATATTACCAATAAATGTATATTATTTTTAAAATTGAGTTTTATTTTTTGTTTCATATTGCACGCTATATACAACGTTGTAAGATTAGTCACCAATTTGTAAGAACATACGTCACTATTTGTAAAATTGCCAACAGCCTCAGGTTGACAGGTATGTTTTCGTTTGTCTTACAGATTTTACGATGAACTACCACTTGTGACTTCAGTGACAGAAAATATTTCAGTACACTGATGTAGTAATGTACGGGTAATAACGCCACTGTTCAGCTAAATTTACGATGAAGAAGTCCCCCCCCCCCAAAAAAAAAAAAAAACTGTAATGCCCCCCATGTAATTTCTTTCTGCAGCTGGGTCTGATTATGTCCCTATGCAAACCTATGCCCTTGAACCTTATTATTACTTTTCTACTACTTGCTAGCTGAATAGCAAAGTCTGGTAGTTTTACTTTACTTATTAGTTCTGCTTACTTACCATAGGTTTTGTTTACTTAAAATTTTGAGTTTTTGGCATTTACTTTCATTTTCAAGTTTTCCACAAAAACTTGCAAAGGAAACAGGTTGACTTGAGATTTCAAGTTCTGCCAACATTTTTTATCATGTATTTTTCTAATAAGAGTGGTGGTGATTCACATAAGAGAGTTGATATTTTTTTGCAGTTATTGCATGCAATGTGTCACTGTGAGATGCAGGCTGAATATGTGACCCTTCGGGCAGTCAAGAGTAAAAGACTAAAGCTGTGTGGGCGTTTAACACTATACAGACACCATCCACAGGCCTGTAGATTGTTAAAAATTCAGGATTAACTTCTTTTGATTCTGAGCTGTTTCACCGCATTTGAATTCTAAAAGACTAACTTTTTAAGAGTAGTAGTAGCACTTTGACTTAAAATATTAAAATTGGACTTTTGAGGCATAGTTACTGTATCGAATAAAAAGTGTTAATTTTTCATGGTGTATATTAATTGTACCTAGATTATGAAAATGCAGTTCAAATTTAAAATAATCACATTGTGTTAACAAAAAATGTGTCAGAGAGGACTTCTTCTGCCAGCCAAGGACAAAATGTGCTTGAACTGCATCGGTACAAACAGAGCCTGAGTATTTTATGCATAATAATAATTGTCGATTCAACTCACTATTATATAAATGTGGCATTTTCAAAATGCTTAATTTTAATTAAAACCTTCAGCTCAAATCTGCTTTTACCTGATGAGATCTGATATATTAGACTGGGTTCTTTACCCATAGAAGTCCATTGATCTTTACCCACTTGATCTGTTTTTAGACTCATTAACTCACAATATATCAGATACACAACAAACAACACTACCTACTTCATTAATTGTGTAGATCTTGAAAATTAAAGGTGTGAGAACATCATTTTGTCAACTCATGTGTATACTAGTGGCTTTGTAAAATAGTTTGGGGGAAATGATTGCTAAATTCCAGCGGTGATACAGTTTGTAACGACCCAATTTTTCTTTTTTAAAACTTTTTTTTTTTTTTTTTTAACAACCAATAGAATTTACTCAATAAAATGGCGTACCGCAACCAACACGTCACTTCCGTTCATTAATATTCATGACGTTAGCTACTGTTGCCAAAGAGGGATACGCTGCCGTTTCTCCCCAATAGGAAATGAATGGAAATCGTGTACGAAGGAGATGGTTACAGAGCTAAACCTACCAATTCTGTCCGAAAATGATGTCCCTGGTGCCAAATTCACTGGTAAAGATGTAGAAGAACATAAAAATGTTCAGTTAAAGTGGTGGCTTGAGTGTCGAGGGCTGAAAAAAACAAGCCGACCTAAGCATAGCCTTAGCTTTTTATATCGACATCTTACGCGACTGACAATGACATTCTCCTGTTTCAACAATCTATCCTTTACCACCATAAGCCCCGTTTTTCTTATATATTATATCCTTTGGTTGTCCTACATCTTTGACCGTTCTTGGCGGTAATTTATATTGTTAGTTTTGTGTAGCGATCGCAAATGCTACTCAGTGACAGCCAATGAAAACTTTAAATTTTTTCATTAATAACCAATCTTAATTTTATCATTTATTTACACTTCCCCCTTACTAAAGTTGTTGTTTTTTTTGTTTTTTTTTTCACAACAGAAAAGGTGACCGTGGCCGTCGGATACCATTTTAATTCTTTTCAGGTCATTCACTGTCAGACAGAAGCAGCACGGCACAACGTCACGCTATGAAAATAAGTTAAAAATACCAAAATGGCTTACCTCTTTGTCCTCTGAAAGACCATGCCAACCCAACAAAATGTTTACTGCATATGAAATGTGAATGGATTCACCGAGCTGGCGTTAGAAGTCCACGCAAGTTAATTTAGTCTTCACGTTTTTTCCTCAGAGTTTTTGGTTTCGGGAAACGTATGAAGAAAACATCCTTCATATGTCGTAATGTCTAGAGTCGTTTCTACAGGTTCCAAAAAAGCAATGTGTGATCGGCATGTTCGTTTTTAAAAGATTACCAGAGAAAAGTAGCCGAAATAACATTGTTTCTATGCGAGGGCGGGTCTATAACATCCCACTTCCGCTTTACGATGCGACGTCACGGTCTAAAAATAGCATTCGTGTGGTACGCTATTGAGGTACCAATTTACACTCAGTTTGATAGTATAAAGTTTACCCAATTTACTTAGTAAATATTACCTACATGCATCAACAATGATATACTCAAATAATTTGGATAAGGTTTACTTAACCTTTTGACACCGATTATATCACTTAATGCCTATTAAAATTGAGTATTATTTACTCATGGTTGTATTGTATATTTTACTCAATGTTTTTACATATAAATATTAATTTAAATATCAACTTAATTATTACTATTGTAGATTAGGTTTATTTTACATTGAAGTCATTGTGCACAAGAGAAACATTTGATTGTCAACTGTTTTTTATTGACAATTTGCTGATTAAACATTTAACAAATTTTCTGACATTTTTTCCTCATAGTATGAGTTCAAGTACAGTATTAACTGAGGAGTGAAGAACACGACGGCATCAGTTCATAAGTAATATGCAAACGACATGAGTTTAAGAACAGTTTTAAGTGAACAACACGAGTGCATCAAGTATCAGTTTGAGAAACAAATGTGGCAAAAATGCTGTACTATTGATGTTTGAACCCCTCATGTTATGCAAAATACTTTCATGAAATTAATGTGCAAATAAATGCAAGGAATAAATAAATGAAAAACATTATTAACGGAAAAGACTTCCTAGAGCAGGGGTCACCAACTCCAATCCTCAAGGGGACCGATCCAGTCTGTTTTCCACATCTCTGTCCTCCACCACACCTGAATCAAATAATCAGGATCATTATCAGGCAATTGGATAGCTTGCTGATGAGTTGTTCCTTAATACATATTGACTAATCCGAGTTGTGGTGGCCACTAGTGGTTGCCGACATTGCTGCCATTTACATGCTTCAGTAGCAGCCCAGCGTCACTCAATTGTACTGAAAGGCGAAACATTAGAGAATACTGTACGCCGTAACTGAAAAGTTAATTAGAAAATAAGGTTATTGTTTCAAATTAAGACAGATTATTACCAGCAACTCATGTTGCTATGCTCTGAAAAACAGCTAACTTTTAGCAAGCTATGAGGCATGATTGTCGAAAGCCAGGAATAAAATATTAAAATATTTTTTACTACAGTACGGAGGCTTCTTAGGGGACGTTTACATGGTGAGAATACGAAAAATTTCAAATTTGCATTTATAAGGGCCCATCTCCATTCGAACAATGTCGTAATTCCGCATGAAAACGATAAAATATTCATGCCAAGCCCCAGGGGCAGTGCAGATTTACAAGGCGACAGCGAATGATGCACTTTGACCCCACCAAGCTCCTCAACCCGGAAAAAAATATGACCGCCCACTCGAAGCAATGGCATTTTTTTTTTGTTCAAAAAGGCACAAAAATGGAAAAATTCATCATATTTTATTTTATGTTTAGTAGCACCGCTGCGCACGCCCAACGTGACGTGTACGAGTGCTGACGTTATCGCACCGCGGGAGCCTTTGATATGCATTCGGAGCAAGCCCCCCCCTCAATCCCACGCAATCGAATTCTTCCACTTTGGAGGCGGGATTCAGGATTTTTCGTCTTCGCCGTGCGTTTTCGCTGACACCATATGCACGCGAGGCCATTCCGCTACTCAGTCATTGCGTCTTTGTGTCGCAGAGTCGCCATGTAAACTGCCCCTTAATTTAACACGCAGCATACCACGCTTGTTAATGTTTTCGCATTGTCAGTTTTAAAAGAAACAGTAAGTTCAAAGTTACCTGTTACTGTACGATGCCATCCAAGTTTGAGTGTCTCGCCAAATGAAACGGTCCTACTTTCAGTTTCAAGGAAGACGCGTTGGCGCATGCGCAACCTTGAGCACACCCCTAATATTTCTGGGTAGATATTATCTTGTTTGTTCAAGTTGAAGTTTATACTGATTAAAATTGGGTAAAGAGAGTTAATTTTAACCAATTTAATACCGTTCACTTGCCTACCTAAATACATTTAGTATCATTTATACAATTTACATGGAACATAATTACTACCCACAAAAATCGTTTTTTATAGTGTATAGTTATTCTCGTCAATCAAGATCCAGTGACCAAGATCCAGCAGTTCCTCGATTACCCCCAGTTTGTATTCCATACAAAGAAGACGGGCAAAACGTCAGGTGGCCAACAAGGTGTGTAACTTCTCGATGTCTTCACTCAGCAGCGGTGTACCTCCCCATGTCACTCTGGGGAGTCTGGAGCATTGAGACAAAGCAAGAAACAACACTCTTGTGAGCTTGTCAGTGCATCAGTTACCATGGCAACAGTCATTAGATGATGACCCAGTGGTACACTGGCATTTATGATATCCACGAAGAGGGATCGTTTTCATCCTTGTTGGTGGTGCAGCCTTAAAATTTACATTCCGTAACACGAGGATAGGGGGAAACCCATTAGATTTTCGAACAAGGCCTACAGGAATAGACTTTAGTAATGAACCATGTTGCTTCACCAAATTTTAATTCATGCACGTCAACCATGAATCGAGGATGTCAGTTTTTCTTTCATCTTGTCAACAACTATCAGTGCACCCATCAAGCGCCCCATTTAAAGGGAATGAGAGGACCTACTTTAGGTGGTGGTGAATTGATGTTGCTGAAAAATAAAGGAGAAATTTGTAATGTTGAGTGTTCATATTATATTTTTCAGTCATTTACCTATATATTAAAAAAAGAACATGAGTTTGCAAATTCAATGTAGTAAGATAAACTCCTTGCTAGCCCTTTTCCTTCTACTTCTTTGTATTTTCAGGCAGTCTGAATATTTCGTAGGGGTCTCTGGTCTTTTGTGATGTTAAAAACCTGTACTTTCGTACTGGGTTATAGAAGTGATCAGAAGGACATTTCTGAAGGAGTGCGACCAAACACACTGAGGGGCCTTGGTCATGAGCTGCATAAGTCACACATCCCCTGACTCCCACATTCTCGTCCTGCTTTTCCCTTCTTTCCTCCACTTTCAGCAAGTGACACTTTGATAGCAAGCATCCCATTGTGTCTGTGTTCTGGTCTGATGGTTCTACATGTAGCCAGGCTAGCAATTTGCATCGCCTCAAAGAACCCCCGTCCCCCTCATCAAGGATCCGTCGCCCGTATCGCTGTGTCATGCACCTTCAAGTGTCGTTTTACACTGCGGGAGATGCCGGGCAATTGGATCAGGGATGTGTATCCTTTATAGCGAAAAGCACATTTGAGCGTCTGATATGCTAAGTTGGCTCCATTATCAAAGCTCGCCACGTATTTCCAGACCATTTCTTACACACATGCACTCATGCACAACTTTACTATTATCCAAGGACATGCTGAGTCATACCCAAGTCCCCATCACAATTTTTCACATTGCATTCTGATCAGATTTGAAGCCAACAATAATATGGAGTAAGAGATCAGGAAGAATTTATGGGTTCACTTAGACTGCTGGCCAAAAGTATTTGAACCTTTGCAATTCTGTCAGATAAAGCTCACTTTCTCCCAGAAAATGATTGCAATCACAAATACTTTGGTAGTATTGTCTATTATCATTTATTTTAGATCTCTCCACAGGTGTTCTATGGGATTCAGGTCCGAACTCTTTAGAAGTCTCCAGTGCTTTCTCTCAAACCAGTGCTTTTTGAAGTGTGTTTGGGCCATTGCCCAGCTGGAAGATGCATGACCTCTAAGGGAGGACCTAGCTTTCTCACACTGGGCCCTAAATAATGCTAAAAAATTTGTTGGTAGTCTTCAGACTTCATAATGCCATGCACACGGTCAAGCAGTCCAGTGCCACAGGAAGCAAAGCAACCCCAAAACATCAGGGAACCTCTGCCATGTTTGACTGTGGGGACCGTGTTCTTTTCTTTGAAGGCCTCATTTTTTCCCTGTAAACTCTATGTTGATACATTTTCCCAAGAAGCTCTACTTTTGTCTCAGAGACCAGAGAACATTCTTCCTAAACTTTTTTGGCTTTCTCAGGTAAATTTTAGCAAACCCCAGCCTGGCTTTTTTATGTTTCTGGGTCAGTGAGGTCTTCCTGGCTATCCTATCAAAGAGTCCCTTTTCATTCAGACGCCGACGGATAGTACGGGTTGATACTGCTGTACCCTCGGACTGCAAGACAGTTTGAACTTGTTTGGATATTAGTCGAGGTTCTTTATCCACCATCCGCACAATCTTTCATTGAAATCTCTCATCAATTTTTCTTTTCTGTCCACATCCTGGGAGGTTCGCCACAGTGCCATGGGCTTTACACTTATTGATGTCACTGCGCACGATAGATAAAGAAACATTCAGGTCTTTGGAGATGGACTTCTAGCCTTGAGATTGCCCATATTTCCTCGCAATTTTGCCTCTAAAGTCCGGGTACGACATTAATAGGTTTTGGAAGTACTGTGGTACCTCGACATCCAATCGCTTCGACACACGATCTTTTCGACACCCAACGTAAAATTTGACTCGCCATTTGTTTCTACATCCGACAACATGCTCGAAATATGACAATTTATGACAGCGCTCTAGTTTCTTTAATGCACGGCTGATTTTCTTGTGAGATAAATCAACATGGGTTTCATGAAGGTACGTGTAGTTGGTGGAAAAAGGAAAATGATGATGCTTACCGTTGAAATGAAGATGGAAATGATAGAAAAATGTGAGTGTGGTCCGCGCGTCTGTGAACTGGCTCGACAATTCGGCTTAGAATATCTACAATCTCGACGGTCCTCGTCAGACCTCCGTTCGCTAAGCTTTATAAGTTAAGGTGACAATTATTATCGTCTCGTAACCGAAAATTTGGTAAATAGAGACGCGTTTTTCATGTAAATGCACTAATCCATTCCAAGCACTACTGAAACGCCATATTAAATTTTATATTGACGTAAACCCGCAGTAAAACAACAGCCAAACACATTTGAATCATTTCATATACCATACCTAACTGTTAATACCTGTAATGAAGAAGATAATAGAGCACGATGCAAAGGAAATCAGAAAAAAAAAAAATCATACCTTTCGAGTGTGGCAATGTCATCTTTCACGAGATCGATGGTGCCTATCGCCTATCCGACTTCGTGACACAAATGTATTACTAATGTAGTGAACCGGCTGTGGGTTTAAAAAACTCTTCGTGAGACAAAAACGCGTGGAGAATTGTGCTCTTTTGGCTCAGATGTCGACCCACTATAACAAGGGTCAGGAACCTATGGCTCACGAGCCAGATCTGGCTCTTTTGAAATCTTTAATTAAAAAAAAAAAAAGCATCGTTATACTCCTTTGCGCATTGCGCGAAACAGCAACAGTCACTGGTCATACGCTGGTGTTGTGTAGTATTGAGCAGAAGTGACTTTTGCGGCATATTTTAACTTTTTTAATGCTCTGACAACACCCGCGCGCTTCGCACTAGATATCATCAAATAACAACCTAGATGTGCTACGTTAGATCCCCTCCAAGTCCCATGCCATTGGCTGCATGAGCCCAGTGTGATCATGGGACATGTAGTCCATATAATACAACCAGCGACTAGAAAGCCGGTTAGCAGTAATTTTAGTGAGAAAGTGGCAAACATGCATGTCGTTGTGTCTATCTATCTATTTATCTATCGATCAATCGCATAGGCAACGCAGATGAGGTAGGAGCACTCTTCAAATGGGGTTGCCGTATTTTGCTGTCGAAAATGTGTGCGTGAGATCAGGAAGTAAACTTTCCTCGTTTTCAGTTTCGTTTTCTGCGTTGTCATCTAATTATAGAAACCCTTTTGAGAAAATGGCAAAAAGAAAGACAAGGAGTATTGTACTTTTCAGTAAGACACAAGGACATAAATGCTGCATCGTTTTTTTTCTCTCACTTTGGATGAGTCAACGGATGTAAGCTATTTATCCCGGGACAGCGTGATTGCAAGGTTTTGACTATGAAAGGGACAACAAGAGGGGAGGATTTATTCAAGTTCGCTAAAGAAAAAAAAATCTACCGATGGATAAACTTTCGGTATGTACTGATGGTGCTCCGTGCATAAGTTTCTCAACACCTGCATGAAACTTAACCCCACCAAGTATCAACCAGACTACAAAGCAATCAGCAAAACCATGCAGCAACAGAAGTCGCATTAATGGTAAGAAATACTCATCATTGATAAGCTTAGAGAGTAACGCAAATTCAATTTTCTGTCTGTCCTTGCACATGTGGTAGAATTTAAAATAAAGCAAACTTTGACTTTGTAATGCTGTTCAAAGTCAAAGTCAATGTTATTTTAAAATCTGAGATTGATTGCCCTTTAAAAGTGTTGAAATTACATAAAATGCACACATTACTTGTATTTTTAGTTTTAAATATATTGTATGGCTCTCACGGAATTACATTTAAAAATATGCGGTACCCCTGGCTCTCACAGCCAAAAAGGTTCCCGACCCCTGCACTATAACAACTCCCTTACACCTGTGCACGTCATCATACTGCGATACCCAAATTGAAACATCACCAACAATCCGCCAATAGGAGAGCAGAATCCCATTACTGAAGCAAGATGGGAAAGATTATGACCAAAAGGGCAGCAGGATCTAATGGCATGACATTTGAAAGCAGGAAATACATACATATCTTTTACAGTATTGTATAGTAGTTTTACCTCTTCTGAAATTTCTTTCTCAACAAGGGGCAATATTTTCCCGTTTAGGAGTGTCGTAACCTTAAAATTACGCTTGTAGAGACGTTCGTGAATAGATGTACCAGTGTATTAGTTATTAGAATAGCTGCCTCGCAATGCTGCATATATACCATAATTTTTGGACTACAAGCCGCTACTTTTTCCCCTCATTTTGAATCCTACAGCTTATAGTCCAGTACGTCTTATTTGTTGATTTATTTGGGTTAATAGGTAACACCTTATTTGACAGCAGCATCATAAGACTGTCATAAGACCATCATAATTATGACATGACACTGTCATTGGCATTAATGAATGCTTATGACAGATGTCATTAAGTGTCATCCGGCAAATTGTGTCACAAACTCTATTTATGTCCAGCTCGGCTTTTTTATATTCGTTCAAAAGTGAGATGATTTTCCGGATGACACTAAATGACATCTGTCATAAGCATTCATTAATGCTCATGACAGTGTCATGTTATAATTATGACAGTCTTATGACAGTCCTATGATGCCGCTGTCAAATAAAGTGTTACCTGTTAATATATTTTGGTGTTAATATGCCATAATACAGTGAGGACAGCTGCGGTTTATAATCCGGTGTGGCTAACCTGTGAACAAATGTCGTTTTCGTGTCAAATTTGGTGGGTGGCAGCTTAAAGTCAGGTGCGCCTTATAGGCCGAAAATTACAGTAGTCTAGTATCCATGTTTTGCCAGCTCTTGTGTATGTTTCCACAGTTTGGTTCAATGAAGTCTACATGGTACGATTGAATGTGAATGGTTGTTTTTCTCTATCCTTCCATGATTGGTTGGCAAACAGCTGGGAAAGTATTCAGCTAACTCGCCACCCATATGTGAACAATGCTATCGTCAACTTATGGATGGACACAACTCTTAATATGATGCAGTGGAGTTTTCCAGGACTATAACACAAATTTTTCAAGTAATATCTAAATGGCATAGTTATTGTCTCTGCTAACCACTAGAACTAGCAATACTTTTTGATTGTCCTTTCTTAGCAAGATTAGCCCAAAAGTACACAATCGATTTAAAACATCCCCATGGGAAATAATGAAAAGTCTGTTTCTGGCTTGAGCCTGTCACCATCATAAAACCTGCATTAGCTTTACTGCACTGATAATGTTTAAAATAACAGACAACTATTGGAAAATGCAACTTTTTAAAAGAAAGTACATTCTACTCACTTTAGATGCCTGACAGAGGTATATTGAGAATGTTTGCAAAGTTAATTATTACAATAAGTGCAATGTGATGTATAATCTCGTCTGTACTTCTATTAGAAAGAGTACATAATATAACCATGCGTTTTTGGAGTATCATCTCACTTCTTTGCCGGCACTTTGGTGGTGGCAAAGAAGCCAAAGAAAAAGCCAAACTCACTTCAGTTGCTCAATAAGAGGAAGTCTCAAGCGGTGTGTTTCAATAATGTTTTAAATCAACTAAGTTGTGAGGTTTAACAGTATTTAAATTGATAAATAGTACGTTGGTTGGTTGGTTGGTTGGTTGACTGAGAAAACTGTTAGTAATGAGACCACATGGGAATTAGGAAGCTTGCAGTGTGCATCGATTTGGAATATTGCTTCGTTATGTGTGTGTTGGGACCAGCGGCGCACACCGAAGCGTGAGCATAAGTTAGATTATTAGAAGCCCATTAATAACAACTACAATTTTGAGATCCAGAAGCTAAATTAAAGTGAATTGTGAAGAAAAAGCAGTAGTGACAAGAAGAGTACACTGAGTTTAGGAGAAGGGAAGCATGGGACTGATGGGGCTGAAATACATTGGGAATAATGAGGCCAAGCAACCCAGGAGGCGAGACAGCAGGACAAACATGCTCTTGATTCACTTGGCAACACTGAAGCAGTGACTTGTTATTACGATAAAAAAGCCATTAAATGACCAAAAACAACCAAGATGACTTTTCCTGTTAATGTTACAATATTTGTTCCTTGACAAAATGAAGAAAAATAAGGTTGAATAGCGTATGGACATTGAGTAACAGTGCAACAATTACCCATTGTAGATTGATATATCGATTGGTTAAGCATAAATTAATCGATCAGAAACAGAGGTCGGTAGAGTAGCCAAAAATTTAACTCAAGTAAGAGTAGCCTTACTTCAAAATAATATTACTCAAGGAAAAGGAAAAGTAGTCATTCAAAAAAATGTATTCAAGTACAAGTAAAACAGTATTCGGTGAAAAGAATACTGAAGTAATGACTAGCACTGTGAGTAACTACCGTAATTTCCCGAATATAAGGCGCAGCCGTGTATAACGCGCACCCCAGCTTTACCTGTAAAATCTAGGGAAAATTCTTGTACCCGTGTATAAAGCGCACCCTAATTTTAGCACCAATAAATATGAGTCTAGTGTCTCAAACTTTTATAAAGTAAGTGGTTGCAGCATTTTTTTCATCCTTTTGTCATTTTTTTTTTTTTTTTTTTTAAATAGAATATTAATTTTCTGTGGTTAAATTGCTCACAGTATACGATAATAATTTTTGCAAAGTAAGGAGTTGTAGCGACTTTTAACAGAATTCATCAGCAGAACTAATGTTGGCAAGTTGTGTAGTTCCCGGGGAGAAGAGTTTAGTTAAGGGAACAGCCGGAAGTAAACAAATTTCCCGCAATTTGCGTGCAAGTTGTTACTTTGTGAGTTTCAATTTAAATAAAACAAAGCGGCTCAGTGGTTCGACACTCTTCCTCAGACTCCTGTCCTGTCCTGTCCTAGCTCGCCACACAGTCAACATTTATACGAAACGGATCGCCGTATACGTTCTCTTCAAGACAACATCGCCGTGTGCCGGCATGTTGCTACGCAAAGGTTAGGAAAATGTACCGGTAAATAATAAACGAATAGTACAAAAATGCATTTTAATTTTATTAAATGTGAAAAATATCATGAAAACAATTATTTGCCATATGAAACTTGATTATTATATCACTGTCGTTCGGATTAGGTAATATTGTGCCGGTCCGTGCTTACAATAGAACATGAATCATGATAATTTTTTTCTGTCTCCGTTCCTGTACCCGTGAATAACGCGCACCCATGATTTTACGAGTAAATTTTGGGGGGAAAAAGTGTGCGTTATATTCGGGAAATTACGGTACTTACAAATTTGTTCGATTTTTTTTTTTTTTAAATAATGGTATATTTTTTCTCAACACAAAGTTATGTATATGATCTGTTTTTACAATAATACTGTACACTAACCCATTACACAACCCCATTAATCCCCCCCCCCCCCCCAAAAAAAAAAAAATCGTTGAGTTCCGGCGAGAGAAAAAATTGAAAAAAATGAAGCATTATTCGTCCAAAGAGCATGAGTGCCCTCTAGTGGAGAAAACAGTTCGAATAGTTTGAATACTGAATAATGTAGTTCCGTCATGATTACTATCATGAAATTAAAAGTCTTGTACACTGAAAAAAGCGATTTTGGAGATTGGTAAATATAATCTATCCAAACTGTATAAAATTTGCCTAATCTTCCTTGTCACCCAAGGAATTATAAAATAATGGGTAAATTTCACACATACTACCTCTTCGTTAACAGTAACAACTATCACATGGAAAAATAGGATAACATATACCCCAAATAACTGTGGTCTATAGGTGTCAGGCGAAATGCAATGTCCAAAACCTTTTCAACTACAAAAAAATAGCACAATTCCCAACTGTAACACCAGACACTTTTTTTTTTTTTTTTTTAATGAAAATGATGTAAATCGTTTGTGCTACAACGGTTTTTGAGATACAGTATTATGGTTTTTATTGAGATATTAGTCTCCTTAGCTTAGCTCTCGCGGCTAATGGAGCGTACCAACCCTCTCAATAACAGAGGGTTGTCTTAACAACTAGCACGATTAAAACACAAATTCGTGTCAGTTTTGCAGTAAATTGGGGGCGTGGGGTTCAGATATTAATATTGAGTGATGACGTTCCTCTAAGCCCCTCATTTACTGCAAAATGGTTCTGAAGTGGTGCCATTCGTGTACGTCCGTGCTAGTTTTTAGGACACCCCTCTGTTAATGAAAGGGTTGGTAAGATTTATATAGTAATATTATCTTATAAATCTTATAAATCAACTATTAGTAATTATCAGGTATGGAGGCACGGTGGCTTAGTAGTTAGCACATCTGCCTCACAGTTCTGAGATCAAGGGTTCAATCCCGGGTTTCGGCCTTCCTGTGTGGAGTTTGCATGTTCTCCCCGTGCCTGCGTGGGTTTCCTCCGGGAACTCCGGTTTCCTCCCACATCCCAAAAACATGCATGGTAGGCTGATTGAAAACTCTAAATTGTCCGTAGGTATGAGTGTGTGCGTGAATGGTTGTATGTCTCCTTGTGCCATGCGATTGGCACCAAACGAAAACGGCATTTGTTCATAGATAAGCCACAATAGACTATAAGCGGCAGCTGCGGTCACTGAATTATGGGATATTTACATCAAAAGATCATCATATATCAACTGGTAACACTTTGACAGCGGCATCATAAGACTGTCATAACCAAATGAACCACCATGAAGCTATGAACCAATTGGCTGAAAAGCTTCATTGCTTCGAGAAGCTTCATGTGGCCATCACTGTTGTCTTGGGGGAGACAATCAAGGTCTGCTGCCACCTGCTGTCAACACTGCTGTCCAACATGCCTCCTAGCATGAATTGCAGCGGTACAGATGTAGATAACAATCTAAATTATTATAATTACATTGCGCTAATCATTTCTTCTGTTACCGTTCCAGTTGTTTCGTTAGTAGCTAGTTAAGGTATTTGGTAGGCCTGAACGATATATCGTTTAAACATCGCCATCGCGATGTGCGCATGTGCAATAGTCCCATCGCAAGGACGTGCGATAGTTTTTTAATTTCATTTTTTTTAATCCACAAACGTTTGTTTTGAGGAAGGAGAGGGGGAAAAAAGCGCACAGCTTCTCTTTCTCTCCAGCAAGTCATCGGCTCCTCCCCCTCCCCCTGCAACAGCGGAGTGGAGGGAGGAGGGGCCGAACAGCAGAGCGGAGGGAGGAGGGCCCGTTCTCAAAGTGAAAGCAAGCAATCAACACGTTGGAGGAGCAAGGAAGACTGTATCCAAAAGGAGTTTTGGAAGTATTTTGGCAAGAACAAGACTATAAGGGACAAAAAACAGCCCTGTCGACAGTGCCTCGCCATGGTTGCCTCAACAAGAAGTAATCTGTCAAACATGTGGGACCATTTAAAACGCAGGTATCTATGCATTCCTGCTACGAGCTCCCCATCAGAGGCTTTTTAGCACAGGTGGGAACATTGTTAAATGCCAACGTTCTTGTCTCAAGCCTGCTATAGTGGATAAACTAATAGTCTTGGCCAAAAACCTATGAGACCCAGTTGAGAATTGCTGAGCAAGGAAGGTGGACGATATGCAGACAAATACATAAAACAGCTGAAGGAATGTCTTTTCTTTTTATTCATGTGACAGCTATCAGGAAGGCAGGAAATTTGGGAGTTAAAATGGTTCTGTTATTCATCACAGTTATTTGCAGTTATTCAGTTCAATTATTTACAAGTTCAATTGAGTTTGTTTCTTTTATATTTAAATTTATTGTAAACCGTATTTTTCAAATAACTATATATAGTACAGCTGCACATAAAGTTTTGATACTTAATATTTTTGTTGAAATATTTTTACAACTTTGTTGCCGTTTTGCAGTTTTATATTGTTATATTTTGTGTAAACAACTCAGGGGACTAATGCACTTGCACTTTTATTAGTCAGATTTAATATTTAAGTTCAAATATGTTGACAACTTTGTTGTTTAACTGAGGTTTTTATGTATTGTTATAGTTTGTGAACTCTTTTGTCATATTTAATATTTTTGTTCAAATATGTTGACAACTTTGTTGTTTTACTGAGGTTTTTATTTGTTATAGTTTGTGAACAACTCTTTTATTTGTCATATTTAATATTTTTGTTCAAATATGTTGACAACTTTGTTGTTATTTTACAGAAGTTTTTATTTATTGTTATATTTTGTCAAAAACTTAGGGGACTAATGCACCTGCTCTTTTATTTATCATTTAATGTATTTGCTGCTGTTGAAGTGTAAAATATTGTATTCAATAAATGATCTATTTTGTGCAGACATGACTTCCTGGATACCTTCATACAGAAATCTTCATCATTCACAAATTAAACGGTATTATATGAATACACTGTGGTCACGGTGTGTTATGTAAAGTATTTCCAAACAGCTATTCAAGTCATTTATTGAAAATTTCTTTAAAAAAGATAGATCTTTTTTTTTTTTTTAATATCGCAATATAATATCGCAATATATTGCAAACCTAAAAAAAAATCGCAACAATAGTTTTTTCCAATATCGTTCAGGCCTAGTATTTGGTAACAATTTATTTGACAGTGGTGCCATAATACTGTCATAAGACCATCATAATTATGACATATTACATATGACACTCCCATGAGCATTAATGAATGCTTATGACTGATATCATTTTGTGTCATCCGGCAAATTATCTCCATTTTGAATGGATGTAAAAGATGGACATAAATTGAGTTAGTGACATAATTTGCCGGGTGACAGTTAATGATATGTGTCATAAGCATTCATTAATGCCCATGATAATGTCATGTCATAATTATAACGGTCTTATGGCAGTCTTATGATGCCAATCAAGTGTAACCTATTAACCCAATTTTGGCATTTTATTAAAAAGAATGTTTTTTATTCAAATATCCGAGGAAAGTTTCAGCAACAAGATGTCCAAAACCATCAAAATGGCTTTGTAATCTGTATTGGTTTAGGGGAAATGTAACGTCTAAATGTTTACATAATGTATTAAATCGATTGAAGGCACAATTGAATGGATTTGTGGCAGACTTTGTAGTACTCGCAAATATCAATTTGTTGTTTAAAGGATCAATATTTTATCGTCATGAAATTGATGACTGACACCCAGGGCCGGAGTGGGACTCATTTTCAGCCAGGGAATTTCATGCCTTAGACCGGCCCACTTTATTGTATTTAAAATAGGGATGTCCCGATCGCATGTTTTTGCACCCGCGTCCGAGTCACCTGGTTATGAGATCAAATACCGAAAAAAATATATATTTGAACAAAAGTTCCGAATTTCTTACAGTACTTCCTCATCCTGTTTTTCTGGGAGTGTTGCAAATGATAAATGTGTATATTTTTGTGTTTTTGGAAATGCTATTGTATTTTAACTTATTTTGTTTCTTTATAGCTCTTTAAAAATGCAAAAATATATACGTGTACGGCCCAAAACAGTGCGTTTCCTTGTGCACTGCCCAAGAGCTAGCTAACATTGGATGTCCTCCAATAAAACACAAGGCTTGGTCTTTTCTTGTTTTTATATGAAGTAGTTTGTTTACGTTTGTGAAACTAACAAAGAAACATGCATGCATTCAACATATATACAAATACCATGTAGACACCACACTTCACTTGAGCTACAATCTATAAGTATGGGTGAGCTTCCATTCAACGGGATGTATTAAGAAATTTCGTTCATATAGCTTTTCCCCTTATACACACAGATAGATGTAAAATACTTTGTTACAAACATAGTTTCTAAGGCAGAAACGTAACAGAACCTCCCAACCCTTTTATTTATTTAGTTTTTTTTTTTACAAAGCATTTCGATCAATTCAAGTCAATTTTATGACACTTTAAAGACGCCACGTTATTGATAATATTAATTGGAATACTCACTCACTGAACACGGCAATCCTACCTGCCTGCTCTGCACCTGTGAGGTGCTACACGCCAGTTTCCACAGTTACGTGTTGTCGTATCACAGTGTAAATTGCATTCTTGCCACTTTTGTTGTAATCCTCTGTCATTTGAGGCCGCAAGCTTGTTGCATTAAAAAAATTTGCTATTTTTGCATTTTTCCGCTTCTTTTACGAGTGATTTTGTCTTTGTAATTCTTATTTATTCCGGCTCCACCCTTGCTCTTTTGATCCATGATCCGAGTACCAAGCTAGTAGCTAATTTGGCTCAAAACAGACGCTGAATAGTGGGGGGAGCTGAATGTTTTATTTTTCGCTTGCACACGTCAGGATGTGTCTGGAAAAAAAAAAAAAAAAATTCAATTTTTTTTTTTTTTTTAAGACGGCCCACAGGGACTGCGGTAACAGCATGTAAGTAATACTCACTGTCATGAATAAATACCAAACAAAACATTTTATTAGTATTAAAAATGTGTAAAACCCGGACCAGCCCTCCTGGCTGGCTGGCCCAACGGGATTCGTCCCGATCCTCCCGATTAGCCACTCTGGGCCTTACACCCCTTTAACATTATGGGTTGTTTTTCAACTTATTATTGTATGAAACATTTAATTTTGGACTAAAGGGGTAAGTGTATTGTGAACTGATTACAAATATGTTAAATTCGAAAAAGACTACAAAATACTTGAATCATACCTGTCAAGTTGTACGGTTTCGGCGTAATTTGTACAAGTAAGCATTGGTTTTTAAATGTATAGGCCGTACGTTCAAAATATGTACTTTTTTCGTGCATTACGCTTTTTTTTTTTCTCCGATCGGTTTTGTCACCGTTTCGGCAACGAGACAATGTGCGTTACTATGCGTCACTATGTTGGTTGAATGACGCGAGAAAAGTCAGAGACACGGACAGAGAAGAGTGTTTGTTTTGAAACTGTAGCAAATGCGATGCTAGGCTAGATGGCTCCAATATTTTCTGACTGTAGCCGACAGCCTACAATCTACGCCTAGATATCACATGCATATAGAACTGCATGCAAAATGACAGACTCTGCGACGTTGCCAAACAGCCGCTATCTTAAAGCAGTAAACTTCTCAGAAAGGCTCTGTTGTAGTGAACCTTCCTAGCGAACCTAAATAACTTTTTATCTAAAATACTCCTAAATCGCCAAAATCTTGACTTGAATCTACTGTATCTTTAAAATGATGAAACGGTTTTAAAACTTTCACATGTCGAAAGGAGACAGAAGGGAATTAATGCAAAAACGGGAGCAATTTTAACAAATTTATCAGTTGATTCACAACATTAAATGACTTCCAAACATAGCAAAGGTTACTATGTTTTTTGTTTTTTTTGAAAAAATGGGGGAAAAAAACATAAAAGGTAACACCAGTTACTTTGCCAAGTAACTAATTACTCTTACATTCAGGTAGATGAGTTACTAACTCAATTACTTTTTGGGAGAATTAATTTGTAACTGTAAATAATTACTTTTTTAAAGTAAGATTAACAACAATGGTCATAAAGATGAAGTCTGCAGAATTGAAAGCGACGAAAGCGGAGATTTTAGTCTGCCAATTTGTTGCCGAACACAGTTTGCCTGCAACTATTGCTGATCACTTCTCAGAATTAGCAAAAGAAATGTTCCCTGACTCAATAATTGCATCGGTAAGTTAATTTTATCAATTGACCTTTTTAATTTATATTTGGACACACTAACGAACTACCTTCAAGTCAAACTGAATTGCGAGCTGAAGTGCCATGAAGTCCTGCCATCAGGACATGACAGAAATTGCCAAAAGTATGCCTGTTAAATGTGTACGTGTACTTATGAGACTAATCTGACCCCATAGAAAGTGCTACATACAATTCTAACAAAAGTCACTGTTAAATTTTAGTAATCATGATGGAGCTGAAGATAATGATTGTTTTTTGATTGCACCAGGTTATATGTTACAATATTACCAATATTTTTTTTTTTTTTTTTTTAATTGAGTTTTATTTTTGTTTCATATTGCACGCTATATACAACGTTGAAAGATTGGTCACCAATTTGTAAGGGCATACGTCACTATAAGATTGCCAACGGCCTCGGGTTGACAGGTATGCTTGAATATTTGATTGAACTCTTAAGTCCTACATACGCTTATTTTATTTGTGCAGTGCATATTACTGTTATCAACGAAGCAACAAGACCCAACCATGTGTGCACATGCAAGGCTCGACCCCCCTTTTCTCCCTGTAACTGGGCTCAATCGATCCCAGCATGCCACGCGATCAATGCGACTGGATTCAATCATGTCTGGAGAGGGACAAGCTTTTTTATTGTCATCAGCGGTGCTAAATGGAAAACGTGAGGACAACGCGCCCATGAGGGCCGCCAAGTGAATTACAAGTAAATGGAAAGTCAGTTTGCTGTGTGGACAGCGCGTGTGTGGTCGTGTGAATGTTATGTGCGTAAACGGGAAACTGCATACGTGTTACTGGTGGTTTATTTCAGAAAGTGAAATTATATTATTCATAAAAAAGAAATATCCCAAGCCTTTATTTCTTTTAATCCAGATTGTTTTGTTTCTTTTGATCCATTTTAACTCTTTCATGCAAAAAATGCTTTGTGTATTTATATATTTATAATATATGGCGGAAAACACAGACAAGGCTGAAAAAGCAGTTTCGCTATTGCACCCCTCTTTAAATAAACTGCTGTATTTTAAGCCAAAAGAACTGTTGTGTTTGATAGAACAATATGTCTACATGCTGCCATAGCAGCTTCATTGCCCATTGCCCCCCCACTATTTTTAATTTGTCTGTTTTACCTGGGAGACCCACGTTTACAGACACCGCGCAACCGCTTTTGTTTCAACCCAGCCATAAAAAGAAGGTAAGTATTTATATATGGCGGAAAACAAAGACAAGATTGAAAAAGCAGTTTCTGCTCTTGCACTCCTCTTTAAAAGAAACTGCTCTATTTTAAGCCAAAACAACTGTTGTGTTTGATAGAACAATATGTCTATATGCTGCCATAGCAGATTCATGGTGCATTAAGCCCCTGAACTATTTTTAATTAGTCCGTTTTACCCTGAAAACCCCCATTTACAGGCGTCGCGCAACCGCTTTTGTTTCAACCCAGCCAATAAACGAAGGCAATTATTTATATTCATTATTCAAAATATCGTTCATTTATAGCTTAGAATCATTAATTGATGTCTAATATTTTGTTAAAAAAAAAAAAAACGATTTAAAAAAATTATTCACTTGCATATTTTAAACTTTTAAACAAATTGCATCACAATGAAAAAAATAGTGTCTGTAAAAAAGTCATGGATATCTACCTCATAGCTATCACTTAATTGTATTTTTTTGTTGTTGTTGTTACTCTTGCATTTTCTCCGATATGTTAGATGACAAAAAATCGATCCAAAAAAAGAAAAATTGAAGAAAAAAAAAAGTTTAAAAGGGTAAATATGTGAAAAAGAAAATCTCGACCACTCCTTGATGTCTGCAATTTCTGCATCGTGACCCTTGTTATATTACCTTGTTTTACCCATAAAATCCCCCAAAAATCCAGATGTGGCCATTCACAGCTGTGTCTTGACACTCAGTGATACATGCAACATGGAGTTTTTGGATCGAAACAAGATAAGTACGCAATAATATCTCATTAAAGTCATGGCATCTGTGATTCTGCTCTCGCATGCTCTCACCTCCTGATAGGATTTTCCTGTTTAAAAAAAAAACTTTTATTAAATGCCCTCCTGCTCAAAAGTTTTTCTTCCCCCAGAAAATTGAGATTTTAACCTTTTCAATGATGTATCACACATGCATATCGGACAATTTTGAGTTTGGCCAAATTGGGGGTCTCAGAGCGGAACTTCAAGTCACCTGAGTGTTTTCCGCTATATATTATTCGAAATGTCTATCACTTTTAGCTTAGAAATATTGATGTCTAATATTTCATTTAAAAAAACGACCACATAAAATTATTCACTTGCATATTTTAAACTTTTAAACAAATTACGTAACATTGAAAAAAATAGTGTCTGTAAATAGGTCACGGATATCTACCTCATAACTATTGCTTAATTGTATTTTTTTTTGTTACTGTCGCATTTTTCCCGATAATTTAGATGATAAATAATCGATCCAAACAAAGAAAAAAAAAAGTTTAAAAGGGTAAACATTTGAAAAAGAAACGACCACTCCTTGATGTCTGATTTCTGCATCGCGACCCTTGTTATCACCCATAAAATTCCCAAAAGTCCGGCTGTGGCCATTCACTGCTGTGTCTTGACACTCGTTGAGACATGCTACACAGAGTTTTTGGATCGAAACAAGGTAAGTACGTGATAATATCTCGTTAAAATCATGGTGTCTTTCATTATGCTTTCACCTCAAGCTGGGGTTTAGGGGTTAATTTTTTATTTGTTTTTTGAATGCCCTCCAGTTCACAATTTTTCCTCCACCACAAAATTGAGATTTTAAGCTTTCCAATGATGTATCACACATGCGTATAGGACAATTTTGAAATTTGGAAAAATTGGGGGTCTCAGAGCAGAACTTCAAGTCACCTGAGTGTTTTCCGCCATATATATATATTTTTTTTTCACCTTTCCCCTTTTCGCTTAATCTTTCTTTCTTTTTCTCTTTCTTTCTTTCTTTCTTTCTTTCTTTCTTTCTTTCTTTCTTTCTTTCTTTCTTTCTTTCTTTCTTTCTTTCTTTCTTTCTTTCTTTCTTTCTTTCTTTCTTTCTTTCTTTCTTTCTTTCTTTCAATCCATTTTGACTGACGTCCGTTCATTCACCGTCCCGGGCAAAAATGATTGGACGTCTAACGCTGTCAATGGCAAAAACATGAGCTTTCACAGCCAGTCTTCCCCGTTTAAATGAGCAATCAGTTAAATACTAGGGGGGGGGGAATTATTGTATTTTTTCGCACTACAAGGCGCATCAGCGTATTAGGGACACCTTCAATGAATGGCTTGTTTTAAAACTGTTTTCATTTATAGACCCTACCCACCGACGTCACAAAACCACATGCTCGCTGTATGGTTCCGCCCACTTGTCCGTCATTTTGTCTCTGTATTAGCATTGGTTTCAATTGATCGAGGAATTTAAAATGCATTTCATGGAAGACCCGGTGCTTTCTGATGCCGTAAACTCACTGGATGTGTTGCATAAAAGGCGTTATGTGGAAAAGCTTCGTGCTATACAGTCGCCAGATCCATATTTGATGCCCAAATCGATGTTTTTCGACCCACTGTCTTTGCCCTGTCTGCCTGGCATCTGCTACGCTGATATTTACAATTATCTTGTCCACACAAAATCAGCCTATTCTCACGAAAATTTGGAAAAACTTCAAGAGCTTGGAGGCTTATAAATACTTCGTTGCTGGTTGGGTGAAATAAGTCCTCGTCCACGAAAATTCGGCAGGAATCTATCTTGTGCTTGTAAAGGTGAGTTACGAAATTTTCAATTCAAAATCTTTTGTTATTGCTAACATCCACTGTCAAGTCTAATGTATTTCATGTCGTTTGTCAATGGAGTTAAGGCTTTTAATGTTTATATGGTTCAGCGATAGCACTCTCACTACATACATACGTGTATGTTGTCGGCGATTAGCCTAGCAATGATCTTAATTGTGGTTATTTGTCAGCCCAAAACCCTCTAAGTATATCTTAAATGCATCTTACCGGATATAAAATGACTACTACATAGTCTGTGGTGATTTTTTGGTGCCCAGTTTTCACGTCGAATTGCAGCCGTCCATTTCGCTCTCCTCTTTGGATCCCTCGGAATACGGTAAAACTTCAAGTCTCTCCTTCCATCTTCTCTGTTAGTGCAACCAACAGCCACACACCCCTTCACCATTTTGATGATTAATGTTAAGGAGCAGAAAAACACGCCGTAAATAGGAGGAATGTACGTAGCCGTAACAGGTTAACACTATGTTTTGACGGACAATTGGGCGGTACCATTCAGGAGAGCGGAGTTGTGACGTCACGTGGGTAGGGTCTATAGGGTTCACTGCATTATTAGGCGCAGTAGTAGTAGTGGTTGGGGTTGAAGTCTGCATCCAGTAGATGAGGCTGCACTGAAGGGAATGTCATGCCATGATTAACCAGTATTGATCCATATATAAGGCACATCGGATTATAAGGCGCATAGTCAGCTTTTGATGAATTTGGAGGCTTTTAGGTAAAGCCTTATAGTGCGGAAAATATGATAGCTTGAGATCGTTACTTGAGGCCGTATCCAGTGTGTTTTATACATTTCAATTTTGTGAATTTAATTTTTATTAATAATGTATTATGAATGATTTTATGAATTTATTCATATATATAAACCCTAACACTGAACATCACCAAAACACACCGTTCTCACTGTAAAGCATGGTGGTGGCAGCAAAATCCACTGAAATCCTGGAGGATAATTTTCAGTTTGTACAAGAACTACCGCTTGGGAAAGTATTTATTTTCCAGAAAGACAATGATCGAAAGCATATTGCAAAAGCTACACAGGAATGGTTAAAAAAAAAAAAAAAGGGGTAAATGTTTTGAAGTGGCTGAGACAAAGCCCAGACCTCAATCCTAGAGAGAATTTGTGGCTGTGCAAGGGCTGTTCATGGCCAATACCCGTGCAACCTGACAGAGCTTGAGCAGTTTTGCAAACAAAAATGGAACAAAATTGCGGTGAGCAGATGTGCAAGACTGATTGAAACTCATTGCTTTGATTGCAGCCAAAGATGAATCTACAAAATACTAACTTGAAGAGGGTGGCTGATTATGCAAACATTTTATTTCATTTATATATTTTTATTTTAATGACATTACCCTGGAAAAAAAATGTTTTCACTTTGACATTAAAAAGTTATTTCCAATAAATGTTTGTGTCAAAAATGCCCAAATTGTTTTGACCATGACTGACCATGATTTATGAATTCAATAAAAGGGGAAAACGTCCAAGGGGGTCAATACCAATACTTACTATGTTAGGCACTGTAAAGTATTAGAACTTATGGCGTCACAGTGAAATGAAAACGTGACGGAGATTCTCTAAGCTGTCAAACAATCTCTCAGTCTGGCTTCACTATCATGGAGAAGACAGCCAGCTTGACAGATGTCAAAGACTGTCACTGACATCCTTCAAAAGGTAAGAAGCAAATAAAGGTCTTTGCTTAAGAAACACTGGTGGCTCACAGAGAATTGTATCCAAGCATATTGACTGAGTCAGTGGAAGGAAAAAGTGTGGGGAGAAAATGTGCAAAATAAAGAACCAGAGCCTTGTGAGGATTGTCCAGAGAAATCCATTCAAGAACTGGGTGAGCTTAACAAGGACTACACTGAGGCAGGAGTGAGTGGACGAATACTAGGCATTGACTTTAAATGTCAACAGTCCTGGTGTCAAGCCACTCTGGAAAATATGTAATTGGTATTTTTTGTGATCTTTAAAAAGCATTTGAGCCAATCAATCACCAAATTCTAATTCATAAACTGGAAAAATATGGAATTCGGGGGTTGCAGGGGATTAGTTAAAAGGTTATTTAAGCGAAAGAGTGCAGTATGTCAAAATGGGACAGTATACATCAAAACAACTTAGTATTGCTTGTGGTGTTCCTCAGGGGTCTGTGTTGGGGCCAAAACTGTTTAATCTATGTATACAGTGGGGCAAATAAGTATTTAGTCAACCAATAATTGTGCAAGTTCTCCCACTTGAAAATATTAGAGAGGCCTGTAATTGTCAACATGGGTAAACCCCAACCATGAGAAACAGAATGTAGAAAAAAAAAAACGGATAATCACATTGTTTGATTTTTAAAGAATATATATGCAAATCATGGTGGAAAATAAGTATTTGGTCAATACCAAAAGTTCATCTCAATACTTTGTTATGGACCCTTTGTTGGCAATAACGGAGGCCAAACGTTTTCTGTAACTCTTCACAAGCTTTTTACACACTGTTGCTGGTATTTTGGCCCATTGCTCCATGCAGATCTCCTCTAGAGCAGTGATGTTTTGGGGCTGTCATTGGGCAACACGGATTTTCAACTCCCTCCACAGATTTTCTACGGGGTTGAGATCGGGAGACTGGCAAGGCCACTCCAGGACCTTGAAATAGTTCTTACGAAGTCACTCCTTTGTTGCCCTGGCTGTGTGTTTGGGATCATTGTCATGCTGAAAGACCCAGCCACGTCTCATCTTCAATGCCATTGCTTATGGAAGGAGATTTTCACTCAAAATCTCTCGATACATGGCCCCATTCATTCTTTCCTTTACACAGATCAGAGGTCCTGGTCCCTTTGCAGAAAAACAGCCCCAAAGCATTATGTTTCCACCCCCATGCTTCACAGTGGGTATGGTGTTCTTCGGATGCAATTCAGTATTCTTTCTCCTCCAAACACGAAAACCTGTGTTTTCTACCAAAAAGTTCTATTTCCGTTTCATCTGCACATTCTCCCAGTCTTCTTCTGGATCATCCAAATGCTCTCTAGTGAACCGCAGACGGTCCTGGACGTGTACTGGCTTCAGCAGTGGGACACGTCTGGCAGTGCAGTATTTGAGTCCCTGGCGGCACATTGTGTTACTGATAGTAGCAATTGTTAATGTGGTCCCAGCTCTCTGTAGGTCATTCACTAGGTCACCCCGTGTGGTTCTGGGATTTTTGCTCACCGTTCTTGTTATCATTTTGACGCCACGGGGTGAGATCTTGCATGGAGCCCCAGATCGAGGGAAATTATCAGTGGTCTATATGCCTTCCATTTTCTAATAATTGCCCCCACAGTTGATTTCTTTACACCAAGTGTTTTACCTATTGCAGATTCAGTCTTCCCAGCCTGGTGTAGGTCTACAATTTTGTCTCTGGTGTCCTTCGACAGCTCTTTGGTCTTGGCCATAGTGGCGTTTGCAGTGTGACTGACTGAGATTGTGGACAGGTGTCTTTTATACCAATAATGAGTTAAAACAAGTGCCATTAATACAGGTAACGAGTGGAGCCTCGTTAAACCTGGTTAGACCTCGTTAGAAGAAGTTAGACCTCTTTGGCAGCCAGAAATCTTGCTTATTTGTAGGTGACAAATACTTATTTTCCACTCTAATTTGGAAATAAATTCTTTAAAATCCAAACAATGTGATTTTGTTTTTATTTTTCCACATTCTGTCTCTCATGGTTGAGGTTTACCCATGCTGACAATTACAGGCCTCTCTAATCTTTTCAAGTAGGAGAACTTGCACAATTGGTGGTTGAATAAATACTTATTTGCCCCACTGTAAATGATATTTTTGATGCATCTCATCACTAAAACTTATTCTTTTTGCAGATGACTTCTTTTTGCAGATGACACCAATGTATTCTATTGTAATAATACCGATAATGAGTTGGTAAAGGTCGTGAACAAGGAGCTAATTAAAATTAAAAAAAAAAAAAAAAAAGGATTGATATAAATAAATTATCGTAAAATTTAAGTAAAACTAAAGCTATGATGTTTGGTAGCTTTAAAACTAATACTGATTTGCATGTAATGTTTAATGGTATACAAATTGAAAACGTAGATGTGAATACATTTTTGGGTGTCACAATTGACAGTAAACTGACATGGAAACCCCACATCAGACATGTGAAAACATAAATTTCCAAGAGTCTCTCCATTATAAATAAAGCTAAACAATTTCTTCGACAAGAACGCACTTCACACTTTATACCGCTCTTTGGTTTTCCCATACTTCTCATTTTGTGTTGAAGTCCGGGGAAACATCTATCAGAGCACGATAAATCCTTTATTCACCTTACAGAAACGGGCCGTGCGGATCATCCCTAAGGACAATACCAAAAATTTCAACAACTCGTAAAAGTTTTTGTGTGTCTGTGTGTGGAGTGAAACTTTGGAATAATCTGGGAATGCAACACAAGCAATTCCAAACTATCTACAGATTTAAACGGTTATCCAAATTTATGGTCTGGTCACAGTATACTGATATAACATTTTAATTACACCAATAAATTGTCTTGGTATGAGAGCTGGTTGTTTCTTACCATTGCTGGTATATTGTCCGTTACCATTGTTGGTATAGTTATTGTTGCCATTTATAATTCTTTTGTCCTGTGTGTGTGGCCTTTACAAATAGTTGGTATGGTTTTACTTTCATTTACCATGTTGGTATGAAATTGTTTTTGGTTTGGGTGTTACCTTTGGTAACTTCATCACAAGGGACACAGTTTGTTACAAAAACGTATATGTACAAAACTGTTTGAACTGATTTTTGGTTGCCTACATTTTTGGAAGGAAGTAGCAAGATTTTTTTTGTTTGTTTGTTCTTAATTAGATGAGATTAGGGGTGGGATTAAATAACTTCTTCTTCCCACTTCTTTTCAGGCATGTATTTGATGTTGCTATGTTACTAGTTTTGCTGCTCTTTTTTGTTATATGATGATATGAGCTGTATATATTTGCTTTCTTGACAAGGAAAATCATGTCCTGAAATATACACTAGGTTCAGTGAAGGCAAATTGTGGCCACCCCAAATTGTGAGGACTGATATAGCACATTAAAAACACTCGTCTTAAAACCCATGTGAATCTAGCTTTTTAATCAGCATCTTGATATGCAATACCCGAGGTGGACGGATTAACTTGGCAAAGTGCTCACAAACCAAGATTTAAGAAATTTGGAAATAGACTTGTGTAAATTAAAAAACACAACAACAAAAAAGAAGTGTTCTATTCAGCTCATTAAAAATGGCAGCAAAACCCAATGTTTAGCATCTGTTTTTTTGCCAGTGTACTTAATGTATTACTTTAATTTGTTTTTATAAGTGAGATCTGTATTCTTCTTAACATCACTAACACTACTCACGGATTATATAAAGCCTATATACGTATGTTTTGCTGTGATGTTAATCTGTATTTCATGAGGAATTTGTAGTTAAACAGTAGTTTTTCTGGGTCATTTGTTAGACTGAATGACAAAACAACAATTCACACTTAAGATGAATCTATTGTATTTTGAAACAACCACACATCTATAGATAAAGATGACTTTAATCAGCAGCAGCTACTTGATCAGTAACATAAACATTCACAATTATGCAAACAAACAAAACTCTTCTTTAACCGCTCTTTCTGCTACTAAATTAGATTAAAAAACAAAAAAACAAAAACGAGAACACACATCCATGATTTCGTACAGGTGATACATCATTACACACGAGAGTTTCGCTCCTCTTCCTCATTTTCCAGCAGGTAAGCCGGCTGGTAACGCTTCACACCCCTGCTGTCGACCACCTGCAGCGCCGCGTTTCGACACGTGTTGTCCATGCTTCCCAGTGACGTGTACCTTTGCCACCGTGAGGGAAGATCACGCCATTAAAGATGTGCAATCAAATGGAGAGAATGAAAAAAGGAATGACTGGGTGAGTGTGCTCTTACCCTTTATCATAGAGAATGCAGTAGGGCACATATAAAGTCCTCAAGAAGGACCAAATGTCATGATAAGTCCAGTCCTGAGTTGAAAGGAAAAAGACACAAATGTATTTGGACACATGTATTGAATAATCAAGACCTTCAAGATTAAAAGAACAAAACACTTATATTGATTTAATATTTTTAATACAGTTGTTATTTCATACAGTAGTACCTCTACGTATGAATTTAGATCGTTCTGGGACCTGGTTTGTATGTCAAAATGGTCGCGTGTCGAGCTGGATTTTCCCATAAGAATACATTATAATTTGATTATTTCGTTCCACAGCCCAAAAACCAATGCCAAATACTTAATACACACTGCAGATACAATTACAAATAGCAATTACACATAGCAAAACAAAAAAAATATATAAATAAAAATCAGAATTATAATAATAATAATAATAATAATTACTTAATGTATTGAGTGTTAATGTGGTGGTGGTGTTTTGCAGGCTGCTCCTGAATGCACCGTGTGACTGACAAAAAAGTGAGTTTTTACTTTCTCTTTTCATGTTCTGTTGTTGTTGGTGTCGGCTACGGCGAACAGTAGCCGTGTTGCACAAGTTCTGTGATAAATCATTAAAAACCTGATGAAGCTTGTGACTTCCTTGCCGATGTTACAAAAATAATAACAATGACAGTCGTCCTCGAGATCGTAGACATATTCCGGCCGGATTGTCGAGCCACTTCACTGACATGCACACCATGCTACATTTGTCCCGACTAGTCGACGTCATCGATGACGTAAATGCGTCGGCGAGCACACCATCCTGTCGACAGTTGATAAAGGGTAAAAAATATATATGAGTGGAAAGTTGAGAATGGCGGATGCTCGGGATTCAAGTGGGGAAAGCGGCACAAAGCCAAGGGTACGCTGTCGTGTCCAGTCTCTTTAATGCTTTAAAGCTTACATACCACGGCAGCACGTTGGCCATGAATGAACACCAGAAGCGCTGTCACCCAGGTATAATTTTGGAAGACGACAGGAGACAACAAGCTGGCGGATCGTAAGTCTATTTTTTTATTGAAGCTGCCTTTATTTGGGTCATACGACAAAGTATTAGGGGCTAATATCAGACTAATGTAGCTGAATTAGCAGCTACGTACTTTAAGTAGCGCGTTGCTGCTTCCGTTAAAATCAACAATATTGAAAGCATCCTGTTTTAGAATCGGTTTGAAAAATAAGGAAATCCTTCTTATTTTACTTCATCTACATCAAATTATATTCAATAGAAGACTTTATTTATACTAACGCTTCGTCTTAGCTCCCACCAAAGGTACATGTATGTAAAGTGCATAGCGGCTCACAGCTAGATTAACCCTACGTAATAATGCGACTGTTTTTTCTCGTAGCAATATTACGACTTTAATCTCGATCTTTTTTTAATTTTAATTTTATTTATTTGGTCCTAATACTCCGTCGTAGCGTCGTATCACCGTGCATCATTACGTTTTTTTTTCCACGGACCTCATCCCAGTGATACGTGACATTTATTTATCTACTCTGCTGGTGCTGAGAACAATATAGACATACCACAAAAGAGAAAGAAAGAATTGTTTTGATTCCTGTAGGAAAAGTGAAGTCACAGCATTCTGAATCTGTTTACATTACACTATTTTGCACTAGTTAATGTTATCAGCATTTGACCTCATTGTTTATTTGTGATTTATTATTGCAATTTATGTTTACTTGTACTTTAATAAAGAATTTAAGTGTTCCAAAACGTTTTTTGAATTCATAATCATCAACATAAATTAAATGACAAGATTAATTTAAAAAAAAAAAAAAAAAAGTTCATTAAAAAATTATTAGATTAGTCGACTAATCGTTAAAAAAGTCAGCAGACTTATCGGAAGAAAAATAATCATTATGGACAGCCCTCCACCACGCTCATATGTTTCTATCACGTCCTTCTTAATTTCAATGGTAAGTGTCGCCTTTTTCCCTTTTTTCCACCACCTACACTAACCTTCTTGAGACCCATTTTGATTTCTCTAACAAATCCACTGTGCGTCCGTCTTGCGGGAAAACAATGAAATTCTGCCGCGGTCATAAATCGCTGTATTTCAAGCATGTCGTCATATGTCGAGACAAATGACAATTCAGTTTTACGCCGGAAGTCGAAAGGATTCGTATGTCAATGCGATCGTATGTCAAGGTACCACTGTATATGAAAAATTCCTCATTAGACACATGCTAAGTATTAAATCAATATATTTTAACAGTTTCCCAAATAATTAGATGGCAAATGGTCAAATCTGACCCTTTGCAAAGCAATTTCAAAAATCACAACAAAACATTAAGGAAAAAAATAAAGAGCAAAATTGTTTTAACAGTTCATGATTTTTGTTTTTTATATCTGACAATGCAATGGTATTAAAGTTCTTTCTCGTTGGGTGGGTTACCGACCAGTAACGGGTTGACTCTCATGTAGGATGGCCAGTCGGGGTCAGTGGGACACATAGGGGTGAGGGTGTGAGAGTAAGGGTCACTCCTTCTGGTGCCCATCAGGACGGCTTTCAGTTCGGGCCTCCGCTCCTGAACCTCGATCAAAGCCTGCCGAATACTGCCCTCCACGGCGAACAGATCCAAGTCATACCTGACAGATTAAATGATAGATACTGCTTAGCAACCATGTTGACCATGCTGGGAATTCAGTCAAAAATGTTGGTCGTAATCCATGACGCGACGCCAGCAAGTACCGCAGTAACTGAGATCACGCACTCTAATGATGATGTATTCTTGCACGCCTCAGCAATATAGTTCATTGTGTGCCATTTGTAAACTCCAAACATTGCTTTACGGTATACTTGTAAACTGAGCAACCCATCTAACACAAATGTATAAACTGGAACAAATTGAATCAAACATAATTGATATCAAAGGGAAAAGTGTGGAGTAAAACAGCATCGCATAAACCTGTGTTCAACCTCACTGCTGTATTAAGTTTGAATGCAGTGTATGGACGCACTTTAGAGGAGATTGATGACTTCACCTTTTTATAGTATCCTGAAGGAACCGCTCCATTTCCGAGAATGGTGAGACAATGCGGATGTAAAGAGCTTTCACCTTGTCTTTACTGTCCGGGTAGCGCCTGAGAGCAGAAATAGGACATTAAAACAAATAAATAACAGCAATAACACACAGATTCCCAGTCACTATCTTCTTGAATGTGTCGAGTGTCATGTTTTCTCATTTTATCTCATGTCTCAGATCATTTATCTTGTCTACCGCTTGGTGTTCATCTCTTGTTTTTACCTCTTCATTGCTGCGTAGTAGAGATGCAGCAGGGCTGTGCAGTCCTTGCCGCCGTTAAACCCGATGCAGACTTCCTCCGTGGAATACTGATCCAGCGCCGCTTCGACCGTTTTCAGTGCAGACGCAACTTTCTCGCCGAGCGGTGTGCCTGTGGGAAAGGATTAGGATATTTAAGAATGACTACGCAATTTGTACAAGCAATATCCCGCCATTCGCCCTTCAATCTTAATACTGGTTTTCATCAGCTTTTGCGGCTTGAAATCCTTTTTTATTAGCAGTCCCTTATGCTGCTCCAACCATAGCTAATTTCCATAATGCTTACAAAAGGAATCTAATAGCAATGTTTTGCCATTGACCTTAACTTATAAAATGTCACCCAATTCAAAATTTGAAACAGCATTTGAAAACAATTGAGAATTACTCTGTAATTAAAATTCCAAATGAAATTGTATAATAATCATAGGCGGAGTTTGACTTTTGGGGCTGGGGGGGGGGGGGGCACAATATGTTGATGACCCCTAAGCATAGTGTCAGCAATAAAATTAACTTACAAGAATATTTAAAATATAATGAGCGTTTTTTTTGTTTCTCGTTATTCTTGAGGGGAATTCTAAATCAGGCTGCTTAGGCAATACTTTTCGTCGTCATCCATTAAATTTGCTACGCCTGCCGGTGTCGTGCCAATGTAGTTACCCCAGTCAAAAATTGTATCCCCTGGGCGGAGCCATATGGAGGTAGATTTGTGTCTTTATTATTCAATCAAAAGAAAGTTGCTTCAAAAAAAAAAAAAAAAAAGTTGCATCAAAATACTGTATATATTTTCAACCGAAAAAATGTGGATGTAATTAATTGAAAATAATGTACTGTTTTCCTGCTGAGTGTGTATAATCAACAAATTGGCGTGGTCATTGTAGACTCTACAATATGTGCTCGTCTGTCAATGTTTGTTGGAAATACAGTAGTTGGAAACCTTTATTTATGTATTTATTTTTGTACTTTTTTAAAATTTTATTTTACAGACGATAACATTTTTAGTAAACGTCGACTAAAACTAGACGAAATTAGTCGCGAGTTTTCGTGAACAAAAACTAGACGAAGATAAATACATTTTGACATGACTAAAATATGACTTAGACTAATAGTATCATCGTCCAAAAGACTAAGACCAAGACAAAAATTGAAAGGGCTTATATAAAACAAAACTGGTGTCATGAAAGGTTTTTTTTTTTTTTTTTTAAATGTGCATATAAGGGTTAACGCTGATGTATATTCACAAATTTAGCATGGTTGATACAAACAACATATCAAACTAGGGAAGGAAATCTGATGTATGAAAGTATGGAAGAGTAAAAAGGAACTGTTCATATTAATTGAATAAAAGTCGGGAAAAAAATTGTTGGCAACGTTAGATGAGCATTTCTATTTCAGTCACAGTGTGTATGTTAGATTTTCTGTTCTTGTCATACTAATAACTAGATGTATAACAACAAATAGGTATGGATTATATATACATAAATATATATACAGTATATACTTTGGATTTTTTTGGTGGTGACTTTTTGGGAGGCTGGACAGTGTATATGTGTACATATCGACCGAAGGCCATTAAATTAAATTGTAGCAGACTTTAAGATCTGTACATATTGTTTCCTTGTCCAAAGAATCAATATTGTACCATCATGACATTGGTGATTTACACTCAACTACACTACTATTTACAGTACTAATAACCAATTCTAATGCAGTGTTTTTCAACCTTTTCTGAGCCAGGGCACGTTTTTACATTGGAAATAGTCTCGCGGCAGCAAACACACCAAAAATGTTCCAAAATTACTTTCTGTATATTTTATTATAAAATAATTTCTCAATATTTATACTTACTCAGTGTGAATCTTGAGCCTGTTTAGATGAACACAAAGCAGATACCCTGGCAGGAATTTCGTCAACAGCTCTCAGTCTCTCTCCGTTTTTATTTCTTTTTTTTTTTTTTAAAGCAGTTAGGCTTGAAAAGCTCAGAATTATCAGACAGGGGGACTTAGCAATGTCTTAAACTGCATCAGGGCTGAACATCTCGCTGACGATGGGTTTGCAGGCAGGTCGTATTAATGTCTCTCCCACAGTGTGGGACTTTTTGGATTTAGCAACCAGTTCAGCAACAAAGGAACTGGGTTTGAGGGCTTTCTCATTTACCTTTGTAGTTTTTCCTCAAAAAACGTTGCCTGTTTCTCTGTGTTTTGACAAAGGCAAACAAAATAGTCCATCGACTTGTTTTGAAGCGACGGGTGTTTCGTTTTAAGATGACGTTATTGCGCTGTTGGATAGCTGCTCGTGTTGCTTTCAAAAACGGCTCGAATTTCTAGCCATCAGCCACCTTGCTGTCCTCGACAATGTGTTGGAATATAACACAGGAGGAGGCTTGCCGGTCACCACAGATAGATAAAATGGAATATACTTGACGAGTGTAATCAAATGATGTACAATAGACGTGCTAGGGTCCACATTGTCGCGGACAGCAAGGTGGCTGATGGCTAGAAATCTGAGCAGTTCTTAAACACGACGCGAGGAATACCTCGTTCATCTGCGCACGACCGCAACCTTCTACTGACTCCTTCCTTCCTACTGTAATTCCCCCCGATGACGTAAAAGAAAAAAGAATGTCATATTGAATAATATCTCGCAGCACACCTGATGATCTCTCACGGCACACCGGTTGGAGAACTCTGTAGTAATGTAATTGTATTAAAGGTCCTGGACTCGCTGCAATTACAGTAATTACATCCACCATGATGGTGAGTTGTCCTTTTAATATTTTTATTTTCGAAATCTTTATGTTTCTAGGCTGGCCTTTCAAACACTGAATTATATGAACCTGCTCCGTGATGCAAAAAAAAAATAAAAATTTATAACACTGCTTGAAGTTTCTCTTACCACTGTTGGCTAACATGTACACCTCGGCGGTGGCAATGGATACAGGGTCTTTCACCAAAGGCACAACACTTTCTTTGGGCAGCTCTTCAATAAGCTGTGCCCGGGCTTTGTCCACCTCCTCCTGGCTGTTCGAGTCCAGGACCAGCCTGACTCGATGGTAGTTGCTCAACCAGTCGGGATATGAGCCCAAAGCAACCTTGCGACCCCAGGAGGCCTGCAGTTTAGTGAGCACAGGGGCAATTTCCGCTTCATCTGCAGCCACAAACACCTAAAAACAATTAAGTCATGGGTTATTTTATTTGAACAAATTTTGATAACTATTACCATATTAAACAGATATGATCACAGTTCTTACCTCGCGTGTATGAAAAGTGGTTCCTGAACTAGCAAAAAGGTGTTCCAGCCCATTAAATGCTCTCTCCATTAGAGACGGTATACCGGGGAAAATATACACATTACGCACGCTCACCTGTGAATGACAGAAAAGCGTACCAGCTTTAGCTGCAATTTAAAAATGATAATCAGAACAGCCTACTAAAATGACAGTGTTTATTTACATCAATTCATTGTTGAGGAAAAAAATACAAGTCATTTTTGCAAAATGTAATATGTGATGCAGTATAAAATACCCCTCAAAAAATATGACAATAACACAGAATCTGCATGAAATGCTCTCAAAAAACATGAGGCAGTGGTTAAACGTACTTTGTTATTACTGTGGAAGATCATGTCGACTTCTGTCATGTAACACAGCCTTACAAATGTAACCCATTCCACCATTTTAAACTCTTCTCCAGCATTTGTAAAGGGCAATATCTGAGAGCCTTATGAGTTGCAAAGATTATTGTCGCTGACTGTAATTTGCAGAGTTCTCGCTCTCCAGGTCAGGAAGCCCTGATATCCAGTCAAAAGGAAAAATGAAAGGACAAACCACTTTGAATTCTAATCTTGATGTATCAGGACATTGCATCAGGTCCTTGTGGCTCAAAATTGTGTAACGCGGATGTCAGAGGAATATGGGTAACTGTTAATCCAGGGTTACAAAATAATTTCCATTATCATGTAACAGCGAAGACAGCCCTTGTCAATTTAAGAAAATAAATTTAAATTTCACTTTAGCTGTTTTATCTGAAGGGAATAGTATCATTTCTCGTATTTACCGTTCGACTGTTTGTATTACTCTAACACACTTAATATAATCAATCAGGGAATACTATCTAGTATCTTTGTATTACTCTAATGTACCCAATATAAAATAAATAGCATTTATATCATAGTTTAAGGAAAACAAGATGAATATATTTGACATAGGACATAAGAGATATATGATGCCTTCTGACCACGGAAGCCCAACACTTGCGCCATGCAGCTGACTGAGCAAGTTTGACGCTGACTACCAGGTGATAGGCAAGACATCTGGGAGCTCATGTCTGCAACACCTAATCCCACAATCAGCTCTTCAGGACAGTCCAAAACAAATGGCGGGACGTCCTGTACTACAACACCCAATAACAAAAATAACTCTAAGTTTAATAGCTCCCACCTCAGTTGCCTCAGTAACCATGACCTAGCAACGAACGGTGACGCATGAACTTGACCGCCCAAATCTGCAACAGAAGAATTATCCTAAACAACACCCAGGCACACCCTTTGTCCGGCCCACCACACCACACACTTCAAAAAGACTGAACGTTTAGCTAACAACTGTCGTTTCTCGGGGACATTCCGATGTGCTCGTTGTTTTGCTGACCCTGGAACCAGAATTGCCTCTCTGTCGGGGACCTAATGCCTTGCCGTTTGATCGCTGTCGACCTAAATAAATTGTCAACATGTGTTTCGAAGCCTTCTTCCAGCTTACAAAATTGAGTCAGTACAAGGGGTTAAGACCAAGGTCAAAGCGCAGAGTTTGGCCTTTTGGCCGGGTCGTCTGAGTTTCGCCGGCCCGGGTCATTGGAGCTGCGCCAGCACGGGTCAAGCGGTTTGGCTGGCGTAATAACGGCAATCTGGCTGAAAGGTCAGATTCCTTCATATCTCAGATTTAATTTAGTCATGGGGGGTGGGTTTGCATTGAAATGAATGCAATGATACTCCAGACTTTTTCAAAAACTATTTTCAAACATTTTTTCTTTTGAGTTTTTTTTTTATTTTTTTTTTTTAGATTTGCTCTGAGGATAAAATACTCCAAAAATTCCTTTAACAATCATTTGTATAGACATTATTTAAAATGTGAAGGGTTGGACATCCCTATGCTTGATAATCAACTGAATGTAAGAGATAGGAACTCCTACTATATTTGTAGGTATCCAATTCCAGGCTATGGTGTTAATTTACAAAACTCCACAAATGTTGGTTTAAATTGAAAAGTGTGTGTTCGCGCCGATTTACTTATACTGTTGTTGGGCATCTTTTAAAATGGCAGTGCAGTTGGCTTTGAACTGTAAAAATAATACATTACATTCATTCATTCATTCATTACAATGCGCGCTAAAACAATCTACATGCATTAGTCAGTGAACATTTTGGAAGAAACACTGCGTTTCTGACACTTCAGTTTTAAAAACTCTCAACAAAACTAATGCAAGTAGAGGAAAGTATGCAAAAAGACATATCTTGTGCTCACCCACCAGCGGATAGCGAAGGGGTTTTCCCGTCTGCGAGTCTGTTCCAAAGTTGAGTTTGGCTGATCGAGGCACCATGGCCAACTTCATGGCCGGGCTGCTTTTGTCCACCACCCCGAAGAACTCTTCCACCAACCGTGAGAGTTCAGGGTGGGGATAGACCTCCTCTTGGAAGGCCATAGCAACGCTCTCAAAAGTGACGTCATCATGGGTGGGCCCGATTCCGCCTGAGGTAATGAGGTGAGTGTGCTGTGAAGACTGAAGAGCCACTTCTTTGGCGATGACCTCCTGGATGTCTGGAATGACTGTTATACGCTGCACAGACACACCGAGCTTCCTTAACGCTCGTGTAAGAAAGGCACTGTTAGTGTCCACAGTGTGCCCCTAAGAGACAAGATAAAAGAAAGTTGATTTAAATGACGACTTCAGGTTCCTGCTGGATGAAATTCCAACTTTCTAATATGGTAATGTAAAAAGAACTAGCCACTGCTAATCCTAAAATGAGTCTTAAAGATAATTCATCACACAAGTGAGAGGCAAGCTAACCGCTGTAAAATATAAAACAACAAAACCCAAAGTTGAACATGTGTTTGTCTAACCTACTCTAATGGCCTTTTCACACTAGCAGCAGCATAGTGTCAGTAGTTAGTGCTATTGTAAACCTTGAGGCAGAAGAAAATCATCTAACGACATCAATAGAGGTCTGTCAATTTGTTGATATGTCACATGGTGTTCAGGTTTTGGTGGAGTTCCAAATTATGCAGCTTCAATTTATGTTTTAGCAACCAGCCTCACCTTAAGTATCTCATCCCCAATAATAAGGATGGCTGCAGTAGGAGCCTCACCGTTGGCCATGGTGGTGGACATCGCCGCTCTGGTCAGCTGCGATGTCAGTCTCCTGATGCGCACCTCCGCTCGATGCAGTTTGAAAAAATGCGGGCTAAAAGACACACGAATATGTCAGTGAAATCGAGCATTTCATCCACTTTTTAAAATTGTTATTATTAATCAGCTATAACAGCTTTCTAATACATTGTGATGACTTGTTACTAATGCTTTGGCAGTCGTGGGTTACCATGGCTTTCTCTTCTGGCCTTAACACTGCCCGAAACACTGACCTACATTTAAAACTTTAATTCTAGTTTTTGTTCCATGACGTTATTGCTCTGCTTTTATGGTAAGGTTCAAATAGTGAAACTGCTTTGAGTACAGTGCATGTACATTGTGTGGATATTAGCTTATTTTCTCAGTGAAATTTTAGCAATAACATCAGATTCAGTAGTTCTGGCCAAAATACCTCAATGGGACGGTTTCCTTAGCCAATCAAAGTTAAAATTTGCATCATCACAGCAGTGTTGTTTTTGCCAGCCCTTTTAACTTTTTTCGTAGTCTCAGTCTTTTAGACGAAAATACTTATTTGTCTTAGTCATATTTTAATCATTTCAAAATGTGTTTGTCATTATGTAGTTTTTGTTGATGAAAACTGAGACCAATTTAGTCTAGTTTTAGTCGATGGTTACTTAATATTTTCGTCTGAAATTTTTAATTTTGAGCGCGTGATTTTCAATTAATTATACCCACCTGGATGCCACGAACTGCATGTCAAAAACGTTGTACGAGAGTTTAGGAGGACGCTCACCGCTAGTAATAGAATAATGCCTACACAAATGTGGATGTTATGCTAACCCTACGAGTTACACTTAGTGTGTGATGATCACTCAGCACAGACGCCATAAAGGGCTAAAGTAACATTGCGTATTCTCTCTTGCCAAGATGATAAGATAAAGCTTACCATTTACGTTTCAAAACAAGCAATGGGGAGACTGGAGAGGACACTAGTGGGTTAGTTTTGGGGGGGTGTCGCAGCATGTCACATGAGTGACACAACCAGACGCTGCTACGATGCAGACTAACTACACATTAAAATGTCACACTTTGTGATAATGTGACGAAAATTATGGCACATTTTCATCTCGTTCTCATCTCGTCAGACGAAAACTGGCATTCATGTCGTTATGTTTTAGTCTCCCAAGACACGTTTTTAGTTCGTTATTGTCTCTTCATCGTCATGAAAAAAATTGTTCATCGACGAAAACAACACTGCATCACAGAGATAATAACTGGAAGCCAGTGTTGACAAGGAAACATTTAATCATCAAGTATTTCATTTATTTGTCTGAAGTTATTGGGATGCTAATGAATAAATATTAAGAATAAACTGTTCCAGTTGACATATGTGGCACAGCTGCATGATGTTATAAAACTTTTTTGTACAGTTTTGTTTATATTGTTGAAACATGTTTGTGGTGGTTTTAAGAGAAGTATTAAGTCTGTCAAATCCCCATTGAAGGCCCAGCCCTAACTGCACCCATCACCACTAAATTAATTTTGTGAGCCTTACTTAGCAACAAAATCAACTCCCGGATTCACATTACTTTCTTGTGTCACACACAAGAGAACCAAAATGCTGGAAACAACTCTCATTATGATGCACTGCATTTAGCGTCAATCAAAACTGAAGGTTTATATGCAGCTCGTGTTGTGAATCTCATTTGATTAGTGCTGGAGTACCTAATGGGTTGGCCAGTGAGTATATGTACTGCATGGAATTTGAATCTTACATCAACATGAAGAATCCATCGGGGGCATCTTCAATTAATACACTGCTCAGCTCTCCTTGTTTCCTAACAGCTCATACCAAGAAGAGCCTTGAGGAGAAACATGGAGGGGAATATTAAAATGAATTACTGCTAGGTTCTCGTGAATAGGCATCAGATCCACGATGGCGTCTTCGCCTTGAGTTTCTGAATTAAAGTTATGACACCACCTGGTTTAAAAAACAATACTGTAGTTACAACATACTGGAAAAGTACCCTGGTAAAACATGCATAAACCACGCTTTATAAATGTACACTCCATGATGGTGGAAGGCGTTCGAGTTTCATATTCCTTACACGAAAGACACGGTGAATCCAACACTTCTAGGTGAACGTGATCTCAAGTACGACATAATCCGTCTCCTTGCTCCTTTCCGTAGCTCAGAGGTAGCAATGTTAGCATTAGCCTTAAAAATTCCATTCTATTTCATTTGAAGCGCATTTCCTCAATTCTCTAGCGAATAATATAATCATATATCGCGTCTGCTCATTATTTATCAAATACACTGGCTAAAGATAAGAAAACTTACTAGTGTCGAAATGTTTCCTCCTCGAGACAGCTGCAGTCCTTGCCAGTCAAATGACATAACAGTTCCTGTCCAATCATCACCACGGAATTGGTTCTTTTTGGCAAGGTAGCCAATCCAAATTCCGAAGGCGGGTCTTTGCATAACAATGCGGAAGTAAACAGAACGAAGGTCCTGTCCTAAATTGTAACGTAGGGAATGTGAAAGTACTTTTAAACGTAAGTCGCAACATTATGTAATTTATCTGTATGTTTTATTTTAAACTGATTAATTAAGTTTCATTATCTATAGTCGCAAAGCAGCCGAGCATTGTCAGACCTGTGCCTGACAACACATCACAGACATGCCTAGCATCAACTTCTTCTGGGGTGATGGTAATATTATACCCAAAAGTGAACTCGGGCGCTGCCATTGGTCAAAGGAGCTACTGCGCCTGCCAGATTGTCATTGAAAGATGTTCATATCTGGAGTTATTTGCCTCGCCCGTGGGTGGCGCAACTTTGCATATCTAAAATCGAGATACTGCTGCAATGTAACACGAATTGCAATGTTTTTCAAGGAAAAAATATATTTTTAAATTCACTATACAAGACATACAGGGATATTCCCTGTACTTGAAAGATACTTTGAACAGCGGAACATCAAGAATATGTAATTGTATTTATTGAAAAAATAAGGTCATTTTTTAATTGACTTTGATGATTTAAAATCGATGAGTGAATTACAAAAAAAAAAAAAAAAATGAATCAATTGTAAAGCATATTTTAGTTATTATTTGAAATATATTGAATAATGTTATCATTTTGATCAAATAGTACAATAAATAAATAGCCTAAAAATAATTTAAGTTTCTAATTAAAAAAAAAAGGCATCTCTCTTCATAAAAAAAAAATAAAATAAAATAAAAAAAATAGAAATCTGGTTTTTAGAGGTATTCTGGGCATATCCGACTGGCGGGAGGCCCCGAGAATGACCCAGGACACGCTGGAGAGACCATGTCTCTCAGCTGGCTTGGGAACGCCTTGGGCCTGGGGATCCTGCCGGAAGAGCTGGTTGAAGTGGCTGGGGAGAGTGAAGTCTGGGCTTCCTTGCTAAAACTGCTGCCCCCGCGACCAGACTCCGGATTAAGTGGCAGATGATGGATGGAAGGATGGATGGATGGACGGACGGACGGAAAATATATTTTTTGTTTTGATATGGTTTCTATAGGAGGACAAACATGATTCTAATTTATTAATATGAAATTAAGTTCAACTTGGTGTGCATCGTACAACAGAGTAGTTACGCGGTGCGTCGTTCTCTGTACGCTGCAAGTTTATCACGTCTTAATCAGATTATTTTTCTTGAATTTAGTCAAATAGTTTTCTCCATCTTACTTTTAGTGTTAACGACTACTTAACAGATTAATGTGTCAGATTGTATCACTTACTTTAAGTATATTACTATTCTTATTGAGTCCATACATCTAAAAGTTGGTCTTTTTTTTTACCTGAATCAAGAAAAATTTCCTAATAGTGTTTCCAACAATAGCTATTCTTGAATTAAGAACATTTCGGACAAGCAAGGTTTTTTTGGGGGATAAAATATACTAATTTATTGCCTAAAATAAATCTATAAATCTCATTTTCACCGTGCTATTTTTCTTATTTCAAGAAATCTAAGAAATTTTTACTTGAAGCGCTGGCAGATAATTTCACTCATTTCTTGTAGATTTACACCAAAAACAAGGGAATTTAACTAGATTTAAGGAGGGTGTGTTATTGCAATGAATAGGATGCACTGCAGGGAAAATTACAGTTTAATCATGAAGGCTCATTATGTACTTGTAGCCGATTTAGTCAGTTTGATAGCAGTCTAATATAGATACATACAGCATGTGTTGACCTCATTATAAGGCCTATATAAGGCTTTTAATTTTTGAAGGTTTAGACTTGTTTTTTTTTTTTTTTTTGGTCAAATATGGTTCTTTCAACATTTTGGGTTGCCGACCCCTGATCTAATAAGTGTGGCCATATGTTGCCAAATGTTTATAGACAAGTTTCTGAGGTACTTCCGCTTTACTTCTGTTAGGGTTCGTGGATGGGAGAGGATCCCAAAGCAGACAATGGGACGACAGGCTGTCAGAACAAAAATGGTTTTGTTTATTGTTCGGGCGTTGCTGGTGAGATCCAGACCGACGTGAGGCAGGAAAAGCTCGTGGGGGGAAATCAGGTGTGGAGATCCGACAAGGGGCGTGCACAAACAGGTCCTGGGACAGAAGCAAAAATCGTGAGCCGAGAATAGTAGTAAAAAATGTAAGTAAGGCGGGATACAACTGACAGTAGAACTAGACGAGTTGATCTGGGAACGAGGTGAGGCGTCCACTGGCTTTTTCAAGGCTGCTGATTGTGATAGCCTGCACCTGTGGCCGCTCCACCCGTCTGGCATTCAACCTGCAATCAGAAAAACTCATGCACGCCTGCCCCAAGTGGGCCAGGTTTCAGGAGGGGGGGGCAGATGCCCTAACAGGACCCCCCCGCCTACGGGCACCACCTGGCGCCCGACGAAGACGACCGGGATGGGTGCGGTGGAAATCCCGGATTAGCTCACGGGACAACACCCACCGGGCCGGGACCCAGGACCGCTCTTCCGGGCCATAGCCCTCCCAGTCCACCAAGTATTGGACCCCATGGCCTCGGCAGCGGACGTCCAAAAGCCGCTCCACTCTATAAGCTGGCCCCCCGTCGACCGACAGTGGCGGCGGCCGAGGCTGAACAGGGGGGGACAAGGCACTCAAGGCGACGGGCTTTACTTGTGAGACATGGAAGGTAGGGTGGATACGGAAATGGGCAGGAAGCTTGAGGCGCACTGCAGCCGGATTCACCACCCTCTTGATCTCATAGGGACCGATAAACCGGGGGGAGAGCTTCCTCGACTCAGTCCTCAGCGGCAGGGACTTGGATGACAGCCACACCTTCTGGCCTACCGCATAGACTGGCGCAGGTGTGCGGCGGCGGTCCGACTGGGCACGGGACTTTTCGGAGGCACGTAGGAGTGCAGAGCGTGCCTGCTCCCAGACTTTGGCGCAACGACTCACATGCCTCTGGACAGACGGGACTGCAATGTCTTGCTCTTGTGAAGGAAACAAGGGGGGTTGGTAGCCCAAGGAACAAAGGAATGGGGACATACCTGAGGAGGCGTTCGGCAGGGAGTTGTGAGCGTATTCAACCCAAGGGAGTTGGTCGCACCAGGTGTTAGGATGGGCCTGGGTGGTACAGCGGAGGGCAGTTTCGAGCTGCTGGTTGGTACGCTCACACTGGCCGTTGGTTTGCGGATGGTACCCTGAAGACAGACTCACACCAACGCCCAGAGCTGCACAGAAAGCCTTCCATACTTGCGAGGTGAACTGCGGTCCTCTGTCAGAGACAATGTCTACCGGAATGCCATGCAGGCGGAGCACGTGGTAGGTGAGCAGGTCTGCAGTTTCCTTGGCTGAGGGGATCTTGCGAAGGGGGATGAAATGGGCTGCTTTGGAGAATCGGTCAACCACGGTGAGGATGACTGTGTTGCCCCTGGAAGGCGGGAGACCGGTGACGAAATCCAGGGCAATGTGTGACCATGGACGACTCGGAATGGGTAAGGGGTGGAGGAGTCCGGAGCTGGGCTTCGTCGATGTCTTGCTACGGGCGCAAACATTACAGGCAAGGACAAAAGATCGGGTATCCTCTGACATAGAGGGCCACCAGAACCGTTGGCGCAGCACGGTCAGTGTCCTTCTGATGCCGGGGTGGCAGAATAGGCGGGACGCGTGTGCCCACTCCAGTACCTTGGAACGCATGGACTCGGGAACAAAGAGGTCGGATTGATGGCCCTCTCTGGGGTCTGGGTGGTCACGAAGGGCTTCCTTCACCTTCCCCTCAATCTCCCACTCCATCGAGGCAAGGAAGCAGGTCTGTGGGAGAATGGGCGCTGGCTCCCCAGGTGGTTCAATGGCCTGGAACTGCCGGGACAGGGCGTCTGGCTTGGTATTTTTTGAACCTGGGATGTAAGACATTGAGAAGTTAAATCGGCAGAAAAACATGGCCCACCTGGCTTGTCTTGGGTTGAGTCTCCGGGCTGACTTCAGGTATTCCAGGTTCTTGTGATCAGTTAGGACAAGGAAAGGCTGTGATGTTCCCTCCAGATGGTGGCGCCATTCTTCCAAAGCTAACTTAACTGCCAAGAGTTCTCTGTCCCCAATGCTGTAGTTGCGCTCCGCAGGAGACAGCCTGCGGGAGAAGAAAGCACATGGGTGTACCTTGCCGTCAGTGGGCCGCCGTTGTGACAACACGGCACCCACGCCGGTCTCAGAAGCATCCACCTCCACAATGAATTGGAGAGATGGGATAGGAGGGGCCAGTATAGGCGCAGAGGTGAAGCGGGCCTTGAGGTCGCTGAAGGCGGAACTGGCATGTCAGACCAACGGAACTGTGTAGTGGTGGAGGTGAGGGCTGTGAGAGGGGCCGCAATTCTGCTGTAGTTACGTATGAACCTCCTGTAGAAGTTGGCGAACCCAAGAAAGCGCTGGAGCTGCTTTCTGTCGGAGGGGCGTGGCCATTCCAGGACTGCCTTGACTTTCGCTGGGTCCATGCGCAACTGGCCCTTGCCAACGATGTAGCCGAGAAAAGCGGTCTCGTCGACGTGAAACTCGCATTTCTCGGCTTTCACGAAGAGCCTGTTCTCGAGGAGACGCTGGAGGACCTGACGGACATGAACTTCGTGTTCGGTGGGGGTGTGGGAGAACACCAGGATGTCATCAAGGTAGACCACCACGAATCGGTTAATGAAGTCCCCTAAGACATCGTTTACCAGATGCTGAAAAACCGCAGGGGCGTTTGTGAGGCCAAAAGGCATAACCAAATATTCATAATGCCCCAGGGGCATATTAAATGCGGTTTTCCACTCGTCACCCTCTCTGATGCGGACGAGATGATATGCGCTGCGCAGATCGAGCTTAGTGAAAACTGTTGCACTGTGGAGGGGGGTGAACGCAGAGTCCATGAGAGGCAGAGGGTGCTTATTCTTTATTGTGATGTCATTTAAGGCTTGGTAGTCGATGCAGGGCCGCAGGCCGCCATCCTTCTTGCCTATGAAGAAGAAGCCAGCGCCGACAGGCGAGGAGGAGGGACGGATGGTGCCTGTGGCCAGGGATTCGGAGATGTACTTCTCCATCGCCTCCCTCTCTGGTTGCGAGATGTTGAATAGCCGACCCTTGGGAAGAGCAGCTCCAGGAAGGAGGTCGATGGCGCAGTCATAAGGGCGATGAGGCGGGAGCGACATTGCACGATCCTTACTAAAAACCTGCCAGAGATCGTGGTAGCATTTCGGGACAGTGGACAGGTCGGGTTGCTCCAGCTTCTTGGCAGGACAGGACGGCACTAGAGCAGATCTGAGATAGTTAACGTGGCAGAACGGACTCCATGAGGTTAACTTGGGGAGGGTCCAGTCTATGGTGGGATTATGTTTCTTGAGCCAAGGTAACCCCAGGACCAAGGGTGTACGGGGACTCACAAAGACAAGGAAGGTGCTCACCTCTTGGTGGTTGCCTGACAGGAGCAGCTTGATGGGCTCGGTTTTCCGATCCACACTGAAAAGGAGTTTCCCATCAAGTGCCGTGGTCCTCAACGGCACAGGGAGCGGGTGCGTCGTCAGTCTTAGTTGGGTCACGAGCGCGTGGTCGATAAAGTTCTCGTCCGACCCGCAATCAACTAAGGCAGTAACCGAGCGTGACAGGCCCCTCAAAGAGAGCGTAGCGGTGAGCTGGAGCCGATCAGAGGAATCGTGAGACATGTGGCTTACCAGGAGTGCCTTTACTGGCGAGCCAGGACGCACCGGGCAGCCACGCAGAAAATGGCCACTTTTCCCACAGTAAATACATAGGCGTGTGTCATACCTGCGTGTGCGCTCCTCCTGAGACAGCCTGGCGCGCCCCAGTTGTACTCGCTCGGCGTCTACAGTAGGGGGCGAAATCGCGGGTGGAACGTGTGTGGCCTGGGCAGGAAGTGGAGCAGGCCGCGGGAAGATGGCTGAGCGAGGAGGAAGGGGGGTCGGCTGTTCAAGCTGCTGTCGCTGACGTTCACGCAAACGCGCGTCAATTTTGATGCAAAGTTTGATGACTCCATCCAAAGAAGACTGTTCATCGCGGGGGGCCATTTCATCTTTAAGGCGCTCATTAAGAGCGCGGATGAACACCTCTTGCAGCGCCTCGTCATTGAAACGGCTTTCTGCCGCTAACGTCCGGAATTCTACCGCGAACTCGGCGACGCTCCGAGTCCCCTGGCGAGCGGACATGAGCCGCTTGGCTGCTTCCTTTCCACGGACTGGATGGTCAAAGACCTTTCTCATCTCCTCTGTGAAACGGGAGTATGTAACACACACGGACGAGTCATTTTCCCATAATGAGGAAGCCCAATCAAGCGCGGCGCCCCGCAAACAAGCTATCAGGTAGGCAATTTTGGCTCTGTCTTCGTGGTATGTGTGCGGTTGTTGCTCGAAGATCAGGCTACACTGTACCAGGAAGGCGCGACACGCACCGAGGTTGCCATCATAAGGTGCCGGTGCGGGAACGTGAGGCTCTCGGCATGTCATTAGTGCCTGGGAATGTGTTAAGCGGGCTTCGAGGGATAAAATTGCCTGGGAAATGTCCGTTACCTTGTTGAAGAGTTCCTGTATGACGTGATTGTGGTTGCGGTAGTACTATGGTTGGGGCGAGCTGGTTGTGTTGTCTGCGGGATCCATGATGGCCAGATCAAACTGTTAGGGTTCGTGGATGGGAGAGGATCCCAAAGCAGACAACGGGACGACAGGCTGTAAGAACAAAAATGGTTTTGTTTATTGTTCGGGCGTTGCTGGTGAGATCCAGACCGACGTGAGGCAGGAAAAGCTCGTGGGGGGAAATCAGGCGTGGAGATCCGACAAGGGGCGTGCACAAACAGGTCCTGGGACAGAAGCAAAAATTGTGAGCCGAGAATAGTAGTCAAAAATGTAAGTGAGGCGGGATACAACTGACAGTAGAACTAGACGAGTTGATCTGGCGACGAGGTGAGGCGTCCACTGGCTTTTTCAAGGCTGCTGATTGTGATAGCCTGCACCTGTGGCCGCTCCACCCATCTGGCATTCAACCTGCAATCAGAAAAACTCATGCATGCCTGCCCCAAGTGGGCCAGGTTTCAGGAGGGGGGGGGCAGAGGCCCTAACAACTTCCTTATGCCAACTTCCGTTTTAGAATTTCTCCATCCCAAACAACAGTGGAGCTGGAGTATCATTACTCATCAAAATCCCCTAAAAAAAGACAATTTGGAAATACCACATCCATCTGCCATCATGGCGAAAGGGGGGACAACATGTTCATGAAGGCATATGTGGAACCAAGCTCGTGCCACCACAAAGACCGGGTGTTTTTGTAGCGATGTTGCTGCTGTGTTATGGAAGGTATGTTCTTCCTACCCTGCATTTTAATGTGTCCAGTGCTAAAAAAAATACTAAGACTAAAATCTTGTGCATGAAAGGACTTGTTGCCTTTGATATTGTTATTACGATGATGATTGTAATTATGATGATCTTTAATATTATTTACTACAACTAATGTACTGCTGTAGCAGTACGGCACAATTATGTCAACCCATAAATGCAAGTTTTTTTGTGCGTCTGTGTACAGGTGGAAAACGCTGGTAGGCAAGGGAAGATAAGTTGATGTGACCCACATCAACACTTGCTGTACGTTACGTTACTGTATGTTGATGGACATATATCGGGACTGCGTGCACTCTACCCGGGGGTGGCTGAGGCAGCTGGGGCTGGAGACGGTGGCTCGCCTCGCGGCAGACCGTCAGCTCGATCACGAGATCCAACTACGAGCTTTTTAAATGCAGCAACTTTAAGATATGCTATTGGAGCTGGAAATACTGCTGACACATCAACGAAGTGATAAGAACAATCATACAATCCCATCTACGTGTCACCTACGTCGTGCTGAATCCATTTTTGGAGATTCCCTGGGTTCCTCTGGCTTGATTTTGCAGTTTTAACCTTGTCAACACACTGCTTCCTTTAACCACAATTCATGTTGTTCTTTCTAAATCGGAAGTTTGGAGCAGACATTTTTCCAAGATGGCGCTGCCTATATTTCGCTCAGAACCTGTACCGGAACTTGTAAATATAAGGCTTTTAAATGTTTGCGGCCCCAGACATATTTTTTGTTTTTGTCAAATATGGCTCCTTCAACATTTTGGGTTGCCGACCCCTGATCTAGTAAGTGTGGCCATATCTTGCCAAATGTTTATATTGTGGCCTACATGACCAAAAATGTGATGTCCACATATATGGACTTCAGGTCTTCCTGGGGTTAAGTTTGTTCCAAGGGCGTAGGTTTGCATAGGGACTGTAGGGACGTAACACTACCAACTTTTCAGGATGCTAAAATTGTCTTCACCAACTTTTAAGCAATCTTATTTGCATTATATAATGAGTTCATTTATGTAGGGAATTTAGATTGTCTTCCCATATGTTGAAAGGACAGAATTGACCCTACCATTATGAAGTGAATTAATTTCAATATGTTTATGTTTGCTAATAAAAAAACAGACATTTATTCTGGAAGTTTTCAAAATGTTTCTTTATAGTTTTTGAAAACAAAGGTTTGAATCGAGCAGTGTTATCACCTAAACCACTGCAAGTAAACGTTATTATCAGTTGATACGGACGTATTTGGAATGAATCATTTAGCCTATCAATTAATTAGGTTCATATACATGAGAAATGTGGCCCTTTGCGCCGTTCGCGCAATCTATTTGGTCTTATTAATGTCCTGTCCCCAGCATAAAGTGTACATGCATGTTATGGCGTTATATCGTCCCTACCAATGTTGAGACCAAACCTACGCCTCGGTTTGTTCCCTATTTGTTTGTGTGTTGTTTGTTTGTTTTTAATTACCAAAATTGTCACTTGTCCAATAAAGTGTTCATGCTTCGCCTGCTGATTAAATAGTATAGCTCTACGTTATCAAAAAGATACAAATTACACAAAAATTCATATTTTGGAGAATTGTCTTTATAGGTTGTCATTCGGGTACAGAAGTTGAATGTGGTTAATGTTCATGCTAATAAAAGTGATAAAAATGTCACTTTTATGTAACTTTGCCAATCAAGATGATGAATCATGATAAACAGATGTGGTCATGCACCGGCGGCCTCAAGGAAATGGAACTTTCCGTTTATTATTCACCCCCACCGCGTTGTGCAACTGTTGTTTGCATTTTCGGGTAATCTTAATATATTGCGCGATAGGATTTCTGCTCTTACGCAACTTGTCCGTTTCTCGGCCAGGTGTACGCTACGCACACGCGTACGTACTCGCTGGCGATGACGTCAGCCTCTTGTTCGCGGAAGTCGTGACCGAGGACGGGGAGGAGGAAGGGGCGGGGGCAGGAAAGGGAGAGGAAAGAAGAAGTAGTGCAAGTAAAAGTCTCTAAAAACTTAATGAAAAGTTGGACGTCACGACCTTTCACCTCCTGTCCCGTTTCATGAAATCGGACTTCAGTGTGTGCAAGAGCTGCAGTGGGGCTACCAAAGGCAGGACGAGGCATAAAGAGGTACAGAGCTGGTGAGTTAAAACTTGACCATCTCTATCGCTTTCTTTTTTTTCTTTTTACACTCTTTCTGGGCTCCCAATGCACCGCTGTCGTTGTACAAGTCCACACACATGAGTTAGTGTCGTTCCGTGTGTGCCAGTAATGGGCACCTAGTCGCCGGAAAGTGACTCGGGCGAGCTAAATGTTTAACTTTTGAGCTGTCAACATAGTTTCCACTTAAGGCTGAAGCCTCACTTTGCAACCACATTATTCTGTCACCCTGAGCCAGGCAGGTTTAACTAGACGACACTGACATGCACTGAGCAACTGGCCTTAGTTTTCTTTTATTACACTGAAGCAAAGCGGTGGAATGGTTGGAAAAACTTCCCAAACTACACATCGGATCTGAATCAGATAACAAATATCAATTGTTAAACATACCTTTTTCTACAACTGTGCTCAAAAGTTGTTTTTTGCTTTGATTCTAATCATCTTTTCAAGTTTGGGGAAAATTTGAAAGACCATAAAATCAGATCTTTTGTGTAGGTCAATTAAAGCCATACGTACTGTAATTGTGTGTACACTTTTGTCAGTAACAATGAATGGAATCTCAAGCCTATGAATATTCTAATTGATTTAGGTCATTTGATTATCAAGGCATTTAATCAATTGCAATTGGATTATTCTGATTGTCTTGTAAGACATTTACTTCCCATTCGAAAAGGCTCTATCACAATTTCTGATACCACCAGTCAGTAACATCGTTGGTATAGTGGTACCTCTATAAACGAAGTTAATTCCTTTTAGGACCTTGTTTGTAAGTCGAAAATGTCGTATTTTGAGCAGGATTTACCCATAAGAATACATTATAATTCCATTAATTCGTTCCACAGCCCGAAAACCTACACTAAATCCGTAAAAAAACCTACACTAAATCCGTAAAAAAATACTGCTGGTACTTTGCAAATTGCAGTTATACAGAGCAAAACAAAAAAAAATATGAATAAAAAATGAAATAATAATATGATAATAGTAATGATAATAATAATACCTGTAGTAATGTAACGAGTCTGGTTCTAATGTGGCGAATGTGTTTGTGTGGGGTACCTGAACGCATCACGTGGCTGACTTGACAGAGTGAGATGGGTCTTTTTACTTTCAATTTGTTTATTTTCCTCAGCTGCAGGAGAGAGTAGGTGTGTTTTGATGCACAAGTTGATGGAATAAATTATTAGAAACTTGGCAAAGCTGGCAATTTCTTTGGCGACGTTACTACAATAATAATTATCACTTTAACTTAAAAAGACTGGTGAACGGAGGTCGGAAGAGGACCGTCGAAAGTAGACGTTCTATCGCCGTATTTTCGAGCCAGTTCACGGATGTGCACACTACGCTCATATTTTTCGATCATTTCCATCTTCATTTCAATCATGGTAATCATGACCTTTTTTTCACCACCTGCACTAACATTGTTGGAATCAATTTTGATTTCTCCCACAAAAAAATCTACCGTGCGTCCATCTTGCGGGAAAACAAAGAAATTTCGGCGCTGTCATAGATCAACGTGTGGAATCTGTGCTTCTCCACAGTTAGAAGTATATCGTTCCAAGACAGCGAAACGAGACGAGTCATTGGGAAAAGGCTGGGTTTATCATGCCCACCGGACACTCTGGTTCTCATCGTGATGATTACACGATCTGTCTGAGGCTGAATCCCTTTTAAATTTTCAGGGAAATGAGCAAATCAGTGATCTTGTTGTATTAACATCTGCGGGAACCATTTTTAAATGTTCATTCGATTGTTCTGAGTTGAACTGGAGATTTTCATACTCATCCTAGCGACCCTTGCTTTGTGAAAAACGACTTTTTTTTTTTTTTTTAATTATATCTGCTTGTGTTTGGAGACTTGACATCTGGCACTCTAGTTTCTTTTCCAACCGAGCGGCGGGTGCTGCTGAACCCCTCCACCGTCACAAAGCACTCACATGTGGACACACTTTGAGTTTATCCTCAAAGAAAGACCATCATCAGCCACAGGTGGCTAACTAGCTCAAATTTGAATAGTTTGTGTTAAACTCCTTTCAGTGTCTGGCCGAAGGTGTGCTGTTGAGTAAGTTTTTATATTAAGACCTCACATAGCCAATGGCTAGTGGGTTTGTAAGAATGATAAAGTGGGTAGCTACTAGGCCTGAACGATATATCGTTTAAACATCGCCATCGCGATGTGCGCATGCGCAATAGTCCCATCGCAAGGACGTGCGATAGTTTTTTCATTTCATTTTTTTAAATCCACAAACGTTTGTTTTGAGCAAGGAGCGAGAAAGAGAGTGCACAGTCTCTCATTCTCTCCAGCTCGCAGTCATCGGCTCCTCCCCCTCCCCTGCTAGAGCAGAGTGGAGGGAGGAGGGGCCGAACAGCAGAGCGGAGGGAGGAGGGGCCGTTTTCAAAGTGAAAGCAAGCAATCAAGCAGCACGTTGAATAGGGAAGACTGTCTCCAAAAGGAGTTTTGGAAGTATTTTGGCTATCGACAAGAATATAAGGAACAAAAAACAGCCCTGTTGACAGTGCCTCGCCATGGTTGCCTCAACAAGAAGTAATCCGTCGAACATGTGGGACCATTTAAAACGCAGGTATCTATGCATTCCTGCTACGAGCTTCCCATCAGAGGCTTTTTAGTACAGGTGGGAACATTGTTACGTGCCAACGTTGTTGTCTCAAGCCTGCAATGGTGGATAAACTAGTAGTCTTGGCCAAAAACCTATGAGACCCAGTTGAGAATTGCTGAGCAAGGAAGGTGGACGATATGCAGACAAATACATAAATTTGGGAGTTAAAATGGTTCTGTTATTCATCAGTTATTTGCTGTTATTCAGTTCAATTATTTACAAGTTCAATTGAGTTTCTGTTTCTTTTATATTTAAATTAACTGTAAATCGTATTTTTCAAATAACTATAGTACAGCTGCACATAAAGTTTTGATACTTAATATTTTTAAAATATTTTTACAACTTTGTTGCAGTTTTGCAGTTCTATATTGTTATATTTTGTGTAAACAACTCAGGGGACTAATGCACTTGCACTTTTATTTGACAGATTTAATATTTAAGTTCAAATATGTTGACAACTTTATTGTTTTACTGAGGTTCTTATTTATTGTTATAGTTTGTGAACAACTCTTATTTGTCATATTTAATATTTTTGTTCAAATATGTTTACAACCGAAGTTGTTATTTATTGTTATATTTTGTCAAAAACTCAGGGGACGAATGCACCTGCTCTTTTATTTGTCATTTAATGTATTTGCTGCTGTTGAAGTGTCAAATATTGTGTTCAAGAAATTATCTATTTTGTGCAGACATGGCTTCCTGGATCCCTTCATAATAATACAGCAATCTTAATCATTCACAAATGAAACGGTATTATATGAATACACTGTGGTCACGGTGTGTCATGCAAAGTATTTCCAAACAGCTATTCAAGTCATCTAGTGAATATTTCTTTAAATTTTTTTTTTTTTTTTTTTTACTATCGCAATATAATATCGCAATATATTGCACACCTAAAAAAAAATCGCAACAATAGTTTTTTCCAATATCGTTCAGGCCTAGTAGCTACGTTCATAATAAGGCAAAGTGTGGTGTCACACGTCCACTGTTTTCAAATCTCGGTTTCAGAGCAGTTTAACAGACAAAAATGATTGCAATCAACTCACAAGCTACATTTATGGCAAACTCAGTGAGGTCACATACTCATTTTGAAGTATATTGGGCATGAAACAGTGGAAATAGCCCTGGTTAAAAGGTTGTAATGTAATTAATAGACCTCGGACACGCAGCCAAAATCCTAATTTGAAAATCCTAATCTGCCGTTACCAGATTATATTTGAATCTTTTCAAAGTTATTCCTTTCTCGCACAAAAATCAAAACTCCAATTTGATCAAATGGTAAATTGAGTACACTTGTCTGCAGAATAAATAGCCTTTTTGCTTTATAACGCCTTGTGTTCACCTATTTGAAAAATCAGTTCTACGTCATTTGAATCAGTGCCGATTTCTGCACAGCTGTAGTACCTTAATTAGTGTCATATGTGTCAAATGAATACAAGTCAATTCTAAGATCTTAAAAAGCCTGTTTTCTCCATCAAGGGCTGCGCTAACTTGGCTTCATATTAAATTATGCAACACATCTTACGAACTCCACCATGCTATATGATCCTTTTAGCACAAGTTTTCATTTAAACATAGTGTGTTTGGACAGTTAACCAGACATAAGAAAATAAAAAAAACATCAGGAAGATGTGATTCAATTACTGTAATAGGAATCCTATTTATATCTACAATGAAATTGACATTCGCTGGTTTGAGTAAAATACGCAAGCTTTCAAAATTGGAATGTATTAGTCGCATTCTGTGTCTAAATCCAGTTTGCCAGTTAGAATCATCTTTTTTTTTTTTTTTTTTCTTGATTGACGCTGTCAGGGCGGAGTTAGGCAGTGGAGTTTGTCGTTCTGTTAAAGGCATCATTAAAGCGTGAGAATGTTTTTATTAATGATACACGATAATATCGGTCGCCGATAATTATCGGCCGATAATGGCAATTATGACGTTACACAGATAATCCAGATAAAAAAAAAATTCAACCGATAATGCAATCCGATAATTATATACTTGATTTATCCTCCAAATGTGCACAACCGAAGAGTTCAGCACGCCACCTCCTCAACCCCTCCCCTCTCTGAAGCCCCTGAGGGAGGAGGGGTTGAGGAGGCGGAGTTACACGACAAGAAATAGTTGAATATTATGGCGGCTGTTACTAAAAAAACGACGCTCTTGCCATCTGCGAAACATGTACCGCAGAAGTTCCACGAGGCCGAAAGAAAGCGTCCTCATTCAAAACCACTAACCCAGCATCCATTTAAAACTGCATCACAAAGATTTTTGGAACGAATACGAGGCGGCTGCTAGCGGGAATGCTAAAGCTATTGTAAACACAAACTAAGTTAAACTACGGGGCTTGTGACGATATAGAGTCGGGTTATTTGCGTAAGCAGCCCAAGGCGGGTGGTAAACTCGCATCTAAGGCTAAACACCGGCACGACTGGAGTCCGATAGTCTGCAAGTAGCCGTCTTCCGACGGAGCCCGCTGCTCTGGCCGGTCCGGCAGGCCGCCGCCGCCTCGCCAGAGCCCGGTTCCTCGGCTTCAGGACCTCCGGCGAACACCCCGGTTTCTCAAGCGTTCCCCCACGGCGTACGAGCAGACCCAGGCCCCGAATACGCCGCGACGAACCGGCCGGTGCGGGCGGATAATCCGGTACGAACGTAGCCGCCGCCGCCGAGACACGATTTTTTTTTACCGAACTGATCCAAGAGCCAAAGCCCTGGATAAAAGAATAATGCATTTTATACGACCACCATTCTTCATGAAAACATGCCAATCACTTTTTCACCACTGACATTTGGAAAAGTGATGTCCAGTAAGCAAGCTTATCATGACAGCACAGTGGTTAGATGATAATTTAAACATGGAGAAAACGAAGTCAGCCAGTCAATAATGCATTCAGTATGTAAAATGTCAAGCGGTCAGATGACTTTGTAATGCTGCCTTTATTTTCGGCTTAACAAAACTCAGGCACAAAACAACACGCACGGAGATGCGAGCTCCAACTCCATCCAAATAGTACTGCCGTGTATCAGTTTAGCTGCTGTAAAGCAAATGTCGTGAGTGCCGCAAATGTAAACAAAGCGCTGCAGAATGGGTACATGACATCTCGCTCTTTTGAGTTAATCATTTTCACAGTGTGCAACAAAGCATATAACATTAGCAATCACTTTTCAAATTAATTTAACTTATTTGACTGCTCAATTACAGTCACAGTAGATAATCAAAACTTATTGGCACTTATTAACACTTATCAATTTAAATATGCACATTCCTGTTGTAATGAAATAACAATAATATTCTGGAGCCACAAATATTATTCAAAATCTTTTCTTCTTCCAAGTTTTTTTTTTAATTTATTTATTTATTTTTTTAATTTTTTTTAGGATTAAGTATAATAATGTATTGCTTAAAATATATGGAGGTAGATTTGTGTCTTTATTATTCAATCAAAAAAAAGTTGCTTCAATCAAATAAAAAGTTGCTTCAATCAAAATATATATTTTCAATCGAAGAAAACGTCTCTTCAATCAAAAAAAATGTTTGAATGCAAAAATAAATTTGAAACTCAAAAAAATATATTTGAAAACTATTTTTCTTTGATTGAATTTTTTTTTTTTGATTTAAGTCAAGTATTTTTTAATTGAAACACCATTTTTGATTGAAGTCATGTCATTTTACGTTTGGACCACATTTTGGCTAGGACATTTGTGTCTTTATTATTCAATCAAAAATTAAGTCGCTTCAAACAAAAAAAAATATTTTCAAAAGAAAAATCACTTCAATCCAAAATTTTTAAAAATTCAATCGTAGAAAAAAAGGTTTGAATGTGAAAAAATATTTGAGACTCAGATATTCGCATTTGAACACTTTATTTTTCATTCAAACCGTTTTCTTTGATTGAAGCAATCCTTTTTGTGTTCAAGCCATACTAGGGGTAGGACATTTGTGTCAAAATCATTCAAGCGCAATAAAAGTTGCTTTAATCAAAAAACTATTTTTAATCAAAGAAAAAAATCATTTGCAAAAATATATATTTTTTGAAAATATATATTTTTTATTTGAAATAAATCTTTTTTTTATTGAAGTATCACTTTTTTGAAAAGCAAAAAGTTTTAAACTCTTTTTTTTTTTTTTTTTTTTTTCAAAGTGGAAAACGTTTTGAACACACTTTTTTTTTGAAGTGGGAAAAGTTTTGAAGGCACTTTTTTTCGATTGAATCATTTTTGACACAAAGATTCAACTTCAACGCTAGTTCCGGTGTGTTTGAGTGGCAGCTGATTGCGCCAATGGCATAAAAGTATGAAGCAAGAATAATGGCCATTGGCCACCAGGTCTCCATCCAGCCATCAGAGTCTCCTGGAGTCCAAGCCGAATATAGGGCACTGGTACGGGGGTGTAACATCGGCATTTCACCGGAGTACGGTGCCCTGCTGCTTAATGTGATTCAACACGGCGAACTTCACCCGCTGCCCTGACGTGACGGTTGGCAATCGGTTCCAACCGGAGTGTCCGCGACGCGCCGGTACAAGAGTGGTCGGCGAGTGGCCCGACACTAGCCTGCCCAGTAAGAGAGTGGACTACCGGCGAGTCGCCGGCGTCCACGCCTGGAGCCCCATCACTTCAACTTTGAATGAGTGTCGTGTCATTCGCGGACCGTCCACTCGACAGCCGGCCTCCGCGCCTGGGGGGTGATATCGGGGTCCGACCAGTGTGCCGCGACAGGGCAACGTGCCGTTGCGGGTACTCCGGTGAAATGCCGATGTTACACCCCCGTACCAGTGCCCTATATTCGGCTTGGCCTCCAGGAGACTCCGATGGCTGGATGGAGACCTGGTCGCCAATGGCCATTATTCTTGCTTCATACTTTTATGCCATTGGCGCAATCAGCTGCCACTCAAACACACCGGAACTAGCGTTGAAGTTGAATCTTTGTGTCAAAATGATTCAATCGAAAAAAAGTGCCTTCAAAACTTTTCCCACTTCAAAAAAAAAAGTGTGTTCAAAACTTTTTCAACTTTGAAAAAAAAAAAAAAAAAGAGTTTAAAACTTTTTGCTTTTCAAAAAAAGTGATACTTCAATAAAAACTATATATATTTCAAATAAAAAAAAATATTTTCAAAAAATATATATTTTTGCAAATGATTTTTTTCTTTGATTAAAAATAGTTTTTTGATTAAAGCAACTTTTATTGCGCTTGAATGATTTTGACACAAATGTCCTACCCCTAATATGGCTTGAACACAAAAAGGATTGCTTCAATCAAAGAAAACGGTTTGAATGAAAAATAAAGTGTTCAAATGCGAATTTCTGAGTCTCAAATATTTTTTCACATTCAAACCTTTTTTTCTACGATTGAATTTTTAAAAATTTTGGATTGAATTGATTTTTCTTTTGAAAATATTTTTTTTTTGTTTGAAGCGACTTAATTTTTGATTGAATAATAAAGACACAAATGTCCTAGCCAAAATGTGGTCCAAACGCAAAATGACATGACTTCAATCAAAAATGGTGTTTCAATTAAAAAAAACTTGACTTAAATCAAAAAAAAAAAATTCAATCAAAGAAAAATAGTTTTCAAATATATTTTTTTGAGTTTCAAATTTATTTTTGCATTCAAACACATTTTTTTTTGATTGAAGAGACATTTTCTTCGATTGAAAATATATATTTTGATTGAAGCAACTTTTTATTTGATTGAAGCAACATTTTTTTTGATTGAATAATAAAGACACAAATCTACCTCCATAAAAATAAGGCTGTTAAGATTATTTTCAGCTAGCTATTTTCCTTCCAAGAAATCTGAGAGAAATACACTTGAAGCGCTGGCAGATAATTTCACTTATTTCCAATAGATTTACACTTAAAACTGAATACTTTTAAGGAGGTGTGTTTTGCAGTGTATTAATGTTATATATGTCAGGAATGGCTTACTTCTAAAGGCATTTTTGTGCAACTTAGGTATTTATTACCTTGGTCTTTCCAAGGGAAAGAACAAGGTTATTCTGTAAGTAATTGTTGCCAAAAGTTTACCATTACACAATGTCAGACAATGTCATTATTTAGATGTTGGAATTGAATACTTGTTCATATTTTATGTTGAAAAAGAGAGCAATAAATTACATTTTTGCACAGTAATATTTTCTTTTGTGTATACTTTAAAATTTTACATAAATCTTTGAATAGAATTATCGGCTTGACATTATCAGTTATCGGTTGGAATAAGGAGGAAATTATCAGTTATCGATATCGGTTGAAAAATGTATTATCGTGCATCACTAGTTTTGATACATTTATAAGGGCAGAACATGTGTTGTTATTGATTTTCAAATGAGTCATCAATCAATTACGTCACCAAGGAAAATTCATAGGTCTGCCTTGGGAAATTAATACTATTTTAACATTGTGAAAGAACAGTCAGTCCAGGTGTTTAAATAAGTTTAAAGCACTGTAATGGTAAATTTTGAAAATAATGTCATTCACAACAGTTGCATTTTCATTACAGTTGTACAGTGCCATGTTTAGTCAGAGAGAATTGAAAAGTGATCTTGTGGCAGTTATGTCCCATCCGGTGGCATATAAATTTGAAAAAAAAAATGTTTTCTTTGCAGTCGGTAGTAGTGATTTATTTTATTTATTATAGCAAGAGTGATTTATTTTAATACTGAAACATCTGAAAAACATCTTAAAAGCAGAACACACTTTTGCAACAGTTTTTTCTTTTTTTCCCCGAAATTCAGTCATTTTCATTACCAATTTTTCATTGCGAAATTACTAGGGGTAATGGAAATGCAGTTAGTTAATCAGACACTTTTGTAACTTGCTTGATGAATCGTAAGGCTTTAAGAAATTATAAAAATGTCGCAAACAAGCAAAGTTAAAAAAACAAAACAAAACATGTGTCCGTTTCCAAACAGTACCGATGTTGCTAGGTTTTTTTTTTTTAATTTAATGATGCATTTGTAGAATTTTGAATGAAGGATAGCTTTTGGATAAAGTTATCTGATTCCATACGTTGAGGGATTTAGCCTGGGATTTATCTGTTTATTTGCTGTATTGACTTTAAGCGCGATGTTTTTGTTTCTTTTTCTCAATTTTATTGTAATGTATAGTACTTTCCTGCCTTTTATTTATCATGAACTATGTTTTGCTTTGTTGTAAAGCACTTTGAGGACCTCTCGGGTTTTTGTAAAGAGCCATATAAATAAATCTGATTTGATTTTTTTTTTTCCGTCTTCAATGGGATTGAAGAAATGGCTGAGTCAATAACTCTTACGTATGAATCTTGGTTCATGCTCTCCTGTGTATGTCGTATGTTCTCCGCATGATTTTACAAGGTAGGTACACAATCCAACAGTAAACTTGTGGTTATGGTTCACTGCTCTCACCATGTGTATCCATGGAGACAAAACAGCTAAATTCAATACAAAGAGGGGAACGACAGATTATTATTGAAAGAGACTGAAGGATACATGGGATAATTTGAGGCCACTGAAGGCAGCGGGCCGTCGGCTCTTATCAGGGTCAGCCATACTCCTGGCTGACGTGATATTATATTCGGTCAAGCTATCGGTGATGAAATGTAACGGGCAACGACTGATCCAAAAAATGGGATATCCAGACATGTCATGAGTTTGACAAACAAGATTTATTGGGCCAAAGCAACAGAGAGAGAGAAAGACAGACAGACAGACAGCAATCTCAGGGCACTCAACACAGAAACAGGTTCAATCCAAAAACCCACTTGATTAAAATTGGATCTGTCCAATTTGGCATCAATCAAGCAGTGAAGGTTTTGGTCCTGACTCCTGACTGATGGGATGGCATGACATTTGAGATAGTTTCTGCCCTTTTTTGGCAGGTCTGTGCAAGTTGTGAGTATGAGTCTGATGCTATCAGTCAAACATAGCGGCAACTTACTTATTTGCTATAAACTTGAGGACACATCAACAGGATATAATACAATTTGATATCTGTGTATATGTGTTTCTGCATGTGTGTATTTGTCTGTCAGCGTGGGTGTGTTGTGGTGACAGAATGTGACTTCGTTTTCAAGGTCAGCGCACATGGCTGTCCTTCTCTTACTTTAACACAAAGGGCCACAGCTGCATTTCCCCTAGCACCGTTCAGTTGCTGACTGCCTGTCATTTTTACTATTTTTTTTATTTTTTGAGGTCCAAAACGACCAATAGGAAGTAATGGAAATAGATATAATCTGTTGCAGGGTTGAACTCCGGCAATCATAAAACCACGACGGCATATAATTTTTAGAGTAAGCTGTAAAAAAACAAACAAACAGAAAAACTATTTTTAGTAAGTGTAAAATGTTTTTTTTCCGGACAATTCTTTAAAAAAAAAACATTGATCACCTTCCCTAGATCAAAGTGCATCCCCCGTGATATGTACTGCTTACATTAACAACATTGCTGCAAAAACCTGTGTACTAAACTCAATTCAGTGTCACCAGCTAGGCGATACTGAAGCTGGCGACAATTAACATCATCATGTTACAAAAGGGATAATTTTCCTCAAGGAAGCCATTGTTTTCACACTATCTGTATTTCTATTGAAGTTGGTGCTAGTCAATACCAAGGGGAAATACTTTCTCAGAAAAATATTTCAAAGCTTGTTTGATATGTGATTTGTGATATGATGTAAATAGAGGAAAAACAACATTTTTTTTTTTTCAATAAGCAAAGGATTAAAAATGTAATCAAAATAGATATTTGTGTGCAATATTTATTTTTAGGCCACATTACCCTGCCCTACAACGAATTAGTTTTCAATATCTGGATGATGGGCATCTAACTTGAGTGTACCTGTCCTAAAACTTTTAACATCCAGTCTCCACGTGATGATAGAATACCTTCTATCAAACTACTTAAATAAAAAAATAAACACTGTAAAGCAAAGCAAAGCAGAATTAAACGTTAAATGTTGTACATTACAGAGGGTAGCATTATTGTTAAAGCAGTGTGGCTGTACAATGCAAGAACTTGAAGCATGTTTACTCGAGCAGGAATGAAGAAGCACTTCCTGTCCCCTGCCTCTTTCACAACTGTTGCAATACCCAACACAACATTGTTTCTGCTTGGGACACAAGGCTGATTCTAACACTCGAAAAGGGCAAAGTAGCTCAACAATGAATAGAATACGATAAAATAATCCGTTAGCATGCACAACAATGTAAATGGTGTGTTAAAAATTGTTGAACAGAATTAGATTCTTCAGTCGTTGATGCCAATGGCTGACGTCGCGTAATTGATTATTTAATTGATATTTTTTTTGTTGTTTACCTGGCTGTTCCAACCCTCATTCCTGGGAACAGTTGCCCGGCCCCGCTACTCACCAGAATCTCATGCAGACATCTTAATTGCCTCCCAAACAGTCAGAAGTTATACATTTCTAACACCAAACACATTTGCAGGGTTGCTACTCGTTAGAATAGAATAGAATAGAATAGAATAGAATAGGTCATTATTGTCATTGTCAAAAACAGAACATTGTGAACAACGAAATTGGGTGTGACACTCCAGCACTGCTTAAATGTACCGTGCAATTATATTTTGCGGAGTGTTGCTTGGGTTTTGCAGGTTATGACTGTCTTTGGGGCCATGAGGGTGTCTGAGTATGATTGTTGATTGGATGGTGAGTTATAACCGACTCGGACTACATAATTTTAGGCGGATTTCCGCCCGACAGATATATCGTGGTAAAACATGGGCTGTCGTCGCTAGGCATAGCCGATTACCGGTTTCAAGGTATACCGTGGAATGAAAATGTCAATGTTTTCAAAACTGCAAATATTTTTCATTATACCGTCCCTAAGGTATTAGCTATTAAAACGAAATCTCTGGTATGGGAATACTTTGGCTACAGAAAAGTTACAAACGGCTGTGGCTTAGAGGAGGAGGTAGGGCCACCTGACATGTAAAATATTTTTGTGGAGGGTGGCTGCCGAGGAGGCAATACCTCCAATATGATTTCACATTTATACATACAGTAAATTAAAGGTTTATGCTGAACGTATGCTGTCTCGCTGAACGTGTCCCACCAGTTACGAGTGTTAACTCCAGCGTGTAAAGTCTGTCTAGCGGCGGGAAAACGCAGTGTTCTCTGGCAACTGTCTGTGTTGAGAAAGGGAGTGTATGTACAGTATAATGTAAACATGATCCGAGTCATACACATGTGCTTTTTATGGAAAATAATTCCATTATTTTTTTTCTGATTTTAATAATGTTGAGCTTTGGCTGTGGGTTTGGGCTCACCCGAGGGACTCTGTTTATTTTAGTCTTATTTAGAATATTTTGTTGTTTTTATTTATTAATTTTAACTTAACATTATACTTACAGTATGTTCCAATTTGCTAATATGTTTTGGAAAAATAAAAATCCTGTTCAATGGAAAAAGCTTTATTTTTTAATTTTTTTTAAATTAAATTTTTTTTTTTAAACCCAAATATATCAAAGTAACACATTTTAGAGCTGTAATTGGAATACCGTGAAACCGTGATGTTTTGGTTTAAGGTTATCATACCGGGCCAACGTCCTGACGTGGGGGCTTCATGATGCTCGTGGAGTGTGACATATATTTACCAACTGCTGGTCTGGTGTTTTGGATGCCTTACGACCTCGTCGCAGTAAATCTGGCATGTCAGAATTTTCGCTTGACGTGCACATTTCTTACATATTTCTTTTTTTACATTTTTTATTTTTACTTTTATTTTTTAAACCTTTTTCGAGCATAGCAGTGGTCTGTTGTGATACGAAGTACCAATGTCACCGAGACTGATTGACAGCTTCTTGTCAGTTGCCGGCTCGCACTCTTCATGGCTAGGGGTGTGACAAAATATCGAAATGGTGATATGTCGTGATAATTTGTATCCCAAAGGTTATCGATATGCTTCTGCCAAGAACAGAGATACCGTTTTAAAAAGGTGTCAGTGTCTAAAAAAATAAATAAATAAAAAGGAACCAACAAGTTGCTACCAAAATTTTCTATCATAATAGTGTCTGTTAACATTAACGGTGCTCGACGCCTAATCCATTTAGGCTGGGAACGTTCGTTCATTCGAAACCAGAGAATTCAGTCATTCTGTCCAATTTTCAGGGCATTTACAGGTCACTTGCTGTTCATTTTAGGGCATTTACAGGTCATTTTCTGTTGAGTCTGAGTCACTGCCTATTCATTTGGGGAATTCCCAGGTCACTTCCTGTTCTGTAACTAAAAATAAACCGGAAGTGACCCATAAAATACCCCAAAATCAACAGGAAGTAACTGAAGATCAACAGGTAAATGAACTTAAATGGCCCCAAATTACTTAAATTAATCATTGCCTGGCATTGGCTGCCACTGACGGCCATAGATGTTCAATCCGTTTGAAGTTGTAGAATATCCTAGAATGATTTCCTGACCAATGTATCGCCATATCATCGCTATCATGAGCTTTGTATCGCAAATCGTATCGCATCGTGAGGTACCAACAGGTTCCCACTCCTATTCATGGCAATACGCAATGATCGGACAGGCTCTGGTCTTGTAGCGTGACCATACGTCCCTTCCAAGACACGCCTCAACTTCATGACACTATATCATGTAATCTACACTTTGACCGTCGAGAATGATCCAAATATTTTGTAGTCCGAGTCAGGCATTAGGGTGAGATAATGTAAAGGTGCATGCGTTTCAGTGAGGAAGCGTTGACTAGTTAAATGTTTATTATGGTGTAGTGATGCAGTGATGGTTGTCAATGTTATTCTTTGATCGTTCAAGCAAACGTATGTATATCAGGGTGTATGGTGAAGTTGCATACTGACTAATTAAATGGAAGCTGTCTGCTCGCTTAAGTGATTGCCTTCTGAGATGCTGCTGCAAAGTCCTTTTCTTATAGTCTAAAATCAACTTGCCCGTTTTTCAGTCATATGTATGCTTCAGATTTCATTTTTACGACTCTCAACATTGGTAGCTTGCTGCACTGGCGGCCCATCTGCTGATTTCAGTTTCCATATTTTCAATCATGCTATTGTTATTCATTCATTATTACTGCTTAAATGTCACAGGTGTTTGTCAATTACTTGGCTTGTATTTCTCTTTTCATTGTGGCATAGTGAAGTCATCAAATGGACTTGTTGGTTTAATTCTTAATTTTGTCAAAGGATGCATGTAAAATGTAAGGTTTTTTTTTTAATCCTTACCCAACCCAATGTTTCAGTTTTGTTTTTTACACCTGCCCAATTTTAGTTAGATATAGATATATTAGAATTTAGTTAGATATTTATAATCCCTATACTTCAGTTTTGGTGACACAGATTTTCTATTTAACCACTTCTGCATCTAATAGAGGAAGTTTCTTGTTTTATAGATTTTAAATGGTGTCAACGAGATGCCATCTCTTTTCTAATCATCAAACCATTTTTTTAAAGCGTTGAATTCATTTTTTTTTTTTTTTTTTTTTTTTTTTTTTTTTTTTTTTTTTTTGGGGTGAAAATTGTGACTACGTATTGGTCTGTGACTTCTGCTGTTTCGGGAAGCATGACGCGGTTGAAATAAGGCAGACGGTGTAAGAGGAGAGAGGCAGGAAGGGAATGATGGAAGCAGATAGAGAAGTAGGAGTGCGGTGGGGGGCAAACCCAAAATAGCCAGCTCACATGTTTGCAGTGTCCGCTATGAGACAGGCAGACTCTTGCTGAAGTCCGCCTAATCTAATCTTCACTGACTACTATAATTTTACTCAAAATCCAATCAAAAGCTTTTTCTTCTCAGACAAATACAAGACTGTACATGTGCGTTTAATAGAATTTTTTTGTTTAAAAGCCTCAAACATTCAAGAAGTCCAAAATAAGTAGCATTACAATTAAATGATATGTTATCTAACAAGAAAACATGGATATTTCATGAGAATTCCTACTCTTACAACAAAAATGTATTTCATTAGTAAATTGAGTGCAGTAAAAATTTAATTTCATCATCTATAATGCATATTCATGTATCATACGCACTCCCAAAATCGCCCTTGAGGAGCTGCTTTTCCTTCATACACATTGTTTATACTTTCCGTCAATGTGCCTGTATCCAAGTTCATTCATATTTCATCCTTTTAACAGACATTTTTCACTTGGGAGATTCATGGAAGAGTTTTTCAATGATTCTGTTCCCCAGGTACTGTGGAAATGAGGCTTTTCTGGTAGAAAACAAAAACGGCATCGTTTATATTTGTGTGCCTCTCCTCCGTGTGTAACAGTAGGTACACTTGTACATTTCTGTGATTACTGCAGGGTTAACAAAGTGGTACTATAACTTGCTTTTGAGAACATACTAAATTCATACATAAACTTCATAAGGCAGCGACCTGCGTAAAACATTGTCCCAAAGCATTTTGGCTTGTCAACATTGCAGTTTGTTAAATTCCACTCGACCTTTTGTATGATTGACGCATATGCTCAGAAATTTTAGTACCCCTCTGTTAAACCTACAGTGCTAACAGGATAGCACACTGTTTAAGTATGTGGTGTAGACGTCATGTTCTTGAAAGAAACAGGATAATGACCCCCCCACACCAAAAAAAGCATGTTTGCTCATGATTAGTTGGTCAAAATACAAGCTAGGAAGTGCGCAAGTCTGACTGAGGGTTTCATCATTTTAGTAGAGCCCTATTTCATAAGTAATGCATCAGAGGGTCTCGGAGCATCCTCCCTCCGAAGTAAGAAAAGGACTAGCCAAAAGCTCTCAAGTTTAGTATGAGGCAAAGAAGACTTAGAAGTATCAATATTTTAGATGCAGTATTCCGATATTTTTCTGAGGTACCAGCTCTTTACTCTAGTTGCTATTTATGTTTCTAGATCATTTGCTCAATGAAATGGGTGGATGCTTGTAATTACTACATACATTTGTGTGACGTTTGTTACCGTTACTCAATATTTCTCATTAATCTATGAAAAATGTAATCTACATATCAAATGAATAAGCGGAGCTGGTCTTCTTTGATTCTGCAGGTATGTGTGTGTGTGTGTGTGCACGACTGTCTGCCTGTGTAAAGTCTAGGATTGTTTTTCAGTAGCGGATGGTAACATGAATAGGGTCGGGCATCGTTTAAAATTGAACTTTTCCGGTTCCGATTCCATATTTTGATTCCGGTTCCGAACGATTCTCGATTTAGATTCTTTTAAGAGGGCTGTTTTTAATTTGATTATAAATATCAGTCTGAACTTTAATATGATTAAGTTTCTTTCCACAGGAGTGCACTTTCATAAAGATGTTTATTTTTCAAAAGCTCACAGAGAAAACATTTACACGTATTCTTTTGCCATACATGTACCTTAGCTGGGAGCTACGACGAAGCATTCATATAAATTCTTCTATTGATTATAATTTGATGATCTTTTAATACTGTTGATTTGAACGGAGGTGGCAACAGGCTATGTAAAGTACTTAGCTGCTTATATACAGTGTATCACAAAAGTGAGTACACCCCTCGCATTTCTGCAGATATTTACACAAGCAAGCCCGCCCGTCTCATCAGACCATAGGACATGGTTCCAGTAATCCATGTGCTTTGTTGACATGTCATCAGCAAACTGTTTGCGGGCTTTCTTGTGTACCTTCGCAGTGTGTCAAATACGCAGCACTCAGCTATGCGCTACTTGTCACGATTAAAGCCAGAGTTGTTTAATCATATGATTATTAATGATTAATCATATAATCATATCGTGCAGCCACCTTTTCATGATATAGTTGTGTTGCAAATGTTGCACTGAGCCGACTGGTCTTTTTATTATTATTTTTTTTTTTGTAAAGTTAAGCCAAACTTTTCAGCGACGACGCACCATCTCCATGGTTATAATCAAGTTGCAATGCAGAAACACGCTTCTTAAGGCGGCTTCTTCGTGGTTTTCGGCAGCAATTTTTTCCCGCTTTGAGGTCAAGACATCGAAAATTGGAATAAAAATTTAATAATTAGAATGTTTCCGAGAGCATCGTAACGTTAGAACTGGATCCCATCGATGCCCAACCCTACACGTGAATTTACCGCCCATTACTTACGCTGCCTTTTGACATCTCTCCTTATATATGTGATCTATACGAGATGGACCACATTGTACTAAAACCGCACAGGGATGACAGTTGCGCAATGTAAATTAAACGCTGCTAAGATCTGGCAATTTAATTTTATTTTTACAATATGACTGGTCAAATTATATTTTTTTAGATGTGAGAAATGTAAGGTGTGGTGTAGGGCGTGAAGATGGCCTGATATGCGTGAGAAACACACTTAATGGGTGAGAGTTGAGAACCCTGATCACGCGTCCATCTGTTAATTTAGGCTGCAAAATATAGTAATAATCAAATCACTGGGTTTCAATCTCCATTCTGCAAGTTTTCAATTATTAATGAGAAATTTGGGATTTTTTTTACAACCTCACAAAACAGTGCATGAAAAACAACTTTCAAGACAGGAGTATTATTTTCTTAAAGGCTTACTTTATACAGTACAAAGGTTCTGAAGATGACATACTAGGTAATCATTTAAACATATCGTATTAGGTCTTGACCCCAACTTGGCATACTCAAAAATGCTTAGTGTCGGACCCTGTTATACTATATAGCCCCTTTATACAGTCAAAACAGAACATGCTAACGAATATCAGTGTTTCTGATTATTAAGTTTTCATTTCGCACAGTATATGCACATACTACTGTACAGCTGTATACACATGATAGCCGATGCTCTGTCCAGCTGTTTGAGCTCATGCTGACTTTCTGCAGCTGGCCACCTCCTGCACGCTCAGTGACAAAGTGTCTTTGGGCATGCTGAAACACAAGCATCCTACACATGCGCTCATTTCAGTTAATTCCCGTCATTCCAAAGCCCGTGTCCTGACATGCTCACTGGATTATTGCCTCTGCCTCTCTCTTCGACTTCCTCTCACTCTGTTACTCTCTCCCACTCAGTGTTGCACTTTGGTACTCAACATAGCGTCTCTTTGCACGATCTGCTTCCCATCGCAGCCCTCTCAGCTGCTCCGCTGGGGAGCAATGCATGCTGGGAGTGGAGAAGCACGTGGGTCAGCAACGGCAGCAGTGGCGCACTCGCTTTGAATGGTTCGGCAAGTTGTCTGTTTCCAACTTCTGCTCATCTGCACTTATGGTGTTTTTAAGGTGACAGACTCACAGGCAGCCAATGGAATATGTGGTAAGACACACTCAATCAAAAGCACAAAGACAGACTGTGGCAAAAGGGTTGGCTTAAGTAGCCATTCAAAAATTTAACAGAAACATCAACTTTATATGTACGATTAGGGGCCACACTAAAAAAAATACTGAGACGTAAATTGTAATAAGTCAATAAAGTGTGAATATTCTGAGAAATAAAGGGTAAACTTAACAAATCAGAATATTATAACATAAAACATGAACCCTAGATTACAATAAATATATGTTCTGCAACAATTAATTGATTAACTTGAGTAATCCGATTAGAAATAATATTCGAATTAAATTTTGCTGCTTCGAGTGTTTGTGTAATTAAAGTGGCGCTGTAATGGTTTGTTTTAAAAGTGTTTCCATTTAGTTATATTGCTTTGGGTGGATACACTGCCCTCTAGTAGCAACAGTGAATATGACATAACTCATTTCACATGGCTGAATCCAGCTGCTCCCTGTTAAGACCAACATAATAAGTTTTTGTTAGCGCTAATTTTTTTTTAATGCGTTCGTAATTTAGGTTTTTAGGTATATTTAGCCGTTTTGGGTGGGAATGTGTGTTTAAACCGTTTGTTAAGTGCATTGTTTAAAAAAAAAAAAAAAAAAACGGTAGCATTTTTATAGCATTTAAGCTAGTGGACTTTTGCTATGTACGTTAGCCAACTATTCTTTCGTTGTACTTAGATCCTCTTTTTTTTTTTTTAACGCCGTTTTAGGCTCGCCTCAGGTATTTTAATTTGTTGTTTCTTATCCGATTGCTCGATTATTCGAACTAACTAGTTCATTGATTAATCGACTACTAAAATAATCGATAGCTGCAGCCCGATACGTGTTATGTGAACATCCTTCATGCTACTGTATGTATATACGGAAAGAATAAAGTATTTTTCGGTATTTTTATTTAAAATTTGAAAAATTATTATGTTTTGATATGAGGAAATATATTATTATTATATAAATATAAAGCTTGAAATAATGAATATAGTTGTGGTTGCTTTTTTTTTTTTTTTTTTTTTACACAAGACAAGAAAAATAGTTTTAGCAAAAACGTTAGCTCACAAAAGAACGCGTAGTTACTGGAATCAGGCTGTGGTATTTAGGTTTGGGTGGGGAATTTTTTTGAATTAATCAGACCCGAATCTTTTTAATTATGTTCTTGTCATTTTTCTTGTAGTATTCCAACCGCAGGAGTCAGGAACCAATACTAATTCACACAGCTTTGTATATCTGTTAGAGGAGTGAACATTTTTTCCAGTTTTAAGTCATTCCTCTTGTAATTGATCACTTCCAATGAGAAATGAATCTAATAAATGAGCTGCTTGATGAAAGCAAAATAATCTGATTAGCCTTGTAGATCTTGCCTGTGCAACCACAATTTTAATTAGAATATGATCATTTAAAAGCGGTTATTACCGGTATTCATTTTAATAGCTCATTATGATGAAATCTGATTTATGATAGACTGAAATCAAAAATATGTCCTTACCTAACGTTTTATGTTATTACTGAAAATTTTAAGGTAAATTAAATGACTTTCCTGGCAGATGAATAGCACTTATTTACGGTACATTCATAGAACACTGTCCTACCACTCAGCATGGATGTATGATATAGTATGTCACAGTGTTGGCTTTTGTCAACCCTCACCACAGTGTGTCATGTGTTTAATAGCTAACATATATGGTGGGGTGGAGGTGGTTGCACTTGGAACTGAGTTTACTTTTCTCAATCACTGAACAGACCACCAATCATACAACCGTGTGCCTTTAAGATAATTTGGAGCTTTTATATACAATGAGGTGTGTTCTGAAAGTTCCAGGACTATTGTAAATTAAGATATTTAAGAAAAAAAAAATCTTTCTCCTTTTTCTATTTGAAAATGAATCCTAGTAGTCCAACATGCTGTACCATACCATTGCCAGCTTGATTTGCAACACCTTTATGCATACGTAAAAGAATTCTTCCATAATCAATCACTTCTCTGTCGTCAGCATTGCAATGGTGCTCTTGGCCAGGATCTTGCGGATGCTCAGGCTTTTGTGAGCAAGTGAGTTGTATAGTGAAATAACTACGACTTGCCGCAACTCTCACCTCTTCTCACGCTTAAAACAGGAATAGGGCGGTGTCAGATTCTGATAATATGATAAAAGTTTGACAAAAATATTCCGATTTCACACCAGAGGGGAAATGCAAACTAATGTTTGCCTTGCTTGTTAACAAGTTATCTGGTAGCAAATTTACTTATTAATTGAAGAAGTACAAAACCTGAAAGGGGAAGTTCAGAATTGTTGACATTAGACTTAATCTTTGAGTTAGCGGGGGTTTAATTAGTAGGTGGAGTTGATTTCTACGAATTCCGTGCAGTTAGTTATTGATTAGTTTCAGGGCTCAAGAGTGGCTAAGCTAGCGCGAGTCAATGAGACCGTCCTAGTGTGCCAATAAAAAGCAACATATGCACACATGACCCATGCAATCAATAGTGTTGGCAATGTTTTCAGGATGAAGTTACTAAAACTTTAAAACCATTGCATGTCAATAACTGCATTATGAACAGCAACATTAGTAATCCAGTAGCTCTATAGGTAACAGGCTGCAGAGCGGAGTGATATTTTTTCCACCGGTGTGTTTGTCATAGCCAGCAGCAAGAATCTACAGTTTGTATTTTTCCTTGTTCTTCATGGGGAATTTGTGGAAACTTTCATTCGCCCATTTCTTCTGTTTGTTTCCACAGCGTCTAAATGCACGTTTCACTATGTTGCCATTCTTCATTCAAGACTTCGTAGAGTGATGTTGTATTTGAGGAAGGTGGGAAATTAGAATTTTCCAACCCCCGACCAGGATAAATAATTGGAATGCCACTCGAACTGTGGGGCCCTAGTCGCGAAATAGGGAAAGAAGTACCCCGACTTCAGGAGTTGCTTCAATCAGAAGTCACTCAACAAAATGTGCTGCCTGTCGAAAAGCAGACCGTCAATAGTAAAACTAAAGAAAGTAGTTTACAGTGTGGTTTATTTACCTTAGCCGTCGTTTTTCCTCTACTATTTGATTGCTTATGGGAAGCCATGTTTGCTGCAGGTCAACATGTCTTTTGATGGCCAAAATAAAAAATGCTTGGAACGCTTTGAAGTCGCAACTGGCACCATCCGAGTGTGATAAGTACGACTTCCCATCTTCCTCGAATGCAGCATGAGCACGAGTGGCTAAAGCACTCCTCTCTATTGTGGTCGCATTACGCATCTTTAAAAAAATATGAATATGAATTACGGCAGTTTGGTGTGACATTGTTTTGGCCGCATGTGTATTTTGAACAACGATCTGCATTTTGAATTTATTTGACTATGTTAGATCTCTTAATATCATTTTTTTATTTGGTATGCTAGGAAGAGACCTGACTGGCGCTAGCTTAGCCACTCTGGAGCCCTGAAATTAATAACTAACTAACTACTTAACGAACTGTACGGAATTTGTTCAAATCAACTCGACTGGCATTGATATGAAATTTGGTGATATCTTATCACTATGTTAGAAGTACAGTGGTACCTCGACATATGATTGCTTCAACACACGATCTTTTCAACACCCAACGTAAAATTTGACTCCATTTGTTTCTACATCCGACGACAAGCTCGAAATACAATGATTTATGACAGTGCCACAGTTTCTTTGTTTTCCCGCAAGACTGATGCATGCCGGATTTTCTTGTGAGAGAAATCAACATGGGTTCCAAGAATGCTAGTGCAGGTGGTAAAAAAAGGAAAAAGGTGAGGCTTACGATTGAAATGAAGATGGTAATGATAGGAAAAATATGAGCGTGGTGTGCGCGTCCATGAACTGGCTCGACAATACGGCCGTAGAATATCTACGATCTCGACGGTCCTTCTCCAACCTTCGTCCACCAGTCTTTATAAGTTAAGGTGGCAATTATTATTGTGGTCACATTGCCAAAAAATCGCCAGCTTCGTCAGAGTTTTAATCATTTATTTCAGAACTTGTGCAACACAACATGCCTACTGTCCGCCGCAGTTGAACATGTGACACGAAAAAGCAAGTTTATTTCATAATACTTATATAATATTTTTTTTTTCTCCTGTCGTATGCTCTTTAAGAGTGAATGTAAAAAGTCCTCTCTCACTCTGTCAAGTCAGGCACACGCTGCTTTCAGGTACACCACGCAAAACACATCCGCCAGATTAGGACCCGTTACATTATTACAGGTATTATTGTTACTATTATTATTAGTCCGATTTTTATTCATTATTTATTTGTTTTGCTTTGTGTAATTGCTATTTGCTATCGTACCAGCAGCATTTATTAAGCACTTAGTGTAGGTTTTTGGGCTGTGGAACAAATTAATGGAATTATAATGTATTCTTATAGGAAAATCCTGCACGCCATATGACCATTTCGACTTACAAACAAGGTCCTGGAGCGAATTATATGTAGAGGTACCACTTTATAACAATATTTAGAAGTACCACTGTATAACAAAATGTTTTATTTTACGTCGCCGAATTTATAGTCAAACTTTTCAGAATGGATCCTTTGTAGACATTTCCGAAATATTGGTAAAGGTTGAAAAGTATAATTGACAAATTTAATGTACTATTATCTAAGTTATCTTTTATTTATAGTGTGCACATGGCTGAAGCACTTCAAGCTGGAAGCTAATAGTGGTTATACTGTATAAGGTAACTAACTGGCTTGCTATCGCAATAACATGATATACTGTATATTAAATCTGATTGGCCGACTGACTGCAAACAAAATAATAGGTGATTTGTCGACTACAGAATAATAATTTGTGGCAGCCTTAGTGTTTACTGTACACTGAACCAGCTCAAACCCCAGCAATTAATGCAAATGCATGAGGATTTCTTTGTAGACTTGCAATGTGATCATCTGGCTCACATTAAAGGTGAAGTACCACTCAAAGGTGATACTTTGGAGTTTAAATGTATCTTTTTGACAGCAATCCTGGAACTTTTCTAACACAGCTCATATATATCTAGTAGCTAGACACCACATCGGTTGAGTATCGGTACTGCAGTGCCTGTAGTGTCATTTGAGGACTCCTCCGAATCACTTTGGGTGACTTCCTCTGCTTTCCGCAACACTGCCTTCTCACGCTTGAATGGCAATATTGGCTGCTTTGTTCCTGAAGGAATAGTGCTAACCCACTGTGTAGCTACCTTACATTGAGGAGGGTGAACAGTTGACGTCCTGTCTGTCTTTTCTTTCACTCTTAGCTTCTCACATTACTAAACATGAGTGAAGGAGGAGCTTTGGCAGTCACCCCCCTAGCCCTTTTTTCCTCACTTATTCCACTTCTCCATCTCCCCATGGAGAGCTAATGTGCAGCGGGAGCATCCTGCTGTGCATATACATGTACACAGGCAAACTGAGGTCGCAGAAGAGGGGGCGGGAGGAAACAGGATGAGAGGAAAGGAGGGGTTCTGTATGTGTGTTATAGAGAGGAAAAAAGAGAGAGAGTGATGCTAAGAGACTGTAAGCGCAAGAATAGGAAGCAACGTCACCCGCACAGACAGGAGGGAGGGGGACCACAGACAGAGTGGAATTGGAGGGGGAGAAAAGGAGCACAATGAAGTAGTGCCATTGTCCGCCCTGGCAGCGCTGCCATTCTGCCATCTGCCCAAAGTGAGTGAGTGAGTGAGGGAGAGGAGGGGAGAAAAGAGAGGAGAATAAGAGAGGAGAGGATAGTCTTACACAGAGAAGGACAGGAGGAAAGATGGAGATGCGCAGCCAACAGTGACTTGGTGAAATAATCCGGCAAAAAGAGTGGTTCACCGAAGACCTTTTTTGAGGGAGTGGACTGGAGGAGCAGAAGGAAAGGATGGCTAACATTTCTTTCATGTGAATATAGTCATTTTGCTTTCTAAATCAAATAACTGTACAGAAAAGAAGTAATTCCATTCACAAGTACTACTTTTTCGTATTGACTTTTTATTGTTGTAGTCTGAGTGTCTTGTAGCTTGCAATTTTTCACTTCGAATATTCAGGTTGTTTTTATGAAAGTTTTCTAAATATCAGTCTTATTCTCCATACTTGCTCTTGGGTTGTTTTACTCTTACATGCCAGACTTGCCCTAGTTGGAGCCAGTTGCATGCCGACATCATGGCATGTCAACATTGATTGGCTGTTATGTCTGGCGCGACAACGCTCCAACTTTGATCATTTCCTGAAAGCTATTGATCTTTCAGGGGAGTTTAGTCGTCCTGTCTGTGGGACAAAGAAATAATAATGTGGAGTCTTCAACTTTACGATTAGCTACTGTCATGTGATTCAGTTAAGCTCTTTGTCTGCCAACACTTTTTCTACCGTTGTCAGGACTTACTCGGCAAACCTCAACAGGCATCTCTCTTAATCGTCTGTTGCCAAGGCAATGGGCTGCAGTTGCCGACGGAACAAAATGTAAAGTTTTGGTTTGTATTACTTGTTTTAAACTGGTGCTTCTTTATTCTGTAATTGTATTCTATCAGTTAAGAAAATGCAGTACATTTGAATTTTTGGTCATGTACAGTTTTTTTAAAAATTCTGTCCAAACAGTGACTGCCTTTTGTTTTCATGCTCCAGACGGTCCTTGTCTGTACGGCGCACACCAGTCTGAGAGAATCAGGGTTGTTTCAGGTCACCTGTCTCACCCTCCCCATTCTGTGTATTCACCCTATGGCGAGGCTCCGTCGCTTTCTTTGTCCTGATCTCACCTTAATCAACTGCAGCAAACCTGAATTGCCATCAGTCAAACTGATTCACTATTTGGGAGATCAGTGGGATGAATTAATTGGCAAAATTGTCCCCTTCAAACATTTGGCTGGCCATAACTGCCTGGCCTTGACACGGCTAATTAATGATGATTGTAATGTTTGCATCAGTTTCTCCTACTGTCCATGTGCCGATGACTCAGGATTTCCCTTTGTGGAGAGCGGGTCATCCGCTTTGAAGTCACCTCATCTCACCTGCCTCTCATGTCTTTTCAGTATCTTTTCAGCAGTGTAAGGATCAACTGTTTCAGCAGTTTAGCATTATACTTCCAAACAACATTTTACTAATTGAAAGAATAGATTTTTATTGTTTGTGGCATTCTTCAACTGCCCAAACGTAGATGACTCGGGATTTCTGATCATGTATACCTAGTCATCGCCACTGAAATATTGACCTGACCTACCCTGTTCTCCGTGTTCGCGCTCAACCCTCTTTTTTTGCAACACAAGGATTAACTGTTTAATTAGTTTGAAGAACCAAAAAGAAATCAAATCTTTTTGTATGTTTTTTAAAGGCATTTGTATTTGTGGCTCATCAGACTTCTTTCCCCTTGATGGTCCTCATGCAGGTTAATCTTTCCAGCCATACTTCTTTAAGATTTTCTGTCTCACACTGCTCAACTGTGAGCAGATCCTCCTTGGTGCTTCTAATCCACGACCGTATAGATGTCTAGTTATCTTTGCTAGACAACCCCTCTGTGGTGCTAGACTGGTTGTGGATGGTTTCACGCCCACTGCAAGCTGTCGCATGGAATGTCTGCAATAGTTTGAAGTGTCTTCTATTTTATTTTATTATTTTTTTCCGCTTCACAAAAATTTCAGTGCCAAACCTCAAAGGTGCAGGTGCAGGTGTAGGTGTCATCAAAATAAGGTGTGTGCTGATCTCTCTGTGAGGGGTAAAGGTCAATAACTGGTGACTATGACTAATGCCTGAGCCACGCTTAGGTGGAAATGTTGACTGTTTTCTTTGTAGAACTTTGGCTTGTTGGTAACTGTTAACGTTAACAGACTGTTGTTTGCCTTTAAGGTAGGACTATGCAGAATACGAGGTGATACAATACATGTACAGTAGTCTACAGCTTGAAAAGCTTTATATTGAAATAAATAAGGCCTACATCACTGGTCTTGTCTCAGGTAACTGACTACTATCTGGCCGTTATGCTTGATGTAAAATAGTGAGGGCTGTTATACATAGAATGGGTCAGCAGAGTGAGAGTTTATTTGTGTATTACAAATCAGGTCTCAAGACTATAACAACAAACCCACTTGCCTTCATTGGGCAATGACCTGCATCCTCTAGTGTTTCATTACCACCGTACGGTGCTACTGGAGTGAGTGTGTCAGTAGTAACTTTCCACATTACCAGTGGTGCTCTGGAGGTGACCAATTTCAAACCACGACGGCCTCACTTGTTTTAGCTATATCAGGAACTTCAGTCAGGAACGGGCCGACGCTAGCCTTGTCTTAACACTTTACATTTTCTGATTTCTTCCTCTGGTGTCTAAGTAGGTGAACATGTCTAGACACTAGCCATCCCTTCTCTCGAGGCGAAGGAGGCAAGTGAGCTCGGGGTTAACACTTTCTAAACAAGAGGCACTGTTAAACGGGACAGACTGGAGAACGGGCAAGCAGCCGCGGGAGGGGGTGAGGGGGAGATCATCTGGAAGAGGCGAGAGGAAGTGGTGGCGCGGGAGAGGGCGGAGGCGCTGGAGAGGCAGAGGCTGGCCGAGTACATTGTGTGGAGGAAGAGAGAGGACTTCCAGGAGAGGCGAGGAGAGAGGGAAAAGAGAGATAGGAGTGCCGAGAAAGGGAAAGAGCCAGTGCCAGAAGTGATCTGGAAGAAGAGGGGGGAAGACAACACAGGGAGGGAGCCAGCTAGGGCCATTGAGGGTGGACACCAAATCGTTTGGAGGAAGAGGGAGAGGGACTAGGAGATTTTAGCCGGCTTTAATAACAAGGGTGCTTTACACGGAGCTGGACACTAGCCATATATTTGTAAGCTTGCTTTCTCTCCTTTAGCTGATTGAGGTTGCCGGTGTGTGTTGTATTGACCAAGTGAAGTTGTGTATGTGTCGTCGCCTTGTTAGGGCGCACAGCCCCCTTGCGATTTCATATCTGGTTGCTAATAGGGTTTTTATGGGCCTGTGTCAAGCTGGACACAGCTGCCGAGGGAGCAGTCTCTCTTTCTCTCTCCCTCACTCGCTCTCACACAGACTTACACTCCTTCCTCAGAGCAGACACTATCACACATACAGACGGTACACACATATGCAAGGGGTGGTGAGAGACAATCACTCGTGTTGATTTTCTTTGGTGCTGCTGACAGCTGCACTTGGAGGCCTTTTAGTTGGCCAAAATCTTCACGTGTATTGTATTAAGTCTGTTTTTTTTTTTTTACTCATGAACTGATTACACAATGAACTCTGATTTGAGAGGTGAACTGATTTCAACATGACGCAAGCAGAGATGCTCCAAAGAAACTGCCTACATCTGTACACCGCCATTATCTGGAATGCCGCTTTTTGCTTAAAAGACATTTTTAACTTTAATCTCATTGTGGATAAAGCCATTTTTAAAACAATTCACTTTGGGCTGCCTGCTATAGAGTGGAGGACTGACAACCAGACAGGTGGATGTCACTCTTACTCTGAGAGAAACTGGCTGCGTGTCCTCAAAAGAGAAACTCTGAATGCAGGACCAAAGAGACCTTGATACAAATCACTACAGCCTGTGTGGAGTTGTGCGGACATAAAAACTGAGACAGCAGAACTACTATGGAGCTTGTCCCTAAAACAAAGTACACACACTTTCGAAGTGAATCGCTCAGCTCGACTGATGAAACAAATTCCAATCCATCTTCCTTCCCTCCTTCCACTCCTGCCACTCCTCTCACTCCCTCTCCTTGCTTACCTTCCTCCCTCTCCTCCTCTTCTCTCACCCCCATCTTGCCCCCATCTTCTCCCCGACCACCCGAGAACAGCCCCACCACCCTATGCTCCTTCTTCCCAAGGATGGGCTCCTTGCGCCTTGGCGTCTCTGCCACTCTGCTTCCAGGACTCAAGGCCTCCAGTAGGCCACCACAGACCCGCGCTCCTGTCGAGTCCCCCATCGATGACGGGAGCAGCTCAAGTTCCTCCCCTCCGCTGCATCATCCGCTCCCCCCTTTAACCGCTCCTTCTCCCCCTCCTCGACCACCCCTACAGGACATGAACCGGCTGGGTGGGGCGTCCAGGAGGGCACGTGTAGAAGGTGCTCAACTCGGTGGAGATGAGTGGACGCGGCATGGCTCCTTCGTCAACAAGCCCACCCGTGGGTGGCTGCACTCCGACAACGTGGTCAGCACCACTGGTGTATCCTACTCTGTGCGGGTATGTAAATCAAATTGTCACCTGTTGACAGTTACTACCTTTTTTAAGTTTTTTATGTGTGTACAGTAGCAGTCAAAAGATTGGTTATTGAAGGCATGAGCAAGTATTTCCGAAATTATAACTGCCCTTATATGTACAGTACATATTTACCATATACCTATAAGGTTCACCTGCAATACAGTTTAGTCATCCTTATCCATCTAGTGAAAGAGTATTTAATTGTCCTTCCAGTCTCTGTATGTCACTGGTATAGATAGATGATTACATTTCTAGTGAATACCAATTTTCGGATCAATAAAATTAAGATAATCTGCCTGAGATGGAATATTCTGCCTGGAACAATATTTGATAATGACTTAAGTGCATGTGTGTGTGTGTGTGTGTGTGTGTGTGTGTGTATACATACATACATACATATATATGTGTATATATGTGCATATATATAAATATATATATATACAGTGCCTTGCAAAAGTATTCGGCCCCCTTGAACCTTGCAACCTTTCGCCACATTTCAGGCTTCAAACATAAAGATATAAAATTTTAATTTTTTGTCAAGAATCAACAACAAGTGGGACACAATCGTGAAGTGGAACAAAATTTATTGGATAATTTAAACTTTTTTAACAAATCAAAAACTGAAAAGTGGGGCGTGCAATATTATTCGGCCCCCTTGCATTAATACTTTGTAGCGCCACCTTTTGCTCCAATTACAGCTGCAAGTCGCTTGGGGTATGTTTCTATCAGTTTTGCACATCGAGAGACTGACATTCTTGCCCATTCTTCCTTGCAAAAGAGCTCGAGCTCAGTGAGGTTGGATGGAGAGTGTTTGTGAACAGCAGTCTTCAGCTCTTTCCACAGGTTCTTGATTGGATTCAGGTCTGGACTTTGACTTGGCCATTCTAACACCTGGATACGTTTATTTTTTAACCATTCCATTGTAGATTTGGCTTTATGTTTTGGATCATTGTCCTGTTGGAAGATAAATCTCCATCCCAGTCTCAGGTCTTGTGCAGATACCAACAGGTTTTCTTCCAGAATGTTCCTGTATTTGGCTGCATCCATCTTCCCGTCAATTTTAACCATCTTCCCTGTCCCTGCTGAAGAAAAGCAGGCCCAAACCATGATGCTGCCACCACCATGTTTGACAGTGGGGATGGTGTGTTCAGGGTGATGAGCTGTGTTGCTTTTACGCCAAACATATCGTTTTGCATTGTGGCCAAAAAGTTCAATTTTGGTTTCATCTGACCAGAGCACCTTCTTCCACATGTTTGGTGTGTCTCCCAGATGGCTTGTGGCAAACTTTAAACGAGACTTTTTATGGATATCTTTGAGAAATGGCTTTCTTCTTGCCACTCTTCCATAAAGGCCAGATTTGTGCAGTGTACGACTGATTGTTGTCCTATGGACAGACTCTCCCACCTGAGCTGTAGATCTCTGCAGTTCATCCAGAGTGATCATGGGCCTCTTGGCTGCATCTCTGATCAGTTTTCTCCTTGTTTGAGAAGAAAGTTTGGAAGGACAGCCGGGTCTTGGTAGATTTGCAGTGGTCTGATGCTCCTTCCATTTCAATATGATGGCTTGCACAGTGCTCCTTGAGATGTTTAAAGCTTGGGAAATCTTTTTGTATCCAAATCCGGCTTTAAACTTCTCCACAACAGTATCTCGGACCTGCCTGGTGTGTTCCTTGGTTTTCATAATGCTCTCTGCACTTTAAACAGAACCCTGAGACTATCACAGGCAAGGTGCATTTATACGGAGACTTGATTACACACATTTGGATTCTATTTATCATCATCGGTCATTTAGGACAACATTGGATCATTCAGAGATCCTCACTAAACTTCTGGAGTGAGTTTGCTGCACTGAAAGTAAAGGGGCCGAATAATATTGCACGCCCCACTTTACAGTTTTTTATTTGTTAAAAAAGTTTAAATTATCCAATAAATGTTGTTCCACTTCACGATTGTGTCCCACTTGTTGTTGATTCATGACAAAAAAATTAAATTTCCTATGTTTATGTTTGAAGCCTGAAATGTGGCGAAAGGTTGCAAGATTCAAGGGGGCCGAATACTTTTGCAAGGCACTGTATGTATGTATGTATGTATCAGGGGTCGCGTTAACCGAATATTTTCCGTCGTTGACCGGTTTTTTAAAACGGTGACGGAAAAAACTGAAGTCCATCTGTCATTTTGACAGGTTGCAATTCACACCCCAGACCACAGGGTGGCGAGTGAGCATATTAATTAGCTATTGTCTCTCCTGATGCATGACGTCGTTGGCCTTACTCGGAAAAATGTCAAGGCAACTGAGTGTCCAAAGTTTCTTCAAAAAGCCCCAAAACGACGATGGTGTTGATAAAAGAGGTGAAAAAAGAGGGACTGGTGCAGTGGAGGATGAAGGATGACAACGAATCAAGTGAATCGCCGGTTCACTCCTCACTGCGGTGAGCAGTTGAAAACACCGCCAATTACTAAGAAGGGCAGAATTGGTAACACGGTGAAAGCGGCATAAAGCCAAAAAAGCGGACCAGACTAGCCAGAGCCTGAAATTATTTCAAGGAAAATATGGAGGGTGCCACCACTGTGTGTACTCTTTTTGCTAAGCTGAGCTTGCATACCACGGTAGCACGTCGGCTATGAACGAACACTTGACGCGCCGTCACCCAGGTGTATTTCGGAAGACAACAGTAAACAACAAGCTAGCGGATTGTAAGTCCATACAACTTTCTAACGATTTTTAAAAAAAAATTGAAGTTGCCTTTATGTGCGTCGTATCAACGTGCATTTTTATTTAGTAATCATAATACATTTTAAAAAATGTGTGTGTGTGTATATATATATATATATATATATATATATAATGGAATTATATAATATTTTATTATTATTAAATGTATTAGGATCATGGAAGGTCCCACTTGGGGGGAAAAATATATATATATCCTGTATATACATAATATAATGAAAATATATATGGAAACACAGCACTGGCCTGCTTACTGTAATCCATGACTGCACTAATGTTAGTTACTTTATATTATGCATCAAGATATAGTCATTTTAAAAATTTAAGTGACTGGTAAAAATAGATTATGACCGGATTTTTATGACCGTCAGTCAAAATGACAGACAACGAAAAAGTCTAGCGCAGCCTCTGGTATGTATATGTATGTATGTATATATATATATGTGTGTATGTATATATACATATGTATGTATATGTATGTATGTGTGTGTATATATATATGTATATATGTATATATATGTGTATGTATATATGTATATATATTTATGTATGTGTGTGTGTATATGTGTATGTATGTATGTATATATGTGTGTGTATGTGTATGTATGTATACACAGTGCCTTGCAATAGTATTCGGCCCCCTTGAACCTTGCAACCTTTCGCCACATTTCAGGCTTCAAACATAAAGATATGAAATTAAATTTTTTTGTCAAGAATCAACAACAAGTGGGACACAATCGTGAAGTGGAACAACATTTTTTGGATAATTTAAACTTTTTTAACAAATAAAAAACTGAAAAGTGGGGCGTGCAATATTATTCGGCCCCTTTACTTTCAGTGCAGCAAACTCACTCCAGAAGTTCAGTGAAGATCTCTGAATGATCCAATGTTGTCCTAAATGACCGATGATGATAAATAGAATCCACCTGTGTGTAATCAAACGATATGTTTGGCGTAAAAGCAACACAGCTCATCACCCTGAACACACCATCCCCACTGTCAAACATGCTGGTGGCAGCATCATGGTTTGGGCCTGCTTTTCTTAAGCAGGGACAGGGAAGATGGTTAAAATTGACGGGAAGATGGGTGCAGCCAAATACAGGAACATTCTGGAAGAAAACCTGTTGGTATCTGCACAAGACCTGAGACTGGGACAGAGATTTATCTTCCAACAGGACAATGATCCAAAACATAAAGCCAAATCTACAATGGAATGGTTAAAAAATAAACGTATCCAGGTGTTAGAATGGCCAAGTCAAAGTCCAGACCTGAATCCAATTGAGAATCTGTGGAAAGAGCTGAAGACTGCTGTTCACAAACACTCTCCATCCAACCTCACTGAGCTCGAGCTCTTTTGCAAGGAAGAATGGGCAAGAATGTCAGTCTCTCGATGTGCAAAACTGATAGAAACATACCCCAAGCGACTTGCAGCTGTAATTGGAGCAAAAGGTGTATTAACGCAAGGGGGCCGAATAATATTGCACGCCCCACTTTTCAGTTTTTTATTAGTTAAAAAAGTTTAAATTATCCAATAAATTTTGTTCCACTTCACGATTGTGTCCCACTTGTTGTAGATTTTTGACAAAAAATTAAAATTTTATATCTTTATGTTTGAAGCCTGAAATGTGGCGAAAGGTTGCAAGGTTCAAGGGGGCCGAATACTTTTGCAAGGCACTGTGTATACATACATACACATACACACACACACACACATATATACATACATACATACACATAGACACACACATACATATATATATATATATATACATACACACATATATATACATACATACATATACAGGAAAAAAATGAAGCCTTCAAAGAAAAGAACATGGTCCCCGCAGTCAAACATGGCGGAGGTTCCCTGATGTTTTGGGTTGTGGCACTGGACTGCTTGACCGTGTGCATTATGAAGTCTGAAGACTACCAACAAATTTTGCAGCATAATGTAGGGCCCAGTGTGAGAAAGCTGGGTCTCCCTCAGAGGTCATGGGTCTTCCAGCAGAACAATGACCCAAAACACGCTTCAAAAAGCACTAGAAAATGGTATGAGAGAAAGCATTGGAGACTTCTAAAGTGGCTAGCAATGAGTCCAGACCTGAATCTCATTGAACACCTGTTGAAAATGGCAGTTTGGAGAAGGCTCCCTTCAAATCTCAGAGACCTAGAGCAGTTGGCCAAAGAAGAATGGTCTAAAATTCCAGCAGAGCATTGTAAGAAACTCATTGATGGATACCGGAAGCGGTTGTTGGCGGTTATTTTGTCTAAGCTACCAAGTATTAGGCTGAGGGTGCCAATACTTTTGTCCGGACCTTTTTTGGAGTTTTGTGTAAAATGATAATGATTTAATTTTTTTTCATTCCCTTTTGGGTTTTTTTTTTTCATTGCAAGCAAAATAAATGAAGATATTACTACCAAAGCATTTGTAATTGCAATCATTTTCTGGGAAAAATTGAGCATCATCCGACAGAATTGCAGGGGTGCCAATACTTTTGGCCGGCAGTGTATAATATGTGAGTGTGTTTTTAATTTATACATTTATTTAGATTTATTTTATAAATAATGTATAGTGTAAACACTCTTAAATGTAATACAAGTACAAAATAATATCCATAAACCTTTTGATATGCGGTCACTTGCTAGGATGCCAGTGACTATCTGTATCATTGGCAGTAGATGTATTAGAGGTTTATTTATTTCTTAGATATTTTTATTTACATGGCTTTATTCTTTGATTGATTTGGCAAAATTAACAATTCATTGTCATTTAATATTTTTAATGGAGTGGAGGGAAAATCTGTTATCTTATTTTTCTTTGTTTTCTCGACGAGAATCATTTTGCAATGCTGGAAGGGCTGTGCCATAGCAGAGATCTGGCTGGCTATTGTTTAAATTCCTACAGATTTCAAGCTTTCTCTTAAATCAGCTAACCTGTTGAAAACTGCTTAAAGACATGATTAATCTGTACAGCGACAAAATTGTTAATCATTTCACTGATTATTTCTACCCTCCCAGGTTATCATTTAAAAGTGACAATGGACATTGGTAAAAGATATTGTGGGTGTACCAAACACAGTTTCCTTTTTGCATCTATATTTATTTGGTACAGACCCCCCCCCCCCCCCCCAAAGCTTTTTAGTTGTTTAGACAACAGGAAAATGTTTTTCTTCCGTTGCTCATATTATGTCGTTTACTTCCTATTTCCTGTGCAGTATATGGGTTGCGTAGAGGTGCTACAATCAATGCGAGCGCTTGACTTTAACACCAGAACTCAGGTCACCAGGTGAGTGCATACAGTTTGCCATTTTGAGTGTTCCTCGTGTGTCTAGTTATAAGGTTAAAATGTAGCTAGACAATACAGTATTTCTGTGCTTGCTTGCTTGTCTGCCCTTTTTCTGCTTGAGACTCATGACTCTTTATTTACATGGTGTGTGTCTGCATGTCTGCCGCTTTCTTGACCGCCCTTAAATTTGAATGTTGTGGCATTCCAGTGGTTTCCTTCTGGTTTCCGTCGCAATGTTTGTGTCTGTGTCATGGAGTGAGCACAACCTGCCAGCGCAATGCGTTTAATCGTTTGATCCACAACGCAACTAACGAGGCCAGGGAGGTGTCAGTGTTATTGTTATGCCACACTGTGCCTACATGTTTTAAATCTTTCAGGGAGGCCATCTCAGTGGTGTGTGAGGCAGTGCCTGGAGCCAAAGGGGCCCAGCGAAGAAGAAAGGTACACAACGTGCACATTGTCTTCGTACACACACCCATTCGGGACATTACTTATTTATATCGCTTAAGTGGACAGCAGTGGTAAAGGGATTTTCTGGGTAAGAGCTCGATTTAGCTTGATTGTCCACTCTGTGGTCATTTGACTATTTACTTGCACACTCTTGCGTATCACACATGGCTCTGGATTTAGGTTAACTGTACGCTCATGTGGATAGTGGTGTACTTGCAGATAATTACCAGTCAGGCTCTCTTACCCCAAGGGAGGGAGGCTCAAGAGTTGAACTACAAAGTCAAACGCAATGCGACATGCGTCTTAAAGATGAAAATTAAAGTGTTTTTTTTTCTTGACACACACATCGCAAAACATTGATTAACATTCATTAACATTATGCAAGTTAACAACAAATTTATACCCAATATTTAAACTACCCATTCTCTTGAGTTCTCAAACTATCGCCATCATGAAACTTTGATTACCGTATTTTTCGGACTATAAGTTGCAGTTTTTTTTCATAGTTTGGCTGGGGGTGCGACTTATACTCAGGCGCGACTTATGTGTGAAATTAACACATTATGATATCATTTCACATGGTATTTTGGTGTTTTGGAGTGACATTGATGGTTTAGTAACCTTGTTGGCATGTTCTTTGTGCTATAGTTATCTGAATAACTCTTAATGTTATTGTCTTAATGTTACGTTAACATACCGGCCACGTTCGCGTTCTGCCTTTGGCAATGTGTGTTCAATTGTATTATTGGCTTTTTTATATTGAAATGCATGCTTTTAGTTTGTGGCGCTTTCACGCCCAAGTGGGGGCGCACTCGCACTTGTGCGAAGAAGAGCGCTCAGACGGCACAAGAAGATGGACAGCTACGCAGCTCTGAGCGAGTGGGCGAGTTAGCGAGAGAGAGAAAAACACGCCTGCGAACCTACGTTAATTGTTTATGCTTGTAAAATATCTCTACAGAGGCAACGCCTGTGTGTATCATCTTTTCTGTTGTTGTTGTGTGTTTTCCACCCGCGATCGGACATTTAGAGCCAGTTGTGTGGTTGTTTGAACGATGTGCTAATGCTAGCGAACGCATGCTAACCGTTTGTGTTATTGCTATGATAGCAGCTAATTATTATTTATTTACGTTGATGCGAACCTGTTTGGTATCAAGGACGAATTTGATTTGTATTATTTCAATTTTTAGTTTCACTCTTCAAATGATGGTGTCATGACGACAGCTAAATTAAAGTCAGCAAATTATACGGACATCCAGTATCGTCATTTGGGAGTTTAGCTCACTGTATAGCCAGGACCGAGCCGTAGCGTCCTGGTGAGGACAGTACATTCGCATTTCGTTGTTCATGCATCATGTAACATTATACTGTACACTTTTTTAGCATGTTGTTCTCTATTGTATTTTTATTTTAAATTAACTTTCAAGATGACATATCTGTTGTGTGTCTATGTAAATTTCCCCCAAAAATGCGACTTATACTCCGTTGCGACTTATGTTTTTTTCCTATTCGTTGGGCATTTTATGGCTGGTGCGACTTATAGTCCGAAAAATACGGTACGTGTAAGGACAATGTTTTTGAGTAATATTCCAGGCTGTTGCACAAGGGCCTTTGCACATGTTTTTTTTGTGACAGAACTAAACAATTCCAAACCACTTGCAGCCAGCGACTCCTCACCACACATCTACCATTGCACGACAATGGGAGAACTGTGGGTCTTTTTTTTTTTTTTTTTTTTTAGTATTAAGCTAGTTTTTCTTTATTAAAGTTTTCTTTAGTTTTATTTAACATTTGAGGAGTTGTCCCTCTTTGGAGGCATGCTTTTGTACAGAGCCATTGTCATGTGCACTAGAGATCAGTGCCAACAGCCGGTCTGTGCTCTGTATTCTTGTAAATCTAAAAAAAAAAGACAGGTGGCTATGTTCTCTGGCCCCTTGCCATGGCACTCTTTCACCAAAGAATGCCTTGCCTGTTGTAGAACATAGCAGACACAAATAATGTGTATGATTTTGCTCACCTAAAACATTTCTCCTATTTTGTAATTGAGTCCGAGCCCAAGATTCATTTCAGGAACAGGCTTGTCGTACAATAAATCGAGTGTTCACCGTATGTGCTGTATGTGCGTGTGTGTTCTTGTGTGATGTTCTCGGCCCAGCCTTTGTGGATTTTCCTGTCTGCTCTTCTTGGGCCACAGTTGCCTCTGCAGATGGGATCGCGTTCAAAATTGCAGCTGTTCCCCCACATCCCCACTCCAGTCACGAGCACTTCCACTCATGGCCCTCAGTTTCCTAACACTCATACATGCTGAAACCCTGATCAAAGTCATTTTATTTATTTACTTTTTGTTGTCTAAACCATAAATCACCAACATTGTGTCCATGGGCACCAGGTCACCCCCAATAACCATGACTTGCCCACAAGCCTGTTAGAGAAATAGTTTACCAATGATGGCACTTTGTGATAGCATTTTTGTAGAAGTGGTAATTTTTGACTGTGAACCATTGTGATTCATTGAATTGAACTTAAGCAAATGAATATTTTCTATCTTGTTAAATAAATCATCCTCGTGAGAAATGCTGAAATTAGTAGAGTATGGATCAAGCTGGTTGCTCCTCGCATGAAACTACCAAACAAGAAGCTCTTGGTTTAATAAAGGGCTTACACCCGTACCCTAAACCAAATTTGTTTTTCTTCTACCTTCTCCTCTTTGCAGCCTTCCTCACGCTGTCTCACATCTATTCTGGGCAAGAGCAACCTGCAGTTTGCTGGCATGACAATCAGCCTCACTATCTCCACCAGCAGCCTCAACCTGCTGGCATCTGACTGCAAGCAGGTGGGAAAGAATCTGTTTTTGGCACTGACCAGTGACCGCACTTTTACAAAATGCAGATATCCCATATTAAACCAGTTATACCCAAGACAGGAAAAGACAACTATTATTGTAATAATCAGACTAGAGTTGACACAATTCTGTAAGCATTTCACTCAAGCCTCCAATTTCAGTGGATGTTGGGAGAGCAAATGATAAACAGGGTTTGCATAACTTGTGACATAGAAGGCAAATTATAGCACAATGGCAACGTTTTAAGTTCTACGGATCAAATTGCAGAGGGGAGAATGGCAATAGGGGATGTAATGTGGGTGAGCTACCCAGTCAAGGACCTTCTGTGTGTGTAAAAACTGAATATGGATTGAAGTACTCTCGTATAGAACATCCAAAGCTGAACACAATCAGTTCATTGACAGTTGTAGACTTTCAAATTGTTCCAAATATTTGATGTTGATTCTTTTTTCCAGACTTTACTGTCCAAAATGTTAAGTAACATTTAGTTTACTTTCTTAGTTGGCATAATATGTAAAAACAACTTCATAATACAAAATGAGGTTATACAGCACATCCTGTGAAGATGCCCTTTACATGAATATGGAGGGAAAGTTAAGGGATGATATTAAAAAAAAAATCTCAGTAAAAATATGCCATTTGCTTACCATTTTCATGCCAATCCTTGGCCATTGTACTTTCATCAACATGCTTTTTACAGTGGTACGAAAAAGTATCTGAACCTTTTGGAATTTCTCAGATTTCTGCATAAAATCACCATCAAATGTGATCTGATCTTTGTCAAAATCACATAGATGGAAAAACTGTGTCTGCTTTAACTAAAACCACCCAAAAATGTATAGTTTTTCATATTTTAATGAGGATAGTATGCAAACAATGACAGAAGGGGGAAAAATAAGTAAGTGAATCCACTGCCTAAGAAGACTTAAAGAGCAATTGAAACCAATTTTTACCAAACAATTTAAGTAAGGTGTGTGCCCAATCACTGATGAGTGGTTTAAAGCTGCCCTGCCTACTATAAAACACACACCTGGTAAGAATTGTCTTGATGAGAAGCATTGTCTGATGTGCATCATGGCTCTGTCAAAAGAGCTGTCTGTCTGGGAAACGATACAAAACCATCTGTAAAAGTCTGGATGTTCATCAATCGACAGTCAGAGAAGTTGTCTACAAATGGAGAGAGTTTGGCACTGTTGCTTCTCTCCCAAGGAGTGGCTGCCCACCAAAGATGATGCCAGGAATTCAGCGCAGAATACTCAGAGAGGTAAAAAAGAACCCTAGAGTGTCTGCTAAACACTTACAGAAAACACTGGCACAGTCCAGTATCTCTGTGCACACATCAACTACATGTAAAACTATGGCCAAGAATGGTGTTCATGTCATGACTCCACGGAAGAAGCCACTGCTGTCTAAAGAAACCTTGTTGCTCGTTTAATGTTTGCAAAAACGCACTTGGACACTCCACAGAAGTTTTGGTAAAATATTTTGTGGACGGATGAAACCAAAGTTGAATTGTTTGGAGTAACACACAACGTGTGTGGAGGAAAAATGGGACAGCTCTCCAACATCTACACCTCATCCCCACCTTGAAGCATGGTGGAGGCAACATCATGATTTGAGGTTGTTTTACTGCCTCAGGGCCTGGACAACTTGCAATCATTAATGGAAGAATGAATTCAAAAGTTTATCAGAATGTTTTGCAGGAAAACCTGAGGTCGTCTGTCAGACAGTTGAAGCTAAAAAGAGGATGAATGCTGCAAAAAGACAATGATCCAAAACACAGAAGTAAATCAACTTCAGAATGGTTTCAGGAGAACAAAATACACGTTCTGGAGTGGCCAAGTCATAGTCCAGACTTGAACCCCGTTGAGATGCTGTGGCATGACCCAAAGACAGCGATTCATGCCAGACAGCCCATGAATCTGGTTGAACTACAGGAGTTTTGTAGAGAAAAATGGGCCAAGCTTAGTCCTGATCGATTTGTCAGACTGATCTGCAACAACAGGAAGTGTCTGGTTCACTTACTTATTTTCCCCCCCTTCCATCATTCTGTCCTCATTAAAATATCAAAAAACCTATAAATGTTTGGGTGGTTTTATTTAAAGCAGACAGTTTTTTTCATCTGTGTGATTGACAAAGATCAGCTCACATTTGATGATTATTTTATGCAGAAATGTGAGAAATTCCAAAAGGTTCGATGCTTTTTTATACCACTGTATGTTAGGGTCTGCTTAGTTTTTTCATTTTTTTTTTTTTTTTTAAACCAAGTAATGGGTATTTGATTTTTTTTCATTTTTTTAATATTGCAACGAAACAAAATTTGAACCAAATTCAGTTCCAAGTTTTCACTTTTCCTCTTTTGCCAAAACTAGTTAATTTCTCTGAGTAGTACAGTACAATAAGTTGTGAAAAAAATAAAAAATAAAGTCTGTTTTAGAAATTAGCAATGCTTGCATGCACAGGTTGTTTTCTTGCTAGCCATGTAGGAAGTGTTTTTTTTTTTAACACAAGGGATACACAGTGCCACTGAATGTTTAATAAATTTAGTTGTCATAACTAAAGATACACGATAATATCGGTCACCGATAATTATCGGCCGATAATGGCAATTATGACGTCACACAGATAATCCAGATAATAAAAAAATTCAACCGATAATGCAATCCGATAATTATATACTTGATTTAGCCTCCAAATGTGCGCAACCGAAGAATTCAGCACGCCGCCTCCTCAACCCCTCCCCTCTCTGAAGCCCCTGAGGGAGGAGGGGTTGAGGAGGCAGAGTTACACGACAAGAAGTTGTTGAATATTATGGCAGCTGTTACTAAAAAAAAAAAACGACGCTCTCGCCATCTGCGAAACATGTACCGTAGAAGTTCCACGAGGCAGAAAGAAAGCATCCTCATTCAAGACCCCTAACTCAGCAGCCATTTAAAACTGCATCACAAAGATTTTTGGAACGAATACGAGGCTGCTGCTAGCGGGAATGCTAAGGCTATTGTAAGCACAAGCTAAACTACGGGGCTTGTGACAATACAGAGTCGGGCTGTTTGGGAATGCAGCCCAAGGCGGGTGGTAAATTCGCATCTAAGGCTGAACACCAGCACGACTGGAGACCGATAGTCAGCAAGTAGCCGTCTTCCAACGGAGCCCGCCGCTCTGACCGGTCCGGCAGGCCGCTGTGGCGAGGCGGGGCCGGGCCGGGCCGGGCCGGGCCGGGCCGAGCCCGGTTCCCCGGCTTCGGGACCTCCGGCGAACACCCCGGTTTCTCGAGCGTTCCCCCACGGCATGCGAGCAGAGCCAGGACCCGAATACGCCGCAGCGAACCGGCCGGGGCGGGCGGATTATCTGGTACGAACGTAGCTGCCGCCGAGACGAGACACGTTTTTTTTTTACCTAAATGACCCGAGAACCAAAACCCTGGATAAAAAAATGCTGTTTATACGACCACCATTCTTCATGAAAAACTGATGCCCATTAAGCAAGCTTATCATGACGGCACAGTGGTTAGATGATAATAATGGATAAACATGGAGAAAACGAAGTCAGCCAGTCAATAATGCATTCAGTATGTAAAATGACGAGCGGTCAGATGACTTTGTAACGCTGCCTTTATTTTCGGCTTAACAAAACTCAGGCACAAAACAACACGCACGCGGATGCGAGCTCCAACTCCGTCCAAATAGTACTGCCGTGTATCAGTTTAGCTGCTGTAAAGCAAATGTCGTGAAAGCCGCAAATGTAAACAAAGCGCTGCAGAATGGGTACATGACATCCCGCTCTTTTGAGTTAATCATTTTCACAGTGTGCAACAAAGCATATAACATTAGCAATCACTTTTCAAATTATTTAACTTATTTCTCTGCTCAATTACAGTCACAGTCGATAATCAAATTCTTAAATCAACATTCTGTAGCCACAAATATTATTCAAAATCTTTCCTCCTTCCAAGTTTTTTTTTTTTTTTTTTTTTTTAGGATTAAGTATAATAATGTATTGCTTAAAACAAGGCTGTTAAGATTATTTTCAGCTAGCTATTTTTCTTCCAAGAAATCTGAGAGAAATACACTTGAAGCGATGGCAGATAATTTCACTTATTGCCAATAGATTTACACTTAAAACTGACTAGTTTTAAGGAGGTGTGTTTTGCAGTGTATTAATGTTACATATGTTAGGAATGGCTTACTTTAAAAGGCATTTTTGTGCAACTTAGGTATTTACTCTGTAAGTAATTGTTGCCAAAAGTTTACCATTACACAATGTCAGACAATCTGTCATCATTTAGATGTTTGAATTGATGACTTGTTCATATTTTATGTTGAAAAAAAAAGAGCAATAAATTATATTTTTGCACAGTAATATTTTCTTTTGTGTATACTTTAAAATTTTACATAAATCTTTTAATAGAATTATCGGCTTGACATTATCGGTTATCGGTTGGAATGAGGAGGAAATTATCGGTTATCGGTATCGGTTGAAAATGTATTATCGTGCATCACTAGTCATAACCATTATTATGCTTTCCAAGTAGACTATCCAATACTTTATTTGTGTAAATCCCCATTTCCACATTTTATTTCCCATGGACAGTGTCCTACTATTTTTGCAACTGTCGTTATATATTCCTGTATTCCCCACACAGTGGTGCAGCTTGTACTTTTTAACACAAGCAGGCAGCCTTTCATAAAAATAGCCTCTGGCCAAACACTGAGAGCATGGAGTATTGTCAAGTGTTAATGCTGTTATTGATCCATCCTCTACTTTTACTGCAAACTGTTGAAAAGATGTCCCACGCGTTGCCCTTCGCTTCTATCTTTGCTGCAGTTCATGGCACTCACAGGATGAAACAACGAAGCACTTCTGCTAGTAACGATTCCATGATTGACTCCTCATCCACATGCTCTCATCACCTGTCCCACATGCCATCCATGTGTCTCTCTTTCTCCATCTCCTCTTCCTTTTCCCTTATTCCCTCCACAGATAATCGCCAATCATCACATGCAGTCCATCTCCTTCGCATCTGGAGGAGACCCAGTGAGTCACCCGAGCCCTCTTTGAGCTCACGTCTCTCTCTCGCCTTTTCCTATTGTCCTCCAACCAGCCTGCACATCCGTCCTTCCTGCTTCTTTCTGTCATTTTCTATTCCAATGATTACTACTCAACTCACTGCATCACCGGTCTCCTAGTCTTTCAAGCTTGATCTTATTATTTCTCCTGCTTATCTCTCTTTCAGCTCTGTGTTATGTTTTCCTAACTCTTGTTACGACTAGAAAAAGCCACAGCTTGGTCTGTCTTCTTGTCAGCCTTTATGTCACAAATCTACACTGTACTTCTTCTTCCTCTTCCTGTATTGATTTTTTTTCTCCCTCGCAAACCCTAAACGTCTCACCCTTTCTCCCTCAGGACACAGCTGAGTACGTAGCGTATGTGGCCAAAGACCCAGTCAACCAGAGAGGTGAGAAAAAGCAGAAACTTGTCATTCTGTCTGTCTTTCCTCAGCTTTACTGTACACTGCAGATTCATTTTGTCTTTAAATGGAACATATGATGGGGGAACTTAATTTTTATTGCTTGTGCACAAATAGTCAGGTCACTGGAGTGTCTGTCCACTCCTTAATAGGGCACTCAGTTAGCTCATAGTGTCCCATTGATAGCGTAAGACATCCAATCCATTTCAATTGAGAGATGCTGGCAGTGAATGGTCACTGCCAGCCCTGACAGTCAAAAATACGAATTGGATGTTTCCACAATCAATTGCACTGAAAGATGAGCATTCACAGTAGTCCTGCGCATTATATCATTTGAACATCACCGTCCCAATGTGCGCATGCGCGATAGTCCTACAGCAGGACATGTGATTGTTATTTATTATAATTATTACTATTGAACACGTGAACTTTTTTGCTTCATAAAAGCAGCAAGCTGCTTTTATTATGTTGTGTATGCTATGCTTGTACATGGCCTCCTGGATCCTCCTTTATATACAGCGATTTTCATCATTCACAAATAACCCCCTTAGTCTGGATTAAATGGTATTACCGTATTGGCCTGAATATAAAACGGCCCTGATTATAAGATGATCCCCTCTTTTTCAAGACTCAAGTTTGAAAAAAGACTTTTTGAACACCAAATTAATTTTTATACAGAAAATAATTACAGTACATCTGAAACAAATGATTATAACAATATGTTTGAGAGAAAAAGCATGTTATTTTGCCTCATTCAAATCTTAATCTCTGAACATTTAAATATGTAAACTAAAGTGCAATCACATTCGTAAATGAATGGATTCTGGTTTTTGAAATGTAAATAAACCAATCTATTGTGATTTAACAACAAAATTGCAATAACTGCATTAACCATCAAAGTGAAGTAACTGTAACTGTACTGTAACTGTAGTCTTGAAACAAATCTGAATAAGGAAAAACATTGCAATGAAATAGTGCAAACTGGTTAAACTTGAGAGTACCTGAGATCTGTCATGACAGAACATCGCTTCAATGATATCCGGCGCCATCTAGCGTCGTGAATGGGTATAACGTCTAGGCCGCGAATATAAGACGACCCCTACTTTTAACCAGTAATCTGATTAAAGTTGGTTTCCTTAGTGTGTGTGCATTACTATTTTGTTGTTGCCTCATAATGTATGTAGAATGAAGAATACTGTAGTCATGTACGAAAAGCATTTCGAATAGAAAATTTTGCTCCTGGCATCACATGTCATGTTTTCTAATCGGAGGACAAAAAACAAAAAAAACAACAAAAAAAAACAGGTCACTTGTATCACCATGCTGTATGAGCGCTGTCTGCGGCGGTGGCCAACAACATAGCCTGGCTACCTCGTCATGATGCTAACAAGAGGCAGGAGAGATACCACAAACAGCTGCATTTGCTCAATGGAAATACAGCCATTACTTCACATTTCTGTCCAGTAAAGATGAGAAAAATATCTCCGTGCGTTGCGAACTTTGCGCTGGCTTAAAAAAACTGTCGACCGCTAAAAACTCCACATCCAATTCCAGGAACCACATATAATTATAGCTCAACGCGACAAACTCGAAACAAGGTCTATGGGTAACGAGACAGCCATCACTTCTACAGTTTAACAAAAGTCAAAAGTTTGGACACACCTCATCATTTGTGTGTTTTATATATTTTCACTACTATTTACATTGTAAATTCTCACTGAAGATATTAAAAAAAACTATGAATGAACATTTGATTTCCAAATATTTGAATGCCAGGTCTTTTATGGGGTTTAGTTTCTTTTTTTAATTACCAAAAATAGATACTTGCGCTAAAAGGTTATTAGTCATGATATCACATAAACAAGTAAATCAACATGACTTCATATTTCTTCTGTCTTTTCATCTTTGATGTATTGATTTTTGAAAGACTGGGTACTTCAGTACTTTGTTGCTGCCCAATGGTTAAGTGATGAACACTTACTGGAAGCCAAATTAGAGCAATGGTATCTGTCTACAGCCTGCAGAAATGACATGTTGTCTGTGTGGGAAGCAACCGCTGCAGTTAAGTTTTTTATTCCAAGAAATGCTAAGACATTGACACAATATTTAATTTGTACTTCTTTTGAAAGTGAAACACACTGTCATGCATGACAGCAAAATTATCTGATATAGGAGGAAAAAAAGAATCACACTTTGAATCTACACTTTTGTATGTAACTCACCATATACTAAAAATGACAAAAGATTTCATGAGCTTTATTTTCTATCAACTAAATTCATGTACTGTACTTCATAATCCCGAGGAGTGAGGATACTCATCTTTCCTTAAATTTCAAGCATAATGTACTGTAGAGCATTTTAATTAACAAACCTTTTACAGTATTGGAAAGGCAGTTAGAAGAAGCATTTTGGACATTATAAAACAAAAGATTTCTTGGTCTTTTAAAATTTGCCATATTCTGGACTACCATATATTTAAATAAAATCAATAGGATAAATAGACTATTATTGCATTGCATACGCAGCAAAATAGCACAGGCAGGCTAGACAGAGGCAGACCTAATATGAAGGCACACGCTATAATATAAATAATTTACATTTGATAGCGACACTTTTTCCAAATGGATAACATATGGGAGCCAATTGAATTATGGTGTCTATTAGTGTGGGGTCCGCTGATCAAATAAATATAGTATAGTATATCAAGTTCCTGTAGGCAGCAACTCAACTATTATGTTTGTCTACGTACTGTAAGTACCGCTATCATTTAAATAGACAAACAAGACCTTGATCATGTGCATCTCAGCGGAAAGGCTCTTGTTTGATAAAGTGAGAAGACACTGAATTTCATTTTCATGTCATTTTATGTGTTGTAATGGAGACAAACGTAAATATTAGCCAATATTTCGCAGTATTAGGTACAGTAGCTGTTTTGTTTAAATGTTTCTTTAATTGCCAGTACTATGTCATCCTATCAAATGCAAGTATCTCAGGATGGAGGTCACAAAGGGCAGAATTAAATGGGCAAAGACAGACACTGATCACAGCAAATGCATGTGTATAGATTCAAATAATGTTTTATTTATCTATGGCATGCTTTATTCGGCACATTTTAGAACCAGGAAATGACAACCTCCAGACACAGTACTCAGCACTCCAGGTATTAGTTGGCGTGGAGGAAGAACAAACAGGGCAGGTACTTGCATAAGGCATTGTGTGACATCACACTGTGACCAATTTATAAACCTACCAGTTTGCAGAACGATTTAACTTTCAATCAGGAATGAAATTTTAAAAACAATAGAAATTGCACACTTCAACCAGAGCACACTCCCATTTCAAACCTACCTTATGCATAAAACTTCAAAATTTTGGAAAATGACTTTAGTGCTGCTTGAAGTTCACACAGATCTTTCGTTACTTATGCCTGTCTTACAGCATGTCATATTCTCGAATGCTCTGAGGGTTTAGCCCAGGAAGTCATCAGCACCATCGGCCAGGCCTTTGAACTGCGCTTCAAACAGTACTTAAAGAACCCACCTAAACTAGTCACACCGCATGACAGGTACTTAAGCAAGCATGATTCCGTTGCATTAATTAAAGTACTGTACTGATCTCATTGTCTTATATGTGCACTATTTTCTACATCAGAATGGCTCCATTTGATGGCTCTGCATGGGAGGAAGAGGACGACGAGGCAGCTCTCCTGCCTGATGTCCCTTATTATAACAACTTCCCCGGTAAACAGCCTCCCCCTGGTGGTTTGGTTGACATGAGACCACGTCCGGGAGCAACATTGGTGAGTCGTACAAGAGTTGTGCATTGCTTCTGTTTGAAACGCAGACCCTCATGGTTCAGCATTTATGAGATAAGTGCATATACACAATCGTAAAAGAGACGCTGTTTAATATCAGCACATCAAAATTGATTGTTGAACCCTTTTAACTGGCCAAAGGCAAACATTCTGCACATACAGTACATTTTCCCAATGTGTATGAATCATTTCTGATGTGTGTTTTTTTGTTTTTTTTTGTTTTGTTTTTTGTATATACACTTTTGTGTTTGTGCAGCCTTATGGACAGCCGGGTCAAAATGACATTCACAAGCAGCCATTGCCTCCTCTGCCAGGTGAGCTCTGTTTGCACTTGAGGCAGCATGTGCCGAGGTTGTCATTTGGGTGCAGTATGTAGAGTGAAAGATTAAATATGCATCGCGTAACGTACTTGTATAACTTATGCCTGCCTCTAGTGGGTGCCAAGGAAGGAGGGCGAGAGTTATTTGATGACCCCTCTTACGTCAATGTGGATAAGCCCCGCCCGCCAGTCGCCGCCAATGGAAACGCTCATAGAGATGCGTTTGACATGAGTGAGTTATGGGTTTAACCCAAGCATAATGTATATGAATGTTGGCTAAAGGTTGCTGGGACATTCCTCTGGTAGAGAATGAATTATATATTATCTTGTATACAGTTGAATCATAAAGTTCAAATGCGATCCATTTTACTCCCTCTTTGATGGATTCAACAATTGGACCTATTTTCCACACTAAATCGCTATCAGTCAGACTCTTGAAAAAAAATGTCTTGACAATGAAGAAAAACACTGCATAAGTCACACTTTGGAGAAATATTTATATTGTCTGACTTTTGTTTTTGTCAAATAGCAAAACATAGTCACTACTCTTACTTCAGCAACAAAAAAGCAGTTCGAATGAATCAAATAGTTGTGAAACTTGTATTGCACACAGCACTAGTGCTTACGTATCTTCACAAGCTGCATGTTGCAATCTCTTCTACTTTTTGTTTGTTTGTTTGTTTTACAATATTTGCATACTATTTTTTTACTATTAATAATTTTAATTAGCTATTTAACCCTTTAAATGGCAAGTGATTATTTTCGGTAATTAAAAACAGTGTATCACAAAAGTGAGTACACCCCTCGCATTTCTGCAGATATTTAAGTATATCTTTTCATGGGACAACACTGACAAAATGCCACTTTGACACAATGAAATTAGTCTGTGTGCAGCTTATATAATGGAGTTAATTTATTTTCCCCTCACTATGACTCAAAATATAGCCATTAATATCTAAACCGCTGGCAACAAAAGTGAGTACACCCCTTAGAAACTACGTACATCCCTAAATGTCCAAATTGAGTGCTGTTGGTCATTTTCCCTCCAAAATGTCACATGACTCGTTACAGGAGTGCTGTCAGCATTGCTGCAGAGATTGAAGAGCTGGGGGGTCAGCCTGTTAGTGCTTAGACCATACTCAATTTTGTTGCCAGAGATTTTAGCTATTAATGGCTATATTTTGAGTTATTTTGAGGGGAAAATAAATTAACTATTATATAAGCTGCACACAGACTACTTTTCATTGTGTCAAAGTGTCATTTTGTCAGTGTTGTCCCATGAGAAGATATACTTAAATATTTGAAGAAACGTGAGGGGTGTACTCACTTTTGTGATACACTGTAAAATAAAAATTTTATTTCTAGTTTGATTTTTAATTATTAACTAGAAAAGGCAATTTCTGGAGGAATTGCAATAGCAGCTTTGCGGTGATCATTGGTATATCGGGTCACTATGTATATCATCACTTTCTGTTGATTATGGGGAATTTCATTGCCACTTCTTGTTCATATTGGGTCACTTCCTGTTGATTTGGGGTTATTTCGGGGTCACTTCCTATTGATCTGGTGTCATTCTGCGGTCAGTTCCTGTTCCACTTCCTGTTGGTCATTTCCTACTGATGTTAGGGCATATAAGAGTAACTTCCGTTTGGGCCCGCCACAGTCTCGTTTGAACCCCCCCCCGCCGGGAAAAAAAAAAAAAAAAGATAAGAATCAGATGCGTCAGTCAGCCGATTACACAGCTGTAGCCCACTCCACTCTACTACCCGCGAGAGCGCGCGCGTGCGTGCGTGCGTGCACACACACAGACAAACGCGCCAACAGGTCGCGCTCATAGACAGGACTACTAGCCTGGTAAACCACACTCATAGCTGTGCTATGCAGGCATGAAAATCTCTCACCTTTCGGCGAAATTCGCCGTTTTGAAGTCAAAAAGGGCGACCTACGTGAATTGCGTAGATCCGGGGGGTCGGGAGTTTTTATTTAATTATTATTATTATTATTATCATCATGTGATTAACTTAGTACGTAAACTGAGCATTTAAGAACACAGTCAGCAAATCTTTCTAGATGCTTCGCTGACGAGAACCAATCATCGGCCCAAGCTGCGTTCCATTATTCCAAACGCGCGCACTCCTTACTGTACATGGAGTGCTGGGAGAGCCTTTGGTTGCATTGCAAAGCTGCGAAAACAAAAAGCAGGCCTTATCCACACCGGGGCAGACCAGAGCGCAGCATACACACTTGCCTGTATTTGCCAGCAGATTGAATTTGGTGAGTAATGGTTTCAATCGTTTTCACATTTTGCGATATAAAAAAGTTACTGCCATTCGTTGCAGCTTGCGTTGAACACTGCCAGAGCTAGCCAAATCTCCCATGAAAAAAAATAGCTCCCGTTAAATTGGCGTCAAGCTTGTGTATTTAGCGGTAATATAAACGAAGAAACACACGGTTGAGTCCAATTAAGCGTGCTCTCGGATGGAGGGGGCGCCTCACATCGCTCCCGTCGTCCGCCAGAGACGCGTTATTTTCGGCTTGGATTTGAGCTGACGGCCGGTGTCGGCACAACACCGGCCCGACGAGTGGTTGGGAATGAGTCCTGCTTCTTAAAGCTTTTCAGAAATACAGGGATGCCTTGTTTTTCGCGGTTAATGGGGACCAGAACCCGCCGCAATAAGTGAAAACCGCAAAGTAGCGCCCCCCCCCCCCCCCCCCCCCCCCCGCCCCATTGTTTGTGCGTGTTCAATGCATTTATTCAGATTTTACATTGGAAAAAAGATACATATATAAGACATGTTTTTTCACTTTTTTCACCAACGTATCATTTATAAATGGTTTTCAAGCACTTCAAAATGTAAGAATTATGATAAGTTTTAAACATGTTACTGCCCCACCGAATTATTTTAAAACAAGAATAAAGTAGTAAGAAAATGCTTGGCTTTATTAAATGCTTCATAGTGAGTCTACTCAAACCCTCTCAGGCTTTGGATAAATGGTGATTGACACATGTGCAAAGTTTTTCTTTTTATATATATATATTTTTTTGAAGCAACTTATTTGATTGAATAATAAAGACACAAATGTCCTAGCCAAAATGTGGCCCAAACGCAAAACATTAATTCAATGGAAAAATTTGTTTCAATCAAGAAAAATAGTTTTCAAATGCTTTTTTTGTCTCAAATTTATTTTTGCAATCAAAAACAATTTTTTTTTATTGAAGTGACTTTTTGGGGATTAAAAGTATATACTGTATTTTGATTGAAGCAACTTTGTTTTTGATAGAAGTAACTTTGTTTTTTGATTGAATAATAAAAACACAAATCTACCTCCATCGTTATTGAGAGAGAAAGAAATTAAGAAAGCTTGAAAACTAAAAGCCACCAGGGAGTCTGTTTTTTTGTTTTTTTAAATATTTATATTTCATTACATAGACATGCGTCGTAGGGAAGGGAGATTGAGGGATAAAAAGCAGTTAGATGAGGCTGCTACAGGCAGTGGATACCTCATCAGCTGGGTGAATAGCAGACCTGGTAAGAACAAGTTTGCAAGGATAGTCGGGTATTAAATACAATTATAAACACAATTACAATGTTATTTTTCTATAAGATTTTAATGTCATTGCTTTATTAATCATTAGGTGCGATAGTTGTTAAGTATGGATAATAATTAGAGGTGTGCAAAATTTCCGATTCTTAGATTATTCGCGATTCGGCCGTGGAAGATTCGAGAACGATTCACAAACATCCAAATCCCGATTATTGAAATATGCGAAGTAAAGCGGAAGTACACAACACTCAGCGCGCCGCGCGGTCTTCGGGACGGAACGGAGCGAGAGTAGCTAAACATCATGCTTCCCATTACCCGGCCCCTCGGGTAATGCCAATGCTCAACTCACGGCTCTAGCTCAACTCATGCAACGAGATAAAAAAACACAACAACATACCTGACTGCTGCCAAAAAGCTGCGACAAAGTACATCCATATAATGTTACGGTGGATATCATTTATATAGGACTAGATGCAATATAGATTTGGTAGTGTTAGCAGCACATCTACAAAAAGTTAGATGCGGGTGTTATAAACGGCCGCCATCTTAAAGCAGTACACTTCCCTGCAAGGCTGTTGTAGCGAACCTTCCAAGCAAACCTTATTAACTTTTTATCTAAAATACTCCAAAATCGGTAAAATATTGACTTGAATCTATCTTTAAAATAGTTTTAAAACTTTCACATGTCGAAAGTAGACAAAAGGGAAATTATGGAATAACGGGAGCAATTTTAACAAATTTAATGGTTGATTCACAACATTAAATTAATTGAATGTAGTTTAAAGCTGCTGATACAGAATGGAGACTGGAGTTTTTTATTTAATGTTATTTTTGTATATTTGTTTACTGCTATATGTTAACTTGATACTGAAATAGTAGTGTGATTTAGCCTGAGAGTATTTTTGAACAATTTTGGAACTAATGTACAAAACATTAAAAAAAAAAGAGAAAAAAAAAAGGGGGCTTGCATCAATAATCGTTTTATAATCGAATCGGAGCCTCTGAATCGTTATCGAATCGTTAGTTGCTCAAAGATTCCCAGCTCTAATAATAATGAAATAATAGTTTTAAGAAAACTGTGCTGTTGGTGGCTCAGTGACCATCTGATGTGGTTTGTACTCAGATGAACAAGTTGAGGAAGGAAGTTTTGATGCAGAGGTTGAAGGAAGAAAAGAGGCAGACTGACTGAGTCACAGCCAGAAAGTGTTGATGACAGTTTTGATTTCTGTTCACTGTTGCCCCCTCCCAATTAAAGTATGTCACAGTCGCAACCAATGATTATCTAAAGCTGGTTAAAATTGAAGTTATGTTGTTTTAAGGTGTATTAAATACTTGTTCATGTGCCCCTTTTGATCTACGAGCACCCGCCCCTCCACCGGTCTCTGCATGGCCCTGCTGAAACACAGTGTGGGTCGACAGAGCTCAATATTTTGTTGGGGTGTACAGTGTACTGGAACATATTTCCTCCACACCCTTCTCACCTTTTTAACCCCTGACCCATTTTCATGCCTGGCTATGAGAGTATGAGTCTGGCCACCATTAAGCAGAAAAAAATTTCCAGGGCGGAGCCAGCCACAGCAAATAGACAGTGGAGCGGGCCAATCAGCGACGGGCTGACGCGACGTCGGTCAAGCGACAAAAAACTAGCGAGAGACATTTCAACATATTCAACATGGCTAGCGCGAGACAGACTGTTGGTTTTAGCGACTCGATGTGTTTTTGGTCATGTAAAACCGAATTTACCGCGGACTGGAACATATTGCCGCTAAGGGACTACTGTCTGCTGCATTCTGCTGCATTTGGCGCGATCCGGCGACACTGCATACAGCAATTTATATTACATTCAGTGGTCTCAAAATGCCCTAAAGAGATACACCAGGCTTGAAAATGTACACACACACCCAACCCCGAGGGTCAGAGACCCTCCCACCACAGTCTCCTAAAATCCTGTGGGAAACACTGCTGTTTATCTTGAGTCACTTGGGTTGGAAATCAATAATAGGAGTGAATGGAAGTTTTTAGTCTATAGACAAAAAAAAAAAGTTCAAATTCAAGTTGTTGTTTTTTTCTATTTTAAATTTCATAGTATTTAATTCATTGCCTGCCATTGACGGTGATAGAAGTCACATTACTGCTAGCCTTCTCAGTTCTAATTGTTTAGGAGTCGTCAGTGGCAATGACTGAGGTCATTAAAGAGCATACGACAGGAGAAAAAAAAGTCTTAAATGGCATTATTATGTGAATTAGAATCATATTTTGAGACGATTCGACTATATACAACAATTTAGCAAAGCGCAGATGACGAGAAATTAGTCTTTTAATCTGCCGGTTAGCCACACCTACCATTTTAGGGCTTTAGCGTCCCCAACAGGTGGATGACGTCAGCGGGAGACTGGGCTCATCGGTTTTACTATTCAGCCCATTGAGGGGGAATTATTCAGAACGAGGAAAATGCGACGAAGAGAGCCGCAAAATGTCATTGTTTCAGTCTCTCTACTCCAATATTGTTACAGGATATTCTTTTTATCTAAGTATTTTTCCCCAATAGCTATATAAATGGCTTGAGAAGGACCAGTCAGCCCGTCGAGGGGGAACTATTCACAACGAGGAAAACGCGACGAAGAGAGCTGCAAAATGTCATTGTTTCTGTCTCTTTACTTCAATATTTTTACAGGATGTTCTTTTTATCCAAGTATTTTCCCCAATTGCTAAATAAATGGCATGGTCATGACAAATAACAGTCTTTTGCTAAATGGAATATGAAATAATAAAAATGCATTTATTCAGGACGACATGGCAAAATTACTCCATAATGGTCAAAACTGTCGACTTCACCTTTACTGTCGCACCTCCCGAACGATATTTTAGGACACCTACATCGGACATATGACATTTCCCTTCCCCGGCTTCGGAGAATGTAAACAAACCAAAAGGCGTGACAGCTAGCCGACATGCTAACCTGAACCAGTGATGTTTCAAAGTCTTCGAAGTGGAAAAGCACACATAACTAGCCTAGATTTATTGACATGACAACTGGGTTGTCGATTGTCTTTGCGGATTGGCAAACCGCCCGGTGGAGAGCAATTTACAGTTCGTTCCCCGGAGGAGGGCGGCTGCAGTTGTTGTGCAGCTAACGTGCTGCTAATGAGCATGAGGAGAGCTTTTTACATGCCTATCTATGATCAAACATAAGTAGTCCTTTATTTAAAGAAAGTTTGTAGTGTTTACTTTGTAATCACTGTATTAATATTTGACATAATACAGAACAAGATGTTTACTCACTTCCTCGGAAGTCCAATGGTCCCACAGTAAATATCCACGGTGAATGGGAACCTTTTGAAACTCCAACAAGGCGCATACACCTCTCCCTCATACAGAATGATTTTTCTGCAGCCGTTTGGCTGCCGTGATGCGAAAAATAATCCGCAAAATCAGCTGAATCCTTCGTCCTCATACACAACAGTACGCTGTATAGTGAAGAGGACGTCTTCTACCGTACACGTCACAGCGCCCTCCTCCTCAATGCAAGACCGAAGCCGGAAGTCACTCATTTTCATGGCGCGGGATTAAAAAAAACTAAATAAATATAGCGATCGCTTCCACACACATCCAAGCGGTTCATATCATTCAGGAGCATAAAATACCGCGTGTATTATGAAATAAACATGCTTTTTCGTGTCACATGCACTTTAAATGTCCTATAGTGCTTATTGGGTTTTTGTTTTTATAAAATCCCAAGGAAAAACCTCTATTAAATACTGTCAACCACCTTTTACTGTGTATGAACAGTCTTAAATAATAAGTATGGACCAAAAGGGAGCGTGCATAGACTGGGAGCTGTAGCTATATTTTAACCTTGAGTTAATAAAAGGGTTATTCAATGACTCAGGCCTGCAGGAATAGAGGATTATTAAAGGGTCTTTGTCTATTACAGTGCATTTTATGTAATATGACTAGGTCCTTGGCTCCTTGCCTAGTCTTTCTACATTAAAGGCACCATTAACTACGTATCTGTGTTTGGCACACTTGTCAAATACTGTTGATTTCCAAACATTTTGAGTAGTGCCAGAATATACATAAATATTGTAAATGGAGTCAATATAGCATCTCCCAAGAATTTTTTTTTTTTAATCCCTTTTTTTTTTTTTTAATAAAGAGCCATTTGATGATGCCCTTGGGGGCTCCATGACAGCAGCGCCACCTCTGATGGAGCAGCTACAGTGCGAGACCTGGTTCCATGGCAGTTTAAGTCGCAGGGAGGCGGAGAAGCTGCTGGGCCGTGACGGAGATTTTCTGGTGCGCGAGTCGGGAACAACGCCAGGACAGTACGTCCTCACGGGACAACAGGGCGGACAGCCCAAACACCTGCTCCTCGTCGACCCAGAGGGAGTGGTGAGTCCTGATGGGCTAAGGGTTGAATACGTGGTGATTTTGCATACAGTTCCATGTCCAAATGTATTCGCAGTTTCTCAGTAAAGGATACTATGTGAGATGTCACCATAGACGCCATAACTTTTATTCTTTTCTACCTGATTTCAGGTTTTATTCAGAGATGCATTTTGCCATCAGCATTTGAAAGCAAAGGCTTAGCAGTTATTGTAATCGTACCATTTTCTTGCCCTTGGTTGACCAATTTGGCAAGAGGTTTTTCCGTCCCTAACTGACCAGAAAAACTATCCATTGGCAAGGGAAGGATATGCCAAAAAAAGTCCTAGACATTGTTTGGTTGCGCCTGATTGCTCCCAATTAGGCCTACACAATATATCATTTGAACATTGCCATCGCAATGTGCACATGCGCAACAGTCCCATTTTAGGACATGCGATTGTTTTTTTTTGTTTTTTTTTTCCCTTATGTAAACTTTTGTTTGTCTTCATAAAAGCAGCAATCGTGCAGAGACATGGCTTCTTGGATCCCTTTTATATACACCAATCTTCATCATCTACAGATAAACCCCCTTAACCTGGATTAAACGGTGATATATGAATACTAGGGATGTCCCGATCGCATATTTATGCACCCGAGTCCAAGTCACTGGATTTTGAGAATCTGCCGATACAGAGTCCCGGTCCGATACTGAAAAAAAAGTTTTTTTTAAATTTTTTGCCTTGACGCTCACGCTGCCGAGAACAGCTCTTCACTTACACAATGAATGAGTTGCCACGGCACATCGTAGACCTACCGAGCCGTCTCTGGCTAGATCTAGGCTAAACTGTCAATCATGATTAACTTTAAGTACCAAACACCAACTGCATTGGTGACGAAGAAAAACAGTTTCGTTGCACTGCTTTTCAGGAGAGAGGGTGAGAGGCTGTACGAGCATGAAGCAGAAAAACATAAATATATTTTTAAAGTTAAAAACCTGATCCTTTTGACCCGACTCCGATCCACTGAAAAATGGCGCGATCAGCCCGATTTCCGATCATGTGATTGGATGGGGACATCTTTAAGCCTGAGTTATACTCCCGCGTTGCGGTGACGGCGTAGCGACTACGGCGTCATTCGACATTCGATAGTTCTGCGGTGAGGGAACGCGTTGCTCTGTAATTCACCGCCAAGCCACTAGAGGGATGTGGCGTTATGTTTGTACGGTTTTGGGGCATGCTTGTTTACTTCCGCTAGTTGGAGAAAAACATAAACAATGCAAGATGGAACTCTTGAAAGTAAATATTCTGCTCATCAACACTGAATAAATATGGAACATACAAATGTTGACGGGCAGGCGACGCAGAAGACGGTTTCGAGGCGGTCTGGCCGACTTTTGATGCCGCACAGAGAGTTTTAGACTCGGGTGGAGAGAGCTAGCTGTGGCGGCTAGCTTCAAACTGGCGTCGAGCACTGCGTTCAAGGTCTGCAAAGCCCTCCAGCCTGATTTGTTTGCCGTGTCCTACAACCAGCCAGTGGGAAGCCATAGCAGATTTCTGGCGTCTAGGGAACTTCCCAAACTGCGTTGAGAGGCTTGATTTTAAGGTTATCATAAAAAGCACCGAGGCACTCTCAATCAGTGATGATGTATTGTGTGTGTGAACTGTCTGTTATTGAAAATTAAAGATCAAAACAACTCTTTTGACACCAAATCTGTGCTTTATTCTTCATATACTTGAAACATATGCACACAGTAAATGATGAAGTGCACCAACCAAAAATACGACATAAAGTGATAAAAAGTTGGCAGTTTTTGGCCGACTGGGTCACCGCTTCGTGTGGCCACTCGATTCCGACCACCCACGTCTCGGTGGTTCTTCCATTTATTTATTTTTTCGATCGCCGACCTTGCCATTTGGCAATCACAATAATAATTTCTTGACGAGACTTGCTCTTCGATGATACTCCCGTCGGCTTGGTCCATTTTTGCGTGTAGAAAACAATGTTTGATTCTATTGTACAATGGCGGTGTTTTCGCGGTAAACCGGAAACAACAGTCTGAGCGGACCAATCACAGTCCGTTTTCGCTACGTCATACGCGTCTACGCGACGCGAAGGTTACAAAAATCGAGAGGTGCGCGTCAGGCTACGGCGTAGGGTCGTAACTCGATTCTTCCTTGACGGCGTAGGTCTGACGCAGAAGTATAACTCAGGCTTTAATGAATACAATGTATGTGGTCATAGTGAGTCAACCAAAGTTTTTCCAAACAGAGCTCTTCAAGTCTGGTGAAAATTCTTCTAGTTTTAATATCGCAATATATAACGCAAACCCCCCCAAAAAATCGCAATGTTAGTTTTTTCCAATATTGTGCAGCTCTACTCCCAATGGTCTTCCATTCAGCTGCAAAGTGACGTTAAAAAAAGTTGGGCCAATTACGTTTTGTGTGAGAAAAGCGTGCCAAATTCACAAGGACACATTGATTTTAGTCCACATATAATGACATTGAGGAGTTGTATAACTCCTTGTGTACAATGTACAATGGAATAATGAAAATGTACAAAGCAAATGAAAGAGGCTGCAACATCAGACACTCAATGTGGTTAGTTGTGTCATACAAAAAACCTATACATTTCCGTGATATCTGCAGTTGGTTGGTTACCATAAATTCTGCGCTATTAAAAACACCTTACTAAACCGCACCACTTTCATTAAATTTATATTGCGCGACATGTCTGAACTTTACTTTCTCCGCGTATCCCCCACAATGGAAAATTGAAACTCGCCCTTACATATGGGGTGTTTAGTTTTATGAAAACCAAACTGGCAAACTCAACAGATTAGTTTTCTTGTCAGACAGTGTGATATACAAAATGAATATCTTTTGATAACTTATGCATGCTCAATACATAAGTCACTGTAAGTCTATAATATTGCCAAGTTATGGTGGATATACAGGGGTTGGACAAAATAATGGAAACGCCTAACATTTTGGCATCATAATCATTGAACATAATTGTTAAAGAATGACATGAGGAACATTCTAATGAAGTTGAGCAGCTCGTATGGCCGGCACAATCCCCAGACCTCAACATTATTGCGCATTTATGGTCAGTTTCAGAGATTCCAATTAGGACGTGGATTTCCACCGCCATCGTCTGTAAAAGAGTTAGAGGGTATTCTAACTGAAGAATGGCTTAAAATTCCTTTGGAAACAATTTACAAGTTGTATGAATCAATACCTCGGAGAATTTAGGCTGTAATTGCCAAAAAAGGCAGACCTACACCATATTAAATTAGTTTTTGTTGAATTTTTAAGGTTCCATTTAGGGCTTTCCATTATTTTACGTATATTATGTGCTCACAGGTCCGTACAAAAGATCATCGGTTCGAGAGCGTGAGTCACCTTATCAGCTACCACATGGACAACAGACTCCCCATCGTGTCAGCGGGAAGTGAAGTGTGTCTGCAACAGCCAGTGGAACGTAGAGCCTAAAAGAAAATGTCCCAAAAAAAGACATGGCTCCACCAAAAAAAAAAAAAAGAACAGGAATACACACAAAACCAAAAGAAAACAAGGAAACAATGTGTGCAAAGCCTCTGACATGCTGCTGTTGTAAACCAAACTGTGAACTGCAGTCCCCACTCTCGGACAAGCGACCCTCAAGCACTGCTGCGTCGTCTCCACAGCCTACTGTGAAGCAGGGCAGAATGTCCAGGTAACTAAATGCAATTTCAAAAGAAAACAAATACAAATGAAATGTCTTAATTTCTAATAATTTTAAGAAAACAAACAAACAAACAAAAAAGGAAAATAGCAGCATGAATAGAACATGAGCTTGCATGCTTTCATTGTGATTTCACTCCTTGGACCTATTGCTGGGCAGAAAAAAGCCCCCTCACCCCCCACCTTTTTTTTTCTTTTTTTTTTTTTTTTTTTTTGGAATATGAACTCGCCTTCAAAAGCAGCCTTGGAGATCCCCAACCAACTCCGTCTTTTAAGAACTTGAACTTGTAGAAAAAAAGCATGTATGCAAAACTGGGGCTGCTTTTCCAATGAGCATCGTGGTTTTTGTTTTTTTTTTCCTGTTTTTTATATGTATTTTATTCATGAGCTACTGGATTTCATAGGAATACACACACCCACCACACCAAAGAACAGCAGGATGTGCACTGGGAGTTTATTCAGCAACAATTCAATGCATACAATAACAAAAAACCTGTTTTGTAAAATGCTTTTGGATGCATCACCGGTGGAGAATTGTGCAATGATGTCAACCATCCGCACAGTAATGAGTGGAGATGCTTTTTAGTGACTACATATTATATAGAGTGGAACCTCCAACGACATAAATGACATACAATGACAATAATGCATATCATCTGGTTCAGGGTCATACTGTCACAATAGTACAAGTATAAATGGGTATTTCTCTAACATAAGTAAGAAAAAGTTAAAAAGCTGAGAAGTAAACTACTGAGACCTGTAATAGAGAATATAGAAAATGGGGACTACTGCCACCTAGTGGAATTTTAGCCTACGTTGGCTTCTAGCGGACGAGCATATAATTGCTCTGCGGGTCTCTATACATGGCTGGCATAGATTGGTGAACAAGGTTACATCATTTGTAGAAAATAATTTTCTAATTAAGTTGAATTTGTAGCTGCACTATTTTTGATCTCGAGTGCAGTGGTTGGGAATAAGTCTTTTTTTTTTTTTTTTAAATAGGCTTAGTTTTTCTGAAAATGTCCCTTTTAGAAACATTGGAGGTTCCACTGTATATTTGCATTGACAATCTATAGGGTCTCATACATGTGAATGAGGAGAGAAGAATGTGAAGGAAATTTATCAAAAAAGCATTAACGATGGATTTTCGCTACCCGTGCCGTACGGACTGGATGTGTATACTTACAGTATGCTTGTTTCTTTTAAACGGAAAAAAGCAGAAAGCCAAAAGTCACTCCTCAGTGTGCTGTTACCGTCATCGGTCCACGTTCTAATTGTTTTGGAATCTCTTTGTGCCTTGTTTCTTCAATGCAGTCACTTGAGTGCAGTCACCTTATGTACTTAATTCACGAACGCTCTCAGTTATCAAAACAGGCTGCAAAAAAAAAGACGTCAGTAAACAAACTGATCTAGTGATGGCAATCGCCTCTGATGCACGTATTGAGCTAGTCACAGATACTTGATGTCACCTGTTGTATGGGAGGTGGGGGGGTATTTCTTGACCATCTGTAAATAACATTGACTAAAGTGCAAACGTGTTGAGCTTGAAAAGAGCTTTGCCTATTAGATAGAGGGGATGAACATGTTGACAAATGATAAGGAGCTTCAGGTCACACGGTAGCTTAAGATGTACCTGCCTGGACATACATACACTGCTTTAGGTCCAGGCTGCGATAATAGAACAGCGCCATTCGTCAATTGGTCATCACAGTTGCCTTTGTCGCATGATTTAAAAAAAAAAAAAAATGACGCATTTAAAAAGGTATTTTTATGTGTCGGTGGTGACATTGTGACTTGATGTTTTTGTGTCTTGGAAAAAAGCTGAATGTTCCATTTAAAGAAAAAAAATGTGCACAGGTGTTTACGTTTTTGTGTTCGTTTTAATACTGGTTTCTAGGGAAAAATGTGTTTACACCTGTAACAAAGTTCAGATTGCATATATAAATAAATGCATTTATCATTCATTTTGGAAGAGCTTTTGAATCCACAACTAAAAAGCTTTGTTTTTTTATACTGAAACCACATTGAAAACATGCTTTTGTTATCCTCTTGCATTTTTTAAGGCAATGCTTTTGTTATCCTCTTGCATTTTTTAAGGCAAAAAGGACAAAACTTGTCAAAGTGGAAGTATTTCAATTGGTACTGTGGTATATTCTTTTAACCACATTGTAGTTACTACTTCATACTTTTTAGAAAAGGAGAAAAACAGTCTTGCATAAGTATCAACCCAATGGTCCATTTATAACTCAAATGACTTGGCAGCAGTGGTTGTTTTCTAAGCCCAAAATAATTATGATTAAAAAAATAATCCTCAAAACTTGAAAATGAGTTACCGTTCACCAACTAAATGCAACACTGGAGTGGTTTATTATTCTATAATCATTTAAATCCCACAATTTTGTAATATTGCCCATAGTTAATTGAATAAAATGATTAAATTGGTATCATACATATTTTATACTATGGAGTACAGGGTGACCCAAAAAAAAGTTTACACTGCCATAATACAACTTAAATGCCATGTTTATTCATCTTAGAATTAGAATTTAATCACAAATTATACATTACTGTAAAGAACATGTACAGTACACTCTATTTTTCAATGTGTCCTCCCTTAAGTGTCACAACAGCCTCCGGGCGCCTGCGGAACGCTTGACAGGTCTTCTTTATGTAGGATGCTGTCATCTTTTCCCAAGATCTAACAATGGACCTCTCCAAGGCTGCCACAGACGTTTGTGGCTTCTTACAGGCACTGTCCTCCACAGTTGCCCATATACTATAATCCAGGGGATTGAGATCTGGACTCTGGGGTGGCCACATATCACCTTGTCAGTCAACTTTTTGGTCCGCACAGATCGGGTTTTCCAGACCCAGGTTTTCGTGAGGCTGTTCCAGTATCTTTCAGCTTCTTTTTAACTTTGTAGACTGCACATCTGGATATTCTCAGATTTGCTGCAATCTCAGTAGGTGTCAGACCGGCACGCAGCAATTCAGGTACAGCTAAAGTTTTCTTCATTTTCAGCAGAAGCACAAGAATTGTAGAGACGAGAGATTACCAGCTGCATTGAGTGACCTTAATGAATCACTTAAGCATGACAACCTATTTAGATATGTTTCAATGGCTTTTAAACAATCAGTCAACTGAGTGTAAACTTTTTTTTGGGTCACCCTGTATATTACAATTTTAAATACATTTGTAGTAAATTTTCGGGGGTTTTTTATGTTAAAAAAAGACAATCATTAAAAGTAAGTTTTTTCTTTAATTTCCAAATAAACTGCAAAGTGTACTTTTACCACTGTACACAGTGGTGGTCCTTCCATACTCGCACTTTGTGGGAGGTAGCCCTCGGCCCCTCCTCTTGTCACTTTTGGATATTCTGGTGTAACTTGTCTCAATGAAGAGAAACGTCAAAGTGCTAGAATGCAGCATCAACAGACAGTCACACTGTCCTAAACAAAGCATCGTGTGCGATTGTGATGTACTAGAACTCTCCTCTTTGTCAACACCTTTTACCAATAGGATGCAAATTCAGGGAGGCAGTCAGTAGACAACAGAAGGCCGTGTAGAACGACGTACAGTACGATAAACAAATAGAAGAGTCTGGAAGCTGAACAGCAACAAGGGAAGAAGGGCACCAACAATTGCATGAGTCCAATAGCACCGCACCTATCAGAGCTTGGCTCCCATTTCATCCAATCCTTGTCCCCTCTCCTCTCTGGAGCAATGCACCCTCAGCGTCCTCTTCCTCAGGCAATGCCCGCTTCTTCATCCTCCTCCTCGACACTGGGGCAGCAGCTGAGAAACATGGCAATGGGTCTGGGAAGCGGCAAAAATTTCCTTGGAGGGAATGTGGGCTACGGCTTTGTGCAGTCCCTGAAGGAATGCCTCTACTTTCTGCTTTGCTGCTGGTGTATTAAGGAGATCCTGGACTAGAAACATGTGGATCAGGTGGACACAGTGCATATGATGTGGTTTTGTCTTGTTTTTTTTTTTTTAATCAGCGATGCTGTGTTTGACAAAGGGGTGCTGACATAACAAAGGCAAGTAAGTATATGACAGTCTAAATACTGTGGCATTTGGACCATTTGAATGAATTCTTGTATCTGTAAGCAATTAGATTTTGTTATTCCTTTGTTTTGTGTGAAAATGAAGCAAAAATGTAAATGCCTTTGACGTCGATCAAATAGTGGATATCGCCGTCAATAGCAGTTGATATCAAATTACATTCATTGCACATAACCACAGTTTGTAATAACTAATAAATTCAACATTTAATTTCTTGGTTGATAAGGGAATTGGAATCAAGTAAAAAAATGCCATAATAATTGAGGAAATAAGATTTTTTTTTTAACTAGTTACTAATTCATTGTCAACATTTGTTACTTAAAACAACTCAAATATTATTAACCGTATTTTTTAATGCCGATGACATACTTTGGTTATGTTAGATTCACCCAAAATTGTCATAATTTAAAATGAACTCATTGGCTGACACGGCGCCAGAATTCAAATCCATTTTGATTGGACGTATAGCTTCATCAATGGCACTGAAACATGAGCATTTACATTTTTTTACATTTACTGCCATTTCTCTCAGTTGAAATGAGAGCCAATGAGTTGACATATTTTTAGTAGGCTATGAATCAGTATATAATTAGATTTTTTTTTTTTTAAATAAACCAATTAATTGAAACTTTCTTTTTCCCCCTAGGATGCTGTTCTTGCTTTTCTTTGGGCACAATTTTATCCACCAACTTGCTAAAGTGGAGCTCATGATTGTGACTACATATAGGGCAACACTTAGTGGCGGTGTCATAATAAACGACTTCATCAATAGAAATCTTATTGTTTGCATGCTTTTTGTTTTACAACAGCTAGTAAAAATACTTTGGCTATCAAGTAAAAATACTGTGAAGTCTTCTTGAGAAATTGTCTTCAGTTTGCCGAGTAATACAACATCAATATTGACATTTGCATTTTAAACACAAGAGCAAACTGCATTTTACTCAACGTCACCTGCCAAACGTCAATCAACCGGGAAACTTCCCCTAACAAAGTAGGTGTGAAGAAACGCGGCGATTGGTTGAGACCGCGATGGAGAGGCGGGATATGATTAAATCTCTCCTTTGATTGGACGAGAGGAGTGTGGCTCGTAGGAGTTCTGAAAGCACGTTCTGACCTAACAGTTCCCAAGTTGGATGGAAAGGAAGACTGACGACTACTTTGGAACTAAAACTAAAGCGGCGACAAGTTTCAGCTGCTTGGATAAAGTCAGGTGAAGGAAGGTAACTCGTGGTTGTATATAATTTAATAAATTAACGGCATAATTGTGTCGTTGTTCATTTAGCCGTATTGTTTGCTAGATTTTTCGTTGACATACGGTTACTCTTTACTTGTTAAATACATTTCCTCACATGAATATGAATTCAGCTCATCAGTCAGACGTGATTTTGAGTGCTAAGTTCCTCTCTACTTCGACGTTTATGGCCTTCAATGTTTACTTCTGGTTTGCGCGGATGCGCATCTTCCACTTCACTAATATTCTACAAAACGTCTGTCATCTCGCGAGACTTGGGAACATCTAGTTAGAATTGACAGGAGGAACAAGTGATAAATAACCATATATGTACCTTATTGAAAAGGGCGATAAAAGTTTTGTGGTGTCTTATGAAAGTGGTTCAACGGGTCTCTGTCGTGACTCCTCATCATGGCAAAGCAGTAAGGCATTGTTTTTTATTTAACATGCCGCTCAAATAAGTTAAAAAAAATAATAATAATAATAAAAAAGACTTTATAGACAGATTTACTGAATTTGGATGGTTTTCCTATGAGGCAAATTGTCTTGAAAACATGGACGGCCCACGTTGTTGTTATCAAAATGGTGCCTCAGTCTGTGCCTTATTTCCTGACCTTTTTTGGTAGTTAATCCTTATTCCTTTCTCGCAGCCTGCTCTAAAGGGATCCACAATATGCTTTAAAAGCATGGTACAACCCGAAGTCAACACTTCCTTTGTAACATAAACCAACAGCAACTGCAAGCCAACAGCTGATAAATTTTTGCTCTAATCCAGCTGTCTTCTGCTGTGCTCCTGCAATACTCTCCTGTCTCCAGTCAATCTCCAGGCAGCTATATTTAGTAGTTATCTATGCAAGCTGTCCCACTATAAGCTCCACAATGCCCTATGGACCTGAGGCTAGATTCTTGTGGGAGAAGAGACCTAAATTGCAGGAAATTGGAAGGAAGTGTGTTAATAATGGGAGACAGTGGCCTGTGATGTGTTCAGAAAAGGTGGATCTATGTAATATAAAATGAAGTGTAGTTTATGGATTCATATAGTTGGACCCCTGCTTCGTCACGGTTTGGGACCCATGGATTTGTGGTATTCATGGTTTTGGACCTGTGCTTTTGCTTATTTATGCATTTATTTTCAATATATTTAAAATATATTTTGAAACACTTGTCTTTGTCTTGTATTGGTTTGTTTTTTTGGTAGGACTGAAGGGGGAAAACGTAATTGTAAAACACTACTTTTATCAGAGGTTAATCCTTGCTTAATAAATATTTTTGGGTGGGTTATTGATATATTTATCAAGGTTGTTTTTCTTTTGCTGAAACTGGAGTTCTGATGGAAAGACTTGAATGGTTCCAAATTTGTGCGTGCAGAAAAAACCTCAACATCAACATCTTTTCATTAGACTGTACAGTACACCTGATATTGATTTCCTTTGTCAGTTTTTCCAGTTTAGGTGTCCTTGGAATATCTAAGAAAGACACCCTAAGAAAAAGTCTGACCCTCAGAATATATATATATATATATATATATATATATATATATATATATATATATATATATATACATACATAATTGTTTCAACAAACTGCTAGAAATCGGGTGAACATGCCTATCTTAACAGGATGTCCCATTAGTCATATGTACCCATGCCTGAAAGAGTATCTGGTGCTGCTTAGTCCTGTGAGATCTAAAATTTCGACAGTACATTAACAAGAAAAAAGTAAGTCACTCACAACCAAGTTCAAACTTGTCTCACATCTTTTGTTTAAATAGAAGTATCTTAATGTGATTCCTTTTATATGGATTTAAGTATAATGTAGCAGCGTTTCAAAGTCATGAACATGATTCTTTATTATTGTTTAAGGTTACGTAAAGGTTGGCTATATACAGTAGCTAAAAATTATTTTAAATGTTCTGAAGTCTAAATTAATATTAAGTTTATTGTTGTCTTGCAACAAAGTGTGAGACATTTAGCTTTTCACTGTGTGTGGTTGCGACTTGGGTTTTGTTGACATCAATGAAGTGCCTAGTGGCGTTGAACTGCCGATTCAGCCCATTCTGTTGCCTTCACAGTGCGGGCCGGCCTTAGTTACCCAAGCCTCAGCCCAAACATTTCCCCCTTCTCGTCAAAAGCCAGGGTGACTGAACTCCCACAACACACATAAACTACTAATGGCAAAACTAAATGGCCCCTGGGAAACGCACTTCCTGTGCATACACAGACACACACTGACTGCTAACTGGTTACACCACACTACAGTAGGTACTAGGTAGTTCTTTATTGTTGATAGAGTGGGCTGAGGCCTCAGAGAAAGTATTCAAATCTTGTGTATATTAATAGAGGATGTAAATGTATTCAACCTTTTGCACTGTCAAACTAATGTTGGACAAGAGGGAGGACATTGGATGTGAGGGAGTTTTTTCACAGTATATATGTGTTTGTTGAATTGTATCTTCTAAATCACAACCAAATAGCGTCAGTTGTTTTCTTTTTGGATCTTTCCTCCATATCACTGCATAAACAACTACGTGTTTCAATGCAAAACTCACTGTCTACCTTCATCCATTCTGTGTCTACATGTTTGGGTTTGTAGCTTCCAGCAGCCTGTTGGTAACAGTTTATCTGTGTTTGTTGCAGGCCTCAAAAGAGGTGGCGCCATGTCTGGCGGCAACAGTGCTAACAGCAGCTGGACCATCGTCAGTCCTGAGGTACTGTCAAGTCACGGTGGTGCACAGCCTCAATTAAAGTACAGGTTTTACAAAATAAATCAAAACTGCTCGACCCACTTAAGCAGTATTTCAGGTCGCCCGATTATGCAGTAGATTTTGGCCTCCTTCTCTGCTCTTACTACTATGTAATCATTTGTTCCAGTCTAAATTGATATTGTCAGAATAGGCATATTCAATTCAATGTCTTTATCTTATGTGTGTTCTATTTCAGGAGACTGTTGCTGAGACTGTAAGGCCTCTGGAGGAACAAACAAAGCATGAACAAGGTTTCTTTCTATTATTGTCTTTATTTTTTGCATACTGACACAATGATGTCATGAAATCTGCAGCGTCCTAATTAGACAACTCTATAATGAAAAGGTTGTGTTTAAATTATAGATGACGATGATACGTCAGCTGGTGAGCTAAGCAACCAGCCAGCAGAGGGTGCAGAGTCTACATCAAGTCTCCCGGTGGAGGACCACCAGGTCAGGCAAATACCGATCACCAAGAGCTCTTAGATTGAATAACCGAAGTTTTAAGTGTGTTAACTGATCGATAAAAGTAAAGTTAAAATCACCTTGCCGTTTATCAGGTTTTTCTATCAGTACATGGTATAAACATATTTTTTTCTGATATTAAATCAAATATACTGAACTATGTATTGTTAAAAGCAAGAAGTGGGCACGGATTTTGCATAATAAGGTGGGGTGTAAAGGCATTGCGTCACAGATTTTAAATCTGCTCATTTGCAGACTGCTCTGACTTCCCGTTTTTTTAGGACTGCAAGGCTCACTGGATTATAAGGCACACCATCAATGAATGAGTTTGTTTTCATACTAAAAGGTGCACCTGATTACAAGGTGCACGATTGCATCATTGTACTGCCATAGACTTCATAATGTATTTGACGGGTATGATAAATAGGGGGCCTGAATTGTTGGCGCCACCGTCAAAGCTGACCGAGTGGAATCACAGACAAAGAGCTTTTTTCGTTGGAAATTCTTGTGAATAAATGCTTAAATCCCTGAATTCTTTATAGAAATGGACGTAAAAAAGTCTCGATTCTTGGTTAAAAGCAAAAGAAACTGCAGGTAGCATTTATTTATCGTAAATATGTGGAATGTTCGGCTCGCCTTTAAGTTCACTGTGGCGCTGCCTTACCACAAGTCCACAACAAAGAGATTTTTACGTTGAAATTCTTGTGAATAAATGCTTAAATCCTTGAATTCCTTATAGATATGGACTTAAAACGGTCTCGATTCTTGGTTAAAAGTAGAGCTGTCCCAAACGACTAATTTTCTCCCGATTAGTCAGCCGACTATTTTTACGATTAGTCGACTAATCTAATAATTAATTTTTTATTTATTTTTTAAACTAATTTAGCAATGAAATTTTTGTTGACGCTTATCAATTTAAAAAAAAACACATTGGAACACTCAAATCATTTATTAAAGTACAAATAAACACGTAAATAACAATAATAAATCACAAATAAACAATGAGTTCAAATGCTGATAGAATTAACTAGTGTAGCATCCCGATTGAAAAGATGGTCTCTTAAACTGATGGTTTACAACTTTTATTCCATCCTTGATGTAAACACACCGTAAGAGCTACGGCGCACACAAATAAAGCAACACAATTAGAAATTAACAAAAACTTTTCACATTTTTCCTTTTAAACCTTATTTATATATCAATGAATTGCCTATATGAATTGCCTTTACCTTATTACCTTATCATTGACAATCTCTCCCTTGAGTGCAATCACTGTATATACTGTATATATTTATGACCTTTTAACCTTATATAATTTTCTATACCATAAAATAAACCATAACATGAAAGAAACCTTTCAATTAGCATTAAGAACAATACTAATAGCACTTATAGGCCCATTGTCAATGAAACATTATTATTTAGTAAGGCGACAGCACCCTCTGGTGTACAAAAAATGAAAGGAAAAAAAAAAAAACCTTACAAACTGCGTGAAGGCGCTTGAGGTGTTTATTCACGGCCGACGTGCAGCTAAGCTTGGCACTGAAGAGACAGGACAGAAGAGTGTACTCTCCTTTGTTTCTTTGAAATAAGTCAATGTTTTGGACACTCTGGTGCGCTTTTTTTTGGCTTTGTGCCGCTTTCCCTGCTTGCAAACAGAGCATCCGACATTCTAACTTTCCACGCATATATTTTTTTAACCCTTCATTTACCGTCGACGGCATGTTGTGCTCGTCGACGGATTTACGTCATCGATGACGTCGACTACGTCGACTAGTCGGGACAGCTCTAGTTAAAAGCAAAATAAACTGGTAGTAGTATTTATTTTACGTAAATATTGCAAATTATGATGCCAATGACTTAGCGGCAAATTTCTCCATTTTTTTTTCACAACGTTTCAAATTGCATGCATGGTATGAAAAATATTATAACTACCTTGAATCCTCGAACAAATCACTCATGAGACAATCCTTCCTGTTTGTATGTGGTACAGCTTTCGTACTTTTTGAACCGAAATCCACCAGTAGTTTGCAGCGTGTGAGTGTTTGTGAATAGCTCCTCTTGATATGGGCGGCCCCCTGCTTGAAGGAGTTGCGCAGTGCATGGCTGAGCTGACCCGTCAATAATGATGATGTCTATGGTACTGCATTTTCATTTGTTATCATTTAACATTGTAAGAATTGTTTTATTACTTAAATTTAATTATTGGATTTTATGAATGTTGAATGTGTGTTTTGAGAACTTGAGCAGCATAATACAATAATGGTGCACAAAAATAGGTTTGAGGTAATTAAGCATATCCACAATTCATACATTGGGCGCAATGCATTATAAAGCGCCCAGTCAATGTTGGGGAAAAGTAAAGGATTTTAAGTGTGTCTTGTAGTGCAAAAAATATGTTACATACATAAGTTATTGCAATCAACTTACAAATCACATAGATGACAAATATGATCCAGATCACACACTAATTTTGACCCATCTTATGTATGAAACAGTGGAAAAAATTGGAACTCGATGCAAAGTCACTTATTCAGATGTTACTGTTATTCTCTGAATTTACTTATACTTGAGCATGTGTGCACCTGTGTGTAAAAATCATAACAAAAGGCAGTGCCTCACTTAGTTCCCATCTAGATAGTTTATTATTAACTATAATAATCTAACATTTGTTGATGGTGAGGACACACTTGAAAAGAATGAAAGTTGGAAGACAAACATGACATTTTCTAGTTTGAGGCCAATTTGCAAAGGTATTGTAAAAGTTCATACTCATGAATTTGAATGACCTTATTTTTTTAATCAGGTACCAGAAAAAAGAAAAACAGACCCAATTGAAGGCTCCAGCACAGATCATCCCCCCTCCGTGCCCTCATCTGTCACAGATGTCCCCATTCCTTCCGGTGACGTCCAATCAAAGGCTCCACCCGACGGCCCCAACCAGGACACCTTCTCCGACTCTGTGAGCCATGTGACCCCCTGCTGTGATGAGCCCTCGGATTCGCTGATGAGCACAGAGACTCTAGGAGGTGTGGAGCTCACGCAGCAAGAAGGGCTGCACGACAGATCTTGGGAGAAAGACCCCAGACAGGAAGGGGAGAAGCCAGACCTGCTTTCTAAACACAAAGGTACGAACAACCAGAATTCAGAAAAAATGTCTACCAAATAGTGGCTGGGGTTTTTAATTCACTCAGCTGTGAACAAGAATGTGCCAATAACCCGTTTAAAGGTATACCGAGGTATTAAAAAGTCATTTTGACGCTTGCAAACTAGACTTAACAAGCATTGCACCAGTGCCTTTGAAGTAAATGAGCGGAGCCGCAACACCAGGTGAAGGAGGGGACGGCGGATGTCAACTATCGATGACCCAAGTGGACGCTATTTTTTCCCTTGTTGTTGTACGTTTTAATGAACATTTTCTTATATTTTGTTTTAGAGTAGGGATGTCCTCGATCCGATCACGTGATTGAAAATCGGGCTGACCAAGCCATTTTTCAGAGGAATGGAACCGGGTTAAAAGGATTGGGTTTTTAATTCAATTTTTATTTTTTTAAGTGCAACAAAATAATCCAGAAATACAATGGCAGTGCCCCCAAAAAAACAAAAATGTGTACGTGTTACACTCTGCAACACTCCCGGAAAAAGCGGATGAGGAAGTACTGTGAACAATACAGTACTGTAACACGTTTAGAACTTTTATTAAAAAAAAAAAAAAAAAAAAAAAAAAAAAACTACTTTCTATCATTTTTTTATCGGATCAGCAGATTCTCAAAATCGGGTGACTGACTCATGTTTAGAAATATGCAATTGTGACATTCCTATTTTAGAGTGATTAATGTTTTATAACTTTAAAGCCTAAACAATCAAAAGATACATTTATACTAGGGCTGTCAAAATTATCACGTTAACGGGCGGTAATTAATTTTTTAAAATTCATCACGTTAAAATATTTGACGCAATTAACGCACATGCTCCGCTCAGATTAAAATGACAGCAGTGTAATGTCCGCTTTTTACTTGTTTTTTGTTGTTTGGCGACCTCTGCTGGCACTTAGGTCCAAATGATTTTATGGGTTTGGGGAGTGAGCATGGTGTAATGACATCAACAATGGCGAGCTACTAGTTTAGTTTTTGATTGAAAATTTTACAAATTTTAATAAAATGAAAACATTAAGAGGGGTTTTAATATAAAATTTCTATAACTTGTACTAACATTTATCTTTTAAGAACTACAAGTTTTTCTATCCATGGATCGCTTTAAGAGAATGTTAATAATGTTAATGCCATCTTGTTGATTTATTGTTATAATAAACAAATACAGTACTTATGTACCGTATGTTGAATGTATATATCTGTCTTGTGTCCTATCTTTTCATTACAACAATTTACAGAAAAATATGGCATATTTTATAGATGGTTTGAATTGCGATTAATTACAATTAATTTTTAAGCTGTAATTAACTCGATTAAAATTTTTAATCGTTTGACAGCCCTAATTTATACATTTCAAAGTTGAATTGTTAATAGTTAAATGTGTTACTGCGATGTAGAGCTACATGGAGCCTCCAAAGAGCAGAAAAGTAAATCCTTCTAAAAATATCTCCCGAGGGATGCGCAAATATGATTTAAGAATTTTAATTTATTAATTTTTAATTGGTCAAATGAATAACTTTTTAACACTTTACCTTTTTCAAAATAAGAAATTTCACATCTTTCATTTTGATACCATTATACAGCGATATTTCTGTTCAAGGTTATCCTGCCACGAGAAACTGATAAGGGCCTATGGCTAGCTGTGAATGAGGGAGGCTATCTATTGTATCATGTGAAAGTAGAGTTTGAAACAAAATAAAATGAATAATGTGGACACATTTAAAGAAATAGCAAGAAGCAAAGACCGGCACGTGCTTATGTGGGTGCTGCCGTTTCGGCTAGTAACTCAGTGATGAGAGAAGTACAGCAGTTCACTCTTCATTGTTTGTGGAGAATACTTAATGAATAGAATAAATCCTATTTTGGATCTGTGTTGGGTCATGATATTTTGTTTGGAGAGGATATGCTTAATGTGAAAGTAGTTTTTCCTCCTCGCTAAATTGTTAATGTAATTTTTATTACCTAGGTACATCTCAACTTTGAAACATTTGTAAACAATGTTCGCTTCCTTCCAGATGACTCAGTGCAGCCAGGATCAGGTGAAGAAAAGGCCGAGGACACAGAGTCCGAGAGGAAGCGCCTCCTGGCTTCTCTGGAGCGTATTGGAAGGGTAGATGAAGAAGAGGAAGGAGAGGATGAAGAATTCCAGCTGCCACAGCAGAAGGGGGATGAGAGCATGTTCTCTTTGAACAAGTGCATCCTGGGTGCTGTCATCCTGGTCGGACTTGGGACCATCTTCTTCTCAGGTATACGCCTCCATGTGAGTTTCAACCCTTATTGGGAGGCATTGAGCGGCTAGTTAACATATGATACACCTGCAGGTGTCCTCTTGGACCTGGATGAGGGTAGGTTGTGTTTGTTCACTATTGCCTGCCATGCACACTCACAGGCGGCAGAGATCTAACACAGGCTGTACAAAAATCCTCCAGGAAGATAGCACTTATTGCATCGAAGAACTAGAGTTAGACAAATACCGCATGTTACACTCCAATGGAAACCAAACTAATGCTTCACTAATTTGTGTACTCTTCTAATATGAATAATTGAATTGTTAACGATGTGCAATGACTTTTAGACAGCGACTTCAGTACAAAGGAACTGAGAGATTCAGAAGAAGCTGGAAAACAGGTCAGTTTGATGTTGATTTAGTTACTTCTGTATTCAGGTGTCTGTTACTTTCATTTGATTTTTATTCATTATACATGCCCTATGCACCACTTTCCATATTCTTAGAATTATGTTTGAAAGTATGATTTTTTGTGTGTGTTTGTCCTAGGAGTGGCTGCATCCAGAGGCTTTTCCAGGAGATGCTGAGAACTCAGAGCTTCTGACGAAACTAGCTAAAGGAAATGAGCAAATTTCTGTTTTGCAAGCTCAACTTCAGGTGCGTATCCTCTTGTGTAGTACAGTGGTACTTCTACATATCAAGTTAATTCGTCCCAGGACCTTGTTTGTAAGTCGAAATGGTCGTATGTCGAGCAGGATTTTCCCATAAGAATACATTATAATCCCATTAATTCGTTCCACAGCCCAAAAACCTACACTAAATTCTTAATAAATACTGCTGGTACTATTACAAATTGCAATTACACATAGTAGAAAGAAAGAAATTATAAATAAAAATCTAAATAATAATAATAATATGATAATTATAATTCCTGTAATAGTGTAACGAATCGGGTTCTAATGTGGCGGACGTTTTTTTTCTGTACCTGAACGCACCGCGTGGCTGACGTGACACAGAGGCAGTGGAGCGGCTGAGAGTTTACATTCGCTTTCAATGTTTTCTTGAGAACACTGTCAACTTTGGCGGTCAGTAGGCGTTTTGTGTTCGATAAGTTCTGAGATAAATGATAAAAACCTGACGAAGCTGGTGATTTCTTTGGCAATGTTACCACAATAATAACTGTCATTTTTACTTATAAAGACTGGCGAGCGGTGGTCAGAGGAGGACCGTGGAGATGTATTATTTAGCCAGTTCACGGATGTGCACTCCACGCTCATATTTTTCTATAACTTGCATCTTCATTTCAATGGTGTCACCTTTTTCCTTGTTTGACCACCTTTATAAACCTTTTTGAAACCTGTGTTGATTTATCTCCCAAAAAAATTTGCCCTGCGTCCGTCTGCGGTGCTGTCATGCCGTTGTATTTCGAGCATGTTGTTGGATGTAGAAACAAATGGCGAGTCAAATTTTACGTCGGATGTCGAAAAGATCGTGTGTCGAAGCAATTGTATGTTGAGGTACCACTGTATCTTGCTCAAGGGAACCTGGACAGGATTCAAGATCTACAAATGCATCTGTCAGTAACTACAGTGATACCCCAACATAAGATTGCATCGACATACAATCCTTTTGATATCTGACATAAAATATGACACGACATGCTCGAAATACGTCAATTTATGACAGTGTCACAATTTCATTGCTCTCCCGCAAGACAGACGCACAGCGGATTTTCTTGTGAAAGAAATCAACATGGTTCCCAAGAATGTTAGTACAGGTAGTGAAAAAAAGGTGACGCGTGTGCGCGTCAGTGAACAGGCTCAAAGACACGGCCGGAGTATGTCTACTGCAGGGGTTAGAGATGTCCTTATCCGATATTTGGATCGGCTCGGACGCCAATATGGGCAAAAAAATGCGCATCGGTATTGGATCGGCCGACACTGAAAAATTCCGATCCAGACTTCCGATCCAGTTTTTTTGAAAATCCTGTCCCGCTTTTCCAGTTTTTGCAAATTCCGATTATTGAAATATGTCAAGTAAAGCGGAACTAATACACAGCGCTGTCTTTGGGACGCAATGAGAAACGGAACGCATTGTGTCCCAAGAGTAAACGTCATGCTTGTCTAATAGATATCATATTTATATAGAACTAGATGCAAAATGACAGACTCGACGGCGTTAGCAACACATGCATTGAAAACTAGGTGCGTTAGTAAACAGCCGCCATCTTAAAGCAGGAGACTTCCCTTGTAGGCTGTTTTAGTGAACCTTCCAAGCGAACCTGATTAACTTTTTATCTAAAATACTCCTAAGTCGGCAAAATCTTGACTTGAATCTATCTTCAAACAGTTTTAAAACTTTTACATGTGAAAAGTAGACAGAAGGGAAATTATGGAATAACGGGAGCAATTTTAACAACTTTAACAGTTGATTCGCAAAATTAATTGAATGTACTTTAAAGCTGCTGATACAGAATGGGGACTTGAGTATTTTATTTACTGTTTTAAAATGTTAACGTGATACTGAAATAGTAGTTTCTTTAAACCTGAGAGGCTTTTTATACAATTTTTGTAACTAATGCACGAAACATTAAAAGCATCTAATAGCTTGGGGGGTTTGTGGGATTTTCCACTGACAGTTTACAATATTATTTTCACGTTTTACTGACTGACTATGCCATTTCTGTTTGTTATTTATAATGTTTTGTTTTTTTCACTGAATAAACAGGCCAGTTTCTTGTTACCAACCATTGTGTGTTATTCAAACTCTCCTAATTCAGCTGGCTAGTTGTTATCAAGAGTACTAAAACCCTTTTCAACATAAGTCTGACAATTAAGTAAGGAGGCTAAATAACTTTAAACTTTAATACATGCTCAGATAGGCCGGTATCGGTATCGGCCAGTATCGGATCGGAAGTGCAAAAACCTGGATCGGGACATCCCTAGCAGGGGTGCCAAAGTCCGGTCCTCTAGAGTCCCTATCCAGCTTGTTTTCCATGTCTCCCTCCTTCAACATACCTGAATCAAATAATCAGGAAGGTTATCACGCTCCCGTAGAGCTTGCTGTTGAGTTGATCATTTGATACTTTAACTACATCATGAGATAATACATTTAGTCATGGCGTTATGCAATTGCTGTCCAAAGTTGGCTGGGCAAAAGTACCAGAATCGCCTGTAGCCATCTGTTGTTGTTGTTGTTAAGATGGCGTGCTCTCCTGGGCCGAAGCGGAAAGCAGAGGAAACTACCGCGGCTTAGATAAACCAAAATGGTGCCATTTTGAAAACTGAACGTACCGATTTGAACGTTTTTAACATCGTTTTAACCTGAAAAGTCTGTTTCGGTTCAAAATCGGTTAATTGAACAGCCTTATTACCGTTTTTTTTTTTCCTGTTCCACAAGGGTTGTTAGGCAGTGTGTGACCAAGCCATAATAACAATGATTATATATTTAAGAATGCTATGATATCTGTGCACTGTACATCAGTTGTTTCTTCAATTAGTCTCCACTCGCGCAGTATCTGTCTGACCAACATTACATGACAATATTTGTAATGAGAGATTGTCTTTTTCATCTCATCCAGGCACAGAGAGAAGAGCTGAAAGCAGCTGAGGGTCAAGTGGCGGAGAGTGAAACGGAGCGACTGCGCTGGCTTGAGGAAAATAGTAGGTTGAAGTCCGAGATGGCATCTCTTCCTATTCTTCAGAAAGAGAATGAGAGGCTAATGAGAGAACTGGAGACACTGCCGACACTTGAGAATGAACTAAAAACCTTGAGATCCGCTGTCACTAAGTTGACAGGTGTGGAGGGACTTGCGCAAATAAAAATACGTTAGTTTATAGCTATTCTTTTCTGATTAGTCTTCTTTATCTGCAGTGCCCTCAAGTGGACAACCAGAAGGCAGCAAACAGGATGGCAAACTTGAGAAGGAGGAGGATAAATATGACAAGGGTGATAAGAAAGAGAGCAAGAAATCTGAATGGAAGGAAAGCGAGAGAAAAGAACGCAAAGATGGCAGCAGAATAGAGCGGAAGGAGTCTGAAAGTGGTAAACGCGAGCACGGAAGGTCCCATATGGGGAAGGAAAAGGAAGGAAAGCGTGAGGAGGAAAAAGACTTGAAGAAGGAGAGGCGAGGGGACGAGGGGAAAACGTGGAAGGAGCAGGATGGAAAGAAGGCGCATGCTGAGAGGAAAGAGTGGAAGAAGGACAAGCATGAAAAGCAATGGGGAGGAAAGGAGAAGGACTGGAGAAAAGATGAAGACAAGTCACTCAAGGAGAAAGAGAAGTGGAAGAAAAAGGGGAAGGATGCCTTCATGGAGCCTGGTGAAGAGAAGAATTGGAAGAGCAAAGATGGTAAAAAAGGAAGAGGAGATGAGAGGAAACACGTGGAGGACGCCAAAAAACAAGCTCAAGAGACTGATGACAGGAAGCAGTGGGGTCAAAAAGGGAAAAATGATAAGGACTGGCAGAAGAATGGAGATAAATCGAAGAGGAAAGTGGACAGTGGAGAGTTGAAAGATAAACAGTCAAATTGGCATAAGCACAAATTGTCTGACCACCATCACGAGGGGAACATCTGGGCCGAGAGGAAGAGTGGGCAGCAACAGTCCTCCGCAGATCCAGCCAACTACTGGACCCAGCAGAGGAAGCGCCTTCACAGGAAGCCTAAACAGCTGCAACACTGCCACTCCCAGGAGGCCTGTGCCCAAGCCGAGGGGCTTCATCCAGTTTCCTTCTCCCAGTTCCAGTCCATCCTCCAAGCCTACCTTGCCAAAGCTGAGCAGGCTGGCGTGGACTCCTCCAAGATAAACGAGCTCCAAAAATTAGCGGCCGAGTTCTTCCAGGACGGTGTGTTCATGCACGACCAAGTCAACTTCCGCAAGTTTGTGAAGGACCTGTCGGATATTTTGGAAGACATGGTTGAAGGGGATGGGGAAGATAGCGACCTGGAAGATGAGATGGAGGCGTTCGGGAGGGAAGCTGTGCAGAAGTTTTTAGCGGTAGGAAGCGGCAGCGAGCGACAAAAAGGGGAGTGGAAGAAAGAGAATGCACAAGCCAGTGGCTGAAGCTCGAATGTTTAAAGTCCTTCAGTGAAAAAGGAACACTGGATGGAGAAAGACTTTATTAGGAAGGGCAATGTCACTTTTGTTTTACATGCATAGCGCACACAGTATCCCATTTATAGCCCAATAAATTCACCACGATGCAGGTCACATTTTGTTACGATGACAAAACTCAAGATGTTTTTTTTTTTTGTTTGTTTTTTTTTTTTTTTTTTTTTTTGAAAAATGTCTCTTTAAGGCTAAAACTCATTTTGACATAGGCTATCCACATCATGCATTTTTAGTTCAACAATTTTCTCAGATTTGCAAACATTACAATTTTCACTTGAGAAAATCATCCAAGGAATGTAGACAAATTGATTGGATTTGCTAAACTGAAATGATGTTTTGTACCTTCTGCCATCTAGTGGAAGCACCTTTATTTGCCTGTCATTATATATAAATAATGATAATTTCTCAATTATTTAAAAAAAAAAAAAAAAAAAAGTGAATATTACTTGGGAACCCTTGGGCTGCACATTGATATAACTGCACACTTTTTTTTTTTTTTTTTTTTTGCCTTTATGAGAAAAATCTTGGCCTCTGTTGTTTTGTTTTGTGTAAATGATTGATAGTAATTTGATAGGATCATAATGCCTGCAACAACCGATAGCTAAGAAAGTTGTACTTTTTTGTTTGTGTCAACTATCCACTCTGCTGCAGCCTTCACTGCTCAGTCTTATTGACACAATGCAGCTTGAATCGTTTGAGTCTGTTCCCATGGCAACATGTCTGAAGCTATTGAAATGAATGTTGTTTTTTTCATTATTAATCAATAGAAGGTCTGTTTTCCCTGTTTGAATATTTGTACATAATTGCATATAATGCTTACAAGTAACTTATTTTTCAAGTTTTGTGAAATGTAGTCAGGCACAACGTTTTCTAAGCGTGTTAGCTTTGATGTTAACCCATGCTGTGCACTAAGGTCTTTAAGTTGTGATTTAATATGAAAGTAAAACTAATATTAAGTTGACTGATGGTTTACTTTTGCTGACAGGTAACATTTTGGCGTAACGTGTGGCAGCATTCAGAGCTTTTTGGTTACAACTTTCATACTTTTCACCTTTGTTGTTATGGGAGCAGTTTAATAAAATGTGGAAATCTAACAGTGAATGCCCCTGTTTACTACACAACTTTGCCAACAATCATTATTTCTGCCTTCTAGTTCTGATGTTCAACTGATGAAAATTGATAATGAACAATTATAGAAAAAAAGAATATAAGAAAAGTACACATTTGATGAGTGAAGCTACTGTAACTGCCAAATCAAATGTGCCATAATCTCCCTTCGTTGTGGGCCATGTAGGGTATGTATTTTAAGCCTATCAGGGACAGTGGTCCCTCGGCATCTGTTCAAAAGTTATCATTAGCTTTGATTAATCACAGCCAGTTCAGGTCACAGAGTATGTGCTGTTGTAGTAGAGTAGAAGTAGAGGAGGTAAATAAAACCAGGTCCAATCTATTCCAACTATCAATGGTTTCGAAGTAATCATTCAATCGCTTCCAACCCCTCCCAAATTAAAATTGGATCTGTATTGCCAAAAGTGCCAGCCAAAGCTCTGTGAGGTTACAAAAAATAAAATTACCGGAGCAAAATACACACAGGCTACACTTATCTGATTAAAGCAAACTATCAATTGAAAAATAATCTTTTGAAGTTTTAAAGACTTCAATGTCCAGATTATTTTGTCGTGTAACAAGCCACCCTAATGCTTAAAGCGGAATTTTTGCACGAAATACCTCTCAGTTCTTGTGGTATCGCAGCAGCCATTTTGATTGATAGTCTTAAAATGTACATAGGTTAAAATTTTTAGGTAGTTGCATGCTTGTTCTTCACAAATGACTCCAAATAGGATGCAGGGGACCTAAAAACTTCTCCAAAGTAGGTTTTGGATGATGAAGCCACAGAGCTTGTTAGAGCTGTTACTGTCTCCCTAATGCACAAGCTGTCAGGCTCTAGCTGAACTAATAGGGCCTGTCAGCTGCTGAGCCCAAGTGGCTCGTTCGCAAAAAGTTTTGGCGACACCAGTGTCATAATTGTACCTGTTTTATGACTTTCTTTTAGTCTGCTGCAGCATTTCAACCATTTTTTCCCCCACTCCTAGAAGAACTAAGTTGAGAGTGAAGCAGTTTTCCGTTAATTCCGCCGAAGTTGACGAAACCGTTTGTGCAATGGTACACCTTCTGTCATCTCTTATATGGTTCACTTAGTGAGTGATTTATGTCTATAGTGGGTCTTTACACCCTTCCATGAATGCTCTGGGCCTAATTTGAGCCTACTATTACAGTGTATGTGTCTCAGTTTAAAATGTATGCCAGTGGAGTAAAAATAAATCAATGAGACGCCATGACCAGGAGTGTGTGCATGGGTGTGTGTGTGTGTGTGTGTGTTGTGATACAGTGCAAAAATTAGCTGACAACAAGCTGATTAGACAATCAACAGGTTAATATTTGTGTGACTTACTGTACTAGTTGGCAACCAGTTCAGCATTAGGCTTGTGGCGGTATGAGATTCTGACGGTATGATAACCTTAAGCAAAAATCTCACTGTATCACGGTGTTGCAATTAAAGTGCTAAAATGTGTTACTTTGAGATATCTGGGTTTAAAAAGATCCATTAAACAGGATTTTTATTTTTCAAAATATTTATTAGAAAATTTGAACAAAAGTATAATGTTAAGATTAGGGCTGTCAAACGATTAAAATTTTTAATTGAGTTAATCACAGCTTAAAAATTAATCATAATTCATTGCAATTCAAACCATTTCTTAAATATGCCACATTAAAGACTTGTAGTTCTTAAAAGATGAATGTTAGTACAAGTTGTAGTAATCTTATATTAAAACCACTCAATGTTTTCGTTGTAATAAAATTTTCAATCAAAAAAATAAACTAGTAGCTCGCCATTGTTGACGTTGCCGAGTGGTGACGTCACATGGGCTCCCTGCCGTTTGTCCACAGTGTCTTTAACTACGTGAGGTAGTGATAGAAATACACAAGGTGTCTGGAGAGTTTTAAATGACTTAGAAATCAAGCCAATAAGTGTGTTTTGTCCCTTGACTGACGCCGTACTTCCCATCCATTATACTCCACGGTCATTTGAGTGCTGGCTTCACAACGTACGAGACCACAGATAGTTTGTATATTTTGACTAAATATTGCCATCCAGTGTATTTGTTGAGCTAAACAAAATGTTTGTATAGAGTTTGACCAAAGTCTGAGTAAGTTTTATGTGTATTTTGCATAGCTATTTTGATTGGGAATGCCAGCTTTTCTTTTTGTAAACATAATTTTTTTGAGAGATAGAAATATTATTTTTTGTTTGTGCTTTCACTAAATGAACTTATGTTTGTTGTGAAGGAGTTGCCGAAGCTTATGCGAATAAACGGCGCGGTCCAATGAACGCCTATGTCCACTCGCCTTTCTCTGCCTCTTAGCTCTCATTAGCCACGTTTACATGCTGACTTTTATTCATACCGATTCAAATCATTCCGAATGGAAATTTCACATCAGCTGTTTACATGTCACTTCATCTATTCCGATCCAGCGTTTACATGTGTCTGGCTTTATTCCGAAAGGACGTTTGACAACTGCCGTCTGACATGCACAGATTAATCAAAACAAAGCGTCACGTTGCAAAACAAGGAGATCGATCGTCAGATCAGCTGCTGTTTTAACTTTTCGAGTGGAAACAAAACTTCAGAATGACACGCCGTTCATTTAAAAAGTTGTGTGGGTGCGCTGTGCGTGTGCTTGGAAGCCATGTTGCAAGTGACGTTACTTACGTCACAAAGTCACGTCACCACGTTAGTACGGAGCATGCGCAGAAAGAACGCAACCAGACACCATTCCGCTTCCCTGTTTACATGATATAATTTTACTTCTAATCGGTTTGGGAAAAGGAATATTCCACCCCTGTGAATCGGAATGAAATTCCATTCGGTTTGGGCCTGTTCATTCCGAATGAGGTGTTTATATGGAACACATTTATTCGGTTTGAACAAATATTCCGATTGTAATTGGAATATTTGGCTCCATGTAAATGTGGCAAATGTGCAAAAAACAGTGTCATTGTCATCTGTTTGAGGCAATGCATGAGCGGGTCATTCTGCGCATGCGTTAAAGGCTTCAAATATCTTAATATGATTAATTTAAAAAATTAATTACCGCACGTTAACGTGATATATTTGACAGCACTAGTTAAAATACATTAAAAAAGTAATAATAATAACCAAAATATTCTAAATAAAATTAAAATAAATGCAGTCCTTCAGGTGAGCCTAAACCTACAGCAACACCTCAACATTATTACCATCAGAACAAAAATTAATTCCATAAAAAGCATGTGTGTATGACTCGTATCATATTTACATTGTACACACATACTCTCTTTCTCAGCACAGTTGCCAGAGACAAAAAAAAAAACACTTTTTACCACCGTTAAACACGTTGGAGTTAACTCTCGTAGCTGGTGGTAAACTTTCATGACTGTGTTTGTTAACCTTTAATTTTTTATAAATGCAAAATCATATTGGAGATAGAGGATAGGGGTTGGGCCTAAAATGTCAATTATTTACGTTCGAGGCCGGAATTCTCTCTAACTTTAAAAAAAAAAAAATATATATATATATATATTTGTATATATGTATACGAAAACGATGTATGGATGTTAAACTAAGGAATACTTGTTATAAAATAAATAATTTGGATAAAACAGAGAAGGCGCTGTGCATGCCCTCGCAAGTGAACGGCGTGGCCCCGCTCTCTTTTTAAACTTCCCCTCCCACCCTGGCGCCCTCCGCGAGTCCGCATCCTGCTATTTCCTTTTCAATATGGAACAGCAAATAGTTGAAAAACAAACTAAAGACTGGGGAATTGAAAAGGCAAACATGCGCTGGGATTAGGGAATGGAAGGGCTTCAAATTGATTGTTGAAAATGCTATACAGAAACCTGTGTCGGCTTTGCTGAATGTAAACGAATGCAGCGGTTTGCTTTCATATGAGAAATATATTTAACAAACCTTCCCAGCGTTATTTTGTTGTGCAAATGCATTTATAATGATCATAAAATATGTAGACTATTTATACATTGAGAATACTTGCGTTTTTTTCTGCCAACTCGAAGAGATCAAAATAAATGTCAAATCTACTATCCGCCTGATAGAGCAGACACAAAAATATAAAAGATATAAATATTTATTGAATATGCATCTTACAATCTGGTTTAACTGGGAGAATTCGATACAAAAGACCGGCTTTAATTTGTTATCATTATGCACAGGCATCGTCACAAATGTGATCTCATAAAACGCAACCATGCATCGCATCTCCGCATTTCCTCCTTCTCCTGAGTCCTCACAAATAAAACGGACGCGCCTACAAATAAAACATAAAATTTCGGGGGGGTTTCGGGCTCGACTCTGCAAATCAAGTTAATTGATCGGGCCGGGTCGGGCTTTAATACCCGCTGGCCGGGTCGGGTCGGTCTGGATTTTTTAGGCCCGATCTAATCTCTAATTTGAGGTATTACCTTCTCGGCAGCCACCCTCCGCAAACATGTTTTACATGTCGGTTGGCCCTCCTCTAAGCCGTGGGTGTCTGTAACTTTTCTGTAGCCGAAGGATTCCCATACCAGCGATTTCGCTTTCTTTGATAGGGGAAGTAGTTTAGGAGTTTCACCTCCTCCAGCCATCGTGTTGCACATCTTATTCACTGACACTGAGCACCAACCGGTGGGGGAGGGTTGAGCCTTACAACTGCAAGCGAGGGATTTCTCCATGCATTTTTGGGACATGAAAAATAGCTAATACCGTAGGGACACTATGACGGAAATTTTTTTGTGGTTTTGAAACCTTGACGTTTTCATACCACGGTATACCTCGAAACTGGTAACTGGCACATGCCTATTCAGCATGTTACCTTATAGTTAAGTGGGATATGCTCCGGCACCCCTGTAACCTTTTTGAGGATATGCGGTATGGAAGATGAATGAATGCCTGAAATCACTTTACAGGGTCTTCAAAAAACACTTGGTCTGTTTAGTCATCTGCTATCAAGTACTTGCACGTGTTGACAAATAACAGGGCAGCAGCAACTATATAAAGTTAAACTGGTGACTCACAACAACGGGCCCTTTGTTTTCAGTCATCGGACACTACTAGTATTCTAAGGGGTGTGTCCTGACAAGATAATTATAGGGCTAACAAAACCTTTCTTTATCCCATCTTTCTTAATCAAATGACTTTTTCCCTTTCCGGTTTTAAATAATGGCTTAACACAATATTTTCTATGCTTTTGTTGACTCCTGACTGTGAGGCAGCCTCCCAAGTGTGGAAAATTCCTATCTTTTTTTCCTTTCTACACCCCCCCCCCCCCCTTTTTTTTTTTTGGTTACTTGCATGCAGTTCACGCAAGCGTCCACCAGACAGTGACAAAGCTACAAATCCTGTCTAAACCCCATCTGCTTACGCTGAGGTCCTTTAACCTTTGAAAGATGTAACATTCATTGAAAACAAATTTGCTTCTACCCATAAAACAAGAGCAGTGATGGAGATATCAACTTTGAGCAGTTCTGGAAGCTCATTGGTTAGCAACAGTGTGGGGCAGAGATTCTACCATTCACTTGGCTGAACGCCTAGTCCATTTTTGACTCAACTACAATGTTTTTGTGTTTTTCGTGCAATATTAGAAACAGGCCTAGCTGTTTCCAGCCACTTCACTGCCTAAAAAGACACGCGCGTGCACACACAATGTTTGTTTCTACTGAGAGACCAAGCATGGAAATTGTATATTTTTGTGTGAAAGAGAAAGAATGCTCGTTGAGGTAATTTTGAGTGTGTTAACGCATACCAAGTTGTTCAAACTTTTACTCTCCAGAGCAACTATCTTCCCAGTCTTTGCATAAGTGAGCAAAGTTTCAGGGTGTGGCGCTTGTTGCATCTGTGACACATATTTGTTTCAGCATGTTAAGACGCTTGAAAACAGAAAATGAGACAAAAGTTCAAAAACCAGTAACAAAAAATGTGTTGTAATTGCATGACGCAGGCCAGGATGAGTCGGAATGCCCACAGTTGTTGAAGCAAGGCAAGCTGCAGGCGCCCCTGTCCACATTCCTTCTCCCCCGCGCATGCACACGCCCTGTGACAGTGAAAAAAAGTTGGCTGCTGCAACAAGAAGTTAAATCACGGAAAAGATATGTGTTGCTGCCCCATCTAGCTCAGAGGAAAAAGGAGCTCCTGCACTTATTGTCTTTTCTTCCCTTCCTAACTCAAACCTAACGGTGAGTTTGGCTTTTTTATTCTACTTTCCCTCCATAATGATGTATTTAATTCTGTTTTAATTGTGTTCTATTTCCAAACTATCTCGTGAATGTTGCATTGCTTTTTTTCTTGCACGCTCACTGAGTCGTCTCGGCGGATCAGGTTATCCTCAGTGGTAAACGAACCCCTGTCCCTTTACACGTATAGGGAAACCCAAGCCGTGTCACAGTGACTTATTCATGAACGAAGTGTCACTCCTGCCTCTTCTCATTGTGAATATTGTCAGCACTAGTTTGGGCTACATCTAAACACAAGACCCCCCACCAACAACATATGTAAAACCCCGCTCCGGCACATATGACCCGTGTAACCGAGGTCAGATTTTTCCTGTTCTTCTCCTTATCAGTTTTATTTTCTTATGCCCTGTCACACCATTTTAAAGCTAACAAAGAAGAATACATTGTAGTGCTGGGAGTGTGGATTTAATCAAGTACTTACAGTGTTGTGAAAAGTTATTTGCCCGCTCCTCAAATGATTATTAATTTTTGTGAATTTATCCACTGAACCCTTGTCTTGTGTTACAAATCAACCCATATTTTTCCTAATGAATTAAATTTGATCTGTAAATTAACTTGGCCTGAAAATACTAAAGCTTTGCAGTATATTGTTTTCGAGTCAAGATTGGCCCGTTTTCAAGTTTGGGGGTGTCAAAAGTACCTTTGATTTTTGCATACGAAATTTTGAAAATGGGTCAATTCTGACCCCAACACAATACGAGGGTTAAGTGCTTAAGATCACCAAACAAATGTAATTGTCTGAGAAATATAGCCCAAGTAAACACAACAAAAAGTTTTTAATTGTTTTTTCTTCTTCTTTTTTTTAATAATTCATTTAAAGAGATCCACGGATAGAAAGACTTGTAGTTTTTAAAAGATAAACATTATTATGAGTTAAAATAATTTGATATTGAAGCCCCTCTTGATGTTTTCGTTCGTTTTTATACAATTTGTAAAATTTGTTTAACTAGTAAGCCATTGTTGTTGACTACTCAGGGCGGTGATGTCACATGGTTACGCTGCTGGGCTTCCAGGGTATGAGTCTAGCGATATAAACATGTGATTTGTTCAATCCATTCAATTTGAACCAGAGAGGAACCTTAATGAGCCTGACAGCATTGTCAATATTTTACAAAACGAGAAGCAAAAGCAAAATGAAAAGGAAAGACAGGATGAGACAAGACGAGAGTAGGGAAATAAATGGTGTTCTGCCAAAATAAGCTACACCGGCGAAACGTGCTACAAGAGGCCAATGTGACACCCAAAGTACTATCGTACGCTTTCAGCTTGTTTTGTGTAGATGCATACAGACAGAACATATGAAAGATGCCTGTAGAAAATACTTAGTAATATCAAATAAGGGTGGTTTAAATATGCTATGTGACTAATGAGGTCAATCGATGAACAATCTCCTTTAAAGCTAACACAAGAAAACACGATGCTAAAAATAAGTGTGGGGAAACGCATGCAAAAAGTATTTTGAGATAATTAAAAGGTAGACTCAACAAAAACACAAATATAGCAAGTACTCGCGCTTTTAACCGATGAGCGCATGTGTTGGACATCTCACCACGTAGAAGGAATTGCAGTAACTAGGTAGTATTCGTCGAGTGACAGTGACAAACGATGTCATCACCCCGATCGTCCATAAAACATGGCGCCCTCCGTGGGTCAAAACATGTACAAAATATTATAGATTTTTAAATCAATGGCAATATTTTATGTGTTTCCAATAGCATATTTAAGTAAAAGAGAACAATTGTGGCTAATTAGAGCCTACAAGTCTTTAAGTCAGAGGTTCCATTTAACCCTTTCAGGGACAGGGGTAACTAGAATGGGCAGCTATTCAAAAGTTGGCGCTTGAGACATTTAACCCTTTAAAGTTTTTTCTATTGTATTTAACCCATTGCCTGCCATTGACAATAATGGGCAATAGTTCATTCACCCGTCCCAGTGACTGGAAGAGGCGAATGAACTAGTGTCAAAATGGATTGGACACCTAGTGCTGTCAAGAGAAGCCAATGAGTTAGAGGAGTGCGCTCTAAGGATGATTTTTTAATTTATTTTTAAATCATAATTCGTGCATGAAAGGGTTAAAGGGAAAAAAAATCCAGTCAAGTCATGAATTAAATGCTGCTCAGTTTTTGCAAATCTGAGCTCTTTTTTTTTTTTTTTTTTTTTTTTTTTTTACAGACCACCAACATTCATGACAAACAAAGATATTATGATTTTAAAAAATGTACAATCTTAACTAGTGGCTCCAAATGCTGAAGTGCTAGTAACGCTGGGGAAGCAAAAGCCACAGTAAACAAAAAAATTCAGCTAATTATTTAACTAGAGTCTGCACTATTAGAGATGCTTATTCTTTCGACAAGCTTGTGTTATGCATTCATAGCTAAAAAGAAGGGAACATCACCTTTGGCCTACGTGACGGCTATGTCATGTCATTAAATGAAATGTTTAGGCCTACAAAGACTGCTTTGAAGGCCATCACGGTACACCACTTGCCCAGATAGATCCACAAAGATGTGAGAGACTTATTCCCAGTAATTCATATTGTTAATGTAAACAAATATTGATATACATAAATGTGAACAGTGGCTACACATCAGATATTGTGTCATTTGGATGCGACCTCCTGGGGATATTGTTGACATTTTAAGTTCCTATGGGTGCTCTGTCCTTGTCTCCAGCTCCATGGTTACACCATATATCGTCGCTGGAAGGAAGTTGTGTACTGGATTTGATCGTGTCTCCTGAATTTACTGTTCTTTTTTTAATCAGATAAAGCTCACACGCAAAGGCTTTTGTCATAGGTATCTTAAATAAACCACATAAAGATTAAAGGATTTGAAAATCAAATATTGAACCAATTTGAAAGAAATTCGGAACTTCTCCCATGAATCATCTATGAGCATTACTCATGTGTATCGGAACCAACATATGAAGTGTTAAAACCGGTGGAACTGAGTGTGCTCAATTATCGTAAAGTATATCCCATGTACTATAAATGTTGTGTGTTTTGTCCTATACAAATCTACACGAGGTAAGTAGTATGCCTTGGGTGTTCCCAACCTGCTTTGCCGCTGAACTGGTTTCGACTTGACTTCTTTCTCTTGCAACGCTGAATCTAGAACCCGGCTGACACACTTGTCATTTACAATGCAAGTGTTTGCCTGCTTCTCGTCAGGCTCATCTCCCCACACAGCCACTCTTGAAATTTCAACAATGCGAGAGTTTGTTAAAGCATCCAAACAGACGGGGCCGGATATGTATATTTGTTTATATGTTTTTTCAAAAACTTTGAAAGCTTGTATTGACATCTACTAAATTAGTGAATGGACAACACATGGTTTAACTAACACAACGTATTCCAAAATGCTGGTCAGTCTCTGATTTTGATCCGATTTCGAAAGAAATGTTGCCATAATAAATAATGGAAATAGGAATACCTCATCACGGTCAAAAGGCCACGATCAAATAACTTTTATTACCTGTGTAGTTATTTTTCGAGTGACATTTTTACGTTCTTAACATACCAGTGTAAGTCTGTGTGTATGTGTGTTCACTGCCAAAAACAAACACAAAAAGTAAAACATTCCTTTAACTGAACAAATGGAGAGCTGGTGCAGTAAGGCAAATTTTAAATTGAATGCTCTCGTGTATGGACAAAATGAGCTGGGTCCTTGATCGTGAAGTTTCTAGGTTGTGAATGACACTTAATAAACTAGTCTGTACTGTCGCATACTGGTCACAGAATAATTTAAGGCAAGTTGAGTTACTGCCATGCCATGCTTGCTCTTTTTCAGTTTATTTTTTAGACCCCTGAAAGATGAGATTGTTTTCCTATGTAGAAATTTACAATGAATATGAATTATTACCTTACTTAAGTCACAATGGGACATTCCAATTTGCATACAAATTTGTGTTCCATCTTCACATTAGGAAAATGACTGTTTTGTAAAATGAGGTCACATTGTCTCCGAATATAGGCCTACTATTATAGTATTGAGTAAAAAAAGTCTATTCTCGTTATTTATTTTAATGTAGTGAAAAACATTCCAGCAAAAAAACTGTTAAGAAGTGCTGGGGTCATATAGTATAACAGTCAGCTTTATGTCACCTCTTCCAATAGTTGATTGGATGAAAAAGACTCTTGTTTTTAAAAAAAAATTAAAAATTTAACTTGCGTAAAACATCTTCAACAGATAAAGATTTTGTATGTGAGCCACAACCTTTGAACAGTAGTGTAAAAATATAAGTGACTGATACCCAAGGTTAACGTTTTATGCTCTTTTACCCTGCTTTTCTAGTGTCCAATTGTGTATTATTGCACAAAATTCCAGAAAATTCAAAGCACAATCTAAAGTGGGCCTTGCTCAAGCCCTATGAGTCACGGTTGCGGGCAAACCACGTGCACTTAGGCACACAAGTTGCCTGCCTCGTGCTCTTATTAGACTTTGCGAGTGCAGTAGTTCTCTTATTTTCCTTACAATTTGCAATGTTCTCGCCCTCTTACGAGCCACCTTTTGTTTATCTCATTACACATGGAGTGCTTGCTAATGTGTGGCGGCCTGTCAGTGGGTTTGAATGTATGGCTTACGCAAATCTCGTGACACACGCACACACACACCCCAGTGTTCCTACTGCCATGCTGTTGTTCCTAAGGTGTTGAGATGATTATAGTACATTGTTAAATAATTAAAAAGTAATGATGAACAGCAAGCTAATGACAGATGCTCACTAGTATGTTGGAAAAATGTGTCTGTGTGTGATAGGGACTCCATGAAACACAATCCTGATGTATGTTGTGCCTCACTCACTCAGTAATTAGGTTAATGCAACCAACGTCCTACAGTAATTGTTTCTTGTCGGAATATGCGTGTGTGGTTTTGTGTGTCTCTTTCTCTCTATCTGTCCTTCCCTCTTTTTTGGGTGTGGACTAGTGGGTGTGCTAAGTGTAAGCATTGTGCTGTGACATCTGTGTCACGTGGGAGATTTATGGACAGTTACTAGGTAGCAAAAACAACAACAAAATGCTTCCATACAGGCAGCCGTCGTCATTGGTCTAGCTGTTTCCCGATTGTCTTTTCCAAGTCAGTTAGAAATGGAAATGTGCAAACCACACTGCTGGGGTAATGATGAGCTCCATATGAGTGACTTTAAGTTGTATCCATGGCAGCTGTTGTCAAACAAGAGATAATTTAAAATAACATGCCATGGAAGAATCTTTTTTTTTTTTTTTTTTTTTTCCACATTTATTGTTTTTTATTGAAAAGCCATTTGTTCTTTCAACATACCAGATGCAAAAATTTTTTATTTTTTTTTACAGTTTTCTTCTGCTTTTCCTTTTTTTTTTTTTTTTTTTTTTTTTTTTTAAACAAAATAAGGTTTTACCAAAAAAATAAAATAAATAAATAATAATAATAATAATAAATCAAAAAATATATATATAATAATAAAGTAAAAACAAAAACCGAGGAGCAGGGAACCTATTACTTCGCCATATTTTTTACATGAGAGAAATTGTTATGTATACGCATATAATTAACCAAAATCATTTCGTACAGGCTTAACATATTCTGTCCATTATGTCCACATCAAGTAAAACATGTCCAGTTGTAATTTTAGTGCGTAGGAGATCCTCTCCATAATGAAAATCTCTCGAACTACATCAATCCAGTCCTCTGTTGTTGGTCGTTCATGTTTAAGCCACTTTCTTGTCAACGCTTTTTTGCTTGCAGCCAATAGAATGTGGATGAGTTTCTTTTCGTTACAGCTAATTTGTTGTACATTTATTTTACATAAGTACATGGTAACAAAGGACATGGGGATGTCAAAATTAAAAATCTTTTGTAGATGATAATGAATGTCCAACCAGTATTTTTGTATAACAACGCATTCCCAGAATAAATGGAAATGGTTTGCTCTTCTGCTGCTACATCTCCAACATGCATCTCCCGTCCCTTGATAATTTTTCTGGACTGGTGTAACAAAAAACCTCATTGTGTTCTTCCAACAAAATTCACGCCAGCTGTTTGACCTAGTCGTAATCCATTGTGTTTTACATGTATCAGTCCATTCTTCTTCTGTAATAATAATCCTCCCTTCTTTTTCCCATTTCTCCTTCACATAGTGTGTACTCCCCCTTTACTCACCAGTACACTGTTGTATAATTTAGAAACTATTCTTGTTGGGTGAGGTGATTTCATTAGCGTTATAAATGTTTGCAAAAAACCTTCAGCAACATTTTTTTTAATGTTTTGATTTATGTAGTGCCTGACCTGTAAATACCTGAAAAAGTCATCAGAACCCAAACCATGTTTTTGTTTTAAAACTTCAAATGATTGAAGTGTCCCCTCGTGGGTAAATGATTTATAATCTGTTAATCCTTTTGAAGTCCAAAATTTGAATCTGTTATCATATTTATTGGGGGTGAATGGAAGAATCAATCACGTGGATGCAGATATATATTTTTTTCTGTTGCTCTCCGCTTGCATCAGGATTTAGTGCAGTAGTGAACCATCCTAATGAGCAAATAGCAAATGTCAAAACTACTGTCCGCGGGCCAACTGTGGCCCACTGCCCAGTTTTTTTTTTTTTTTTTTGAAAGTATCAATGAATATGTAAATATATATAAATGACAATGAATATGAAATATATAATATAATTCCCCATTAGCTTTCGTTGTCAAAACCCGACATGTTGAAATCAGTGTAGGAAACTGTGTAGAATTTCAGTATTTTGTTTTACATAAATAAACTGTAATTAATTGCTTGGTTGTGACTTTCTTGACTTTTTGCTATCACTGGACATTTTCTCTTTGCTCTGCAAAGTTTGTTCCAGTAGTATAAATATAAATGTATATAATTTGCAATATCCTTAGACCTCTGGATTATTTTGCTGCTTGTAGCCCCTAACTCATTTACTGCCATTGACAGTTATAGACATAAAATCCATTTCAAATGGGAAGGCTGGTACAGACTGATCATTTTTCAGTGCCATTGACAGCGAAAGACGTCCTATCCAATTTGACTGGGGGATCTGGTTGACCTCCCAGTCTAAATGGATTAGATGTCTATCAATGTCAACGACAGCCAATGACTTAATACTTCAAAATAATTCCGATGATTCCAAGCCTCTGTTTAACAAATAAAATAGTTGGCCATTGTGTCTTTTGATTTTTCTGAAAGTGTCACTCGGAGAAAAAGGTTTGGAGACCACTTGGCTAGGAAAAAAGCTTGTCATGTATAGCAGTTGGCATTTATTTTTAATATGAAAAAATGCAACACACAAGACTGGAATGAATCGCACTCGGTAATCATTTTTCTATTAAATGAGTCGGACAGATTTTGGATTTTTTTTTTTGTGTGTGTCCATTGTCAGACTTGACCAAGACAATCTGCAGGCTCTTCCCAATAATAATAATCATCATTTTAATATTTTTGTTTGTGACATTGTGTTGATTACACAACATCTAACCAGCTAGGTGAAATTAGAAACACTTAAGTAGAAAACCTCGGTGTCAGGATTAGCGATGAGACAGAATAGGATGCCAACATACTCACACTAACAAGGGATTCACACAAATACAGTGGTACCTCTACATACGAAGTTAATCCGTTCCAGGACCTTGTTTGTAAATCGAAATGGTCGTATGTCGAGCAGGATTTTCCCATAGGAATACATTATAATTCCATTAATTCGTTCCACAGCCCAAAAACCTTCACTAAATCCTTAAAAAATACTGCTGGTACTATTACAAATGGCAATTACACATAGCAAAACAAATAAATTATAAATCAAAATCGGAATAATAATAATAATAATAATAATTCCTGTATTAATGTAACGAATGGGGTTCTAATGTGGCGGACGTTTTTTGCTGACCCTGAACGCACCGCGGAGCTGACGTGCCAGAGAGACCGGTGAGCTTGAGTTTCACTTTCACTTTGAATGCTTTCTTGAGAACACCGTCAATTGAGGCAGACAGAAGGGGTTTTTGTTTTGAATAAGTTGTGAAATAAATGATAAAAACGTGGCGAAGTTGGCGATTTCTCTGGAGATGTTACCACTATAAGAATTGTCAGCTTAACTTATAAAGACTGGCGAACGCTGATCGGAGGAGGACTGTGGAGATGTATTGTTGAGCCATTTCACGGATGCCCACCCTACGCTCATATTTTTCTGTCATTTGCATCTTCATTTAGAAGGTAAGCGTCAACTTTTTCCTTGTTTCACCACCTGTACCAACCTTTTCAGAAACCAGTGTTGATTTGTCACACAAGAAAATCCGCCGTGCATTCGTCTGCGGTGCTGCCATTGTCGTCGTATTTCGAACATGTCGTCGGATGTAGAAACAAACGGCGAGTCAAATTTTACGTCGGATGTCGAAAAGTTCGTGTGTCGAAGCGATCGTATGTAGAGGTACCACTGTACTAGGTTCTAGACCACATGGCTGATTTGTGCACACTCCACCCCTCCTAATCACTTATCTCTCAGACTCCCACCCCCTTTCCTTGGTCATCAGGCCCCCCCACATGGTGTCAACTGGAAATACAATTAGCTAACAATAGCACCAACATATTCATAGTTGGTGTAGGCATACAGTGTATTTTTTTGTTGTTGTTGTCGTTTGTGCTTCTTTTGTCTTTCCTTTTTTTTCTTCTGTTCCCCCATATCCCCATTTTGTTCGCTGCTTACTCCTAATAAACGACGTACGTTGAATGATCACAATGGGAGTATGACATACTGTGATACATTAAATCATTAAAACTGTTCAGACCAATAGGACACGCAGACCATTCTCTGTGTAAAGCACCTGAACAGGACAGGTTAAAAAAAATTAAAAATTCAAGAGGTTTTGGGTTTGAATCCCTGCTAAGTTGTTTTTTTCTGTTCTTCCTGTGGTTGTGTGGGCTTTCCTCATGGCACTCTGGCTTCCTCTACATCCAGAATTGCATGCTAGGTTCACGTGAATGGTTCGTACTCAGCTAGCAAACTGACCCTTGGCTCAAATTCAGCTAAAATAGACAAGTGTAGGTGCTATAGAAATAGGAATGATGGTTGGATGTTCCTTCTAGTTTTTATCTGACTGATGATACAAACTCTCCCTGCCCGTTGTCTTCTGTGTAGAGCTATGCAACCCTCTGTTGGAAGACCACAGTCAAACATGCCCTGCCAAGCAAGAAGTGCAAGAAATGTCACATAATTGCAAAATAATAAAACATAGCAATTTGGCTGATTTCCTATGTCATGTCTGCTAGCCAGCAAAAATGTATTTAAGTTTTGCAGTTTTGAAAAAGTAGTAATCCAAGAATACTTCGATTAGAAAATGATGTCTTACATGTGATTTGATTTGGGAAAGAGGCAGCAAAGACCCTCTGTAACTTCAACTAACAAACTAGCTACACTTACAGAAACTCCTACTCAACATATTGTACACAGCTATCGATCGAGATGGAGCACTTCAGCATACCTCCTTGGCACCACTATAGACAGGGCTTTGATGGCATTTTAAACTATTTAAAAAAAGAACATGGTACCCCCCCACACACACACACACCAATAGTAAACAACAAATACAGTATGCAAGGAAAAGGGATAGATGGAAATGTTATCAAGGATCACGAAGACAAGTTTGCGTTTTTCGTGGAAGCTTGGACAGCTCCCCCCCCCCACACCACCACCACCACCAACACACCACCTTTAGTGTGTGTTTCCACCTAAAAAGACATAAAATTTATACAGTAATTGTGTTTGCAATTAAATCATAATGACTTGATGCCTGTCTTCGGGCGTTTGGGTTGCCACAATGGGTGGTTTTTCATCCATTACTTAAGCAAAAAATAGGTTTTTGGGAGGCATGTTGTAGCAGGAGGACAGTTGGAGGTAATCTGAGTGTGAGGCGATCCTGGGGATCACATATCGCACGTCAAAGATCACAGCCTCCATTGTGTTTACCTCTCCCATTCCAACTTGTTCACATCTCACTCTTACTCTGATGTTACACAGCTACTACTCACTTACTAACATATTTACACATACTAACACAAAAATTAGTAGGAGGTTGAAATTTCTTTCTGATTGTTGGAGATTTTGCGGTCATGAAACATAGCAGGTGTTGGTTTCTTTAGTCGAGTTGCTTAAAAATGTCATGAAAATATGACCAATTATTATGAAATATAAATCATGTAATAGTATTTATTCTTTGTATTTTTTTCTGTAGAGATGGAGTCAGCCATTAAGACACTGGTGACCACATTTATTAGTTGCAGCAAAGGCAAGGAAAGTATGGATGGGAAGTCCTTTCAGAAGATGGTGAAGAATCACCTCGGTGGTGTTATGGAGGTAATGAGTTCACTCCTTATCAAAGGATCTGAGATTTTGGCTTTGGATTATTAACATATGAATAACCCGTAATAACATTTGAAATGATTAGTATAATGATGCAGCTGCATCTGGGGGAGGGGGGGGTGGGATCTATGACAGGCTATGTCATCTTCAGCTATCACAGACTTCAGCTCTCAACAAGCGGAAAGCTCTCTGAACTAAACTAGGAATGATCAATAATGGAATAAAAGTGCATTATTTGACAAAAATTGAACGCTCTGAAGTAGTCGTCAGTCACTTTAAACCATGAAGATGGACATCTTGATTTAAAATATTTTTATTCCAAAGTGTAGCATAAAATCTTCATGTACTGTATCGTGATTAATAATATTGTAGAAGAATTCTACTTTTGACTGGTTGACTCAAAAATGTGGACCACCAGATGGGCTCCTATCAGAGAGCACAGGAGTACTCAACTTCTTTAGTGGCTCACTTGCAGATGTGCATTCACGTAGGCCTAAACACATTCAGTTTGTAGTGAATGACATACATACAGTGCTGGCCAAAAGTATTGGCACCCCTGCAATTCTGTCAGATAATGCTTAATTTCTCCCAGAAAATGATTACAATTACAAATGCTTTCATAGTAATATGTGCATTTGTTTTGTTTGCAACGAAAAAACACAGGAGAGAATGAAAAAAAAAAAGATCATTTTACACAAAACTCCAAAAATGGGCCAGACATAAGTATTGGCACCCTCAGCCTAATTCTTAGTAGCACAACCATTAGACATAATAACTGTGAACAACTGCTTCCGGTATCCATCAATCAGTTTCTTACAATGTTCTGCTCCAATTTTAGACCATTCTTCTTTGGCCAACCACTCCAGGTCACTGAGATTTGAAGAGTGCCTTCTCCAAACTGCCATTTTCAGATCTCTCCACAGGTGTTCTGTGGCATTCAGGTCTGGACTTATTGCTGGTCACTTTAGAAGTCTGCGGTGCTTTCTCTCAATCCATTTTCTAGTGCTTTTTGAAGTGTGTTTTGGGTCATTGTCCTGCCCACGACCTCTGAGGGAGACCCAGCTTTCTCACATTGGGCCCTACATTGTGCTGCAAAATTTGTTGGTAGTCTTCAGACATCATAATGCCATGCACACGGTCAAGCAGTCTAGTGCCAGTGGCAGCAAAGCAACCCAAAAACATCAGGGAACCGCCGGCATGTTTGACTGTTGGGACCGTGTTCTTTTCTTTGAAGGCCTCATTTTTTCCCCCGTAATATCTATGTTGATACTTTTTCTCGAAAAGCTCTACTTTTGTCTCATCTGACCAGAGAACATTCTTCCAAAACATTTTTGGCTTTCTCAGGTAAGTTTTGAAAAACTCCAGCCTGGCTTTTTTAGGTCTGTGTATCCTACCATAGAGTCTTTTCATTCAGACGCCGATGTATAGTACAGGTTGACACTGTTGTACCCTCAGACTGCAGGACAACTTGTTTGGATGTTAGTTGAGGTTCTTAATCCACCATCCACACAATCTTTCATTGAAATCTCTTGTCAATTTTTCTTTTCTGTCCTCATCTAGGGAGTTTAGCCACAGTGGCATGGGCTTTACACTTATTGATGACACTGCGCACAGGAACATTCAAGTCTTTGGAGATGGACTTGAGATTGCCCATGCTTCCTCACAATTTTGCTTCTCAAGTCCTCAGACAGTTCTTTGGTCTTCTTTCTTTTTTCCATGCTCAATGCGGTACACACAAGGACACAGGGTGGAGGTTGAATCAACTTAAATCCATTTTAACTGGCTGGAAGTGTGATTTAGTTATTGCCACCACCTGTTATGTGCCACAGGTAAGTACCAGGTGCTGTAAATCACACAAATTAAAGAAGCATCACATGATTTTTTAAAGGGTGCCAATACCTTTGCCCGGCCCATTTTTGGAGTTTTGTGTAAAATGATAATGATTTTTTCCCCATTCTCTTTTGTGCAAAATAAATGAAGATATTACTACCAACACATTTGTAATTGCACTCATTTTCCAGGAGAAATTGAGCATTATCTGACAGTATTGCAGGGGTGCCAACACTTTTGGCCAGCACTGTACATCTGGTTAAAATCCACAGCATTCTAATGTGTTTCCTTATTAAATCATAAATTGCATCATTTTAAAAATAAACCAGTTCTAACGAATATTTGCATATTATCTCTCATCGAACTATAACATTTACTGCTCACATCAATTATTATGATGCTATATATCATTCTAACGATAGTTAGCCGCAAAAGAAACGAACTAACAGATACAAAGCTACGAGTATATACGATTGCCAAAAACGTGCACAAAACCACGCTTATCGCGAATATTTCTTACGGAGCCCCTGAAGGGACATCAACAGAAATAAAATGAATTTTTAATATCTAGCGCGCACCAGATGGTTTAAATTTATTTTATTTCTGTCGATGTCCCTTTAGTGGCACTAAAAAAATTTAACAAATGTAAAAAATGTATTTTATGAAACTTTGTTAATAGCAAAGACTCTGGAATGTTTTTTTTTTTTTTTTTTTTAGTCCAATCTTTTCTTTTACCTTTTAATTAATTTGGAGGAGACTTTCATAAGTCTATCTCTGTTTACAAAGTTTCACGTTCTTTGTTTAAATTTCTTTTAACAATAGTGCGATTTCCATTATCTTGATCAGCTTGATCGAAACGATGTGAAATTTTCGCAATGTTTCATATCGATTCCTGACCGGTCTTTTCATTATTTTCCCAATGATTTTTCGCAGGACGCAAACAGCTCAGCGGCCATCAAGGAGATGCAGAACGGCCTGGACGAGAACAGAGATGGAAGGGTTGGCTTTCAGGAATACCTCACTCTGATTGGCTACATTGCCAAGGCGGTCAGCGACAGCAAGTGCAATCAAGCTGCAACCAATGCAGCAGCGTCATAGACATTGACTCAAAAAAAAAAAAAATGGGGCCATGTTGCTTTGTTTTGTCCTTCATTTTATTCAAGGCCACACAGTTAACCTTCCTGTTATATCAACAATCCTCCTAACATGCTAACATTCCATCCTATAGTCATTTCTCCCTTAAGAAAACATTGACGAACCTAATGCCGTAGATACAATTAAACCTTTATACTGATATTGCATTTTTGTTGTATGGTCATTTGTGTGTCTGAATGGCTTTACCGTGGTTCTCCTGACATGCTGCTAAAATTAGCCGCTGTGGTTTTGCTGATGCACAGCGAGTACTGCAACCAGATCCAAACACAGAGGAGATGCGTCCCATTGTGCTCTATTATCTGCTCTGCAACAGTATACTTGCACACACACGCTGTGCTAACAACATGTCTTGCGTGGAAAGACTTGACTTGTAATGATGGCACATTTAAAACATTCAGTGCTGAGCACATTTTTAGACTACCTGTCCCTTTATGTTTCAAAGACTATCTAGAATTACTGATTTCCTTTATGTGAACTACAGTGATCCCTCAATTTATTATGAATGACCCAACCAACATGTTTTTCATGATACAAAGTGTCTCTTGACTAATTTTGTTTTTGTCCTGAGTTGTGTGCAAAAGGCGATAGTAGTACTCGTATGGGACGGATGCGGGTCTTTCAATGAGGGAAATTTCACAATGTGTTCACTTGTGAGTGCTTTGTGATGGTGGGGGGAGGCTCCGCGTCACCCGCTGCTCGGTAGGGAAAGAAACTAGAGTGCCAGAAGTCAAGTCTCCAAGCAGCTACAATAGAAAAAAACCCACCAGAAATAAGCTAGATTTTACGCTGATCATTTTTAACAAATCAAGCGTCACCAGGATGATTATGAAAGTCTCCGGTTCAACTCAGAACAATAGAATAAAATTGAAAAATACCTCCCACAGATGTTAGCCAATGACTCGTCTCGTTTCGCTGTAGTGGAAAATGCACTCTCAACTCTGGAGAAGCACAGCTTTCACACTGTTTAAAGGACTGTGAAGCTGCGCGAATGAATGAAAAGCAAGTCGAATCGTAACCAGTGATAAGAAGCTAATTCTGATTAAAAGTTGAGCACGTTGTAGCACTTGTTTAGTCAACGACATGTACACACAAAAGTATACATTTGATAACCTTTTTTTTTTTTTTGTCTGTTTTTTTGTTTTTGTTTTTTTTGTTGTTTTTTTTTTACATTTTGGGGCAAGCTGAGCCTCCCTTGTAGAACAATCGCCTCTGGTAGGACTACAAATGATAGATGATAGCAGTAAACCAGCAGAAATGTAGTTTAAAGAGCATATGACACGAGAAAAAAAAGTCTTAAATGGCATTATTATGTGAATTAGAATCATATTTTGAGACGATTCGACTATATACAACAATTTAGAAAAACACAGATGACGAGAAATTAGTCTTTTAATCTGCCGGTTAGCCACGCCTACCATTATAGGGCTTTAGCGTCCCCAACAGGTGGATGACGTCAGCGGTAGACTGGGCTCATCGGTTTTATTATTCAGCCCATTGAGGGGGAGTTATTCAGAACGAGGAAAATGCGACGAAGAGAGCGGCAAAATGTCATTGTTTCTGTCTCTTTACTTCAATATTTTTACAGGATATTCTTTTTATCCAAGTATTTTCCCCAATAGCTATATCAATGCCTTGAGAAGGACCAGTCAGCCCGTCGAGGGGGAACTATTCACAACGAGGAAAACGCGACGAAGAGAGCGGCAAAATGTCATTGTTTCTGTCTCTTTACTTCAATATTTTTACAGGATATTCTTTTTATCCAAGTATTTTCCCCAATAGCTATATCAATGCCTTGAGAAGGACCAGTCAGCCCGTCGAGGAGGAACTATTCACAACGAGGAAAACGCGACGAAGAGAGCGGCAAAATGTCATTGTTTCTGTCTCTTCAATATTTTTACAGGATATTCTTTTTATCCAAGGATTTTCCCCAATTGCTAAATAAATGGCATGTTCATGACAAATAACAGTCTTGTGCTGAATGGAATATGAAATAATAAAAATGCATTTATTCAGGACGACATGGCAAAATTACTCCATAATGGTCAAAAATGTCGACTTCACCTTTACTGTCGCACCTCCCGAACGATATTTTATGACACCTAAATCGGACATATGTCATTTCCCTTCCCCGGCTTCGGAGAATGTAAACAAACCAGAAGCTAGCCGACAGCTAGCCGACATGCTAACCCGAACCGAGTGATGTTTCAAAGTCTTCGAAGTGGAAAATCACACATAACTATCCTGGATTATTTGACATGACGACCCGGTTGTCGATTGTATTAGTGGATCAGCAAACCGCCCGGCGGAGAGCAATTTAGAGTTCGTTCCCCGGAGGAGGGTGGCTGGATTTGTTGTGCAGCTAACGTGCTGCTGCTAATGACCATTAGGAGAGCTTTTTACATGCCTATCAATGATAAAACATAAGTAGTCCTTCATTTAAAGGAAGTTTGTAGTGTTTACTTTGTAATCGCTGCATTCGTATTTGACATAATACAAAACAAGATGTTTACTCACTTCCTCGTCAGTCCAATGGTCCCACAGTAAATATCCACGGTGAATGGGAACCTTTTGAAACTCCAAAAAGGCGCATACGCCTCTCCCTCATACAGAATGATTTTTCTGCAGCTGTTTGGCTGGCGTGATGCGAAAAATAAACGTATTATTCCGCAAAATCAGCTGAATCCTTCGTCCTCATACACAACAGTACACTGTAGCGTGAAGAGGACGTCTTCTACCGTACACGTCACAGCGCCCTCCTCCTCAATGCAAGACCGAAGCCGGAAGTCACTCATTTTCATGGCGCGGGATTCAAAAAACTAAATAAAAATAGCGATCGCTTCCACACACATCCAAGCGGCCCATATCATTCAGGGGCATAAAATACCGCGTATATTATGAAATAAACATGCTTTTTCGTGTCACAGGCACTTTAAGGATGTTTAAAGCCACTCCCATTTGAGGTTCACTGTAAAGGTTTAATTTTTAACCAAAACACACATGCACTCCCTTAAGTTGGCTAATTTAACGCTAACCCACATGGACAAAAACAACAACAACAACAAAAAAGAGACTAATTTACATTAGGTTACTGAGCAGTTTTGACTGTCTCAGAGTGTTAGTGTATACATTAAAACGCACAAGCCTGATAAAAAAAATGCCTGGTTTCTGCACCAGCAAATCTCGTACCAAAATGCAACAAATCGAGCAAAACCATGCAGAATTTGTTGTGTTTTAGTTCTGGTCTTGTTGGTGCAGAAACCTGCATATGAAAACACAGACAAGACTGAAAAAGCAGTTTCTGCTCTTGCACTCCTCTTTAAAAGAAACTGCTGTATTTTAAGACAAAACACAGCAGATTCATGGCGCATTAAGCCCCCAAACTATTTTTAATTTTTCCGTTTTACCCTGAAAACCCCCGTTTACAGGCGTCGCGCAACCTCTTTTGTTTCAACCCAGCCATAAAACGAAGGTAATTAATCATATTTATTATTCAAAATGTCTGTAGTTTTTAGCTCAGAATCATTCATTGATGTCTCATATTTCGTTTGGAAAAAAAAAAGAAACGACTTTAAAAAATTATTCACTCACATATTTTAAACTTTTAAACAAATTATGTCACAATGAAAAAAATGGCATATGTAAAAAACTCACCTTACAACTATCGCTTGATTGTATTTTTTTAAATTTTTATTCCTGTCACATTTTCTCTGATATGTTAGATGATAAATAATCTATCCAAACACAGAAAACATGAAAAGAAAACGTTTAAAACGGTAAATATATGAAAAAGAAAATCTCAACCACTCCTTGATGTCTGCAATTTCTGCATCGCGACCCTTGTTATATTACCATTTTTTACCCATAAAATCCCCAAAAAAATCCAGCTGTGGCCATTCACAGCTGTGTTTTGACACTCAGTGATACATGCTACATGGAGTTTTTGGATCGACACAAGGTAAGTATGCGATAATATCTCGTTAAAGTCATGGCGTCTGTAATTCTGCTCTCGCGCGCTCTCACCTCCAGATAGGGTTTTGCTGTTTAAAAAACATAAAAAAAAAAAAAAAAAAAAAAAAAAAAAAGCCCTCCTGTTCAAAATGTTTCTTCCCCCAGAAAATTGAGATTTTAAGCTTTCCAATGATGTATCACACATGCATATCGGACAATTTTGAAAGTTGGCCAAATTGGGGGACTCAGAGCGGAACTTCAAGTCATCTGAGTGTTTTCCACCATATACTGGGGCTCTTAACTGGGTATTTTGTCCCCTGGTGGCCAATGTGCAGACATAATGCGGAACATAAATTCAAAGATGAAATCATGATGCATAGTCTAGTTTGAGTCTTGATATTCGATTGAAAAATGTTTTGTACACAGAACAGAATTTGATGTCTCAGCACTGAACTAGATTACAAACATGGTGACCAGAAAATGTCTTAACTCCGGAATCAAAGCCATTTTAATTATTTTATTTTATGGTCCACTAATTTTACTTCCCACTTTGCATTATTTTTGGCATATACAGTAGCTAACATATAGCACTATTATTATTTTTTTTTCTTTTAAACAACATCAGTCAGGATAGGATGTTTTTTTATGTTTTATAGCTGTTGATTTTTTGCATTTGTAAGAAAATATTTTTAAAAATTACATACTGTAACCCATAACTTGCACTGTACAATGAATTAAGGTTCATCATGTTGAGCAATAGACTGGAACAAGGTATTTCATTTTCCATTATTTATTGTTTTTAGATCTTTGTGGCATACCTAGCGGTCATTAACATTTACTCATTGGAATGGAATGATGTGTAGCACCAAGTTGCTAAAACAGATGGCGCAACATTAATTTTGACTTATTAGCCTGAATCTGCATGACCATGTGTTTGTAGAAGTATCAAAGTCATAATAGTCACTTCACCGTTTTTTTTTTTTTGCAATGTGGTCGGTACAGTGAGGAAAGCCATAGTCATTGTTGCAAGTTGTTGGATTGCAACATTTATCACCGTTCAAACGTTTAACCATGCATGCATGAATAAGTACCCTACTTAATTATTAGAAACGGTTCCGAGTGTAACACAGTGCAGTCGTAAACTTCTCTATAACCAGATCATAAATGCATTGTAAAACACACTCTTATCTGATAGTATCTATGATAAGTGGCATTATTTTTTTGAAATGCTTTAAAATTTGCCAAATTAGATATACAAAGATATGGCAGTTTGACATAATCAAAACGCTCCATCTGCTCAAAAAACAAAAACTTTAAAATAATAAAACTAGAGTGAGCGTTTGTGCAACTGAATATGGTCAGCTACCGTCAATGTTTTTCTCTCATGGTCGGAATTGAATGAAATGTGAATAAAAATGGACCAAAGAAATCAATTACAGTCATTAATTTGGAAATGGGCACTTGGGGCAGCAGTAGAGACAAGTTTCCTGAGCGAAATACGGGCGGCGCCATCTTGGAAAATTTCTGCTTTGAGCTTCCGGTGCAGAAAAACCTTCATGAGTTACGGTTGAAGTCAGCAGTGTGTTGACAAAGTTTAAACAGAAAAATCAAGCCAGAGAAACCCACGGAATCTCCAAAAATGGATTCAGCACGACATAGATGAGACGTACAGTAGATGACATTGTATGATTGTTCTTACCACTTTGTTTATCATTCGTGGACAAAATTATAAGAACTTGTTTCTTCTGTATTGACGTGAGGTATAGACTGATAGGCCAGCCACTTGAGTGACCAAAATGAGATGAAATTACACATTATATTACATTTGCCAAATGTAGAAGGGCTGACACGGATTTGTTGTTACAAGGAAATACTACAAGGTACAGTGGGGAGAACAAGTATTGGCAGTGTATCAAATACTTGTTCTCCCCACTGTATGTATAAACAAAACTAGTATGTCATTCTTTTTCATTGCAGATTTTGATCGCAACAAATAACATTTGGACAACATGATTCCATTTCTTGTCTTGTTTAAAACGATCGGTGCATGTGCAAAACAGGTTAATAAATAACAATTTATAAAATTAATTGAAAAAATAGTATACGAGAATGTGATATCCATCAGCAGAGCTCCGGAGCGGCTTGACAGCCTCGCCAAACTTTGATCCGACATTACGCAGACCCTCGGCAGCATTCAGAGTGGCTTTATCCCACTGTCCTCGGTAATTCCAGCTACAATATCGTATCTTAAAGTTGCTGCAGTTGAAAAAGCTCGTAGTTGGTTCTCAGGATCGACCTGACGGTCCGACGGGAGGCGAGCCACCGTCTCCCTCCCCAGCCTCTCAGCCGCCCACGGGGAGAATGCACGTAGTCTCGATATAAGTCCATTAGCGTACAGTAAGCTAGGCACATGAACTTAGCTTCCCTTGCCTAACGTTTTCCACCTGAAACAAACGAACAAAAAACTTGTAACACGTGCCTTTATGTGTTGACATAATAGTGCCATCTACACATTCAATTCCTATATTGTCATTGCAAGCCGAGCAAACAATGAAATTGGAAAGCTACTCTGTGGTACCATAAAACACAAGACTCTAGGTTCTGATTCAACTTAGCTCCAAAGCACAATGCTGAAAATCCATTTTAACGCAATAAAACTGGCCACTGCAGGACAGTAGCGCATTTGGTAAGGTCCGCAATCCGATTCAACGGAACAAACGGCCGGGCTGCACGGCCGGGGCGCTGGCGGAAGACAACCGAATGGACGTCCAGGATGCCAGGTGCTGGACGACCGGGAAGAACGACCAGGACCACCAGTGCAGCGGACGATGCCGTTGAGTCTGTGCTGCTCGCCAAGCAGAGCCCGCGCCGCCGTGCTCGGCCGCTCGTGTCCCCCGTACCCTCCAGTGTCCCGTGACTCAGCCGGAAACGCGCACGGCCAAACCAGTTCCCCCCAGGAACACAAGTTCCCCAGGCAAACTCCGCCAAGAGGCAGTGGTCACCACAAAAAAAGGCTAAAAAAAAAATCCATCTTTATGAGACAGGTGGCGATGAGGGAAAAGTTTACCCCGGCTGTCGCCACAACAGCGTCATCTCTCAGTTAGTTATGTTTAAATAAATTGTTACTTTGCAATCAAAAGCTCTATTTGTCTTGTTATTTATGTTATTTTGTAAAAGGAAAACATTATTCATATGTTTGGGATGTAACTAAAGCAAAAAAATAGCTGTGTTTAAGTCAAAGTTATGTTTGAAGTGTATGCTTTTACAAAAAGCTCAATTTCTCTGGTTTTTTCATCTGAAATTGGAAAATTGCTCAAACTAAGCTATTTTTTTAATGCTGATTTCTAAAGAATGGAGAAAGATATGAACAAACTTTGTCTTTCCTGCTGAAAGAAGAGAGTCTAATCTTTCTTTGGTAGGTTCCATGTTTATATAGCAATAGAACAGAATTTTCTGTGGGCCTTGCAAAATCAGTCAAAATTCAGTAAAACGGCAGGTAGCGAACAGGGTCGCACCGGTGAAAATAGCAGGGAGTGAATGAGTTAAAGATTATTATAATTACAATCATCATCGTAATAACAATATCAAAGGCAACAAGTCGTTTCATGCGCAAGATTTTAGCTTCAGTATTTTTTGAGCACCGGACACATGGAAATGCAGGGATACCTTCCAAAACACAGCGGCAACATGGCTACAAAAACACTCGTTTTTTGTGGTGGCACGAGCTAGGTTCCACATCCGCCTTCATGAACATGTTGTGCTCCCCTGTCGTGATGATGGCAGATGGATGCGCTATTTCCAAATTGTCGTTTTTAAGGGATTTTGATGAGTAATCTTACTCCAGCTCCACTGTTGTTTTGAATGGAGAAATTCTAAAATGGAAGTTGCTTGCAGATATAAGGAAGTAAAGCAGAAGTACCTCAGAAACTTGTCTATACCGTATTGGCCCGAATATAAGATGGTGTTTTTTGCATTGAAATAAGACTGAAAAAGAGGGGGTCGTCTTATAATCGCGGTCTAGACATTATACCCATTCACGATGCTAGATGGCACCAGATATCATTGAATCGATATTCTGTCATGACAGATCTCAGCTACTCTCCGACACTAGATGGCGCCAGATATCATTGAAGCGATGTTATGTCATGACAGATCTCAGCTACTCTCAAGTTTAACCAGTTTGCATTATTTTATTGCAATGTTTTTCCTTATTCAGATTTGTTTCAAGACTACAGTTACAGTTAGACTTCACTCTGATGGTTAATGCAGTTATTGCGATTTTGTTGTTTTATCACAATAGATTGGTTTATTTACATTTCAAAAATCAGAAGCCATTCATTTACGAATGCGATTTCACTTTAGTTTACATATTTATATGTTCAGATATTAAGATTTGAATGAGTCAAAATAACATGCTTTTTCTCTCAAATATATTGTCATAATCATTTGTTTCGGATGTACTGTAATTATTTTCTGTATAAAAATTAATTTGGTGTTCAAAAAGTCTTTTTTCAAACTTGAGTCTTGAAAAGCAGGGGGTCGTCTTATAATCAGGGCCGTCTTATATTCGGGCCAATGCTGTAAATCCAGCCGTGAAAAGACTGTTGACATAAAATAAAATAAAAAACATAGAGTTTTCAGAACATGACAGCCAAGTGTGATGTCCTGTTATAAAATTTCTGAGGACTGTATGGTGGTTGATGCCTGTCGTGGCAGCAATCCCCAAATGGCCTGTGGGACACCGGGTGCAGCTCAGGTGCTCACTGCGGCAAAAAAGGGAGGAATTCGGTGAGGCCATGAAAAACTACTTACAGACCATTTCAAAGAAATTTTGGTCCACCATCAACTGTCTTGGGGGAAGAGGAGGCAGTGCAACTGTATCACAGTGTACAGTGGTGATGGGGCACTGCAAACCTCGACTCAGGATGTTGTGAGTCATCGACTTCGAAGACCTCCTCAACTCCACCAGCACGCCTTCCCATGAGGCAATCTCTCCTATCTTTGGGTTTGAAATCACTGAAGTGGTCAAAAAGCTCCTCGATGGAAGACGGGGGTCGATGAGGTCCAGTAGGAGTTCCTGAAGGCTCTGGATGTCATAGGTTTTGCTTGGCTGACGCACCTCTGCAACATTGCATAGACATCAGGGACAGTGCCTCCTGATTGGGAGACCTGGATGGTGGTACACCTTTTTTAGGAAAGGAAAAACCAGTGAATGTGTTCCAACTACAGAGGAATGAAACGCTGCTATTCTGAGGTATTTGAGTGGAGGGTCCGCCGGGAAATCAAACCTCAGATTCTGAAGGATTAATGTGGTTTTCGTCCTAGCTGTGGAACAGTGGACCAGCTCTCCATAATTAGCAGGGTACTCAAGGGGGCATTGTTGTTTGACTAACCAGTCTACATGGGTTTTGTTGACTTGGAGAAAGCGTTTGACCATGTCCCTCGTGGAGTCCTGTGGGGGTTGTTCCAGATGTATGGGGTACCGGACCATCTTATACTGTATTTGCGGTTCAGTCCTTGTACGACCGGTCTCAGAGTTTGGTCCGCCTTGCCAGCAGTAAATTGGATTAGTTTCGAGTAAGCGTTGGAATCTGCTAAGTCTGCCCTTTGTCACCGATTCTGTTCATAACTTTTATTGATGGACTATATAGGCATATGAAGGTCCGGTTTGGTCTGTAGAAAATTTTTCATCGTAAAGATTCAAAATTGTTTCTTGTACATTCATCCCCTTATGAGCAACAGGTTTGACAGTTCGCCATTTAGCTTGATGTTTCGGTATAATTACAGGCCCTGTTTCGACCTTGCCTAAATTGGTGTTAGGTTGATGTAATGACCTCAATGTGTCCAATACACAGGTAGCAGGTGTTTGAACGAAGGAGGCGGTGGAGGAGGAAAAAGAAGAGAGGAGTGACAGGTGAAAAGAGGATGGGTAGAGTGAGAGTGTATTTAAGTCGTGGTCCTGCTTGACTTACACGTTAGTTGCTTTTTCCCTCTGCTCTCTCTCTATTTGTGCACCTGATCCGGCACCCATCCTCCAGTCAGGTAAGGATGATGTTCACTTAGTCGATAGGAAGCTAAATTTCTAACGCGGGATATCCATTAACTACTTTTGTTGGTAGAATGTATCGAATCATTCTATCCGTGTAAATTATGCAAAATTCTCATTTAATGCTTAATAACTGATTTGAATTTCTATTGTTGCATTTACCACAGTTTTTTTAAGGGAAAATTCACAAATTAACAGAAATATATATACCTCTCCAATTCATATTTCTGTTGTTCCAATGAACTTCTCATCAAATATTAAACCTTTCAGGGACAGTGGTCACTAAAGTGGACAGCTAGAAAATGATTGTTAACCATTTTGTCTACAGAGCGGTGGAAGCACTTGAGTAAATAAATAGTCCTGCTTTAGGTTGTGATAATGTGTGCATGAATTAACCAAAGCAAACATTCCTTATTTTCTCTTTTTATATGCAAAATGCTCATTTTCTTTGAGAAATTTGCAAATTCCGAATTGTAAGAAATTCACCACACATTAACTACTTCAAAATATTCAGTTTTCCACAAGATTACATGCACATATTCCTTGAGTAAATCTCACAATTAATGATGTAACATACCAACCTCAAATTTACATTTTTTCCACCCAATCAAAAAACAACATATTCAAATTCTTCTAGTGTATCTTCAAAATATCTGTTATGCTCAAATAACCGGAAATACCAAGAATTGTGCTGTAGAAAATTCTCAAATATGTGGAGACTTTTCCGGACAGAGCTCAAATTAACAATTTTTCAACTGATTAAATCGTTAAAACAACACTAGGTAACTTTTCCACCTTTTTGAAATATTTTCATAACATTTGTGATAATATCTCGTCTGACAACTAGTTGAATGACACCTCTTTTATATCTTGAGGAGGTTTCTATCACTTTCATCGGCACTAATTAACTTTGAGGTGGGTGTCACTCAAAAAAAAAAAAAAAAACTACAAATGTGCTGACTGCTTTACAGCATACGTCACTTGCCCCTTTCCCCATTCATTATAAAGAAGAAAGTTGATGCGAACGCTTTCGTGCGATTGCTGCAAAGATGGCAGAGTAACAAAATACACAAAAAGTTTTGTCTGAAGAGGAAAAAGAAGGGGCTACTTCCAGGATATACAGAGGAAACATGGCCCGGCTTTCACTCTTTTGTTTGACACCCCCCACCACTATTTGTCCCTCACACAGCTGCTGGAAACAAATGTTGTTTAATCCATCTGCAGGCGACTGGGAGATTGATTTCTGATTCATTGATGATTTTACGACACTGTTCGGGTGTGCGTTGGTCCTCATGGGAAACGCAGTCTTCATTAAGGCAAAACACTACCGCTTTTGTCCACCGGCGTCGCTAAAATCAACCAAACTGAAAAGTTGCAAAGTTTTGCTTCAAAAATATGGCATGTTAAATATAAAAAAATATATATACAAATTCAAATCCATCAATTTGTAACCAATTAAAGTCCTTCTAGCTTCAATGTGTAACATTTTCAAAAGGCATTCTCATTTTTTTTTTTTTTTTTAATCTTGATTTCAAATTGTGTTTTCAGCGTTTCAATTCAGTTCTTTGGCATTAATGCAATTTCTGCCAAAATCCTATATTCTGAACATTTATTGGAATTCGTGGTGTTTTTTTTTTTTTTTTATTGCGTAGCAATCAAAAGCTCCACAGTTCGACTCTCGGCAACCTATCCCTGTTTTGTGGGTCTTATGAGCAGCTTTGGGTTTCAGCCCTTATCAGCGTTCTCACATGTCCGCCAAAGCGGCAGAGGTCCAAAGCGCGGGATCAGATTGTGTAGCGGAATCCTACCGAGGGAGGAAACACTAGCAATGAAGAAATAGAGCAAACTTGACACTAGAGTGCTTTCAGGGTTTCCCTTTCTCCTTTTAATGATGCTTGAACTGGCCTGTAGCGTAACTCTGGTCTGCTTTCTATGATTGCTCGCGTGTCACTACCACTGCGGCGTGTTGTTTGTCTCTTCCCACAGCAACATGTCCGCACCCAATTCCGAGAACTCCTCAACCCTGGAGAACGCCATGCAGCTGATGATCCAGACCTTCCACAAGTATTCCGGCAACGAGGGTGATAAATACACGCTGAGCAAGGCCGAGCTCAAGGAGATGCTCACAAAGGAACTGGGACACTACCTCGGGGTAAGTGGCTGACACCGAAACCTAATAATGGGGAGAATTTGCTCCAACAGGCACATGAACACGAACAGGAAGCTTAAATGCAGCCTACATTCTGTTGCACTTCTCAGCTTTAACACTACAGTAAATGGAGCAAGTCACTCAAACAGTGCCTCTCCGTTAGCTCAGGGTTCAAAACCCAAAACCTGACAACTTTTGGAAATCAATAGTATGGGCAGTACACGGGTACCCTGAATTGGTTGCCAGCCAAAATAATCGCAGGACACACTGAGAAGAACAACCATTAACGTACACACTCATATCTAGGTACAATTTTGAGTGTTCAATCAGTCTTCCTTGCATGTTTTTGGGATGTGGGAGAAGTGTTTTGGGACTGACGTGTGCCAGCGCGTTCGAGCCGATTGCAGCCACTTGTTGAGATGTGTGAGGGACTGTTGATGTGTGTGCGTCCATGAATGAACACATGTATTTTTCCTTCATTCCGGAGGGTTCCAGTGATAGGTTGGAACCGGTCAATGGCGGCTGTTTCGTAGCTTTGCCGTTGCAACGGCGGGTAGTCGTCGCTCCCGCTCGTCCTGGCGAAGTCGGCAACAATTTTTTACATCACATTCGTCTTGCTCATTTATGCCGTGAGGTGACTTGTTCGTTTAGCATTTTATGCTGTGCTGTAAGTCCGATTGAGTGTAAAATGCTTAGTTACCACCAAGGTTTGTGGCCAAATTGACTGCGCGTGTGTACGGCGTACTTCTGTGTTGTGCGCGCGCATCTGCGCCCGCCCCAACCTTGGGTTTATTGCACTGTGCAATTCATTTGTGTGTTGATTATTGTGCAATTTTATATTGGCACTGATATGCTGTTAACCCTAAACTCTAACCCGAAATTCTAAATTTTTGACATTAGGCTTAATCTTCGAGTTAGCAGAGTTTAATTAGTCAGTGGATTTTGATTTCAGCAAATTTCATGCAGTTTGTCATTTTTGTTAGTTTCAGGAGCTGTCGACCTTATACCGTTGAATCAACGTCACTTTTGCACCCTCAATTAATGTTGTTTCAACGTTGAAATCCTTACAAAACCTAAACGTCATTTCGATTATTAATAATATTGGAACAAAGCTTAATCAATGTTATCTTTTTGACCAAAACGCCTGGTCATCCATAATTCAATGACTTTTCAATCATATTTCCCGGTCAATCATAAATCAACTATTTGTCAACATGAGTTCGTCAACAATAAAACAATGTTAACCCAACCATCGTCTAACATACCATAGAACAACGTTGTTTCAACGTCACTCGACGTCAAAAATTTCGATGTCAACTATACTGATGATTTCAATGGAATATCAATGTTTATTCAATGTCGGTCTGCTATCTGGGAAGCTAGCGCGAGTGTTTGACACCAACTCCATCGACTAATTGAACCCCCGCTAACTCGAAGATTAAGCCTTATGTGAAAATTCTGATCTTTCCCTTTAATTTCAATTATTGGAAAGTCAATTACATGTTATGACATTTTTCTGTTGTAATTCTTATGTTGAGGCAGCATAGGGAGAAAAATTGGTAAAAAAAAAAAGTTACTAATAAATTACATTTAAGGTAACTTTGATAATAACCAGTAAAGTAACTAGATTAGATTTTTTTCAGGCGTAATCAGTAATTAAAATTACTATTTCAAGTAATCTGTGACAACACTGTAAGGGACAAAGCACGTCCCTTGAAGTCTTAATAAGGGAGGTGTACTGTTGAATTTACGATTTCCATTTTCAAGGGACAGTTGGCAACTTTGAGTGATCATGTATTACTGCCATTGACGATGATAGAGGTCCAATTAGATTTGACTCCCTGGAGTTGAAGAGGATAAAGTAGAAACAACACTGAACAAATCAATGTAATGTACCGTATTTTCCGCACTATAAGGCGCACCGGATTATAAGGCTCACCTTCAATGAATGACATATTTTAAAACCTTTCCCATATATAAGGCATTATAAGGCACATAGAATAAACGCTAAAGTAGAGGCAGGGGTTATTTCATGCATCCATTAGACAGTGCTGAGCTAAAGGGAATGTCAACAAAACAGCAACACAACAGCAAGGTAAAACATGTAGTGCAACATTTATATCACATAGCGGAGGGGAACTTTTTTCTCACCCGTTTTGTGTTAGATGGGTTATAATTGTATGCATTGTATTTGACCAGAGCATGTATAAAGGCCAAAAACGCCTATGACTATACCTGCTGCTTATGTTGAATTATCAGATATAAAACTATTTATTCAAATTTTGGGGGGAATTTTATGTCTGTTTGGTCCCAAAATGTTGATTTATAAATGGTCAGTGAAGAAAACAACAGTTTGGACATGAAGTTCAAGGTGTCCTGAAAAAAGGGACCAAACCAGGCCATTGTGAACAATTCTTTCTTTGAAATATAAATGCAATATCAAAGGCATGCAAAAAAAAAAAAAAAAAAAAAAAAGTTGCGGCTCAATATTGATTCATATATAAAGTACACCGGATTATAAGGCGCACTGTCGGCTTTTGAGAAAATTTAAGGCTTTTAGGTGCGCCTTTTAGTGCGGACAATACGGGTAATCAATGTAATCTCTATGCAGAACGCCCAAGATAAGGAGGCGGTGGATAAGGTCATGTGCGACCTAGACGCCAATGGGGATGGCGAGGTGGATTTCACCGAGTTCATCATTCTGGTGGGCGCCCTCACCGTGGCCTGCAATGACTTCTTCTTGGAGTTTAACGAAAAGCCGACGAAGAAGAAGTGAATTCCGTCCCTTTCTGGGGAGGAAAAAGAAGTAGACACACGCATAGATGTGTAATAGTGATTCGAGTGGCACGGTTTGTGTCTTTAATGTTCCTTTTATGTTTATATCCATCTCTTGTTTCTTTTCATGTATTTTGTAACACATTCAAGCCATGGAAGCTACCCCCGGAAGGAATAAATGTGATATTTGCCCAACTCGCCCGTTTGTCATCTGTTAAGCTGGAATTGCCGCTAGATGGCAGTATGTGGCCTAGAATGGTGGACTGTACGTCCAAGGTTTTCACACACTTTCTCATTCCTTTGCATCAGACAGTGTTGCCACACTTTTGAATTGCATTAATAAATCAACTTTTATTGTATCGAAACCTGTGTAAAAGAAATCCACATTCCCAGAACAACCGAGTGACCTCGGATGTGCCGTACACCCATGATTGTTTCAAATTCAGTGAAAAAATACTGTGTGCGTGAGAGGCAAAGTATGACAAAGGAAGCAGAAGCAGCCTCAATATTAGAAAGACAGGAAATGGTTCTTTCTTTCTTTCTATCCTGTGGCAGAGGATTAATAGGGAATGTGGGGAAAACCCAAAGGTACAATCTGCTACAGTAGCAATAGTGGTTGACCACATTGCTTTGTTAAAGGAGCAGTTTTTTATGATGTAAAAAAACAACAACAACAACACAGTAAAAACGAGGCAATGAAGACTCATTTAAAAATATGGAAATGCATTGTTGTGCATGCCCTAAAAATGTGTGCTGCCAGGGCCCCATAAAAAGAAATATTACTGGGCCCCTGTATAGACCCTACCCACGTGACGTCACAACTCCTTCCTCCTGACTGGTGCCGCCCAATTGTCCGTCAACACATCATGTTTACCTGTTACGGCTACGTACATTCCTCCTATTTACGACGTGTTTTTCTGCTCGTTAACATTAATAATCAAAATGGTGAAGGCGTGTGTGGCGGTCGGTTGCAATAACAGAGAAGATAGACGGAGAAGACGGAGAGACTTGAAGTTCTACCGGATTCCGAGAGACCCGGAGAGAAGAGAGCGAGATGGGCTGCTGCAATTCGATGAGAAAACTGGGCTCCAAACGATTACCACAGATTATGTAGTAGTCATTTTATATCTGGTAAGATGCATTTAATATATATTTAGAGGGTTTTGGGCTGACAACCACAATTAAGATCATTGCTAGGCTAATCGCCGACAACATACACGTATGTATGTAGTGAGAGTGCTATCGCTAAACCATATAAACATTAAAAGCCCTAGCTCCATTGACAAATGACATGAAATACATTAGACTTGACAGTGGATGTTAGCAAGAACAAAAGATTTTGAATTGAAAATTTCGTAACTCACCTTTCCAAGCACAAGATAGATTCCTGCCGAATTTTCGTGGACGAGGACCTGTTTCACCCAACCAGCAACGAAGTATTTATAAGCCTCCAAGCTCTTAAAGTTTTTCAAACCTTAGTGAGAATAGGCTGATTTTGTGTGGACAAGATAGTTGTTCATATCAGGGTAGCTAGCAGATGTCAGGCAAATACGGCGGAGACAGCGGGTCGAAAAACATCGATTTAGGCATCAAATATGGATCTGGCGAATGGATAAACTGAAGCTTTTCCACATAACGCCTTTTATGCAACGCATCAAGTGAGTTTACGGCATCCGAAAGCACTGGGGCTTCCATGAATTGCTCTATAAACTGAACGACTAATTGAAACCATTGATAATACAGACACATAATGACGGACAAGGGAGCGGAACCATACAGCGAGCATGTGATTTTGTGACGTCGGTGGGTAGGGTCTATAGGCTGAGGTGTGGCTATAGACCCTACCCACGTGACGTCACAGCTCCACTCTCCTGAATGGTACCGCCCAGTTGTCCGTCAAAACATAGTGTTAACCTGTTACGGCTACGTACATTTCTCCTATTTACGGCGTGTTTTTCTGCTCCTTAACATTAATAATCAAAATGGTGAAGGCGTGTGTGGCTGTTGGTTGCACTAACAGAGAAGATGGAAGGAGAGACTTGAAGTTTTACCGTATTCCGAGGGATCCAAAGAGAAGAGCGAAATGGACGGCTGCAATTCGACGTGAAAACTGGGCACCAAAAAATCACCACAGACTATGTAGTAGTCATTTTATATCCGGTAAGATGCATTTAAGATATACTTAAAGGGTTTTGGGCTGACAAATAACCACAATTAAGATCATTGCGAGGCTAATCGCCGACAACATACGACGTAGTACGACATAGTTTCAAATTCAAGATGTTTGTGACTTCCCTTTCTTCCACCATCGTTATTTTTTGAATAATATTTAGCTGGTACCAAGTGAAAGAAACTGGCCTCGTCTACGGAGCTGACAAATAACCACAATTAAGATCATTGCGAGGCTAATCGCCGACAACATACACGTATGTATGTAGTGAGAGTGCTATCGCTAAACCATATAAACATTAAAAGCCTTAACTCCATTGACAAACGACATGAAATACATTAGACTTGACAGTGGATGTTAGCAATAACAAAAGATTTTGAATTGAAAATTTCGTAACTCACCTTTCCAAGCACAAGATAGATTCCTGCCGAACGAGGACCTGTTTCACCCAACCAGCAACGAAGTATTTATAAGCCTCCAAGCTCTTGAAGTTTTTCAAATTTTCATGGGAATAGGCTGATTTTGTGTGGACAAGATAATTGTAAATATCAGCGTAGCAGATGTCAGGCAGACAGGGCGAAGACAGTGGGTCGAAAAACATCGATTTGGGCATCAAATATGGATCTGGCGACTGTATAGAACGAAGCTTTTCCACATAACGCCTTTTATGCAACACATCCAGTGAGTTTACGGCATCAGAAAACACCGGGTCTTCCATGAAATGCATTTTAAATTCCTCGATCAATTGAAAACAATGCTAATACAGAGACAAAATGACGGACAAGTGGGCGGAACCACACAGCGAGCACGTGGTTTTGTGACGTCGGTGGGTAGGGTCTATAGCAAAATAATTTTTCGCTGTTTACATAAAACGGTGCATTTTAATGATTATTTTGGCTATCATTTCCCAACATGACAGTTACTTGGTACATACCTGTCAAGCAGGGGTGAAAGTGGATAGAATTTCTTGCCGGAAAGGTCGCCACCGAACCAGATTTTTTTTTTTTTTCTTATTTTCTTTTTTTGGGAGTGTCAAACCTCTTAAACTACTGAAATGCAAAGAAAACTGTTTTAGCGCAGTTATTTCTATAACACATACAAAAACTGATTTTCATTCAAAAATGTATTTTTTTAAATGATTTGCAAAATAAAAGTTAACAAAAACAGCAATAACCCCAACCTCCATCTCCAAATCTTTACTTTCCCTCATTTCCTCACATACTAAATGCCAAATCTCAGTTTTAACTACTTAAGAACATAGGATGTATATTAAAATTGAAGTTAATGTAAACATTAACTTTTTGTTTTTTTAATGATAAAGATATAAGTAACATGCATTCAGAAAAATAATTACAAATGACTTAAATTATGCAGAGTGAAATGGAATATATTTTGAAGATTGCGCAAACATTGACTTTTTTACATCATAAGGAAATGAATAAGTAGCCTAATATAAATGAACAAATATAAGTCCAAAGAGCATATTGACAGCTAAGATGTTCTGAACCTCCCCATCAGAGCAAATAAAGCTAAATATGATATAAGCCTTTCGTTGCCCTTAAAGATTTGATTCTTTTTATGTTGCATTGCCCTTTTTTTTTTGTCGCATCAATTCAACTTTTTTTTTTTTTTTTTTTGCTGTTCCAGAAAACATGCACATTTGAACCAATCAGAGCTAACTATCTCTGCTAATCACATGTCAGTATGTCAGCCAATTGAAAAGATAAATTAGTCCAGGCGTTATGCTTTGCTAAGTGCATTCACACATTGACGTGACTCATCATCATCAGACATCATAATTGCAGCAGCTGGGGAAACCTCCATGCCGTCTGTGGAATAAAATAAATAATAAATATTGGTGAAAATTGATTACGCTACACAAGCACTTTATTATGCTTGCTGTTAACACTTGTGTATGTAAATCTGATGTTGGTAGATTGTTTTCTTCTTGGAGATGAAATGCATGTAGGGCAGCTTAGCATTTTTTTTTTTTACATAGTGTTTTGACAGTTGCCGTCATATTTTCGGAATCAAAGCACCGTGTACCGGAACAGCATTCCGGCCCCAAATCTTATACCGGAACTGCGTTCTGGCCCTGAATCTTATACCGCAACTGCGTTCCTGACCGTTCTGGCCCACTTTCACCCCTGCTGTCAAGTTGTACAGTTTTGGCGGAATTTGTACAAGTGAGCGCTGATTTTTAAATGGGTACGCCATACGTTCAAAATCTGTACGTTTTTCGCACATTACGTTTTTTTTTTTCTCCGTTCGGATTTTGTCACCGTTTCGGCAACGAGACAATGTGTGTAACCAGGCGTTACATTGGTTGAATGACGCGAGTCAGAGACATGGAGAGAGAAGAGTGTATGTTGTGACGCTGTAGCCAACGCGATGCTACGCTAGGAGGCTCCAATATTTCCTGACTGTAGCCGACAGCCTACAATCTACGCCTAGATATCACATGCATATAGAACTACATGCAAAATGACAGGCTCGGTGGCGTTGGTAAACAGCTGCCATTTTAAAGCAGTAGACTTCTCAGAAAGGCTCCGTTGTAGTGAACCCTTCTAGCTAAGCAAAGTAACTTTTTATCTAAAATACTCCTAAATCGGCAAAATCTTGACTTGAATCTATCTTTAAATGATGAAACAGTCGAAAGTAGACAGAAGGGAACTAATGCGAAAACGGGAGCAATTTTAACAACTTTAAGGGTTGATTCACAACATTAAATGACTTCCAAACATAGCAAAGGCTACTATGTTTTTTTTGTTTGGTTTTTTTTTTTTTGGGGGGGGGGGGGGGGGGGAATGAAAAGGTAACACCAGTTACTTTGCCAAGTAATTAATTACTCTTACATCCAGGTAACTGAGTTACTAACTCAATAACGTTTTGGGAGAAGTAATTTGTAACTGTAATTAATTACTTTTTAAAAGTAAGATTAACAACACTGTTCATAAAGATGAAGTCTTTTTGATGTCGAACACAATTTGCCCACAACTATTGCTGATCACTTCTCAGAATTAGCAAAAGAAATGTTCCCTGACTCAAAGATTGCATCGTTAAGTTAATTTTATCAATTGATCTTTTTAATTTATAATTGGACACACTAACGAACTACCTTCAAGTCAAACTGAATTGCGAGCTGAAGTGCAATGAAGTGCACCCATCAAAAGACACGATAGAAATTGCCAAAAGTGCTACATACAATTATAACAAAAGTCACTGTTAAATTTTAGTAATCATGACGTAGCTGAAGATATTAATTGTTCTTTGATTGCACCAGTTTATATGTGACAATGTTATCAATAAATTCATATTATTTTAAAGATAGTTTTATTTTTGTTTCATATTGCACGCAATATATGACGTTGTAACATTAGTCACTAATTTGCAGTGTTGTTAATAACGGCGTTAGAATATAACGGCGTTACTAACCGCGATATTTTCTTTCTAGTGAGTAATCTAATTATTTACTTTTCTCATCTTGGCAATGCCGTTACCGTTACTGAGGCGGGAAAGGCGTGCGTTACTATGCGTTACTATGTTGGTTGACTGACGCAAAAAAAGTCTGAGAAAGACGGATTTATGGAGACGAGAGAGCAGAGCAGGAGTGGGGAGGAGGCAAGGGAGTGCGACGCCATTGCAAAGCCGATGCTACTATGCAAGGTGGCTCCAATAATACCTGACTGTTGCCGATAGCCTACAAACTACGCCCACATGATGCTTCGGTAGATATCACATAAAACTAGATGCCAATGACAGACACAGCGGCATCAGCAACATGTATAATAAAGAACTAGATGCGTTAGTAAACAGCCGCCATCTTAAAATAGTAGACTTCTCAGGAAGGCTGTTTTAGAGAACCTTCCTAGCGAACCTAAGTAACGTTTTATCTAAAATGCTCCTAAATTAGCAAAACTTAACTTAAATCTATCTTTAAATGATGAAACAGTTATAAAAGTTACACATGTCGAAAATAGACAGAAGGGAACTAATGCAATAACGGGAGCAATTTTAACAACTTTAACGGTTGATTCACAACATTAAATTACTTCCACACATAGCAAAGGTTACTTTCTAGTTATTGCAATATCTGCAATATCCCTGTGTCTAGTTAAGTTTAGGGTAAAGAATTGGGCTAGTGCCAATTATCCCAAAAACCCTTTAAACTTCACATTGTGTGACCTGTTTCTCCTCTTTTTTTTGTTTTTTTTTTTGGAGAAAAAAAAAAAACATCAAAATTATCACCAGTTACTTTGCCAAGTAACTAATTACTCTTACATTCAGGTAACTGAGTTAATAACGCAATTACTTTTTGAGAGAAGTAATTTGTAACTGTAATTGATTTCTTTTGCCAATTTGTAAGGGCATACGTCACTATTTGTAAGATTGTCAACGGCCTCGGGTTGACAGGTATGGTGGTAGGTGAGGCATTGAAAAAAACTCAATTCAATGAAATTTAGATTTATTGATTTACTGCAGGCGGCACGGTGGCTGAGTGGTTAGCACGTCTGCCTCACAGTTCTAAGATCAAGGGTTCAATCCCGGGCTTCGGCCTTCCTGTGTGGAGTTTGCATGTTCTCCCCGTGCCTGCGTGGGTTTCCTCCGGGAACTCCGGTTTCCTCCCACATCCCAAAAACATGCATGGTAGGCTGATTGAACACTCTAAATTGTCCGTAGGTATGAGTGTGCGCGTGAATGGTTGTATGTCTCCTTGTGCCCTGCAATTGGCTGGCAACCAGTTCAGGGTGTCCCCTGCCTACTGCCCCGAGTTAGCTGGGATAGGCTCCAGCACCTCCGCGACCCTCGTGAGGAAAAGCGGCATGGAAAATGAATGAATGAATGAATGATTTACTGCAAGACAGCGTATAAAAAAGTGCATGACTTGTGAAGTATTTCCAAAACAAATATTTTGTGTTATCACTGCATTTTAAATAATACATACTTCTGATTACAGTAGTTTAGCAGAGAGCAGACATATGCTGATTACCGGTTTCAAAGTATACCATGGTATGAAAACGTCAAGGTTTCAAAACCGCAAAAACTTTCCGTCATACCGTCCCTAAGGTATTAGCAATTTTTATCCAAAAAATGTATGGAGAAATCCCTCGCTTGCAGCTGCTAGGCTCAACCCACCCCCACCGGTTGTTGCTCAGTGTCAGTGAGTCAGGTGTGCTATGTGATGGCTGGAGGAGGTGAAACTCTTGAACTTTTTCCCCCATCCAAGAAAACGAAATTGCTGGTAAGGGAATACTTCGGCAATAGAAAAGTTACAGACGGCCGTGGCTTAGATGAGGGGGGCCAACCAACCTGAACACATGTCTTAAGGCTCCCCCGGTGCAGGTTTGAGGTCCACTGATTTTATTTTTTCCCTTGGAGGAGCAGTCTGTCTAGTAAAAAAGGCTGTTTCCTGTTCCCAGCAGGGGGCGCCAGGCCTAATGGGTAATATTTCATTGCAGTCGTGTTCAGGCTGGGATACATCACATACATGACAGATATGAAAAAGATTCAACCTTGTATCAGGGAGTTATTAGTTATTTACTGAATTTGGCGTGTTGCTAAAAAATAGCTCACGTTGGCACCCCGCCTAGGTCGGGCACATGAATGAAAACTCACCATTTTGAAAACTTAAGATCTCATATGTCACATAAACAGTCTTACCAATTTTGAGGAGGATCAGACTTACTCCCTATGTGCCAATGTCTCACATATGCACCCTGTAAATCGATAAAAATTCACATTCAATCAAAAAATATCCGATTTCCTATTGGGTTTGGAATATGGGTGCAAGAGAATTTTTGTTCAAGTTTTGCTGAGTTTTTGAGCATGTTCAGGCCTCCAAATATGCCGTTTTAATTTGCAATGAAAAAAAAAAAATCATGATAATCCTTTGCATTCCAATAGGGCTCTCACGTCAGTTGGTGCTCGGGCCCTAATGACTTATATTATGCACAGCGAAATGGAATATATTTTGAAGATAAAGCATACATTGACCTTTTTTTTTTAAATTATAAGGAAATAAATAAGTGGCCTTACATACATGAAAAAAACAAGTCCAAAGTGCACATTAACATGGAAGATGTTCTGAACCTCCCTAAGAAAATAATATGAAATAAACTCTTTCCTTTCTCTTAAAGAGCTGATTAATTTTCTGTCGTCTTGCCTTTTTAATTCACCAAGCTTGTTTTTTTTCCCTCTATTTGTTGTTAAAAAGAAAAAAGCATGCATTTCAACCAATCAGAGCTAACTATCCATGCTAATCACATGTCAGTATGTAAGCCAATAGCGTACCGCACGAATGCTATTTTTAGACCGTGACGTCACATCGTAAAGCGGAAGTGGGACGTTATAGACCCGCCCTTGCATAGAAACAATGTTATTTCAGCTACTTTTCTCTGGTAATCTTTCACAAACGAACGCCGATCACACATTGCTTTTTTGGAACTGGTAGAAACAACTCTAGACATTACGACATATGAAGGATGTTTTCTTCATACGTTTCCCGAAACCAAAAACTCCAACAAAAAATGTGAAGAATGAATCAACTTGCGCGGACGTTTAAAGCCAGCTCGGTGAAGCCATTCATATTTCATATGCAGTAAACATTTTGTTGGGTTGGCATGGTCTTTCGGAGGAGAAAGAGGTAAGCCCTTTTGATATTTTTAACTTTTTTTTTAGCATGACGTTGTGCCGTGCTGCTTCTGTCTGACAATGAATGACCTGAAAAGAATTAAAATGGTATCTGACTGTCACTGTTACCTTTTCTGTTGTTAAAAAAAAAAAAAAAAAAAAAAACTTTAGTGAGGGGGAAGTGTAAATAAAGTATCGAATTAAGATTTGTTATTAATGGAAAAATTAAAAGTGTTCGTTGGCTGTCACTGAGTAGCATTTGCGATCGCTACACAAAACTAACAACATAAATTACCCCCAAAAACGTTCAGCGACGTAGGCCAACCAGAGGATATACAGTAATATATAAGAAAAACAGAGCTGGTGGTAAAGGATAGCTTGTTGAAACAGGAGAATGTCATTGTCAGTCGCGTAAGAAAAAGGTGTCGATAAAAAAGCTAAGGCTATGCTTATGTCGGCTCGTTTTTTTCGTCTTTTTCAGCCCTCAACACTCAAGCCATCTCTTTAACTGAACATTTTTATGTTCTTCCACATCTTTACCTGTGAATTTGGCACAAGGGACATCATTTTCGGACAGAATTGGTAGGTTTAGCTCTGTAGACATCTCCTTCGTACACAATTTCCATTCATTTCCAATTGGGGACAAACGGCAGCGTGTCCCCCTTTAGCAACAGTAGCTAACGTCCTGAATATTAATGAGCGGAAGTGACGTGTTGCTTGCGGTGTGCCATTGAACGGCCAGCAGAATGCAGGTTTTTTTTTTTTTTTGCGACTTGTCAGATACAGCGAGACGCTGGGAAGAACAACGTAGAATAAATAAATGAATAATAACTATCAGTAGAAACGGATTACGCTACACAAGCACTTATTAGGCTTTTTGTTAACACTTGTGTATGTAAATCTGACGTTTGTATATTGTTCTTTTTGGAGATGTGTGTGTGGCAGCATAGCAGGTTTTTTTTTAAACATGAAGTTTTGACAGTTGCCGTCATATTTTCGGGATCAAGGGACCGTATGCCGGAACGGCGTTACGGCCCAGAAACTCATGCGGTATGGAGTTCCGGCCCACTCTCAGCCCTGCATCTAATACATTAGAAGTGTGTTGGGCTAGCAGGGAATTCAAATGAATTGGATGTCTATCGCCGTCAATGGCAGTCAACTCACCACTCTAATGAGGACAAATAATATGGAAAAACAGATGAATGATGGATGCATGATGAAGAAAGTAGCTCTTCGGCACTGATGGGTTTACCTGCGTGTGTGTTACAAACCACAGAGACACATTGCTTAAATAATCTGAACCTACAACCTTTATTGGACTGCCATTGTCAGGGAGGGTGGTATGCAGGATTTTGGAAGGTGAAAAAGGGAGCGGGTGGGGAGGTTCATCATGGCAGCATCAGTGAGACGAAAAGGAAAAAGTAGACAGCTCAAAGAGAGACTTTGCCATGGCTTGAAGGATGGTCTTGAAATTGTTTAAACCACCAAAGTATGCCAGAGTGTCAAAACTCACATCTTAATATGATTTAGTGACCTTTGGCTCCACATCAGCAATACAAGTCCTGTGTGAAAAGCTGACTTGTGCTCTTGCAAGGGGCCTACATAACAGCGTTATACTGTAGCTATGTAATGTATATAATTCAGTGTCATTCAGCCTCATTCTTGCTTCTTGTTTGTGAATCTTTTAAGCTGCTGTGACTCATTCGCTAGAGTTGATCCTCTTGTCATTTCGCTCTTGTTTATTGAAAAATTCATTCAGCTGCACTTCCTCCCCTACAGCATGTGCCTGAAGGAAAAAAAAGTGGTGTGGGGGGAAGCATTCGCTCATCTGCTGCAGGACGGGCGAGTCATGTGTATCTCCAACAGAATAGGCATTCCAGAGATGAAACGTTGTTCTTTTAGCTTTGAATAAAAAGGGGTAGGTTTAGAAACAGGATATCAAAGTTGATTAGTAGAGGAAGTGAGGGTAAGCATATGGCATTGTATTGTCAGGAAGATGTGGTAATGTCTTGGAATGACATGGGTTTACATACAGAGAATGAGGAAAAGAGGAAAGGGTGGGGAGGGGTGGTGGGCTGAGGAAAACGAGGTGGGGAAAAGAGGCTATGAAAACGGAGGCAAAAAAAATGGAGGAAAATGGCTAGCAGAGGAGATATGTCAAGAAAGGATGGAAGCTGAAGGAAAGAGAGATGAAAAATGCTGATTAGAACAGATTAGGAAAACTGAAAGAAAGACTCAAGGAAAGAAAATGACTGACATTACATCAATGAAGGGAATTCAGCATTGGTGGACCTAACTTTAAATATTGATAAAAGCTCAGTTCCATTGTTCAGACTTCCTCTCTCATCCTTCAAGTACATTTTCTTCCAGTTCTCTTTTTTATATAATCTGATATTTGTCTTCACATTACTTCGACTAAATCAGTCACAATCAGTCCTTACTATTGCACTCAAGGAACATCTGTGTCGTTTCATGGCGGACAAAATAAAAATGTAGAAGAACCGTGATACACTTGGAACCTTCTGTCCACTTGTGACCTGACAGCAGCCTACCTAGGCGGGTGGGGGGCACGAACCGATGGAACGGTCGCAGTGCAGTGGCGAGGACTGACGGCGAGCAGGGAGAATCAGCCCGGAAAGGTTAAAGTCGTTTGCCTTCCTCATACAAGAAAATAATTATCATGTTGCGAAAAATGTTTCTAGAAAGGGACCAAGTTTGCTGTTTACTTCCTGTCCCACAGATCTGGAAAGACCTCCTCCCACCTGTGGCTGGCGGGGCGCTGTCTCCCATCAGCGTGTTGGCGACTAGTGGACGGTCAGCCTGGCATGTGTATGGTTTTGGCTGTGTAATTCTGGAAGAGGGGCTGCAAGAACATACCCATGGTGCCAAACACACACACAAACACAAAAATCCACAGGAAGAGGCGGTCGATCACCATGGCGACATACTTCCAGTCCTCGCTCACCTATAGACAGAGAGAGGAGATTTGAGTTGATTTTTCTGAAATGAGGGGGAGAAAGAATAAATGTCCCACCTTTGAAGGTATCAATATCCCCTTTCATTCATACATTTTACGTCTGTAAAAATTGGATCAAAATGAAACCAAACTCAGATATTCAGATAATTTCTTACTTTTAAGAACACAAGCTAATGTCAATTAGGCTAGGTTCATACCGCAGGAATGCACGAATACAAATTTTTCCTGTTTTTCCGACTCGAGTGAGGAATCAACTTGACGGTCTGAATGGGAAAAGTCGCATAAAAGTGGACCATTTCAAATCCGATCTACAGTGTATCACAAAAGTAAGTACACCCCTCACATTTCTGCAGATATTTAAGTATATCTTTTCATGGGACAACACTGACAAAATGACACTATGACACAATGAAAAGTAGTCTGTGTGCAGCTTATATAATAGAGCTAATTTATTTTCCCTTATTTTCCTTAAAATAACTCAAAATATAGCCATTAATATCTAAACCCCTGGCAACAAAAGTGAGTACACCCCTTGGAAAAAACGTACATCCCTAAATGTCCAAATTGAGTACTGCTTGTCACAAGACGGTACACAAGAAAGCCCGCAAACAGTTTGCTGAAGACATGTCAACAAAGCACATGGAATACTGGAACCATGTCCTATGGTTGGGTATAATGTCTAGACAGTGAATATAAGACGACCCCCTCTTTTTCAGTGTTATTTCAATGCAAAAAACACCGTCTTATATTCGGGCCAATACGGTATTATAGATTTTGAATCAATGGCAATATTTTATGTGTTTCTTGTAACATATTTTAGTAAAAGAGAACAATTGCGACCTTTTATACCCTACAAGTATTGAAGTCCGAGGTTCCCTTTAAAAACTCCGTCAGAAGTGAAGATGTGCGTATTATGCGTTTGTTGAGCCATCATGTGGACAGTACTATCCGAAGATTTAACTGTGGAAACGTCACTGACTGCGACAAACTTTGTCCATACGTCACACGTGAGACCAAGGTTTACATTTGGAGTAAATTAGAGAGGTGCTTTTTTGCTTCCATTTATTTACAAAACTCTTGCAGAGCTTCATATTGAAAAACACATGCAATAAGATGGCGGTATTATTGACAGTTATTTTTCGCACATTGTTATGAATACACTTAAAAATGAATGAATGCGGTTGGCTGTGGAAGCTTTTTTTTCTACAAACATGCTGGTGTGGACATAATTATTTTTTTTCCTGATGTATTAGTGCAGGATTCTCGGTTTAAGGGAAAAAAAAACTCTGCTAGGTGTAAACATGGCCTTAGTCACAAGGTACCACACCAGTGGTGTTACCAGGATGCCAGGTGTGGGTGGGCAAAAAAAAAAAAAGCTACAATGCTCAAGTAGGTCGAAATCCAGCGTAGGGCTACTGCACCTTAAAGCATGTTTTGTTTTCTTCTTGAGATAACTGTTGTTGTGATTTGGTCTAAACAAATAAAAGTTGATTTTATTTTATTTGACTTAGACACATCCATAACTGGACAGTATGCACATGCAGGTGACAATGTTTTTTTTAGGTAACCTATTGTGGTTCCTCGGTTTTATTATTATTATTATTATTATTGTTATTATAGTTATTCTTTATTCCGCAGCCCTTTTGAGCTCAATTTGACCCCCTTAGAATGCTTCAAAATGCACCAAAATCGGCAGGCAGGTCAAGATGGGTGCAATCTTTGATACCGTGTAAAGACAAATTCCAAATACACTATGTAGCGTCCCCTAGCAGTCATTCTTTGTCCCGCCGACGCTTTGAGCCTACTTTTCAGAATCCTTCAAAACTCACCAAACTCAACAGCCAGGTGAACACTGGTGAAAACGTTGATAAAATGTAAAAAAAAAAAAAAAAAAAAAGAATCAAAATATGCGTAAACGTGTGTAGCGCCCCCTAGGAACAAAACCAACATTTCATTTATTATATTTTTTTTTAGGTGAAAGAGGAGGTAACAGCGCAAAGGTTAAAACTTAGAACACATCACTACTACTATATGAATGGGATACCATACGCGGTGCCCAGACTGCTGTTAGTACTACATCCAGTTTTCTTTGGGTGGGCAGAGCGTGTCCGTGGGTGGGCACTGCCCCCCCCCCCCCCCCCCCCCCCCCCACACCGGTAACACCCCTGTGCCACACTGATCTGTACAACATGTACTACTAGGTAGATAATCTACAGCTCTGGCATTATTAGGACTGTGCTTAACCACACTTAAGCGGTTAGGGGTGGATGCAAAAGTTAGTGCATACTAAAGTTTTATTCTCAATATGTACAGTATGTGGCAGGGTGTAAGGTTTCACAAAAACGTATGGATAAGCCCTGATGTGTCCCAGTATTTTAGAAGAGACATGACTGATGTTTTCTGTGGATTTGCCAGGTTGCTTTCTTCGTCTCTCATTCCGTGCTTTTTACAGAGGACAGATATACAGGGGAAAGCCAGCTACGGAACATATTGTGCAGCTTAAACAATACAAGGACAGCTCAATTTCTGATCTGATATCCCACTTTTCCAGGATCTCTGTGTGAGGGCGTTTAGATGGAGAAACGGAATGCCGTTTTCCCAGCCCTGCCATTTTCCCTCCACCACAATTCCTCTGCCCTGAAGCATGTGTGGTGTTAATGGAGGTGAGGGGTTAATGCAAGCTGGGACTCGTTTCTCCACATGGCGCTGATGAGGTCTCGGCAAGGGTCAAGATGACGGGAAGGACGTGGGAGTAGCGAGAGTGATGGAAGGTACGGAAAGATAGAGCGACATCCCCCACTATGATGACGATGACAGATCAAAGAGGTAGGGGAGTGTGGGAGGAGAGCCGTTGTCATGGCAATGATAGCGATGACAGCACAGAAGCGTTCCGCATCACTGTCTCGAAGAAAACTTAAAGTCCTAAATATTGCCTTTTCCTCGGTTCTGCATCTGCGTGCTCACGTCATGTTCCTCTGTTGTAATGACTTGACGGCTAAATCTTGAGTAGGCCGTGATAGCGTCATTGTATCTGTCTCCTTCGCTTTGCATTCACTGCGCATTACATGACGCTTTATATTAGCTGCAAAGATTTATGCTTGGATTAGTCAAATGAGATTCAATAAAAGGGCAGTATTTTCATAACTAGATTGTCATTCAGTAGAGCAGAGACCTTCAACAAGTTTGCAGCATCAACCACAGTGACAAATTGAGCCATGCTTGTGTTTGTTCACTTTTATTTTAGCAGGCCACTTTCTAGATGACTGAATATGACTTAGGACAGGGGTGCCTAGTCCGGTCCTTGGGAGCCCCTATCCATCTTGTTTTCCATGTCTCCCTCCTTTGAAACACCTAAGCAAGTATCCGTGTATCATTTGTTCATTACATATATGTATCAGAATCCAAAATCAGAAAACGGATAATGATTTATTATTTCATTTCTAGTGTTCAAATAAAAAATTGGAAAACAAGTAATGGCCTGTTTTTCGCTGTTTTGATTTTGTTTTGAAATTAAAAATAGAATACGAGGGAATGGAATTATAAAATGGTATTTTTGTTATATTCGTTTTTGGTTTGTATGGTTTTTGATGTGTAGTGACCCAGAAGTTGTTTACTTTTTTTTTTCTAAGGAAGGTCAGTCAGTCTCTACTGGGTAATTCCATTGACAGGTCAGTCGAGAAGCACGATAGCTAACGTTCTACATTTATTGTTACTTAACATTTTTGTCAGGGATGGCGAACATACACGTGCTTTTTAAAGAGCCGTTATCAGTTTTCTAATTTTGGGATTCTAATACAGAGATGGAATGAACGAATGATACACTGATATTTTTTCTTTGAAAACAAGAAATGAAATAAGTCATTTTCCGATTTTGGATTTGAAAACCAGAAATGAAGTAAGTCGTTTTCTGATTTTAGATTCTAAAACGGTTATGGAATGAACGGATGATACACGGATAAGGAAGCTCTGCAGGAGCCTGGTAACTATTTTGATTATTTGATTCAGGTGTGTTGGAGGAGGGAGACATGGAAAACAAGCTGGATAGGGGCCACCGAGGATCGGACTTGGGCACCCCTGACTTAGGCTAATGTCAATCACACACTGAGCTGCTAAAATACAAGGAACTGGACAATCGCTACAATTGTGCCACTATTATTTCACCGAACCACAAACAGCATGGGAGAGTAAGCAACAGGGAAAACCACGAGGAATAGGATTGAATTCAGTGACGCCACCATGGTGCACCTATCATAAACGGTTTTATATGATTTAAAAAAAAAAAAAAAAAATTCAGCATTTGGAAGCTTCCTTCATGACTTCTGTCTTATGATACAAAACAAACAGAAACTGAAACAGTTTGTCATGCAACCTTCTGATCAGTTACAATAAAAACATTGACAGGAAATGAAAAATAGTTTCCACTGACTATGTTTCCATACAGATTTGTACCAATGAGCTCTTAAGCCCATGTGCACCAGAAAGTTTCACAGATATTGTTTTTGTTGCTAATTGTGCAAATGAGCAAACCACCCAAAAAACTACATACGTACAGTAGTAGCCTCTACATACGAAGTTAATTCGTTCCAGGACCTTGTTACAGGTCCAAATGGTCGTATGTGAATTAATTCGTTCCACAGCCTGAAAACCTAAACTAAATCCTTAATAAATGCTGCTAGTACTATTGCAAATAGCAATTACACAGAGCAAAACAAATAAATTATGAAAATCGTAATAGTAATATAATAATAGTAATATTAACAATAATACCTGTAATAATGTAACGAATCCGGTTCTAATGTGGCGGATGTGTTTTGCGCGGTGCACCTGAACGCACCGCGTGGCTTACTTGACAGAGTAAGAGAGGAAATTTTACTTTCACTCTGTTCAGCTGCGGCGGATAATACACATGTTGTGTTGCACAAGTTCTGAAATAAATGGTTAAAAACCTGACCCGATTTTTTGGCGATGTTACCACAATAATAATTGTCACCTTAACTTATAAAGACGAACGGAGGTCCGAGGAGGACCGCTGAGATCGTAGACATTCTACGGCCGTATTGTCGATCCAGTTAAAGGACGGCACACCATGCTCATATTTTCCTATCATTTTCATCTTCATTTCAATGGTAAGCTTCACGGTAAGTCCGTCTTGTGGGAAAACAAGGAAACTGCTGCGCTGTCATAAATCGTCGTATTTCGAGCGCGTCGTCTGATGTAGAAACAAATGGCGAGGCAAATTTTATGTCGGTTGTTGAAAAGAATCGTGAGTCAAAGCGATCATATGTCAAGGTACCACTGTGTCTTGTTTGTTTTCCGGTTCAGATAGTAAAGTGATTAGCATAGCTGCTTTCCAAGCAGTAGAAATATGAAAGTAAACATATTTAACAAGTGGACACAACCTGGATTTGGCGAACGCTTGAGGGTCTTGCTTGAGTGAGGGTGTCTAGAGGTAATGACTAAAACACCTGTTGATCTTGAGGATTTAAAAAAAAAAGGTTTTTCTGTTTCGTACTCTTTTTTTATTAAAAAAAAAAGTTTTTAAAAATGTTCTGTTTCGTACTCTTGTTATTTGTTTTGTGCGAAGTTAGGTCTCTTGACTCTTTTGAGTGTTGTGCAATGTGCCTTTTGTTCCCTATTTCAAAATATCCTGCCATGATGCTGGGTAGGGGGTTCCATCAAGATGCCTAGAAACTGTCTGTATTGAAGTCTGGATTACCACCACCAACAGGTCTGCAGTGGAACAGTAGCCGAACTTAATAACAATTTTAATTTACAACCAAAAGTTTTTGTTTTTATTGTAGAACCGCGACTGTCTTTCACCTGGTCATTCTTGTTCTGGAATTTCTATGTAAGAACTTGTTAAATTTTGGTTCAAAACTAGATAAAGGTGACCAATCAGATTAGGACAGACCCAATTGTGTGATTCGGTCAACTAAGTGAATCCAGTGGAATGGTATCACTTGGCTCGTCGTAATTTTAGCCCTTAAGAGATCTTAATTGAGTGATATTCTAAAAACTTGGATTGATCACAGCATATTGTCAGTGCAGCTTTGTGTCAATTTAATGGATATTGCAACCATGCTTTCTATTTTCATATCAATATCCCTCTCAGACTTTTAAAGTGCAGGCTGTAAATAGATCTAGAAAGATGATACTCACACTCTGGTCATCATCCTCACTCTTCATGTGGTTGGCGATGAAGCGCACTCCTTCCACAGCCTCCTCAAAGCCTGGACAGGCTTGAGCCAGGATGGCCTGAGTCAGAGCCTGACCCCCTGGGGCTTGCTTCCCTCGGTTCCCAGAGCCCCCCTCCCGATTCTCTCTCACCCTGTTCAGACCATCCATGGAACCTCCTCCTGTACTTGCCAGATCACCTCCAAACTGTTTGACCGATGCTCTGTTCACGTAGCAGGTACAAGGATCGCCATCCTCTTTGGCAAATACTGCTGTTGAAGTCCCTCCTGTGCCACTGCTCAAGCCCAGTCCCACCATCAGGGCCCCCGCCTCCCCGCTGCGCCCGCCTTCCTTCTGCTCCTGGGCTCTCCGTCTCTGGCGCAGCCGCTGCCTCTCGCAGCTATTCCTGGGCTGGCGCATAAAGAGCAAGGCGGGCAACTTGTTGAGAAAGACCACCTTGACCCACGGGGGCATGGTGTGTGTGGTGGGCGATCGGTGGTGCACGTTGAGCACGCACACGCTAGTGACGATGGAGAAGGTGACCAAGACCATGGTGAACATCAGGTATTTTCCCACAAGAGGGACATCCAACGACGTGGGTGGCACAATCTTGGAGATCAGCAGCAGGAAGACAGTGAGTGCCAGGAGCACAGAAATGCACAGCGTCATCTTCTCACCGCAATCAGACGGCAGGTAGAAGACAAGGATGGCCAGCGAGGTGATGAGCACGCACGGGATGATGAGGTTGATGGTGTAAAACAGGGGCTTGCGGCGAATGATGAAGTCGTACGTGATGTCCACGTAAGCCGGATCTGCTGGGTTTTCATTCCGTCGACCCGGAAGGGCAATGATGTCCCACTCGCCACTTGGCGTGAAGTCGTCCATGCTGGCGACGTCAGCGCGTAGCACCAAGTCAATCTCGGTGCGGTCATAGGTCCACGAACGGAAGCGCAGTGTACAGTTCTGCTGATCGAAGGGGAAATGTTTGACCTCGATCTTGCAGGCTGATTTGTAGATGGCGGGTGGTAACCAGAAGATGCTGCCGTCGTAGGAGACCACCGCGTTGGAGTAAAACGACACTTCATACACACCATCGGCACTGAAAAAAAGGCAATGAAATGGCAAAAATAAACACGTTTCTTTGCCCTTGAAACATGTTTCTATCCATTATCTATTGCACTTATTGTCATTAGGGTTATAGAGGAGCATATGACTTGGGGTATAGCTTGGACTGGTTGCCAACCAATCACAAGGGACATATAAACCAACCATTCATCCTGTAATGTAATAATTTAGTGGTATGGTCAATCTGCAGTATCTTATTTTAAGTAGCTCGAGGACAGCAGAAGCAGACTCCAAATATAAAAGTGTTTATAAGTGTATAAAGTGTATATAATTAAACACAAACCTAAGAGTTAAGCCTATATTACTGTTTGAATACATGGTTATTTTCTTTTATAGTCCACCATCTCGATCCCATAATGCGTAATAGTAAGAATTTTTTGTTTTTTGTTTTCCTTTACAACCGGAGGCAGTTTAAAATGTAAATGAACTGGATTAGGAATACACTAATCAATAAATGTAGATGTCTTTTGATCAGGAATAAAATGTATTATAGCTGCATGTGCCCATATTTCTACAGTTGAAAAGAAAGTGTATACAAAGGAGTACAATTAACAACGAAGAGATGAAAAGGTCAATTAAAAATGAAGACATAAAGGAACATGACATGCAAGTTAATTAGCGTTGAGTGCAAGTTGATTATTATGTGCAACTGTGAGCATAATTTCCTTGAGCTTGCATGATTAATATCTATGCCAAAAATCATAATGGAAAAAAAATCTCCATAAAGCGCATAGCCTTGTGCATGATGTTCTTCTTAATGAAAGTGCTGTAGATCCCAATTAACTGATCTCTTCATATAAGGGGGGGGGGGGTCAAATTATAATGCTTGTTATTATCTTTCATACCGCATATCCTGACGAGGGTTGCTGAATTTTTGCCAGGAGGCAGGGACACCCTGGTTACCAACCAATCGCAGAACACACTTACGAGAAAACCTATCACACTTACAATCACACTTATGGAAACTTTGGAGAGTTTTATCAACCTAGCACGCATGTTTTGGAGTGCCCAGAGAAAATCAACACTGTCATGGGTAGAACATGCAAATACCAAACAGGAAGGCCAGAGCCCTTGATCTCAGAACTGTGAGGAGTTATACTATGCAGTCACTGTGCCGCTTCCTATTTGTAACAGAGGTGATTAAAATGCTCCTCAGTAGCAGGGCCCTGGGGATGGATGAGCTCTACCAGTGGTACTACCCGAACTCTCCTTGTTGACACCCTCTGCAACATCGCGTGGATCAGGGACAGTGCCTCTGGATTGGTAGACTGGGTGGTTGTCCCTGTTTTTAAGAAGGGGGACTGGAATGGAGAGATCACACGCCTCATCCCCATTGGTAAGGTCTGTTTTTTGTACTGGCTGTGAACCATTGGTACATCCTCACCAGGGTACTCGAGGAAGTATGGGAGTTCACCAAACCAGTCTACATGTGTTTTGTTGACTCGGATAAGGCATTCAACCATATCTCTCTGGAAGTCCTTTGATTTGTATTCCGGGGGTATAGCATACTGGCCGTAATAAGGGGCTGTTCGGTCCTTCTAAAACTAGTGTCAGCGTTTGGTCCACATTGTAAGTAAGTAAGTAGTAAGTCTGGATGGCTTCCAGTAAGGATTAGACTCAACTATGAATGCCCTTTGTCAACGATTCTGGACAGAATTTCTAGGAGTGGGCATGGTCTTGTCAGGGTCTGGTTTAGTGACTTTTGAATCTAACAATGGACCTCAGTTGGAAAAGGTTTAAGTGCCTGTTCCAGTTTAGGAATGATGTCCTCCACAGGGTAGAGGAGTCTAATATCTTAGTGTTTTATGATTGCTGCGAAAATCGAGCATGAGATAAGCAGACACATCGGTGCAGCGTCTACAGTGGTGCGGATTCTATATTAGTCTGTTGTGGGGAAGAAGGAGTTGAGTCAGAAAGTAAAGCTCCTAATTCACCAGTCGATCTATGTTCCTCCCCTCCCCTCCGGTCACTAGCTTTGGGTCATGAGCATGATTAGAACAAGATCCCGGATGCAAGCAGCCAAAATGAGATTCATTCACAGAGCTAAGGTGAGAAGCTCGGTCATCCGAGAGGGGAGCAGAGTCGAGTCAGCTCGGGCATCTGATAACGATGCCTTCGTCCAGAGGAAGCGCCGCCTGCACCAAACACACAGCATCCTGAAGGACTCCTCCCACCTCGCCCACACATTGTTCTCCCTCCTGCCCTCTGGGAGGCGTTACAGAATCCTCAAGACAAGGACCAGCAGACTCAGGAAAAGCTTCTTCCCCAGAGCTGTGTCAGGACACAGTTGAACTCCTGATGACCTCCACACAATCCATATCTCTCAACAATACACTAGTTTTCACAACAACTCACGAGATAATTTAACTTTAGTCTAGTTTCTCATTTCCATATCCCTAATTTATGATTGCACATTCCTATTCTTGTTTTATGTGAATAGTTTCTGCACCTATAGCTTAAGGCAGGGGTTCCCAACCTTTTTTGGACCACGGACCAGTGTGATTTGGGTCTTTTTTTTTCATGGACCGGTGTTTTGACAAATTTTTCAACCCATCAAAAACTGCAACTATGCGGTTCTGCGCATGTGCGTAGCATTAAGAATGGCCGCGACTGCAGCGATTCCAAAGTAAACACTACAAACTTTCTTTAAAGAAAGGAATATTAACTTATGTTTGATCGTGGATGGATATGTAGAAAATTTCTCCTAAGACCCATCCTGCCATGTTAGCTGCACACCGCTCTCTCACCGTTAACGCCTTCGCCGTGTCATTAAGCATTAATTAAGAAGCCCGCTTCACAAAGATTCGATGTTGGAAATTGTAGCAAGGTTTTCAGTGTTCTCGTAGTGCTGTCAGGATATTCCGGAATGACTTTAATTGTCTCAAATGTACGTTTAAGGTTGCCGTCATTTGCGATCTCTGCAAGCTGATCCTCCTGTTGCGCAGACATGCTCGAATCACTCCGTTTATTCACAAACGGGTCACGAATCCACTCCTTCGCAGTTCGTGAGTCTTCGAGGTTGTAGGCTCATCTTCTGGCTCGTCAGTTGCCCTTTTCCGCCGTAAAAAATCTCTCCAAAGACGTGTTTTTGCTCGTGTGGGGGAACAAATGTGCTGCACCCGCGGCCTAGTCATATGTTATTATGGAGGACAAGCGCACATAGATATATTATATATACAAAACAAGATGTACTGCTTGCAGTCCAATCAATGGATTTCTATGACGACATTCTAATCTATACTGTAGTATTATATCTAGAGTAGACAGGGATATTGATGTGTTAAGCAGGGGCACAGGCCAAAGTTAATTCGGACAGAATGCGGTCGATAATAAAATATTATCTCTGTGCGGCCCGGTAGCAAATGCGCCACGAACCGGTACTGGTCCGCGGCCCGGCGGATGGGGACCCCTAGCTTAAGGCATTTAATGTACCTACCCATCTGTAATACTGTATATGTTCATGGTACTACCTTGTTTACATAATGTTATTTGTAGGGTTGTTCCGATCATGTTTTTTTGCTAAACCCGATCGTTTAGTTTGAGTATCTGCCGATCCCGATATTTCCCGATCCGATTGCTTTTCTTTGCTCCCGATTCAATTCCAATCATTCCCGATAATTTTTCCCGATCATATACATTTTGGCAATGCATTAAGAAAAAAATGAATAAAACTCGGACGAATATATACATTCAACATACAGTACATAAGTACTGTATTTGTTTATTATGACAATAAATCCTCAAGATGGCAATTACATTATTAACATTCTTTCTATGAGAGGGGTCCATGGATAGAAAGACTTGTGACTTTGTATATTGTGACGAAATATTGCCATCTAGTGTATTTGTTGAGCTTTCAGTAAATGATACTGCAGCCATGACCCAATGCATGATGGGAAGTGGAACCATGATGGGAAGTGGAACCATGACTGTGCGTCGTCCTACCAATGGATATATCTTCTCTGCTTTGGGAAATAACTTTAGGTGTTAAGACAAAGCTCAATTGCCACCTTGCTTCCCCACATTGCTCCCATGATATTTCACAATCATAGGGAGAGGGATTGCAAGGCTTTAGCCAATAGGAGCAAGGCTCCAAAGGCTGCCAAAATTCACTCTACTCATTCAGCGCTGCCTTTTATCTCTCTATATAGGTAAAACAGCGTCATTACAGATTGAGCGCGACAATGAGTGAGAGGGTCATGCAGCGCATACCTAAATTGCGTTAATTATTTTAACGTGACAAATTTTTTAATAAATTAATTGCTGCCGTTGTGATAACCCTACCTTAAGCCTAAACTAAAGACTCTGGATGAGTGTAACATATTATGTCTGCAACATTAAATACAATCAGAAAACGATTTAATTAAAATGTATATATATATATTTTTTAAAAAAGACGTGGCCGATATTTTTTTGCCGATTCCGATACTTTGAAAATGACGTGATCAGACCCGATCGATGCCGATCGATCGGGACATCTCTAGTTATTTGATTTTAATTTCTGCATTCACAGTTGAATCTGTACTTGCTGCTTTTTTTTTTTTGCGCTTCTGGTTTGATGCCAACTGCATTTGCTGTACTTATCCATGTGCAATAACAATAAAATTGAATCTGAATCTGGACACCTCCCTGGTGAGATGTTCCAGCCATATCCCTCTAGAAAGAGCCCCTACGGACCAACCAGGACACGCTAGAGCACAGGTGTCAAACCGATTCCAGAAAGGGCCAAGTGGGTGCTGGATTGTGTTCCAACTGATAACGCGCAGAGAGTTTAACCAATGAACTTCTTGCTGAAACAAGCAGCACCTGACAAAGTTTAACTAATTACACATGTAAAAGATCTAATTGGTGAAAAGGTGTCCTCTTTATTGGTTGGAAAGCAAACCTGCACCTACTTGGCCCTTTGTGGAATCGGTTTGACACCTGTGCGCTAGAGAGACTACGCCTACTGGCTTGTTTGGGAATTCCCAAGCATCCTTCCAGAAGAACTGAATGAAATGACTTGTGGAAGGAAAGTCTGGCCTTCCTTGCTAAAGTTGCTGCCCCTGTGACCCAGGATTAGCTGATCAAGATCTATAGGTATTGTAAATCAAGTGCTGTATTTTATACAGGGGGTGTCAAAGTGTTTTCACGCATGCCTGAGCTACTAATCTCTCCAGATGAACAGTCTGGCACCTTAACTATCATCCCCAGCCCCTCCATACGGCATGTGCTCTTGTGTGTGACCTGGTGTGTGCGTGCATCCGTACAGACAAATGAGGCAAAGTGCTTTGAGAGCAGATAAGGTAGAGCAAGGGTTACCTGCATGAATGCTCACCATTTAGCATGCGCGCATGCATGCATGAGAGTTTATTTATTTATTTTTCTATATATTTTCCTGAGCACTCACTTGTTGTAGAGCACCACATCAGGCAGCCAGATGTGTTTGGAGGGTAGCCTGACCTTCATCATGCCATCAAACTCCTCTGGGACCCAAGTCAGGCGGTAGTCCTGCCACTCCTGAAGGCCAGTTTAAAAACAACAACACACAATGTCACACATCAGCACTGTGAGGACATCTTGAGAGGAGGTGAGAGTAAAGAGTCTGTCTCTACTTCTTTAAATCATCAGTCAGTGCTCGCCTTGATGTCAGTGTGACGAATGCACCGTCCTCTCGTCTACTTCTACAAGGGAGGGTTGAGCCCACATGGCGACAAGCAATCCCCTTGATTAAATTGCGACCAAGGTGTTGTTGTGCCATGCGTGTCCTACATGTCACCTTGTGTAAGGACTAGTCTTGAAGTTGTTTGTCACATTATAGGTCAATCGAAACTTAAGGACCAACGCACACAAATAGACGTGAATGAAAGTGAAATTGACAATCGTCTCCAAGTTACTGTCGGCAACTGTCACCCGCAGCTTGATTTTATATTGTAGTTTTTTTTTTTTTTTTTTTTTTTTTAATGCAATGGCAAACAACATGGCTGGATTTTCACGACAGAAGCAGATTGCACCATTTTTTCTCAATGTATTTATGAAAATCAAAATTCATTCCTCTTTTCCTATATATGTGAGTTGGAAATTTGGTAAACAGCACTGGCACTTCAGATGTTTTCCTGTGCTCTCAATGGTGGGTTTATTTGGTTTTTATTTGTCTGAGGAGCGTGGTTGTAACTCTGCTGCAGATGTAAAGTGCCTTGATAAAACCTGTAGTGTAGCCTTCTTTTTTTTAATACAATTGAATTGGAGTGAATTTACCTGATCATTAAGTTGGTAGTTAATTAAATGTCTTCATGTTTGCAAAATAAAACTCGCTTGTTAATTTTATGTTGGACTTAATTGTAGTCAGCTAAGTTGACTGAACATTGAATCAGTGAGTCAGATAGTGATCATTAAATCGGAGTAGACAAGATTTTGTTGGCCTTGAATAATTTACTATTATTTTTTTTTTCTTGGAAGAAAGTACCTTTGTATAAAAATATTATATGACTCTCTCAGAATCCCACCAAGTATGTTGCAGTCAGTGTATGTCACCGGGGGCGTGGGTTTCACATTCTCATGCTGCAACTGTGATGCATTATGCTCATCACCATTCATCTCGGCTTTCGACAGGGAGCGTTGATTCTCCGACATGCTCATCCGTAAAACACCAATGGCCATTATAATCTCGCGTACTTGTCATAAATTCTTGCCCTCACTCAGCCGTTATTGTGTGCACATTGTGCGTCAATCTGTAAATAATGCAATCTTGAATTACTTTGAACTGACATGCCACTTATTGGTTTTCATGTGCAGATCCATATTTATGTGCACGTTGAACACATTGTTCTAATTTGTTCGTATACTTCGCTATCACAAGGAAACACATTAATCAGGCTGCCATTGTCATTTACAGCCCAAGGTGCATTCTTTTTTTTTTCTTAATTCGAAGACTACAACATCGAATTAAAGAAAATACAAACTAGGTTTAATTTGATTAATAGTGTCAAAGGGGTATTAATTGATGTTTATGGTAGTTCAACCACTTTATGATTGTTCAATGAATACCTCTTTGACAGTGGAGCAGATACTGTAGGTATGTGCATATTAAGGCTGCAGCTATCGATTATTTAGGTAATCGATGAATCTATTAATTAGTTGGATCGAATAATAGAGTAATCGGAATACGAACATTTAATGCATTGTAGAATAAATTTTAGGTGATATAAAACAAAGAAACAACTGTTTACACCTGCAATAACATGTATTTTGGCTTGCTAAGATTGCACTTTCAAAAGAGCATAATATGTAAATACAAAATGAAATTCCTGAGTGTTTCTTCAAACGATGAAGAATTGCACTTTTATTTCACAAGCGTAATAAATGCATTTAAAACTAAATTAGAATATCTTAGCTTAGCTTAGAAACTGTATAAAATATAAATAAATGAGGATTTAAGTACAACAAAATAACAATTGGCTAACCTGAATAGCAAATGTCCGCTGGCTTAAAATGCTATGAAATGCTAAATATTTGGTGTTTTTTTTTTTGCAAAGCTCTTAACAAATTGTTCAAACACATATTGTCTAAAAAAAACAAAAAACAAAATATACTTCTGAACTAAATAAAAATGCATGAACAAACATATCAGCTCAAACAAAAACATACATTATGTTGGTCTTAACAGGGAGCAGCTGGATTGAGCCATGTTAAACGAGTTATACATTGTTGCCACTAGAAAGCAGTGTATTCACCCAAATCAATAAAACTACATTCAAAACTTTCAAACAAAACCACTACAACCTCACTCTAATTAAACGAATCCGCGAAGCCGCAAAATTTGATTTGAAACTTTTTTGTCATCGAGGTAATCGATTAATCGTCGCAGCCCTAGTGCATAACAATATTCTGCCAGCATACCTGTGTAGCTTCTATTTTCACACTATGATAGATTATGAGCTTGCCACAGCTCAGTCACTGTCACATTAGTCATTTCTTTTCACACAATGAATCACTAAAAATGACAGACTTACAAAGCAAATAACTCACCCACAGTCATAACACTCGCATTTGTGACATTATACACCACCCTAACGTACATACACTCATCACAGGGCACTGGAGTGATACTGTATGTATATTATACTACATCCTGAGACATTTTCTGTAAATATACATATATTGTTTTAGAATCAAGACAGTAACAAGTACAGGTATACAATATTCACCTAGTCTATGCTCTAGTGTTGTACAGGATTCTATCATTTAGAGCAGTCATTCGCCAAGTATGGTAGTAACACAACCTTGTTAGAATATCTTAATATTATAGATAATTTTTAGACCAACTGGAGGCAGGTCTTGAAATCTCACTTACCTTGTTCTTGGTTTTCTTCCTTTGTGAGAGGACAGTAAGTAAAATTGTGACTCCTTCATTATTTGTGGACGGATCAGAATGAAATTTGATAGTTATATTATAGGGATGACAATGCATTGATCGTCAGATTTTGATTTTTTTTTTTTTTTTTGGTCTCTGAGCTGATTAATTATATTATTGAACTAATTGCTAATTGAAAATTGCTACAGCTACGTTATTTGTGGACAGAGAACACTAAATTATGTAATATTCTTTGGATGTACGCATATGCATCGAACCTCAGAGCCTGATCATTTATTATTTTTGTCTCAGGGCTGATTAATTACATGAGTTAATTGTGAAATTAAAATTGCCATTCCTACATTATTCGTGGCTGGATGAGAGGAAGTATGTACTAGGCATGTACTATATGCATTGACCCTCCGATTTTTTCTTTTTTTAATGTCTCAGGGCAGATTAATTACATTGATAAATTGCAGACCTAAAATTGCTACTTCGCCGTTATTTGCAGATGGCTCACAATGGAATTTAGATAGATTCTATTCTAGGTACAGTGCTGGCCAAAAGTATTGGCACCCCTGCAATTCTGTCAGATAATGCTCATTTTCTCCCAGAAAATGATTTCAATTACAAATGCTTTAGTAGTAATACCTTCATTTATTGTGCTTGCAATGAAAAAATACAAAGGAGAATGAAAAAAAAATGTAATCATTATCATTTTACACAAAAACCAAAAATGGCCTGGACAAAAGTATTGGCACCCTCAGCCTTATACTTGGTAGCACAACCTTTAGACTAAATAACTGCGAACAACCTCTTCCGGTATCCATCAATGAGTTTCTCAGAATGCTCTGCTGGAATTTAAGACCATTCTTCTTTGGCCAACTGCTCCAGGTCGCTGAGATTGAAAGGGTGCCTTCTCCAAACTGCCATTTTCAGATCTCTCCACGTGTGTTCTATGGGGTTCAGGTCTGGACTCATTGCTGGCCACTTTAGAAGTCTCCAGTGCTTTCTCCTAAACTATTTTATAGTGCTTCTGGACGTGTGTTTTGGGTCATTGTCCTGCTGGACACCCACGACCTCTGAAGGAGATCCAGCTTTCTTCCACCGGGCCCTACATTATGCTGCAAAATGTGTTGGTAGTCTTGAAACTTCATAATGCCATGCACACAGTCAAGCAGTCCGGTGCCAGAGGCAGCAAAGCAACCCCAAAACATCATGGAACTGTGTGTTTGTCTGTGGGGACCGTGTTCTTTTCTTTGAAGGCCTCATTTTTTTCCTGGAAACTCCATGTTGATGCCTTTCCCCAGAAAGCTCTACTTTTGTCTCATCTGACCAGAGAACATTCTTCCAAAATGTTTTAGGCTTTCTCAGGTAAGTTTTGGCAAACTCCAGCCTGGCTTTTTTATGTCTGTGGGTCAGAAGTGGGGTCTTCCTGGGTATCCTACCATAGAATCCCTTTTCATTCAGACGCCGATGGATAGTACGGGTTGACATTGTTGTACCCTCGGAATGCAGGACAGCTTGAACTTGTTTGGATGTTAGTCAAGGTTCTTTATCCACCACCCGCACAATCTTTAGTTGATATCTGTCGTCAATTTTTCTTTTCCGACCACATCTAGGGAGGTTAGCCGCAGTGCTATGGGATTTACACTTATTGATGACACTGCGCACGGTAGATGCAGGAACATTCAGGTCTTTGGAGATGGACTTGTAGCCTCGAGAATGTCCATGCTTCCTCACAATTTTGCTTCTGAAGTCCTCAGACAGTTCTTTGGTCTTCTTTTTTTTTCCTCCATGCTCAATGTCGTACACACAAGGACACAGGACAGAGGTTGAGTCAACTTTAATTCATTTTAACTGGCTGAAAGCTGGATTTAGTTATTGCCACCACCTGTTATGTGCCCCAGGTAAATAACAGGTGCTGTTAATTACACAAATTGGAGAAGCATCACATGATTTTTCAAAGGGTGCAAATACTTTTGTCCGGCCCATTTTTGGAGTTTAGTGTAAAATGATAATGATTTCATTTTTTTCCCCCATTCTCTTTTTTGGTTTTTCACTGCAAGCAAAAATAAATGAAGATATTACTACCAAAGCATTTGTAATTGCAATCATTTTCTGGGAGAAATTGAGCATTATCTTACAGAATTGCAGGGATGCCAATACTTCTGGCTAGCACTGTAGTTAGTTAGCGTGTAGTTGATTTTAATTTTTTTATGAAAACTTAGGCCTACTACGCCTCTTTATTTTATGTTTGTCATGGTAGGTACATTGGTTTAATAATTTTGGAGAACCACCGATTTATTGTTTCTTTATGCAATTGTGTGATCCATTTTTTAACATCCCATCTTAATCTCAACCCTCCCAGTACAACTGAATGTCTATCGCCTTCAATGACAGGCAATGAAGTAAATGTGTGGACTGTTTGCTTTGTTTGGACAAATTGGTTGGTCCACACAAGGAAATTTCTCATTTGCTTTCACCTCATTAGACACTGTGTGTGTTGAAGAGTGAAGGGTCACCTGTGTCAGCCAGACATTTGTGGTCATCACCTGCTCTCGTTCATGCTGCAGAAGATAAAGAACAGGACATACTTGTAAACATGCAAACCACAGTTTAATATGAATGAAAAACTACAATTGGCCCATTTTTGGTTTATTATTGCACTGGGCAACGCGATCTTTATAGTTTTAGGTCTGACAGCTTCTGTTAAACAATTTTTGGGGGGCAAAATCCAAAACTGATCTTAGTTTTCTCGATGACTTTTGGTTTTTGAACAATAGGAGCCATGTTTTGTTCAAAAACAATGAAAAACACTGTACTTCTTTTAGAAAGCAAAATAATAATAAAATATTGACATACAATGGCATGACTGCAATGTTTATTCAACACTACTATGCTTTAACAAAGGATACGAGGTACAGGTTTAAAGGAACAGAAAACATAGTTTGTAAATGGGTAAACTGTGAAGAAAAAAAATGAACTCATCAAGAAAACCACTTGGATTTCGAACACAAAAATTTGTTAAAAACAGCTATCAGACCTAAAAGAACAAATTTATTATTATTATTACTTTGGGCTGCAACTAACGATTATTCTTACAATTGATTAATCGGCCAAAAAATTAGATGATTAATCAGATAAATGTCACTTTTTTCAATTATTTTCACAATTTAACTTGATGTCATAAGTCACAACGAAGACAAAATGAATGGCTGTTTTGGATGACTGAGTTAACCGTAGTCTATAACTACTGTTTTAAGTACATAAAACTTGTTAAAGTTTTTAATAAAGGTTCTGAGTATAAAACATGAAAAGTAGTTTCTTGGTACACAACTCAGACAAAAGTCGTGTTCCTTCAAATTAAAAAAGTGCTGCTGATTGACTTTTTTTTTCTTGTGGGCAAAGCGCTGATATAAATGTTGTCAATGACTTATTTATTTTCTTGAAACAAACTAAACAACAGAATCGAATGAGGAGGAGGCAGACTAATGAATCGGTTTTCTTAATCAAACAATTGTTCATAAATACAATCCAAATCCAATTTCAAAGCACACACTCTTGTATGACAATTTACAGTTTGAATGTCAGTTTGTGTTGAAAGGAGACTCTATAAACTGTTATATGAAGGGGTTTATGTGTTGTGTTCTATTGATTAAAAAGAAATGAGACAACTTTACTAACAATAACTCAAGTGCTAATATGCTTCTTCAAAACACAATACAAATGGACACTTAAGACACTGGTTAGTATAACCGCTAACTAACTTAGCGCTCTGTGCTAAGTAGTAACATCTCATCAACGAAGAATACAAAAAATTCTACTGGCTTCATTTTCTCATCTCTGACGGAGGCGCACTGGATCTAACCACACAAAAGACAATCTAACTCAAGACACTTCGTAATATTATTGATTCAGCAACCCAACCTGAGTGCAGCAGTGAACGCTCTCTCTTTTGCTTTAATCACTGGCGCGCGCACAGCCTCACATTACAAGCAAACAAGGACCCAAACTGGACTGCTCATAGCTTCCGACAAAAATCGATTTTCAAATTTGATGACAACTGATTTATTAATCGACTTTAATTAATTTAATCAATTAGTTGTTGTACTAATTTACTATTACTATTATTTGTGTTATTAGAAAAAAAAAAAAAAAACTTTAAAAAAAAAGAAAAAAAAGAAAAGACATTTCACTTGGTACACCTGTGAATTTGTAACAAATTTCATCCCTTTAATAGTCAAAGAGAAATTAAATGTCCTGAGAATTAGTAAGGAGTTTAATGGGTGGCCAAGTACAAGTAGACTATAAGGCTCACCTGACTATTGGCTGCCACCCACCAGATTTGATAAAAAAAACGGCATTTGTTCATAGATAAACTGCTCTGGACTATGAACCACAGCTGTCCTCACTCTTTTATGGGATATTTACTCCAAAAGATATTAACCGGTAACACGTTATTTGACAGCGGCATCATACGACCAAATGAACCACAATAAAGCTTTGTAGCAATTGGCTGCCAAGCTTCAAGAAGCTTCATTTGGCCATTACTGCTCCCTTGGGGGAGACAGTCAACCTCTTCTGCCACCTGCTGTCAACACAGTTGTCATCCAACATTCCTCCTAGCATGCATTGCAGCGCTACAGATGGAAATAACAATCAAAATTCATTCTCTGTGCTAATTCTTTCTTCAGTTACTGTTCCAGTTGTCACATTAATTGGTAGTTATGGTATTTGGTAACACTTTATTTGACAGTGGCGCCATAAGCCTGTCATAAGACAATCATAATTATGACATGACACTGTCATGAGCAGTGTTGTTAATCTTACTGAAATAAAGTAATTAATTATAGTTACAAATTACTTCTCCCAAAAAGTAATTGTGTTAGTAACTCAATTACCTGAATGTAAGAGTAATTAGTTACTTGGCAAAGTAATTGGTGATAATTACTTTTTTTTTTTTTTTTCCTCCAAAAAAAAAAAAAAAAAACATTGGCCACACTATGTGAAGTTTTTTGTGAAGGTTTTTGGTACAATTGGCCCGAGCCCAATTCTTCACCCTAATTTACTCTTTATCCTGAATCAACTGTTAAAAGTTGTTAGAATTGCTCCCATTATTGCATTAATTCCCTTCTCTCTACTTGAGACATATGAAAGTTTTAAAACTGTTTCATCATTTAAAGATAGATTCAAGTCAAGATTTTGCCGATTTAGAAGTCTTTTATGTAAAAAGTTACTTAGGTTCGCTAGGGAGGTTCTCTACAACAGGGCTGTCCTAAAAAGTCTACTGCTTCAAGATGGCGGCTGTCTACTAACGCATTTAGCGCCATGTCTGTCATTTTGTATCTAGTTATATCTATATACAGTACATGTGATATCTACCATGTCTACCATATCTACCATAACATGCGGGCGTAGTTTGTAGGCTATCGGCTACAACATGTATTATTGGAGCTACCTAGCATCGCGTTTGCTCGGCGTCACAACTTTCTTGCCTCCTCCCAACTCCTGCTCTGCTCTGTCGTCTCGGTGAGTCCGTCTCCCTCAGACTTTTCGACCAATATAGTAACGCATAGTAACGCATGCCTTTCCGTCCTCAGTAACGGTAACGGCGTTGCCACGATGAGAAAAGTAATTTATTAGATTACCCACTACTGAAAAAAATAACGCCGTTAGTAACGCCGTTATATTGTAACGCCGTTATTAACAACACTGGTCATGAGCATTAATAAATGCTTATAACAGATGTATTTTAGTATCATCCGGCAAATTAGCTCACTTTTGAATGGATGTAAAATGGAGTTAGTGACATAACCTGCCGAATGACACTGAATGACATCTGACATAAGCATTCAGTAATGCCTATGAAAGTGTCTGAATTAGGGATGGGAATTGGTACGATTTTTACGATTCCAATTCCATTATCGATATTGCTTGACGATTCGATTCTTTATCGATTCTCTTATCGATTCTAATTTGGGGGGGGGGGGAACGTTTTGATTGGCATCAAGTTTGTTCAATCAGAAGTCAAAACCTTACAAACTCACAACGAGGTCAAAAGAGGCCCAAAGTCTCAATGTTAACTGTGGAAAAAAGTGGCAAATACACAAGAATGTGCAACGTTTAATGAAACATTTTTCTAATAGAAATTAAAAAAAAAAAATTGGTATATATTGGCATATAGGTCGTTGTTTTGCCTTTGGCAATAAATGTTAAAGTGTATTGTTTACCATTATATTGAAATGCATGCCTTTTTGTTTTTAGCGTGCTTTCACGCTCAAGTGGGGGCACCCTTGCGCTTCCTCACGTGAAGAAAAACGCACTCACGTGAAGAAGAGCGCGCTTCCACGTGAAGAAGTGGAGCTACAAAGCATCCAAGCGAGTGAGCGAGTTAGTGAGAGAGGGAAACACTGCTACTAGCCTACGTTCTTGGTAATGTTTGTAAAATATCTACAGAGGCAACGCCTGTATGTATCATCTTTTGTGTTGTTGTTGTGTGTTTCCACTTGCGATCGGACACTTAAATCCAGTTGTGTAGTGGTTCGAACGATGTGCTAATGCTAGCGAACGCATGCTAACTGTTTTTGTTATTACTGTATTAGCAGCTAATCATCACTGATTTATGTTCATGCGAACCTGTTTGTTATTGGGGACGAAATTGATTTGTTTAATTTCTATTTTTAGTTTCACTCTTCAAGTGATGGTGTCATAACGACGGCTGAATAAAGTCAGCATATTATACCCACATCTTCTGCATCGTCATTTGGGAGTTTAGCTCACTGTATAGCCAGGACTGAGCCTTAGCGTCTCGGTGAGGACAGTACAGTCGTATTCCCTCCCGACGCAGTTATCTCCACCTTGCAATGACTACAAGTCGTTTTGTTGTAATTTTTCCTCGTGAAGTGAAGACACTCTTTTGACATGCGTTTGAACATACGTGCTGTCATTGTTATGTTTACGGCTGCATTGCTTGTGCTAAGCCATCGAAACCTTTCATTTTCACCCTCTTTCCTGGTGAAGTGTAGCCAAACTTTGGAGCGAGTGGTTCTTGGCGCCATGCTAGTTTGATTATTCTGGACAACAAGACACGTGACGTCACGTGATGACGTAATACGCGTTTTTAGGAATAGTTAAAGGGATTGTTAAGGCTTTTTCATTGTGATGTCGTGGCCTCGAAACACTAGGAACCGGTTCGGAATTGGAATCGGATTTCGATTCCCATCCCTAGTCTAAATTATGACAGTCTTATTATGCCGCAGTCAAATAAAGTTTTAACCCAAATAAATCAACAAAAAAGCTGCACTGGACTATAAGTCGCAGGATTCAAAACGTGGGAAAAAAGTAGCGGCCGAGAGTCCAAAAATTACGGTAGTGCAAAGGCCCTCTTGTATTCCGCTTTCATTTTGGCTGAATTTGCTTGTCTGAAACCCTACTGAGGATTTCATTCAAACTCAATAAGCTCCACTCTTCAAGTCTAAATCATCTGATGTTTGCATGGCATGGGTGCATGTTAGATGACTCGCTCTGTACCAGTACCTGGTTTTGAAATTAATAAATGGTACATTAAAAAGATGGAGTTTACTGAAGTGGATGAGTATTTCCCACATTGCCATTTACAATGACTGTGCAGATGATCATATTTCATCATGTGGGCGTGGATTCAATGACTCGTTCATCACTGCTCACAGTTTTAACTGACTAAAATATATCACTCTAATTCCTTATTTTATAATCCTAAGGGCAAAGCTCCCTAAATGCACAAAGATAGATGGTTTTATTAAATCAGCGCATTTGAACTTAATTCGCTCTGAATTCAATAAAAGTGTGAGGAAAAGATAAGGATTTTAGCCCAGCTAATTAGCACAATGACATGACATTTCCTGGGATTTCCATCATTAGACCGCCTCATTTTCAGCTCTCCCTTGAAGAGCTGACCGCAAATCACTTTTTGTGGTGGGGAAAATCAATTGAAGCGCCGTATAGTAGCAGTCAGTGTTAGTGCATTAATGCTTTCCTAATGTACTTGTGATGAAATAATTAGACCATTTTATGTCACTCTAATGCACTAGATAGGTAGTCGATTTTGGGTCTTTGGCACAAAAGCAACAATAAGCTCTAACTCGCGTATCAAAATGATCACAATTAATGTGAGTGTGTTGGTGCCAAGTGAACGTATATAGAAATACGAAAGGGAATACGAAAACATTTTGGAACCAGGAAGTCTTAGCGAAATCCGAAGCGGAAGTGAGGGATTTATTTTTGTATAATTGTGAAATTATAAAGCTTAGTGTCATTGAAAAAGGGATTTTCAATGATTGCGAAGTCACCTCAAGCATTGTCAACTCCAATGAGCTTCCCACTGCAACACCCACTCAGCTAACGGTCAATTACAGCAAAGAGTATTGAAATTAGAACAAGTCTAAACAAAACGAGACGAAACCATAGACTGCGATAAACTCAAACACACGCTGCATTGTAACGCTGGATTTAGGTGGGTTTATGCCAAATGTTTTAGTGCAACAAGCAGACATGAGTGTCACAAGAGTGATTGGCTGAGGATTCAAGGTACTGTAATAACAATTGTATGAAAAAGTATCTGAACCTTTTCCAAATCCTCACATTTCTGCATGAAAACACCATCAAATGTGAGCTGATCTATGTCAAAATCACACAGATGAAAATACAGTGTCTGCTTCAACTAAAACCACCTGAACATCTATAGGTTTTTATATTTTAATGAGGATGGCATGCAAACAATGACGGGGGGGGGGGGGGGGGGGGATAAGTAAGTGAACCCTCTGCCTAAGGAGACTTAAAGAGCAATTGAAACACATTTTTACCAAACATTTTAAGTCAGGTGTGTGCCCAATTACTGATGAGTGGTTAGAAGGTGCCCTGCCCACTATAAAATGGTAAGAAATGACATTGGAATGACATTGTCTGTTGGGCATCATGGCTCGGTTAAAAGAGCTGTTTGAAGGAAGACCTGCGATCAAGTATTGTTGATTTGTATAAAGCTGGGAAAGGATACAAAACAATCTCTAAAAGTCTGGATGTTCATCAATCGACAGTCAGAGAAATTGTCTACAAATGGAGGGAGTTTGGCACTGTTGCTTCTCTCTCAAGGAGTGGCCGTCCACCAAAGATGATGACAACAGTTTAGCGCAGAATACTCAGAGAGGTAAAAAATGTAATTATTAAATGTGATGGTTCACTTACTTATTTTTCCCCTTCTGTCATTGTTTGCATACTATCCTCATTAAAATATGAAAACATATAAATGTTTGGGTGGTTTTAGTTGAAGCAGACATTGTTTTTACTTCTGTTTGATTTTGACAAAGATCAGATCACATTTGACGGTGATTTTATGCAAAAATGTGAGAAATTCCAAAAGGTTCAGATACTTTTTCATACCACGGTATTATAGAAAATAGCAACATGCATGCACTTTGAACGTTGTGAAAAAACATTAAATGAATGGAAAAAATTAGCATAACTTTAGATTGAAATATTTGCGTAAAATGAATGATAACTGCCCATTTTTTGCTTTTAACCAAGAATCTAGACTGTTTTACATTCATATCTATAGAAATTCTGGGATTTACGCATTTATTTACAAGAATTGTCAACATAAAAAGCTCTTTCTTTTGTGATGGCTGTCATTTTGGATTTTGTATCCATACACAATAGCGTAACTTCACATTCAAATAATCAGTTAATTCTCGGCCAACTGTCCGTTTTTTGGGGCAAAAAACTAGTTATTTAGAAATGTCTGCGTCCATACAAAAAAAAAATCGATTTTAACGTGTTTTATTTTATTTAACATTTCAATCTAAAAACGACGAGGGCCCAATAGCCGGCAATAAATGTTGAGGCAATACTGACATTGGAATTCAACCAAAATAAGTTGTGATTGTATATAGAACAATGCGAAATTGGCTTTTGTTGAGTAAAATTAAGATTATTCTGCATGCTTTCCTCAAGTACTAAGTTTCTGATGTGAAAATTGACTGATTTATTAGCTGTCGAAAACGCATGTGAAAATTGCACGAAAAAAAATTCTTATATGTTAAATATTGCCATTGATCCTGAAAATATAGGTGATTATCTCTCCATTTGGAGATTTTTGTGCTTCTAGCATAAAATCTGAGAGTCTTATAGCCATCTTAAGTTTTGTTATACAAAAAAATAATTTATGAGGATTTTATTAGGGAACAACTTTTTTTGGTGCCGCTGCACATGGAGACTCATATATGCCTAAGGGAGGTCCTTGTTTTGGTTTTAGGTCTCTAGCGGCTTTGGTTTTGAAAATATTTGAATTTTAAGTTTTTGACAATAGTTCCCCTACGGAGTGGCCCAGCGCCTCGTTTCGCAAAAATACAACTCGTGCTTCACTATGGCTTGTATGTTTTTTCTTCCTCTTAACTGAATTTTTTGGGTCTGGTGGGACTTATCGAGTGAAAAATATGGTAGTTGACGAGAATGTTTTAACCATTTGTTTCTATGAAAGTCCGTTGAAATGTGTCATCAAGGTAAAACTGCTCGACAGCAAACTTTCCTGCATGTGTTTACTGAAAGGCACGAGCTTACCACGCTGATGAGCTGAGCCAACGACACCATGAGCTGCACAGTCACCAGCTCAGAGCCATTGGTGGCGGGACGGATCAGCTTGTTATAATGGGCGGGATTCAGGAGATGTTCCACCAAGCGCTCTTCCGTGTCGGCCCCAAGGCTGCCTGCAATGACAGCATATAGTTCACGTAGGGAAGGAATTTGATACCTACTGTATGTATTTTGGACTCAACTGAAAACTCACAAACATGCACGTTACTCAGTAAAGCAGTTCTATATGTTTCGCCGAAAACACAAGTGCTTCCTGTCTTCTCCCTCTACTGATGACTTCACACTTTCCTCTGAATATATGCAAGTACTCCTCCCTACTGTTAACAGGGTTACAATCCCAACCCTGCAATCAAAAGCTTTTAACGGCCAAACAGGAAAACAAACAATTCTTGCGATGACTGATTCACACACGCTGCAGCAAGACATAATGACTTCTTAATGGGATCCCACACTTACATAAGAGTATTGTGTTTTTGAAAGGGAATAGTAAAAAAAAACAAAAGTATCAAAAGCTCATTACTATTTAAAATTAGACTATTTTTCAGTAAACAAGGTCTATGCGGGTCATTAAAAAGCATTAAAAGTCATTTGACCATTAGGGAAAAGAGAGCTGATGCTATCAACTACCCGACAATATCGACCAATAAACACATTTGAAAATGATATCGGATAATATCGACATCGGTTTTTCTTTATTAGTTTTGGGTCAATATGCATGTTGCCTTCAAACTGAATGTAGAATCCTTCTGCCTTTGTACAAGGGCTGGTCCCAGTTTAGCACAGCAGTTATGCTTTTTGACCATTAGATGTCTCCAAAATAAGATGCTTGGTATTTGTTATGTGAGCAGACCATTTGCAGTCATGGTGCCGTATTGACACTTTGCACTTACATTTGCACTTGATTCCAAAAAATGAATATTTGCACGATTTTGATTTTAACAAAAAATATACATAGTTGTGCAATATACCGTAATTTCCCGAATATAAGGCGCACCCATGTATAATGCACACACCAAATTTACTTGAAAAATCAAGGGGAAATTATTGTACCCGTTTATAACGCGCACCCTAATTTTAGCACCAATAAATAGAAGAATACAAGAAAACAACTCGTGTACAGATACAGAAATGTCATTTTACTGACAGGTGAAACACAGCCCAAGCATAGCACATTGGTAGTTCAAAACATTACCATAAACAGACAATATTTATGGTAATAATATGATCTGACAACTTCTCCAACTTACCAGAATCTAGGAGAAAACATAACAGATGTGACTTTTCTTTTAAAGGGGATGTTGCGGCAAAGGGGGTGTGAGACATCAATAGAACCATTATGCGCCAAGATAACAAATATTGATAAAGTTAACAAAAAAATCAATCACATTAATGAGCAATTATCGAAAATAGATCGAAAATGACGAACATTACCGAAAGTGTTCCGGAAACAGCCGAATGGGGCGGCGACGTCACGACAAGTGATTGAAAGTCGAGGCGGAGCTAGGTGCCATTGTTTTTTAACGACGAGAGAGTAGCGTTGGGGTTTGTTTGACCAAAACATCACAACAATGGTTCAAAACTGCTGTGCTATGTGGTGTACAAATAGTTATTTATCGGAATATAGTATGCATGAGTTCCTGAACGCGAAAAAAAAAAGCTGGACTACACAGAAAATGGGTAAAGTTCGTCCGTGCAAAGAGGGCTAATTTTCTAGACACAGCCTCCGGCACGCTTTTCTGTGGTGCGCATTTTCCAACTGAAAGCTTCTCGAACTATGGACAAGAGAAATCGGGTTTTGCTAAAAGATTGCTGCTCAAAGGAGATGCGGTGCCGACCATAGATGCACAGCCACCTAAATGTCCCGAGATATCAAGAGAGAGACGATGACTGCTAAAGGAGGCTAAAGCTACGCAAAGAAGGGAGCAGCCAAGCTTGAAATGGCCAGAGTGAGTACTCTTTTATAATTAATAAAAAAAAATGTCACGCCTTTGGATACAGGACTCGACACATGTATAAATGATCGTTCGTAAAATATATAGAACAAATCCTCTGATCCCGTTCATATTTGTGTCTGTTGGCAGAGCGAAAAGCTATGATAGCGCAATAAATTATAATTATTCTATGCATTCCTTTATTTTGCAGTCACGGTGTATCAGCTTCACAAAAAGAAATGCTAAACAAATCATTGGTGTTTCCCACACGATCTGCTGCCGATGTTTCATCAGTGTCATTGCTCCCCTCAATGACCGTTTCATTACGCTGCATTGGCGTTCGTTTGGGCTCAAATTGGTCACCTATAACACCGATTAAAGCTTTGCAACTCTCCTCGTCACCATTAGATGAACATTCGTTACGTCCTTCTACGTCGGATTCGTCGCTGAAACTAGAAACGAAATTGTCTGCCATCATCGCCGCCATTCAGTATTAAAGCACTGAGCCTTTTGCTTGTTGAAGAAACAGCCCTCACTGCCAACTCTGAATTCTCTTTTATTGACAACGAGCGGTGTTTCTTCATGAGGGAACCTGGAATATGTGCAGGACGAACACAATGCATCAGCATAAACAGCTCAAAACACCCCTAATTCTCCCCACACTAGAAGGAATTCTATTGATGCAGACAGGCCCTGCCCCCCTAGTGGCCGGTGGCACTCTCTTCACTTGTCGTGACGTCACGCACACAATCTGCCAGATCTCGGGCGCCGGTCGTTTTAGCTTGACAATCGAGCCAAATTTCTCTCATTTTCTTGTGTGTAATTACACGAAGTGGCATGATATGAATACAAAAGGCATGCGTTTATGGATAAATGATGGAATATCAAAATTTTCCCAGGGCGCTACATCCCCTTTAAAGGCTGCTGTATAACTTGCTCGTTTCATCATGATGTATAATGTTTCTTCCATGGATTGATACGGTAAAATGAAAGTGAGAACGTAAGTCGGAAATCCGGGAGAGCTCATCGCGGTCGACACGACAGTAACAATAGGAACTATTGTATATTTGGGTTTGAGTTTCCCGAGGGACAGATATAGTTGACGGACACACACAGGAAGTCTGTGTTGTTACGTTTGTTATGGTCCGAATAAACGTCAACTCAAATGAGTTCAAGAAACTAAATTCTGTGCTTTATGAAGAATGAAAAAAGCAGAATTTAACACGGACGGAATCATTTGGCCGATCAGAGTGAAGTATTACCGAAACAAAATGGTGACATCACGTACCGTAATGGTCGGCTTCGGGAAATTACGGGAAGTACTTTTTCCGTAACTTCAGTTGAAGTTGTTATCTTATTTATCACAGAATGTTCGTTGGAAAATCTTGAAGTTGTTACATTTATCATTATTAAAGTATCCAGAGGGGGAATCCCAGTACAATTAGCTATAATATGTTAAGTCCACAACCGCATATATTGCTTTAGGTTTGATATCGGTATCAGATTTTTGGAGTTGGACAATATCGAGATATCTTTCAAAAAGTCATTATCGGAAAACTCTACTTACAATTTGTGTGTGTGAAACTATCTGCAGTTGGGCATGGGAAACAAATTAGTTTAAAGTGGCATTAAAAGGCATCAAATAATATTTGCTGGTACCTGTAGAAACCCTGTAACATTATCATATGTGGACAGGCATCCAGCAAATTGCATGAAAGATTTGTAAAATAACCCCATCAAGACATTTAATGTAAAACAGCTACAACTTGAAACAAATATGGCTCACCGTTTGTTTCGACACAATCAGTTTGGATGAGAGGGTTGAGGTCAATCATTTTTTAGAGATTGTCTGTTCCAAAGCATTTTTATGAGTATTTACTTGAATTGCTTTTTTTGGGAGGTAAAACAAACAAACAAATCCGTAAAATTTAAATGATAACATGCCTCTAACAGACATAAAAAGGAACAATGTTACTGAATGAATCCAAGAATTGAATGACAGTCTACTTTGAAAAAAATAATATGAAGAGCAATTGAAACTCTTGCATGGTGTCATAGACATATTGGAACACATTTTAGTGTTATATTTCACAAATACATGCTACATGCTTTTTAAAGTATGCTGTTTTACAATACAAGACGTACATTACACAATACATACACGATGCAATACGTACTTACTGTAGATAATCTAAAACCAGATAGAATCAGGTAGAATCAGGTCAGTTTAGAGATTAACATTTGAATGTAAAATGTTGGTATCTGTTTTCAATTAATAGCGTACCGCACGGATACTATTTTTAGACCTCAAGGCTGCATGACGTCACCATCATCGTAAACCGGAAGGGGGTCGACATTGAAGCGCGCTCGCATACAACCTATGCAAGTACTGCTTGCCTTCTGCTGGTAATCTTTCAAAAAAGAACATGACGAGTAAACACTGCTGCACTATGATGGATGTTTTCTTTATACCTTTCCCAAAACCAAAAACTCGGAGTGAAAAAATGTGAACAATGGATCAACTTGTGCAGACGTCCAAAAAAAACAGTTTAACGCCAGCTAGGGCAAGCAATTCACCTTCATATGCAGTAAACATTTTTTGGGGGGCCATGGTCCTACAGATGACAATCCCAATCCATTGCCTGCCACGAAGAGGTAACCCATTTTGATATTTTTACTTGTTTTTTTAGCCTGGCGTTTTGCCGTGCTGCTTCTGTCTGACAATGAATGACCTGAATTTTTTTTTTTTAATTATTTATTTTTCACAAAAGTCATGTCGGTCTATTTTTCTAAAATATGGATATTTAAAGAAATTAGCCATGTCTGGTCTTGGTCTATGTGTAGTAAGCCTGTTCATGCCTACAGGTAGACTCTATATTTAACAGATTTACCTTTTCTGTTGTAAAGAAAATGTCAATATGGGGGAAGTGTAAATAAATAAATTAAGATTTGTTGTTAATGAAAAAATTAAGTGTTCGTTGGCTGTCACCGGGTAGCATTTGCGATCGCTACGCAAAAACAGCAATATAAATTACCCCCAAGAACGGTCGTAGAGAGACATAAGACAACAAGAGGATATAAAATATCAGAAAGACAGGGCATAAGGTGGTAAAGAGTAGCTTGTTGAAACAGGAGAATGTAATCATCAGTGGCGTAAGGCAACGCACACAAGAAAAAGGTATCGATAAAAAATGCACCTCTGGATCAGGTCGGCATTTTTTCCCGTCTTTTTCAGCCTTCGCACTCAAGCCATCTCTTTGACTAAACATTTGTATGTTCTTCCACATCTTTAACAGTGAATTTGACGCCGGGGACATCATTTTCGAACAGAATTGGTAGGTTTAGCTCAGTAAACATCTCGTTTGTACAGTATTTACATTCATCTAGCATGAGGGACAATCGCGAGTTTGACCCCCCTAGCAACAGTTGCTAACGTCATGAATATTAATGAGCAAAGGTGACGTGTTACATGTGGTACGCTATTACAGTTAATTTTCTAAAAATCCAACTAAATCAGGGGTTTCAAACTCATTTTTGTAGCAGGCCACGTTGTACTGTAGTAATGGTTTTCCTCGGATTACAATTATATAACTACAATCCTACTATCTCACCTCATATGTAGACAACAAATTAAATCATTCCTGGTTTTAACATGTTTGAAACACTATAACATGTTACTTTATTTCTGAATAATTTAGAGTGTATTATTTTTAAAGGAGTCTTTTGCTTGCCATATCTTTAAGGTAGCAAGATTATTTTTGAGTGTGCTTTCTTTCCACTGTTGTTCCCTATGTCACTGCACAAATTCATGCACATTTTTTCTCCCTAGCATCCAACTGTCCCTACATTGTTGGTTGGTTGATGGCTTGCAGCACTGAGCCTTGCTCAGCCGAGCGGAATGATAGTCTCTGTCTTGGGATCAATGAGGACTCTATTCCTGACATCACACAATTTCCCTTCCTGGCCTCTCTTTTTTCCCCTTTCCATTTTAAACCTTCTGTTCTCCTCACTCTTTTACATCTTTTAGGAGTATTGGAGTATTTTTTATTCTCTCCTGGCTCACTTTGTCCCGCTCTCATTCTTCCTGTTATCAAAATCTCCTCTCAATGTATTGCTGACAGACAGTGTCCATTATTGGTCCTTCCCTGGGTAATACAACATCATCAGTACGAGGCCTGGCGGCATGTGTGTGTGTGAGTTACGTTGGTTTTATTTATGGCATGTGGGTGCTGATATGAGTCCTGTTGTGTGCACATATTCATGGGGGAAATAAGCATTACACAGCCATATGACTAATGTGCAATACTCCCAAAAGCTCAAGGCAATAACAGCACTGTGAGACAGGAAGAAGGAAGCAGACTACTTAAACAATGATGGAGCAGAACGCATTCCCTGCATCTCACTTCTCATCATGTGGCTCATGCTCAAAACCAATTTGCAGATACTTGAAAATCTTTTTTTTCTTTCATTTTCATGCAAGGCACCAGTGTGGGAATGTCTCTAGGTATTTCAAAGGACGCCCAAAGATGATGCCATTCCATTTTGGTGTGGATCTGGACAAAGTTGACACCGACTTTTGAAGTGAGCCAGAGAAGGCTCATCTGGAGTGACAAACATTCTTGAAAGCTGCCAGGAACATGCTGAGCCATAAGGGAACATAAAGAATTGGCATCTGTAGTCTGCCTTCAAGCCTCCAGGACAACAGTCCTGTCTACCCATGGCCCATATAGTGAGAGACCGTGAGAAAAGTTTGCAAGAATAGAATATGGAGGGGTGTTTTGTTGGGATGGTGCTCGTCCCATGGCACACTACATTTCAGGCAAACAGGGCTGCTGTGGCCTCTGAGAATGTTATTGTGAATGTAGCCTAACAGACAAACAGATAGTCAAACAGTTTAGCTTTGGTGGAGCTCTAAGATTACACGAGTGAGATTCTGGTCATAGTCTCAGACTCAATTGTCGGTCACAATCTATTCCGGACTCCAGGCAGCCTCAAATTTGGAAAGAATTTATCCCTTAGCGATAATTAAAATACAATCATGTAAATAGAAAAAATCTTATACAGTCAAACTTCATTGACTACAACAACAAAAAAATCACTGCATAAATATTCCCTCATTTTGCATGAAATTTAATTTTGTATGAACAGGTGTCTTTTTTTGGGAAGAAGGGAAGGTAAGTTCCATTAAGTCCTGTGTTCTGATCATTTTTTCATTTCATTTTTCTACCTGAACCTGAATTTATTACACTTGGGGGGGGGGGGGGGGGGGGTTAGCCCATTTTAAACCAATCGAGAAAATAAGCACCATCTTCTAAAGCCTCAGCACCCTTAGATGTTTTATGAAGAAATTATGGAGAGCAATTTGATCATTGTGAGCATTTTGCAAATACAGTGTTACCTCTACATATGAAGTTAATTTGTTCCAGGACCTTGTTTGTAAGTCGAAATGGTCGTATGTTGAGCAGGATTTTCCCATAAGAATGCATTATAATTCTGTTAATTTGTTCCACAGCCCAAAAACCTACTCTAAATCCTTAATAAATACTGCTGTTACTATTGTAAATAGCAAGTACAAAGAGCAAAACAAATAAATTATGAATGGAAAACATAATAATAATAATAATAAAATAATTATAATAATAGTAATAATAATAATAATACCAGTAATAATGTAACCAATCAGGTTTTAATGTGACAGACTTTTTTTGCTATACCTGAGCGTACCACGGGGCTGACGTGACGGTGAGAAAGAGAGCACGGTTCTATTTTAATCTCTGTTTTGATGCTGGTGTCAGTGTTGACCAAATTGATGGAATAAATGATTAGAAACATGAGTAAGCTGGCGATTTCTTTGGCGATGCTACCACAATAAGAATTGTCACCTTAACTTATAAAGACTGGTGAACGAAGGAGGACGATCAACATTCTACGGCCCTATTGTCGACCCAGTTTATGGATGCACACACAATGCTTATATTTTGCTATCATTTAAATCTTCATTACAATGGTAAGCGTCACCTTTTCTTTTTGCTTCTTTTTTTTCACAGCATCTCCACTCATCTGCGGGACTATCACATGTTAAATGGGGCTCACACATGACTAGGTGAAATTAGACACTCTCAACTAGAAAACCTCGATGTCTGGATTAGCAATGAGCAGTGTTGTTAATCTTACTGAAAAAAAGTAATTAATTATAGTTACAAATTACTTCTCCCAAAAAGTAATTGCGTTAGTAACTCAATTACCTGAATGTAAGAGTAATTAGTTACTTGGCAAAGTAATTGGTGATAATTACTTTTTTTTTTTTTTTCCTCCAAAAAAAAAAAAAAAAAACATTGGCCACACTATGTGAAGTTTTTTGTGAAGGTTTTTGGTACAATTGGCCCGAGCCCAATTCTTTACCCTAATTTACCCTTTACCCTGAATCAGCTGTTAAAAGTTGTTAAAATTGCTCCCATTATTGCATTAGTTCCCTTCTCTCTACTTTCGACATATGAACGTTTTAAAACTGTTTCATCATTTAAAGATAGATTCAAGTCAAGATTTTGCCGATTTAGAAGTATTTTAGATAAAAAGTTACTTAGGTTCGCTAGGAAGGTTCTCTAAAACAGAGCCGTCCTAAAAAGTACTGCTTTAAGATGGCGGCTGTCTACTAACTCATTTAGTGCCATGTCTGTCATTTTGCATCTAGTTATATCTATGTACAGTACATGTGATATCTATCATGTCTACCATATCTACCATAACATGCGCGCGTAGTTTGTACTAGCTATCGGCTACAACATGTATTATTGGAGCTACCTAGCATCACGTTTGCTCGGCGTCACAACTTTCTTGCCTCCTCCATACTCCTGCTCTGTCGTCTCGGTGAGTCCGTCTCCCTCAGACTTTTCGACCAATATAGTAACGCATAGTAACGCATGCCTTCCCGTCCTCAGTAACAGTAAAGGCGTTGCCAAGATGAGAAAAGTAATTAATTAGATTACCCACTACTGAAAAAAATAACGCCGTTAGTAACGCCGTTATATTGTAACGCCGTTATTAACAACACTGGCAATGAGACAGCATAGAATAGACCCTACTCACCGACGTCACAGAATGACGTGTCGCTGTATCCGGCCGCCATATTGTCCATCTCTGTTTAGCCCTATTCTCAATGGTTTCAATTAGTCGTTCAATTTATAGAGCAATTCATGGAAGCCCCAGTGCTTTCAGACGCTGTAAACTCATTGGATGCGTTGCATAAAAGGCGTTATGTGGAAAAGCTTCAGTCTATCCATTCGCCAGATCCATATTTGATGCCTAAATCGATATTTATCGACCCGCTGTCTTCGCCCTCTCTGCCTGACATCTGCTACCCTGATATCTACAACTATCTTTTCCACAGAAACTCGGCCTATTCTCACGAAACTTGGCAAAACATTAAGAGCAGCAGATTTCTAAAATGACGACAATCCCCCCCCCCCAAAAAAAAAAAAGTTGACTGCGATGGCCGACGCTTCAAGGATAGGTGGATATTGGACTATTTCTTCAATAAAACACGCAACAACTTTGTCTGCCTCATTTGCAAAGAGAGAGTCGCTGTTTTCAAACAGTTCGACGTGACGCGATAATATTACCGAACAAGACACGCTGACATGTACGACATTACAGGGAAGATACGCAGCGAGAAATTATAGCAACTTGAAGCTAGTTTAATTTCACAGCAGCAGTATTTCACAAGAGTCCGAGTGTCGAAAGAGAACGCCACAAAGACGAGACTGTTGAAATTATGAATTAAAAAACAATAATAAAGCAAATGTGACACACAGAAGGGCTTGCTAAAATTTGTTTAAATATATTGTTCTACGTAAATCAGCCAAGGTAGCCCCCCGCATTTTTACCACACCAAATCTGGCCCCGTTTGCAAAAGGTTTGGACACACCTGTTTAACTGATGATCCGTAGACGAGGCCAGCTTCTTTCACTTGGTACCAGCTAAATATTATTCAAAATGTAATGATGGTGGAAGAAATAGGCATCTTGAATTTGAAACTGTATGTTGTCGGCGATTAGCCTCGCAATGATCTTAATTGTGGTTGTCAGCCCAAAACCGTCTAAATATATATTAAATGCATCTTACCAGATATAAAATGACTACTACATAGTCTGTGGTAATCGTTTGGAGCCCAGTTTTCTCGTCGAATTGCAGCAGTCCATCTCGCTCTCCTCTCCAGGTCTCTCAGAATACGGTAGAACTTCAAGTCTCTCCGTCTATCTTCTCTGTTATTGCAACCAACCGCCACACACGCCTTCACCATTTTGATTATTAATGTTAACGAGCAGAAAAACACGCCATAATAGGAGGAATTTACGTAGCGGTAATGCTAAAATCCGACGAGTAGACGGACAACATGGCGCGGAGGCGTGGTTGTGACGTCATGTGAGTAGGGTCTATAGGATGCCAAAATACTCACACTCACAAGAGATTCACACAAATACTGGGTTCTAGACCACATGGCTGATTTGGGCACACTCCACCCCTCCCAATCACTTATCTCTCAGACCCCCCATTCCCCCCCCATTCCTTGGTTATCAGGCCCCCAACATGGTGTCAACCGGAAACACAACTAGCTAACGATAGCACCAACATAGTCATAGTTAGTAAGTATTGGCGTTCAATGTATTTCTTGTTGTTGTTTGTGCTTCTTCTCCTTCTTTTCTTCTGTTCCCACATAACCTCTTCCTGTTCGCTGCTTTCTCCCAATAAATGAGGTACATTGAATGATCACAATGGAAATAAAGTGTATCACAAAAGTGAGTACACCCCTCGCATGAGTACTGACAAGCAGTACTCAATTTGGATCTTTAGGGATGTATGTAGTTTCTAAGGGGTGTGCTCACTTTTGTTGCCAGGGGTTTGGACATTAATGGCTAATTTTTGAGTTATTTTGAGGGGAAAATAAATCAACTCTATTATATAAGCTGCACACAAACTACTTTTCTTTGTGTCAAAGTGTCATTTTGTCAGTGTTGTTCTATAAAAAGATATACTTAAATATCTGCAGAAATGCGAGGGGTGTACTCACTTTTGTGATACACTGTATGTCATACTCCCATGTGATACAATCAAACTATTCAGACCAATTGCACAATCAGGTCCCCATTCTCAATGTCAAGCAGCTGAACGGGACAGGTTAAAAAAAAAGAAAAAAAAAGAAAAAAAAAATTTTATATCTAGATATAGTATATGTTCTAACTGATAGTTGTTTTTGTCTGTTTAGTTCTATTCACATTGAACACAATATCCCAACTTCTATGGAATAGGCATTTTAAAAAGGTCTAGTTATTCTATCACCTGGTTACATGCTATCATTCTATCTGTTCAATATTGAGACTTTTTGAACTCACAGGGCCATCTAAATTAATGCCAGAGGTGGGAGTACGTGACCTACAAGTATGTTACAAGGGAGTGTCATGTGATAACCTTCAAGTTTAGAGAAAACACAAGGTTAAATAGCAGAAGTATACTAAGTCAAACAATCTTGCTCTGTGACAACATGTTTGGTAAAACATCAATATACACTTAATACAAGTTAAAGGTGTGTCAGAAAGTTTCTACTGCTCTTGTCACAACACAACAGATATACTTAAAGCTCTTATTACGCTCTTTATCCCGTATTATCATGAAAATCTAAAATTGTGTTTTATTTGTAGAACGAACGAATACTGGTATGGTGCTTTTCAAGAATATTTAGGGGCTTCTGCTATCTGACCAATGAGCTGACAGAACAATGACAATGACGCTCATCTCATTGGTCGAGGAGGTACTTGCGCTTGCCATGAGGAAAATGGAAGACAACATATGAGTGTGGGAGAAAAGAGGTTTAAGTGAAGCGCAAGTAAAAAGCATGTTCAAAATGACGATCATTTATTTTCTTGTTCTTCTCTGTGTACTTCATCTTCATTATTTGTATTATATTTTTTAGCTGTGTCAATTTTGTTTGCGTCCGTTTGCAAAAAAGTCACTTTAGTCTTTTAGTTTTTTTTTTATTTTAGCACCTTGGGGGGGGGGGGGGGGGGGTTGATGGAAAACTGCTCTAACATGTTTTCTTTGTTTTACTGAGCGTAGCAGAACCAACCACTGGTTCGCAGGGAACGCGTCACAGGCAGCACAGTACAGTAGTATTCTGTGCAAAGCATCAGTCAATTTCAGCACGCGCTAATTGATCCTGTGAAAAACAATGAAAACAGGACATTTTTTATGAATTTATAAAACCCCGCCGGACGCCCCGGACGGAATGTAAAAAGTGGGAATGTCCGGGCAAAAGAGAATATTTGGTCCCCCTAAGTAAGACAAAACATTGTCCTTGCACTACTCATCATCACACAAACCTTACTGCTAGCTATGCGTTACGATAGCATTGTGTTATGGTTCGTGTTGTCACCAACTGTAATCTGATTACTTTCTTTTAGTAACGAGTAATGTAACGCGTTCATTATTCCAAACCAGTAATGTGACAAAAGTTAGTGTCCCTTGTGTCTGCGCGTTACCATTTTGTTTTTGCTTCATAATGTAGGTAGAATGAACAATATTATAATTGTGTTCGAAGAGCATTTTGAATAGGAAAAGTTAAAAAGGTTCCCAATACCCTTTCGTTCCATGGTAACCACTCACAGTTACTTCCTGTTTTGTCTCGAGTCACAGGCGCTGAGTGTCTTGGGACTGACAAAAGCGTGTGCCAGCGCAGGTGCACATTCGATCCGACTGCAGCCACCTGTTGTGATGTGCGAGGGAATGTTGATCTGTGTGCGTCCGTGAATGAACGTCTTTTTCCTTCATTCTGGATGGTTCCAGCAATAGGTTGGAATCCCTACATGCGCGGCCGTTTCGTAGCTGTGCCGTTGCAACGGCGGGTAGTCATGGCTCCAAGTTGGCTAGCATTGTTTACATCATATTTGTGTTGCACATTTATGCCGTGAGGTGACGTGTTTGTTTATCATCTTTGGGATGTGTTGTAAGTCTGATTGAGTGTAAAGTGCTCAGTTGCCGCCACGTTTTGTGGCCAAATTTACGGCATGTGTGTAAGTCATGCTTCCGGGTTGTGCGCCCGCGCGTCCCCGGCCACCCCCATCTTTGTGTTTATTGCACTGCGCAATTCCATTGTGTGTTGTTGATTATTGTGCAGTCAAATTGCAATGTTTAACATTGGCACTATTATGCTGTTAACCCTAACCGAAATTCTGAATTTTTGACATAAGCCTTAATCTTCGAGTTAGCAGGTTTTAATTAGTCGATTGAGTTGATTTCAAGTAATTCCATAGAGTTTGTCAGTTATTTGTTAGTTTCAGGGCTGTGGTGCGGCTAAACTAATGCGAGTCAATGGTGAATGAAATCAACTTTATCGACTAATTAAACCTCCGCTAACTCGAAGATTAAGCCTAATGTCAAAAATTCTGAACTTCCCCTTTAGATTCAATTAACGGAAAGTCAATTACATGCAATGACATTTTTCTGTAGTCATTCTTATGTTGAGGCCGCAAAGGGAGAAAAATTGGTGAAAAGTAACTGATAAAGTAACTTACTTTGATAATAAAATAATCAGTAAAGTAACTTGATTACTTTTTTGAGGCATAATCAGTAATTAATAATTAAATTACTCTTTCAAGTTATCTGTGACAACGCTAGTTACAGATCACAAAAAGACGGTTTGAATTTTGGGTTTAAGCGATCTGAAATGCTAAGCGGCACTTCCTTAAACAAAGGCGAACTGTCTGTGCGGCTATGTCACGCTAAAGGCCGAGCTGAGAGCTTGTAATTTGGCTGCTAGCTAAGGTCTGATCCTGCTTGTTTTCCAGTGCAAATATTGCAAACTTAATGTGACACTATGAATATTTCAGCAGGACTTCCCATTAGACCTCAGAGCGAGAGAACTTGTGCACCGCCACGCGTGCACTACCAAACACACACTCACGTACAAGTGGGTTCACATCATTACTGAAAGGTCTCTCTAAATGTAGAAAAAATGAGGGCATACGGGAGTTAAATAGAATTAGACTTTAGTGATCATCTCTTTATGAGGGCAATTATAAAAATAGAGCTGCCTTCTCCGCTATGTACTCGACTAAAGAGGATTTTTGGCTGCAGCAGGGCTCATTATTTGCTCTAATATTCATAAATCAATACAGGCACTCATCCACTGGCAGCAACCAATTGGCTGTGTGGTGCCAACATAGCTAAGATATCAATATTGATTGCACACACTGCCGCTATATGGCGGAGGCTTCTTTGACTGTGGCATCAAACAAACTATAGTGTGCTGACTGACCATGCCAATTAGGTCAATTAAGGTGAGATAATCCTTTATTTATTCACAGAGGGGAAAGTTTTTCCCCTGATAAAAATCCAGCAGGTTTCTGTACCAGCAAGAACCAGGGGTGAAAGTGGGCCAGAACAGTCAGGAATGCAGTTCCGGTATAAGATTCAGGGCCACAACACAGTTCCTGTATAAGATTCAGGGCCGGAATGTTGTTCCGGTACACAGTGCTTTGATCCCGAAAATATGACTGCAACTTTAAAAAAAAAAAAAAAAATGCTAAGCTGCCACACATGCATGTCATCTCCAAGAAGAAAACAATCTACCAACATCAGATTTACATACACAAGTGTTATCAAAAAGAATAATATCGTGCTTGTGTAGCGTCATCCGTTTCCACCAATATTTATTATTTTATTCCACGGATGGCATGGAGGTTTCCCCAGCAGCTGCAGTTATCGGAGTCTGACGATGATGAGTCACGTCAATGTGCGAATGCACGCAGCAAGGCAAAACGCCTGGACTCATTTATCCGTACAACTGGCTGACATACTGACGTGTGATCAGCAGAGATAGTTAGCTCTGACTGGTTCAAATGTGTATGTTTTCTGGAACAGTAAAAAAAAAAAAAAAAAAAAGGTTGAATTGATGCGACAAAAAAAGGGCAATGCGACATAAAATGGATCAAATCTTTAAGAGCAACGAAAGAGTTGAGGAGGCTTATTTATCATATTTAGTTTTATTTGCTCTGATTGGGAGGTTCAGAACATCTTAGCTGTCAATGTGCACTTTGGACTTATATTTGTTCATTTATGTTAGGCTACTTATTCATTTCCTTATGATCTAAAATAAAAAAAGTCAATGTTTGCGCGATCTTCAAAATATATTCCATAAGACTCTGCATAATATAAGTCATCTGTACTTATTTTTCTGAATGTATGTTATTTATATCTTTATTATAAAAACATTTTTTAAAAAGTAAATGTTTACATTAACTTCAATTGTCCGTAATATACATCTTATGTTCTTAAGAAGTTAAAATTGAGATTTGGCATTAAGTATGTGAGGAAATGAGGGAAAATAAAAATTAGGAGATGGAGGTTGGGGTTATTGCTGTTTTTGTTCATTTTTATTTTGCAAATCATTGAAAAAATACAATTTTGAATGAAAATCAGTTTTTGTATGTCTTATAGAAATACATTAACTGAGAAAAGTTTTCTTTGCATTTCAGTAGTTTAAGAGGTTTGATCCCCCCCACTCCCCAAAAATGAAAAAAAAAATAAATTAATTAAAATTCTGGTTCCGTGGCGAGAAATTCTAGCCACTTTCCAGCAATTTTGCATGATGTGTTGTGTTTATTTGTCCCACTAGCTATCTTAACTAATAAGGTTAACATGCTCATTCTCATCATTTTCCGTGCCCATTCCTCCTAGTTTTTGCCATTGCCACTTGGGTCATTGATTTCTTTTGCTCATTTCTGATGCTTCTCTCTCCAAGATCAGCCGTGTCACAACTTCAAAGCATTCCATCCATTTTTACCTGAACTGAACCCTTGCCAAAGCTTCCCACTGCTCTCTTGTTTGGCTTACGTGTCTCCTACTGTGATGGGTTCAATCTTTAGTTCACAAAATGCTTCTAACTGTTTCATGACAAAAAAAAAGTGCCATAAATTTTAATTAACAGCCACGCTGTCCAAGTAAAAACTCGTGCTCTTATCTTTCTCCTCTTTTTGTGGCCTGCTTAAGTTTCTATTAAACCTCTGCTCTCCCTCCGCCGTGCTCTAATCTCCTGGGTTAGCACGGCCGCACATTCGTTCACACGCTTTCACACACAAACGCAGACACTCATTACACACATCTGTTGTGGCCCGGTTGTACAGTCGCACATGCAGTCCTGTATGTGCTGATGTGATCTGCTGCTGCTGCTGCTGCTGCTGCTGCTGCTGCAGTGTGCTGGGAATCGCTCCAAAAGGATGGAGACAGAAAGTCAATGCAGACTCACACATACCGGGAGAGAGAGAGACATAGAGGGGGGAGGATTGTTGAGATGCTGCAGAGATCAGTGGTGCAGCAGAACAGTGATGACAGTCTGACTGACTGAGCAGAACTTGTAGCCGTGACGGGGAAATAATTTGTTGTCACTCGCACACACACAAACACACAAAAAGGAAGGCGCTACAGTGCATTAAACAATTTTTGGTTTTTAGAATTAGAAGTAATGTACAGTGTATCACAAAAGTGAGTACACCCCTCGCATTTCTGCAAATATTTATATCTTTTCATGGGACAACACTGACAAAATGACACTTTGACACAATGAAAAGTAGTCTGTGTGAAGCTTATATACAGTATTGGCCCGAATATAAGACAGTGTTTTTTTGCATTGAAATAAGACTGAAAAAGAGGGGTTCGTCTTATATTCGAGGTCCAGACATTATACCCATTCACGACGCTAGATGACGCCAGATATCATTGAAGCGATGTTTTGTCATGACAGATCTCAGCTACTCTCAAGTCTAACCAGTTTGCATTATTTTACTGTGATGTTTTTCCTTATTCAGATTTGTTTCAAGGATACAGTTACAGTTAGACTTCGATTTGATGGTTAATGCAGTTATTGCAATTTTGTTGTCTTATCACAATAGAGTGGTTTATTTACATGTCATAAACCAGAAGCCATTCATTTACGAATGTGATTGCACTTTAGTTTACATATTTAAATTTTCAGATATTAAGATTTGAATGAGGCAAAATAACATGCTTTTTCTCTCAAATATATTGTTATAATCATTTGTTTCGGATATACTGGAATTATTTTCTGTATAAAAATGAATTTGGTGTTCAAAAAGCCTTTTTTCAAACTTGAGTCTCGAAAAAGAGGGGATTCGTCTTATAATCAGGGCTGTCTTATATTCGGGCCAATACGGTAATAGATTAATTTTTTCCCCCCCGGCAACAAAAGTGAGTACACCCCTTAGAAACTACGTACATCCCTAAATGTCCAAATTGAGTACTGCTTGTCGTTTTCCCTCCAAAATGTCATGTGACTTGTTACAGGAGTGCTGTCAACATTGCTGCAGAGATTGAAGAGGTGGGGGGGTCAGCTTGTTAGTGCTCAGACCATACACCGCACTCTACATCAAATTGGTGTGCATGGCTGTCACCCCAGGAGGAAGCCTCTTCTGAAGACGGTACACAAGAAAGCTCGCAAACAGTTTGCTGAAGACATGTCAACAAAGCACATGGAATACTCGAACCATGTCCTATGGTCTAATGAGACGGGGTCCGTCTTCAGATTATTTTATAGGAAAAAAATAAATGAACTCTATTATATAAGCTGCACACAGACTACTTTTCATTGTGTCAAAGTGTCATTTTGTCCGTGTTGTCCCATGAAAAAATATACTTATTAAATCTTAATATCTGCAGAAATGCGAGGGGTGTACTCACTTTTGTGATAAACTGTACAATGGTCCACAACAATTACACACTGGCAAGGGCTGTGTGAATATGGATGGCAAATCTGCCTCTTAGTCAAAAGGTCACAGGTTCAAATGTCAGTTTGAATTTTCCAGTTTTTCATATGTGGTTTTTCTCCGAGTACCCTGGCTTATTACCACAAAACATGCGTGGAAGGTTCAGTGAAGGCCAAATTGTCCGCTGGTGTGAATGCGAGTGTGAAAGCCTGTTTGTTTATCCTGTGATTGGCTAGCGACCACTCTAGGCTATATTTTTTTCTTTAAATTGGTATAGATTCTTAGTTATTCAGGTCATTGTAATGCGCAAAGGTTAAATCGTGGCAACTGGACTGTTTAAAAAGTACTAAGGCAGTTATGCTGCTAGGCTGGCGAAACGACAGTAATTACAGCTAGTGGAGCAGTGTGTATCTTCACTTAGTGCTCCTTCGTGTTTAAAAGCCCAAACTGACAGACTTCAATGAAAGACACCAAAGTTGCCTTTCATACAAAAAACAAACAAAAAAAACCCCTATTATTAGCAGCAATATTTTTGGTTTTTGCAGAAAAACCTCTGCTCCACACCTCAGCCCAGTTTTGGGCGATAAAGCACAATTGAATTGTGATATTTATAACTGTGTGTCATATCAGTTAACTTTTAGTGAATATTCTTTTATCCGTGCCATCTATTAATTAGTCAAAAAAATAAAAATAAAAACTTGCACAAAGAGTACAAAGTCAACAAAGAGGCACCAATGGCCTTTTCCAATATTTTAAACTTTTTCATGCATAGGATGTAAATATTATAGGGCTGCAGCTATCGAATATTTTAGTAATCGAGTATCGAGATAAAATGTTGGGTTTTTTTTTGTTTGTTTGTTTTTTTAGGTAAGGAGCAATTATGAATATACATGAGAAAACAAGACATTTCATCTAATATTGAACCATTTTCAGTCAATTAATGTCTTTATTTTCGATGTACATTGTTGAAAACAGCCAACAATTGCATCTCAGATGTGACTCGGAAAAAGAATAGACTAATTTGTAAAAAAAAAAATTATTTCTTACCTAAAAATGTCATTACGCTTGACAACACACATCACTTAAAAGTTAGGTGTTTTTCCCACGTTTTTCAATTGAATTTCCATTTGTGTCAAGCTATTTTTAAGTTCCAGTTAAATTTTAAGTTAGCCTAAACTGTACGTCCTGATAGGATTTTGAGTTTTTGCAGTGTTCAAAATAAATGTAGGTATGATACCTGCTGCATTAGAGCACATTAGGGACCAGTGCTACCTGGTGTAAGGTATCCAGCAAAGACTACTGAGCTAAAATTGACAGTTGGCTTTATTATGTTTTTATTTTACACGCTCATCATTCTACAGCGCTGTGTTTTTACAGATTAAATAAAGCCTGTATGTAAGACGCGTTAGTCACGCATCGGCAGTAGTCATAATTAATAGAAACCTAGCCCTCCGCAGGGCTAACGTTACGTGAGGAAGGGACAGTAACGTTAAACTTATTTATTAACGCTGAGAAGTCAACTGATTTAAGATGGCGGCTGTTTACTAACGCCGTCGAGGCTGTCATTTCGCATCTAGTTCTATATACATGTATAATCTATGCGACACATCAGACGCTACCTGCTACCACCGTAGCATCATGCGAGCGTAGTTTTTAGCAACGTAGCAACATAGTTTGTAGCGGCTGTCAGCGGGATTACTTATTCCTCTACGCATGTGACGTCAGCGCGCTGTGCTGTATTAAAAGTAGTCCGGGTAAAACGTGATGCTTAGACCTGGCAAAATTAAATGATTCCTCGAGGCGAATAAAATTACTCGGATCAGTTTTCGTTTCAGCTCTGAAATATTATTAGAGAAAAATTGGGGTGTGCCCTGGTTGAAGTGTGTAACCTGTGTACTTTTTTTTTTTTTTTTTTTTTTTTTTTGATCGTATTATCTTTACCATCCATTTATTTGTCAAAAAAAACAACATTGCACAAAAAGAACAGTCATTAAAGAGGCAACAAAGCCCTTTTCCGATATTTTAAACTTTTTCATGCATAAGATATAAATATTAATAGAAAAAAATGGGAGTGTGCCCTGGTTGAAGTGTGTTATCTGTGTAGTTTTTTTTGGTGTAGTTTTTTTTTTTTTTGTGTGTAGTTTTTTTTGGATTGCACAATCACAGTATTAAGCTCACGTTGACTTAGGCTAGGTTGATACCGCAGGTCTAAATGCGCAAATCCGATTTTTCCTCATATCCGTTTTTTTTGGTGTGCCTGTTCAGACTGCCTTTTTCCATTGAGCCCGTAAAAGTAGTACGCATGCGCACTAACTCGCAGTCCAACATGTGCTGAGAAAGTTGATCCGCATGCGCAGCAGCATCAAAACGACTACAGATGCTGGCTCTATGTCATTCTACGACAATCATATTTTGATTTCCAAAAACAGGACACAAATAACAGACATAAATAAACCCCATTTAGTCTGATATTCAAAGTTTATATGGATTGATAGAATGCATGCATGACGCACACACATTCGGCCAGTTTGCTCCAACTCTCGGCCATGTAAGCAATATTGGAATACAGTACTGCTCATTTGGCACACAGAAAGAAAACCGAGCATTCTTCGGCTTATCACCCCGCAATTTTTTTTAATGCCTCTTCCCTAAATGCCGAGTTCAAGCTAGGCGCTAATGCTAATGTAAAGCTTCATCGGTGCCATCCTCCGTGCCTCTCGCTCTTTGCTGACGTAATTGCCCCATGAATTCCGATTTGTTAGACAGCAAAATGTTGCCCAGATCGGATTTTATCCACATACGAAAATGACCTAGATTGGATTTAAATGGTCCACTTTGAGGCGACTTGTGCCGTTCAGATCGTCAAGTTAATGCCTCACTCGAGTTGGAAAAACACGAAAAAATCGGATTTGTGCATTAAGACCCGCGGTATGCACCTGCCCTAAGTTCTTCTCAATAGACAATAGTATTTTCAATATGTATTCTTACAGGATTTTGTGCAAACAACCGTGTTATCTTTTCCTCCAACTCACACCCATCCAATGTTTACATGTGTATTTAACTGAAAAATGCTGTTATTGCTGCAGCCCCACTAAGAATGTGACTGCATAGTTGACCTAAAGCTAAATTTCAGGTGTCAGCTGCTCATTATTTTTTCTGCAAAATGCATTTTCAGTATCATTTCTGAACAACTCTGCCAACTCTGGAAGTAGACCCTTCTTGGTGCTTTCAGTGTGATAAAACAACAACGTTTTAGTCGCTCCTAAGTATAAGTCAAAGGCCAGACAAACTATGAAAAAAGTGTGACTTATAGTTTGGAAATTACAGTATTTATTCAATACCTCAAGGCATTCAACTCGGGAGATTCCGCTGTTTATTCTTGTCGTCATCATGCGGTAACCCTTGCTTAAGGTCAACACCGCACCACAGACCTGTTTATTATGCATGGCCCAGCAGGAGATAGAGAGAGGGAAGTAAGGGAGGGGCAGTAGACATCCCGATACGATGACGTGTGAAACAGGTGCTGAAATGCCCTTGAGCGTCCTTGCACTTGCCAAATGCCACGGCTACTCCATATGTGCGTGTTCACCTATGCTAAAGTGTTCAGGAAAAGATGTGGCCTGTGCGAGACGGTTAATTTAAAGACTTAATTTGTTCCCGTTGTCTCCCTTGATCACATGTATTTGCCCTGACGATGCGCGCTCGTGCGTTGAGGCGGAAAACGTCCCATCCATTCGCCTCATCTCAGCTCAACAGGATACTCCGTCATGCCAGCGTAGCCACCGCTATCATCATCATTACGAATGAAGCGTGGATTATTTCGAAGAACTTGTTGCATTTGAAAGGTTTTCCCATGATTGAATGTGTTGGTATGTGTGTGGGGGTCCCGCGCTCTCATTGTGACTATTCCTCAGAACATGTGCTTGGAGTCTGGGAACATAATAATGCTAATCAGAGTTTTGCCCTAAAGGAGGAATGACTCATAACTGCTCTGCTGCTTTGCCTGATGCTGCTTAAAGTCATATTTCATGTTGGATAAATTTTCTTCTGTCTTCATGTGAAATTCCATCGAACCGCACCATTGTAAAAACAATACTGTAGTCCGTTGACTTACAAGTTTAATTTCTTCCATGACCAAGCCGTTAACTCAAAGTACTAGTATATGATATTTTCCCCATTGGAGTGAAAATAAGTTGCAATTGTCCATTTCAGCCACTACCAAAAATCACATACAGTATTTTTTAAACTTTAGGTCACTCAGTAAAATTTTTACTCTGTTACCGTAATTTTCTGACCATAAGCCTCCACCCAATACATTTAACACGAAAACGGCATTTGTTCATAGATAAGCCGCACCGGACTATAAGCTGCTGCTGTCCTCACTGTATTATGGGATATTAACACCAACATTTATTAACTAGCAACACTTTATTTGACAGCAGCGTCATAAGACTGTCATAAGACCGTCATAAGACCGTCATAATTATGACATGACACTGTAATGAGCATTAATGAATGCTTTTTACAGATGTCATTTAGTGTCATTTTAGTGTTGTTTAGTGTAAAATTATTTCACTTTTGAATGAATGTAAAAGATCTGAGCTGGATATAAATGGAGTTAGTGCCAAAATTTGCCAGATGACACTTAATGACATCTGTCATAAGCATTAAGTAATGCCCATGACAGTGTCATGTCGTAAGTATGACGGCCTTATGACAGTCTTATGATGCCGCTCTCAAATAAAGCGTTACCTATTAACCAAATAAAACAACAAATACTGTAAGCCGCACTGGAGGACTATAAACCGCAAAATAAGGGAAAAAAGTAGCGGTTTGTAGTCAGAAAATTACAGTACTTGTGGATGGATTAGCATGACGTTTTGTAAGTACAGGATATTCTAGGGATGTACAGTATATGCATCGATTCACTGAGAATCCCATCTTGTATTGTGATGTAATGCTGCATGGATCATGAAACGGTTGCTTGAAGTGTTCCGTCAAGTGTCTTAGTTCGTTCAAACTTTTTGAACTGTTCAGTGTTATGTTCTGCAATTTGTATTTCTATTTTTTCATAGACTTCATAACGGGACACGGGGCCGAATAATATGGGGCCTAGCTCCGTCAAAGCTGACCGAGTGGAAACACAGACAAAGAGCTTTTTACGTTGAAAATTCTTATGAATAAATGTTTAAATCCCTGAATTCTTCACAGATATGGACGTCAAAACAGTCTCGATTCTTGGTTAAAAGCAACAAAAAAAAAAAAAAAAAAAAAAAATAGGCAGTTAGCATTTATTTTACGTAAATATGGCGAATTATGACGCCAATGCCGTGGCGGTTAATTTCTCCCAATGATTTTTTTTTCACAATGTTTCAAAATGCATGCATGGTATGCAAGTAATATAATAATTACAGTGGTACCTCCAAATACAAAGTTAATTCATTCCAGGACCTTGTTTGTAAGTCGAAATGGTCGTATGTCGAGCAGGACTTTCACATAAGAATAGATTATAATTCCATTAATTCGTTCAACAGCCCAAAAACCTACACTAAATCCTTAATAAATACTGCTGGTACTATTACAAATGGCAATTACACATAGCAAAACAAATAAATTATGAATAAAAATCGGGACAATAATATAATAATAATAATAATAAGAATTCCTGTAATAATGCAATGGATCAGGTTCTCATGTGGTGGACATTTTTTGCTGTACGTGAACGCACCGCGTGGCTGACGTGACAGAGAGAGTGAGCGGTGAGGTTTAGAGTCACTTTCAATGTTTTCTTGAGAGCACCGTCAACTTCGGCCTACAGTAGGCGTCTTGTGTTCTTTGGCGATGTTACCACAATAATAATTGTCAGCTTAACTTATAAAGACTGGCGAATGGTGGTCGGAGGAGAACCGTGGAGACGTATTGTTGAGCCAGTTCAGGGATGTGCAACCCACGCTCATATTTTTCTGTAATTTGCATCTTCATTTCAAAGGTAAGCATCACCTTTTACTTGTTTCACCACCTGTACCAACCTTTTTGAAACCTCTGTTGTTTTGTCTCTTACACAAGAAAATCCACCATGCGTTCATCTGCGGTGCTGTCATGTCGTCAAATTTAGAGCATGTCGTCGGATGTAGAAACAAATGGCGAGTCAAATTTTACATCAGATATCGAAAAGATTATGTGTCGAAGTGATCATATGTCAAGGTATCACTGTACCTTGAATCCTCGAACAAATCACTCCTGAGACAATCCTTTCTGTTTGATACGGTACAGCTTTCGTACTTTTTCAAACTAAATCCAGCGTTGGATCGCTGCAAGTGTTTGAGAATAACTGCGACCGACTTTGACCGACTGAAGCGGAGTGTGGGACGACCCCCTTCTTGAAGGCGTGGTGCAGTGTCTGGGGAATGTCTCCCGTCAATATCATTATGAAGTCTATGATTTATGACTGCATTCATGTTCATAATTGAAAGGTGACGTTAAAAAAATGATCAATGTTGGAAAAATTCAGAAGTCGGGGTACTCATAAGTCAAGCAACTTCTGTAATACAAGCCCTTAAAAAAACCTTGACATTCTAGTCACAGAAAGCTTGTGTTTCATGGAGTTCTTCCCCTTTAATCACCAGCCATACAAACTATAGAACATGCGAATGGGGACAGCATGCAAACTCCAAAAAGAGACTCAAACCTATAAATTGTGAAACCAATGCGATAACCACTATTCCAACATGCTGACCCCCTACGGAACATAAAGCTATTACTTTGTAAAAGCATTTACACTATTAAATTAAGTAAAGAACAAACATACTTGAGAACAACCTGTTTCTATTTTTCAAATGTCTCAAACAAAAACTCACTTAAATCTATGATCTCAGCCAACCATTCCATTCATTCATTGATTTTCTATTGCATTTGTAGTCTTTGGGGTAAAATGAGTTTAATCACCTCTCACTCCTGATTAAACTTAAGAGATTGTTTCAAGAAAAGAGTGTTTTATTGTGGATGATTTTGAGTCTTGAGCATCCATGGGGAATTTTGGAAGTTGAAACTGAGAGTCAAACCGCAGACCCTACAACTGAGAAATGGACATGCAAACCAAAGCATACTTTTTGGAGGGAAAAAATGCTCCCTTCCTAAACTGTATTGAGCTCCATTAGATAAATGATGTCTTGAATCCATTGGGACTAGGTATAGTACACCACTTGGTAACAAACCCCAAAGGCACTGTTGTTTCAGTCACAACTAGTTTGCTGTCTGAAGAAATAGTACAAGGTGACGTCAGCAAATGCCGACATCTGCAGTTCTTTTGTGTCGTGCAAAGTGGAATTTGGAAAGAGCTTGATAGCAAGCCTCTAGGTGCAAACAAGGCATTGGAGTCACCGAGGACTTCTCCCCCTTTTTCCGCAGGATCCACTCAAGCGGGATAATGCCGCGACAGTATGAGCTTTCACACAACAACACGCCATCCTGCAATTTGATAATTAGATGACATCATCACCAGTGTCCGGTATGTCAAAAGGAACAACTGATAGGGAGAAGGTTGCGTCGTGTGTTTAAAGTTGACACTTGGAAAGACCCTTGCACAGATGGCATCTCACCTTTGCCTTGGCCTCGATTGCCAGGTCGACATCCATTCTGATCCAAGCTTCCTCTTTTCTAGTCAGTGTCGTTTTTCTTACTTTTACTCCTTATTCGATAAAGGCAATTTAGACAAGTGCCAGTCAAGCAATTAGTATTGTCCAAAATGTCTCTGTTAAGATGACTAATTAATCGGTCGGTCAGAGGATTGGCAAGGCTCTGAGTTGATCGATTGATTGAGGGCTGTGTCCCAGAAAAGACTAGAGCGTGGGTGAGAATCCTTAACACAATTCCCCGAGGCCCAATTAAGGTGAGGCCTTCTTCACTCACTGCCAGTAAATCATTCCATTAGAGAGAACAGAGAGGATCACATTTCTCTACACATAATGTACTGTAAACGTGCATTAAAAGCATGCACGTATCTCCCGCTTCTATGATTATTTCCCGCATTGCCAGATGACGTGTCTTCTGTACTTGTTGATAGGAAGTTGTTTAGTTCAACCTGCCTCAAATTAACCTGCCCACTCAAGTCAGAAACCTACGTGTTAATAGGGGGCAGACAATGGAAGAATGTGTGGGAGGGTGATAATACCTTCTATTTTAGAAGGGGAAATAACTTCACATTATGCATGAACTCTTTTCCAATTCAAAACATACACAATGCATTCTTTTTTTAGTCATTTAATTTTCTGCTGCAACGTGCTTGACTGTATACCCCAAACACACAAAGTACATATCTTTGTAATATTTAAAATAAACAACAGAATTAAGATATTCGATAAAACTATTCAGCAACTGTGACGCAAATACCTTGAATTATTTATGTACTGTATGTATGTATTTATTTATTTGTGCTTTCAACTTTTATTTGTCATCACGTGAAGCAAACAACAACCAATTCTCATTTGCAATGCTAACCCGGCAGCAGACATTGGAATGAATTAATCATTTTCAATCATTAAAATTATTTAAATAGCAGCATGTGGATAAATCATTTTGGAATATTTGAAATAAAGACAACATTTTTTAAACATAAATAGTACCTAAAATTCTTCAACATACGGCAAACTATCAAATCAAACTTGTGGCAAATATATATTTTAATATTCTGTATATTAAAACCTTTTTTTTTTTTTTTTTTAAATCCATTATGTGTATAAAATATACTTTAAAATATTAATTTATATATAACTATAGTACATTAAAAATACACCACAAACTAAAAATATATCTCAACAAAACTTTAAATAAAAATGATATATCATTTTTCAATGTACTACTATTGTTTTCAAATATGTAGATAAAAATAAGACAAATTACACGAAAATACAAACATAATGCAAATATATTAACGTGCATCTAAACCACTTTAGTGTCCAATAATACATGTATTAAAAGCCTCATTAACAAATCAATGCTGGGATATTTTTGTGGCACTATGACAGAGGATCCACTTTTAAAGTGACAGTACATTTAATGTAAAGCTGTGTGCGCGTATATAATCTATGATATTTGTCTCTATTTATCATGAAGTGTGTTTCGCTAGGTAGAAATAGATATGGCCTCTTTTGCCTCTCTTTCCCTTTTTAAGCCTTCCACGGTGACGCCGCGCACGAACGCGGATGAAATGATGGAATGAATAAATGCTGGAGTATGTGAAAGGATGGATGGATGGAGTTACTCACCTCCCGCAATGGCGAGCAGCGCCAGCAGCAACATCAGTAGCCAGCCCTCCTCCAACATCATCGTCATCCTCATTCTCACCATCCCGAGCCCGAAAGGTGTTCAACGAGGATCGCGGAGAATCCTCCTCTTCCTCTTCCTTTCCTTGCTTTCTGCTCTTCTTCCTCACGACCCAAACCTTCCTTCAGTTGCTACCTGGTACCCTGACGTCATGGTGTGCTCCCGCGCCGACGATAGAGGACCACCAAAGGGAAAGGACGCGCCGAAATCGTATCGCTGGGAGTCCGCAGGTGAGCTCCGAGCCGCGGGTCGTGCTCCGGCGACGAGTGGTGCGAGATGGAGGGAGGGAGGGCTGGTCTACGGAGGAGTGGCGGAAAGGGATGATGTGGTTCCTCCCTCCTCCTCTCAGCTCGCCTAACGACGCCTTCCCCACGCAAAGTCGCTGTTGAACTCATTGGTTGCCATTGACGGCGATAGACGTCCAATTCATTTTTGACTGGGAACTGCCAACCTCTCCTCAGCCAAAGTTAACCGGGTGTTTTTCATGCATATTTCAGCACATACTCAGTGCATACTGGGAGTCAATGAATTTATATGCTGCCATGGGACAAAAAATTAAGTACACTTGCCCGATGTTAAAGTAGATTAATTATATAAAAATACAGTTTTTGTCGTTGTGATCAGTGTTGTTAATCTTTAAAAAAAAAAAAAAAAAAAAGGTTCAGTTACAAATAACTCCTCCCAAAAAGTAATTGAGTTAGTAACTCAGTTACCTCATTGTAAGAGTATAACCAGATAGCAGACCGGTGTTAAAAAAGATGTGGGATCAACATTCCGCTGTCCATACCTGTCAAGTTGTACGGTTTCGGCATAATTTGTACAAGTGAGCAGTGATTTTTGAATGTGTATGCTGTACGTTCAAAATCTAAGTTTTTCATGCATTGATTTTTTTTTTCTCCGTTCGGATTTTGTCACCGTTTCGGCAATGAGACAATGTGCGTTACTATGCGTTACTACGTTGGTTGAATGACACGGGAGTGGGAAGGAGGGAAGAGTGTTGTGACGCTGTTGCAAACGCGATGTTAGGCGGCTCCAATATTTCCTGACTGTAGCCGACAGCCTACAATCTACGCCCACTTGATGCAACACTAGATATCTCATGCATATAGAACTAGATGTGAAATGACAAACTCGGCGGCGTTAGTAAACAGCCGCCATCTTAAAGCAGTAGACTTCTCAGAAAGGCTCGGTTGTATTGAACCTTCATAGCGAACCTAAGTAACTTTTTATCTAAAATACTCCTAAATTGGCAAAATCTTGTCTTGAATCTATCTTTAAAACAGTTTTAAAACTTTCACATGTCGAAAGTAGACAGGAGGGAAGTACTGCAAAAAGTGGAGCAATTTTAACAATTTTAACTTCCAAACATAGCAAAGGTTACTATGTTGTTGTTGTTGTTGTCGTTTTTTTTTTTTTAATGAAAAAAAAACCCATGAAAGAAAACACCAGTCACTTTGCCAAGTAACTAATTACTCTTACATTCAGGTAACAGTGTTACTAACTCAATTACTTTTTGGGAGAAGTAATTTGTAACTGTAATTGATTTTTTTTTTTTAAGTAAGTTTAACTACACTGGTCATAAAGATGCAGTCTGCAGAATGAAAAGTGACGAAAGCGGAGATTTTATTCTGCCAATTTGTTGCCGAACACAATTTGCAACTATTGCTGATCCCTTCTCAGAATTAGCAAAAGAAATGTTCCCGGATTCAAAGATTGCATCGGTAAGTTAATTTTATCAATTGACCTTTTTCATTTATAATTGGACACACCAACGAACTACCTTCAAAACATACTGAATTGCGAGCTGAAGTGTCATTAAGTGCAGCCATCAAAAGACGTGATAGAAACTGCCAAAAGTAACAATAGTCACTGTTAAATTTTAGTAATCATGATGTAGCTGAAGATATTGATTGTTCTTTGATTGCACCAGGTTATATGTGACAATATTACCAAAATATTCATATTATTTTAACATTCAGTTTTATTTTTGTTTCATATTGCACATTATATAAAACGTTGTAAGATTAGTCACCAATTTGTAAGGGCATACGTCACTATTTATAAGATTGCCAACGGCCCCGGCTTGACAGTTATGGCTGTCAATCTTTTATTATTAAATCAACGTCACTTTTGCACCCTCAGTTAATGTTGTTTCAACGTTGAAATCCCTACAAAACCTAAACGTGATTTCGATTATTAATAATTTTGGGACAACGCTGAATCAATGTTATCTTTTCGACCAAAACGCCCGCTCATTCATAATTCAATGACTTTCCAATCACATTTCCCGGTCAATCATAAATCAACAAATTGATCAACCATAAAACAATGTTAACCCAACCATAATCTGACATACCATAGAACAACGTTGTTTCAACGTCACTTGACGTAGAAAAATTTCGATGTCAACATACTGATGATTTTGATGGAAAATCAACGTTTATTCAATGTCGGTCTGCTAGCTGGGAAATTAGTTACTTAGCAAACTAACTGACGTAACTTTTGATTTTCTACACATTTTTAGATTACACATTCTATAACATCTTTCACCCCACAGATGTTTATATTTACCTATTGAATTGAACTGATTTTTTCATTCCGAATAAAAAAAAAAAAAACGTAGGTCACACTTTTTACATAAAAAAAAAAAAAAAAAAAGAATTTCACCTATACAGTGGTTCCATGACATACAATCGCTTCAACACACCATCTTTTCGACATCAGATGTAAAATTGGATTCGCCATTTGATTCTACATCCAGTTTCTTTGTTTTCCCGGATTTTCTTGTGAGAGAAATCAACGTGGGTTCCAAAAATGTTAGTGCAGATGGTGAAAAAAGGAATAAGGTGAGGCTAACCATTGAAATGAAGATGGAAATGATATAAAAATATGAGCGTGGTGTGCCGTCCGTGAACTGGCTCGACTTATGGCCGTAGAATGTCTACGATCTCGACCGTCCTCGTCCAACCTCAGTTCGCCTGTCTTTATAAGTTAAGGTGAGAATTATTATTTTAACATGGCCAAAAAAATCGCCATCTTCGTCAGGTTTTTAATCATTTATTTCAGAACTTGTGCAACACAACATGCCTACTGTCCGCCGCAGCTGAGCAAAGTGAAAGTAAAATGTCCTCTCTCACTCTGTCAAGTCAGCCACGCGGTGCATTCAGGTACAACATGTAAAACACAAACCCCACATTCGAACCCGATTCGTTACACTATTACAGGTATTATTATTATTATTACTATAATTAAATTACCATTCAAATTTTTATTCATAATTCATCTGTTTTGCTCTGTGCTATTTACAATAGTAATAGTAATAGTAGTATTTGTTAAGGATTTAGTGTAGGTTTTCGGGCTGTGGAACGAATTAATGGAATTATAATGAATTCTTATGGGAAAATCCTACTCGACATACGACCATTTAGACTTACAAACAAGGTCCAGGAACGAATTAACTTCGTATGTAGAGGTACCACTGTATACGGCGTAACAGTATACAAACTTTCAAATGCTGTGAGATGTATTGTCACACCCTTAATACATATACAGTGGTACCTCAATGTACGATTGTTTCGACACACGATCTGTTCGACATCCAACGTAAACTTTGACTCGCCATTTGTTTCTACATCCGACGACATGCTCGAAATATGACGACATGACAGCACCGCAGATGGACGCATGGCTGACTTTCTTGTGACAGAAATCAACACAGGTTTCAAAAAGGTTGGTACGGGTGGTGAAACGAGGAAAAAGGTGAGCTTACCTTCTAAATGAGGATGCAAATTATAGAGGAATGTGAGCGTGGGGTGTGCACCCGTGAACTGGCTCAACAATACATCTCTATGGTCCTCCTCCGATCACCGTTCGCCAGTCTTTATAAGTTAAGTTGACAATAATTATTTTGGTTACATCGTCAAAGAAATCGCCAGCTTTGTCAGGTTTTTATCATTTATTTCAGAACTTAGCCAACACGAAACGCCTGCTGTCCGCGGCAATTGACTGTGTACTCAGGAAAACATTGAAAGTGAAATAAACTGAAATGCACTGCTCCTCTCTCTTGTCACGTCAGTCACGCGATGCGTTCAGGTACAGAAAAAAACATCCGCCACATTAGAACCCGATTCGTTACATTATTACAGGAATTATTTTTTATTAATATTATTACATTATTCAGATTTTTATTTATAATTAAAATATTTTGCTATGTGTAATTGCCATTTGTAATAGTAACAGCAGTATTTATTAAGGATTTAGTGTAGGTTTTTGGGCTGTGGAACGAATTAATGGAATTATAATGTATTCCTATGCGAAAATCCTGCTCGACATACGACCGTTTTCACTTACAAACAAGGTCCTGGAACGAATTAACTTCGTATGTAGAGGTACCATTGTACTGTAGATATATTTTTCAATATGCAGGTGAGGCTCTGAATTTCCTGCCTCTCCTGTCTTTGCTCTACTTGTTTTGAATAAAAAAAAAAAAAAAAAACATCACACAACGTTCATGGATACGTCATTCAGGAAAAGTTTAGGGCAAGTAACTATTTTTGGTAATAAAAAAACAAAACATTTTATTATCATAGTATAGCCTCTACAAGAACAATGCAATCTTTAGCATGATAACGAACACTTAGCAGGAAAACAGTACATTATTTTAAATTAATTGTACCCACCTGGATGCTACGAACTGTATGTAAAAAAAAAAAAAAAAAGTTCCCCGAGAGTTTAAAATTACACTCACTATGCTAAATGCTAATGCTTACAAGAACGCTCCGAGCCACCTAGCCAATCATCATCGCGTTTGCAACGGCAACACCCCTTACTCTCTTCCCCCCTCCCGCTCTGCTCCCTCTCAGGCAGCTGTGACAAAATAAGACAACTTGCACTTCATTCAACCAAATTGTAGTAATGTGCCCCTTTACATCCTCAGTAACGGTAACGGTGTTGCAAAGATGGGAAAAGTAATTAATTAGGTTACTCACTATTGAAAAAATAACGCTGTTGGAAACCCTTTTATACTCTAACGCCGTTATTCACAAAACCGGATGTGATTACATTCATTTAAGTGATTGTTCGAAATTGATAGGCGTGCATATGAATATCTTGTTGTCTATATGCGCCATGTGATTGGCTGGCAAGCTGTCCAGGGTGTACCTGTCCAAATTTCTTTACCAAAGTCTCCTGGGAGAAGCCACAACAATCCTAATAAAGCAAATAAGGAGAAAAATACAGTAGCTATACATTTTGATATGTACGTTCCTGCATTTAATGCACTTTGTTTGATAATTCAGCAAGGGGCAACATGGCCATTAACATAAATCATTGACAAGCCATTATTATGTAAATGACATGCTGTAAATCTCACAGTTGTGTGTGTGTGTCCTTCCTAATTGTCATCTCATAAAGATTTATGTTTGGGAAATCCCTTTTTTAAGATGTCACATAGAATCAAGGTAAGTGGTCGAGAGCTTTGATTTTAGGGCACAAGAACTTCAGGACATAACAAAAGGTATAGTTAAACATTTTTCGTTGTAGTGTCTCTGTATTTATGTTCATCATTTCAATTTTGAATTGTTGCATGGTCAATGAAAGCAGAAACAAGATCTTAAATCTAGATTTGCACCCTCCTTACTTTGAGGGAGATTTTTGAATTTTTTATGTATTTATGTATTTTGTAACTTGAAAAAAGGAAGTCAACGTCAATAAACCATTTGACTGTCCAAAGGGAAGATTCAAAGTGAGACAACCACACACCAATAGCTAATCAGAGTGAAGAGTTTAAATTTAACCCTCAATATTTAATTTAATCCAGTCAGTCTCATACTAATGACAATCTGGTTGTTTGAAGAGGGAAGATAAAAACGAACAAACAAAATAGCCTGAAAAAGGTTATTTGGTCCGGGACATTTCAAACGCAGATTGTCCTGATTGACTGACATCAAAGGTTATAAAAATGAATGTAAAGCCACTTTTAAACTAAAAAAAAAAAAAAACTTGCCTAAAAATTTTTATTTTTGGTTTTGTTGTCTCCTGCTGCTACTTGCACTTTCACTTGCCCTTTTGCTCTTAGCAGAGGTAATAATTAATGTGAGGAGGTTGACTAAGGTGGCGTGCCCATATCCAGAGAGTCAAAAGCTGGTGCTTGGAGTCCGACTGTGATCCATACAGAAAAAGAGTGAAGAAGACAACAAAAGTAAAATTCAGGAAGGAGGGTGAAAGAGAAAGGAGGTGGTTGCTGTGGTGATGAAAAGAAATCTGAAAATCTGCAGGCTGGAGCGACCTGTTTCACCTTGATTGTCACATGACTTGCATCACGCACAACGGTGAGCTCACACGTGCAGACGACACACACATAGACAGTGAGGCGCGCACACACGAATGTAAATGGGCATGGGCATACTTTCGCAGTAATGTCTTCCCCTCTCGTGCTATCTTTATCCACACTTCCTTCCCTCTTGCCCTCTCCTGAGCGGTGAATGAGCTGACCTGACAGTGCTCCTCCTCTGCACTGAGTGCTGCTGTGAGTCTTTCGCTGAATTATTTAAAAGCTGGGACCCCCACGAGTGCTTGTCTTCCCCCAACACCCCCTCTAGCTCCTTCTATCCATCCTCTCTCTCTTCTGCTGTGCCTCTTTTTCTTCCCTTGCTGTCACTCCATCCAAATGCTAAAACAAACTTGACGTAATGAGCAGTCTAATTATTGTTCAAGTTAGGAAAGTAGGTAGTAGTAAATGACAACCTGTGAATTTAAATTACTTTTAGTGAGATGTATAACTTCATATTTTTGAAATGCCAGAAACAAAAGTAATCCTAACTTTTTTTTTTTTAAATAGCAGAAATGAAAATGTTGGTGATTTATCGTTAATTAGCATTGCAATTTTGGAGATTCTGAATTGGAGCCTGTCGCAAGCAGATGTAATTTTATACCATCTATAACAGAACTTCTTTCAACTCTCCATTTATTTCAGCGAACTTTGAAAGTTTGTGCTGTCTATCTCCAGAGCAGTTAAGCAGGTGTGCTGTCCCAAGTGTTAAATGGACTGTTACGCAGAATGGAGACATACAGTACATCCAATTGCTATGGTTTGATGCACTTGGGTTGATTTAAATCTATCAAAAATTGGTTTTCTGTGGTTGCTGGTTTACCCCAAATTATCAGAGAATTTAGAACATCACATGCAACAAACAGAAGAACATTCAATTTAACAAAATTTAAGGAAGGTCAGGCCCTTACAGTACTGTGTTATCTTAGTTTTGGCCATAGAGACCAGATAGCAGTGAGTAAAGGGGTGTGTCTGCTTCAGTACTGTATTTTTCTGACTATAAGTCGCACCTGAGTATAAATCACACCAGCCATAAAATGCCCAACGAAGAGGAAAAAAACATATGTAAGTCGTATCGGAGTTTAAGTCGCATTTTGGGGGGAAATTTACTTGATAAAATCCAACACATAGAAGAGATATGTCATCTTGAAAGGCAATTTAAAATAAAAATACAATAGAGAACAGCATGCTGAATAAGTGTACAGTATGATAATGTTACATGATGCATGAACAACGAAATGCGAACATGGCCGGTAAATTAACTTAACATACCTATAACTTAACATACCTATTAAGAGTTATTCAGATAACTATAGCATAAAGAACATGCTAACAAGTTTACCAAACCATTAGTAACATGTGAAATCATATGATAATGTGTTAATAATTTCACACATAAGTCGCTCCAGAGTATAAGTCGCACCCCCAGCCAAACTATGAAAAAATCTGCGACTTATAGTCAGAAAAATACGGTAAATGTAACATTGTGTATTTTTTTGTTTGAATCCATGACGTGTCATCCTCTGGAAGAGCCTGTACTCTTTTTGTATCTCCATCAGATGACAAGACACAACATTGCCATGGAAGCAGACTAGAAAGCATGTCTTCTGAGACAAAGTTCAAAGCAGGACGGGTTTGTGAGCGGGAGGTGCAGGCTACTGCACAACTCTCAGGATCTTAGGTCAGTGAAGCTCACAATTGCTTTAGGTACAGACAAACACTGGAATTTTCCTGGTGCCTATAAATATGGCTTAGGTTTGTAACTTTTTTGTTGTTGTTGACAATTTTATCTATTTCTTTGCATATTTTTGTCTGGAAGAAATGAGTTCTGTGTTTTTTATGAGGTGTGTGCCATTTTACAAGTTAAGTTACCAAATTATGGTTCCTCAAAGCAGCATAGTGGAGGAAAAATTAGCTTGTCTAACACTGGCAACATATAGGCTCTGCTCTGTTCTTTAAACTGAGACATTATCTCCCCCTCTATGCACTCCTTGTTCTGTACAAATCTTTATTTGAACCTCATTTACAAAACGTCCGTAATTTTCAGACTATAAACCGCTACTTTTTTCCTTCATTTTGAATCCTGCGATTTATAGTCCAGTGCAGCTTATTTGTTGATATATTTGGGTTAATAGGTAACACTTTATCTGACAGCAGTGTCATAAGACCGTCCTAATAATGACATGACACTATCATGGGCATTACTGAATGCTTATGACAAATGTCATGAAGTGGCATCCAGCCAATTATGTCACTAACACCGTTTATGTCCAGCTCGGATCTTTTACATCCACTCAAAAGTGAGATAATTTGCCGGATAACACTAAATGACATCTGTTATAAGCATTTATTAATGCTTATGACGGTGTCACGTCATAATTATGATTGTCTAATGACAGTCTTATGGTGCCACTATCAAATAAAGTGCTACCAAATACCATAACTTGCAATTAATGAAACAAGTGGAACAGTAACTAAAGAAATAATTAGCACAGAACATGAATTTTGATTGTTATTTACATCTGTAGCAGTGCAATGCACGCTAGGAGGCATGTTGGACAACAACAGTGTTGACAGCAGTTGGCAGCAGAGGTTGACTGTTTCCCCCAGGGGAGCAGTGATGGCCAAATGAAAGTTCTTGATGCAATGGTGGTTAATTTGTTCTTATAACAGCTGCGGCTTAAAGTCCAGTGCAGCTTATCTATGACCAAATGTCATTTTGATGTTAAATTTGGTGGGTGGCGGTTTATAGTCACGTGCGACTTATAGTGTGAAAATTACGGTAATATCACATGTTATTCTGTAACACATTTCCAACGCATCTAAAAAAAACCTCGAAATACTCCAGAAAAACAGTTGCAGCATAACGTGGTCTGAGTTTAACGCTCCCACTTAAATTATTTTTAACCCACTACCTTTTGAGGCCTAAGGAGCACAACTACTTTTAAAATGCTTGTATAATGTACCAGATTATTCATAAACTAAACCATAAATTACGTGACCTCCTCCCAATTTGTACTTCTTGGGGGACACCTATCCTACCAGTGGGAAATAATCAAATCACTGGGAAAAATATAAGGCTAAAGTTTATACAAGCTTGAGCATTGCTTGCAGAGGACCACAGATTTGGAACAAACCTGATGAAATGCTTAAAATGTCAACTTCCATCTCCATTTTCAAGAAAAAACGCAAAGCTCAACTCCTGGCAATGTAAATCTAATATGCTCATTCTTTGGATAACAATACTGTACGTTGTATCAAATCCAATGAACCCAGTATGTTGAAATTGTCCATTGTTAATTAAATGTCGGTGTATGCTGTACACATTTGTAAAGATATCTGGCTAATACAGGAGCTCATATTTGTAGAAAACTGGGCCCCCTACTAAAAACTTTCAATAGCTTCCTTGGAGCGTTTTCTTCACACATCTAATTGTATATACATATTCTGTATCTAATTGTATATACCGGGTATTGTATACTGTGAATGATGTGTGAATAAAAGTAAACTATACACCTAATCTGAGCATGGTCTGCGCATTTACTGGATTGAGGACGGCATAAATGTTACGGCCTACTCCCTTGGGGGGCCTCTTGTTTATTGTGACCTACTTTGTGGCTTTTAATTAGGCGGACTGACCACAACGCCTTTCACAGATGGGAGGAGAGGTGATGCTCTATGGTGTCTGTTGTTGTGTAACATTCGAGACCTGCTTGCGGGCTGCTGAACAACGGTGTGCCAGAATAGCAAGTGGGAACCCGAAAGCAAAGCACGGTAAACATCTGACATATATTTGCTTGTCTTTGACCTCAAATTAAAAGCGTTACACTCCAGTTGTTACGTCACAAATGGAATCATTTGTAGCTGTGCTCTGACATCGCATGCCACATTGCTGTTGCCAAATGCATCGCCACTGAAGTCCTGGTTATTCATAGCTGCTTTTATATATCGCAGTCTGTCTCTCTCCTCCCTCCCTGAGGAGATGCCCTACCTCACGCTCTCTAATCGCCATGGCAACCTGGTAATCCTCCTCTTTCTTTACTGCACACACACATGCATCCACACACACATGGATGAACACATTGTTCAGACAGTCATGCAAACCTGTGTTTACTAGTATGTTGACATGAACAGATCTCATGCTTATAGTGCATACGTGAATGTTTATGGTGACACATTGCTATGAAATACATTACTACTCATATTATTTCTCCAACACACTGCAGAAAAACTCATACGTACGACCAATTTATTTTTTCAATTTTAAATTAAAATGGTACATACTCTTGCTCTCATACACACTGCTGTTTTTCTGTAACTTGATTGAAAAATTCTTGCCACTGCTAAAACAAGTGCATTTTCTCATTGTTGCTTGTCACTGCACAGTTTTTTAAAAAATCAAATTAAAGAACAAAAAAGGACATGTAAATTCAAGAGTTGAAGATTATATGACCACAAAACTTCACTTGTTGTACCATACCTTAGTTTTAGGAAAGACCCTTGATGTTTTCCAGTGAGAAAAATACGTATTTGAACATCCTGCGATTTTGCAAGTTCTCCCACTGAGAAATGATGGGCGGGTTTGAAATTTTAATGGTCGGTGCTTGTCCACTGTGAGGGACAGTCTAAAGGGAAAAAAATTCCAGAAATCAAAGTGTATGATTTTTTCACAATTTATTCTACAGCAAATAAGTAATTGAACACCTATTATAGAATTGTGAGCCTTAAAGACCCTTTAGTCAGTCACCTTTAAAAAGTCCAATGAATAAAGTGGAGTGGCTCTAGACTGACTTTTTGACCTGTTTGTGACGGTTAGCTCCATATAAACACCTGTCCACCCCACACAATCAGGAAGACTCCAATTACTAACATGGTCAAGACCATAGACACCAGAGACAGAATTGTAGACCTCTACAAGGCTGGAAAGGGTTAGGGGGCAATTGCCAAGCAGCTTGGTGATATAAGATCGACTGTTAGAGCAATTGTTAGAAAATGGAAGAAGCTAAACATGACTTTCAATCTCCCTCAGACTGGGGCTCCATGCAAGATCTACCTCTTAGGGTCTCAGTGATCCTAAGAATGGTGAGGAATCAGCCAAAAACCACACAGGAGGAGCTGGTTACTGACCTGGAAGGAGCTCGTACCACCATTTCCAAGGTTACTGTTGGTAATACACTAAGACAGGGGTCCCCAAACTGTGGCCTGCGGGCCGGATACGGCCCGCCTCCACATTTAGTCCCGCCCCCTGAACAATACCAGAGAGCATTTTGATTTGTCTTTTTTTTTTTTTTTTTTTTCCAATAGTGTTATTTATTTCCTGGCTATTTTCTGTGAAGAACCCAGTGAGGGTTATTTGGTTATTATCTATTTAATTAATAGTGTTATTATTATTTATTATTATATTATATTTTTATTTCATTTACTTTTGTTCCGTGAAGAATCCAGAAAGGGTTATTTGATTGTGGCTTTCTGAAAAACAATAAATTTTTACATTTAGGCACTCCTGGAATCGTCACACTTTTTCTGTTACAAACTGACCCCGGCCCCTCATCAGAGAAGGGAACAGTTTGGGGACCCCTGCACTAAGACGTCACGGTTTAAAATCATACATGAAACTGAATGTTCCCCTGTTCAAACTAGTACATGTCCTGGCCCGTTATAAGTTCGCCATTGACCATTTGGATGATCCAGAGTCAGGAAAGAAAGTCATGTGGTCATATGAGATTAAACTTTTTGAACTTTTTGGTCTGAATTCCACTCATAGTGTTTGGAGGAAGAAGAATGATGTGTACCATACCAAGAACACCATCCCTTCTGTGAACCATGGGAGAGGTAGCATCATGTTTTGGGGGTGTTTTTCTGCATATGGGACTGGACGACTGCACTGTATTAATACCTTACCTTTATGCTGAATGTATGTTAAAATGCTGTTTGCAAATAGAGTAAATGGTCAGTAACAGATTTTATTATGCATCTGCTTGTTACCTCACTATAGTCACAAACACAGATAATGTATAACATCACTCAGGTCTCAACCAGCATTTGAGACTTGTCGTCATCCATTCACACATTTCACAGTACTAAAGTTCTCACACATTTACATGACTGAAATTCTCCAACACACACTTGTGTAACACTCTCATAGACTCTGTTGCAATGCCTGCATAAACACTTAAAATAACCTTTCAACAACTATTTAAATGTTTTTCACTCATTCACTGAAACACTATAACACCACTGGATTTTGTTCCCTCTCAGAAAGATTGAATTTCTCTACGATGACAGCATTTCAGTCAGTAGTGTGCGTAAAAGGCAAGCTGGAATTATATCCCTAACAGTCCCGCATACATACTGTACTGTATATCGTGGTGTTGTGTGTAATTGATGACACATACAGCTCCATGTTTTCATTCTTTTTGTCTCCAGTGCTTGGCTCTTCCATGAATTAAACAGAATGTCACAAATGCAACTTTTATTTAACAGATACATGTTTACAACAGGAATATAAAGGCTTCATCATGATTAGGGTCTGAAAAAGAATTCTCAGTCACTTCATGCACGCATCATTTAAGGCAGAGATGGCCTGCAAGGACATGTAAACTTTTCTGCCACGAAAAACAAACATATTAAAAAAAAATCATATAACGCCCCCAAAATGTAATCCACAAATGTTCATAAAATAAACTTGCCATCATAAATTTAAGCTGGTGTTTCAAAACTGAAACAAAAGGATGGTACAGGAGCTTTGTCATCACCAAAAGGCCTAATATTCATATTATAGTCCCACATTTAGTTGCACACCTCAGCATTCTTAGAAAATTCTGCTGACTTGCAACATTATGAGCACTGTACCCTTGCTCCTCTGCCCCTCCCAGCCCACCAGCCTGAATTAGACTCCTTCTAAAGCATCTAATCACTACTAAAGCTCTTTCTCTTGACAAACAGATAAGCTGGCAAATGAGCCTCATTTTCAGGATGGATCAATATGCTGACTGACAGCTGCGGATGGATGAATGGCTATACTCCAATCACTTGTATTGATCTTACAAAGCCAACCTAATTGTCTGGCACTGCGCTTGATCGTGTCAGCACCTCCATGTTAAGGCATCTTGGTAAAGGTTGGATGCTGATATGGGACCATTCCACATTAGCTAGTGTATTCACTTTTAATTAATTAGTTGATTAAAAAAAAAAAACATTTTTGTTTTTTGGTATAAACTAGGATTGTTCTAATGAAAAATGTGTGCATTGACAAAGTTTTAGAAATGCTAGGCACAATGACACAGTGCAACACACTTGTTCATTACAGGAAGGAGAGGTTATCGTAATTAACCAGATATTGAGTGTTGTAGACTCTTCCACTTGTTTATTTGATTACTGTGCCCTTTTCCGAAAGACTTTCTGTCAGCTGACCGCCTCAAATAAAATGGTACGGATGCAACTTCTTTGAGTACACATATCACATGCCTTACAAATGCGACCTTTGCACAGCGTGCTGCAGGGTCATATGCTCAGCCCCGGTGAAGGGCAGTCTGTGTGAGCAGTAGTGGTGCACCAGCTCAGGGATGCTTCCAAAGACGCAGCTACTCTGATCCAGAGTGTAGCCCAAGCCCTTACTGCTCTTCGTCTGGGCCACGATGATGTGCACACAACTCTGACTGGTCCTAGAAAATGACAAGAAATCAGTATTGTCAGCTCAACGTGAAATACAGTAGTAGAATATAATTCCGACCTGGATATGGGAATTTAAATCACTTGCTGTTATATATCGCTGGCTAACTGATGGTGCGCAGCAGCGAAGGTTCATTGGATGTGTAAAAGGGCTTAATGATGTGGACTCTCAAATGAATGAGCAGCGTACAACAAATGTGCACCGGCTCGTATGCACACGCACACACAGACACACACACAGGCGCACACTTATAAAGGCTCAGCTTTCAGGTTAGGTCAGGTCTGTGTAGATTTACTCTGCAAAAGAGACTCAGCAATTACTCATTTTACTCGCGCATGAATGTTTTCGGTACGCCGCACACTTGACTTGACAATCCTGAAAAAATATACAGTTGGTAACTTAACTCCTCACACTAAGCAATTGGTATTTGACCATAAACCCAGTCTACTGCAATAGAAAAACTATGACCCCCGGTGTTCTTATCACTGCACACTTATTACCTGGTCTTTCCTTTGGAAAGATCAGGTAGTGAGATTCTACGGCCTCCCCCTATATGTTATTCTGTTTTTTTTTTTGAATGGGAATCCTTCGGCGCGCTGCGCAGCCTGAACCACTTGACCGATCGGCACCATTCAAGTATCGACACATCCGGAATTTCACGCGACGCAGGGACTTTTTCAAAAGTCCCCAAAAAATTTTCAGTTTGCCCATAAACGGCAATTTTCCGAAAAAAAAAAAAGCAATTTTCAAAACGCTACTTGTCCTACAATTTTTGACTAAATCGCATAATTTGGGCATCAAAAATTCCAAGACGGTGAGGGGCAAAAAAGTTGTATACAGAATTTGGAAAAAATTTACGGTTCCCCAGAAATTTGACAAAAACTTGCCCATTCATTTTTAACGAGAAAAAAAAAGTTTCAAAATGTATCTAGTCCTACAATTTTTCACCAAATCACACAATTTGGGCATCAAAAATTCCAGGACAGGTAGGGGAATAAAGGTTATTAATACAATTTGGAAAAAATATACGGTTCCCCGGAAATTTGCCAAAAACCTGCCCATTCATTTTTAATGGGAAAAAAAGACAAGTTTCAAACCGTTACTAGTCCGTCAATTTTTGACGAAAACACACAAGATGGGCGTCAAAAATTCCGGGATGGCGAGGGGCATAAAAATGACAATGGTAAATTTTTTGATAAAATGTACGGTTTCCCGGTAATTTGCCAAAAACTGGCCCATTCATTTTTAATGGGAAACAAAGAAAATTTTCAAAATGTATCTAGTCCTTAAATTTTTGACCAAATCACATCATTTGGGCATCAAAAATTCCGTGACGGTGAGGGGCATAAAAGTTGTATACAGAATTTTGATAAAAAATTACGGTCCCCCGGAAATTTGCCAAAAACTGTCCCATTCATTTCTAATGAGAACATTTCCCATTCACTTATAATGGGATTTCCAATTGAATTTTTTACATTGCATTGATGCCATTGACGGCCATGCATGTCGAATCTATTGATGCCAATGTACTTGGATTCAATTGACTTTATGGATGTCGATGCCATTGACGGCCATGGACGTCCAAAATGTTTCCCATTCATTTTCAATGAGGAAAAAACTAAATTTCCCCAAATCAACAGAAAATGACCAGATATCAATAGGACGTGTCCCCCAAATGTCCCCGATTGCATTGCTGCTTATGGAGGGTGATGCCATTGACGTCCAAACTTCCCATTAATTTCTAATGGCATTTCTTTATGTTTGTTCATTCTATTGATGCCAATGTACTTGGATTCCATTGACGCTTATGTAAATTGATACCATTGACGTCCATGGACGTCCAAAAATTTTCCCATTCATTTTCAATGGGAATTTTTTTCCCCCCCAAATCAACAGAAAATGACTAGATATCAATAGGACGTGTCCCCCAAATGTCCCCGATTGCATTGCCGCTTATGGAGGGTGATGCCATTGGCGTCCATGGACGTCCAAATTTTTTCCCATTCATTTCCAATGGATTTTCTTCATGTTTGTTCATTCGATTGACGCCAATGTACTTGTATTCCATTGACGCTTATGTAAATTGATACCATTGACGTCCATGGACGTCCAAAATTTTTCCCATTCATTTTCAATGGGATTTTTTTTTTTTCCCCAAATCAACAGAAAATGACTAGATATCAATAGGACGTGTACCCCAAATGTCCCCGATTGCATTGCCTTTTATGGAGGGTGATGCCATTGACGTCCATGGATGTCGAAAATTCCCATTCATTTCCAATGGCATTTCTTAATGTTTGTTCATTCTATTGATGCCAATGTACTTGTATTCCATTGAATTGACGCTTATGGAGGGTGCTGCCATTGACGGCCATGGACGTCCAAACTTCCTATTCATTTCTAATGGCATTTACTTTGTTTCATGCCATTGTTAGGCATGTTTGTCCATTCTAGTGATAGACCTGCGTGGGGCTAAGATTTGTATCTCCACAGAGGAAAGACCAGGTGTAATTTCTCCCGAAATTGCAGTTTCTAGTTCTATTTAATATTTTTATAAAATGCCCAACGAAGAGGAAAAAAACATATATACTGTAAGTCGCACCAGAGTATAAGTCGCTTTATGGGGGGAAATTTGCTTGATAAAATCCAACACATAGAACAGATATGTCATCTTGAAAGGCAATTTGATATAAAAAATACAATAAAGAACAACATGCTGAATAAGTGTAAAGTATGATTTTACATGATGCATGAACAACGAAATGCGAATATACTGTCCTCACCAGGACGCTACGGCTCGGTCCTGGCTATACAGCGAGCTAAACTCCCAAATGACGATGCTGGATGTCCGTATAATTTGCTGAATCAATTTCGTCCTCAACACCAAACAGATTGGCATCAACGTAAATAAATGATAATTAAGTGCTATTACAGCAATGACAAAAACGGTTTTCACGTGTTTGCTAGCATTAGCACATCGTTCAAACAACCACACAACTGGCTCTAAATGTCCGATCGCAGGTGGAAAACACACAACAACAACCGGAAAGATGATACACACAGGCGTTGCCTCTGTAGAGATATTATACAAGCATAAACAATGAACGTAGGTTAGCAGCCGTGTCTCTCTCTCTCTCTCTCTCTCTCTCTCTCTCTTTCTCGCTCTCTCTCGCCCATTCGCTCAGACAGAGACGCTGCGTAGCTGTCTGTCTTCTTCTGGTGTGTGAGCGCTCTTCTTCGCGTAAACAAGTGTGAGTGCGCCCCTACGTGAGCATGAAAGCGCCACAAACTAAAATCATGCATTTCAATATAAAAAAGTCAATAATACAACAGAACACACATTTCCAAAGGCAGAAAGCGAACGTGGCCATAGCTATTAAGTTATTCAGATAACTATAGCTTACAGAACATGCTAACAAGTTTACCAAACCATCAGTGTCGCTCCAAAACACCAAAATAACATGTGAAATTATATCATAATGTGTTAATAATTTCACACATAAGTCGCTCCTCAGTATAAATCACACCCCCAGCCAAACTATGAAAAAAACTGCGACGTATAGTCCGAAAAATACGGTAATGAGGGAAAAAGTAACCCCAGCAAAAGTTTTTAAACTTTGATTTTTGTTGTTATCATTGTGGTTTGCATCATAGGTGAATCGTTTCCCCTGCTCCAAAGTCCAGTTTTAAAAATGGTACAGTGCTGTCATAATACAACATTCTCTGTAATCCAGGAAGCAGCCCACTAGTATAGTATATGCATCTTAACACTGCGGGTTACTTTTGTTTGTTTATTGTACTTTTGCCTATCACATGAGCCTTTGGTGTTTGGTCATTGGTTGTCTTTGATGCCGATCAAGGGCGTAGGTTTGCATAGAGACGGTAGGGACATAACACTACCAACTTTTCGGGTTGCTCAAATTGTCCCCACCAACTTTCAAGAAACCTTATTTGCATTTCATAATGCGTTCAATTATATAGGTAATTTAGATTGTATTCCTATATGTTGTAAGGATAGAATTGATCCTACCGTTATTAAGTGAATTATTTTTATTTTGTTCAGATTTACTTTTACCAATTTTCTCTTGCAGAATGTGCTGGTCCATTTTCTCTCCTCAAACGCATGTTTGATTGGCTGATGACTTGCATTTATTTTAATGTATTTATTTATTTTTCTTATTTTATTTTATATTTCTTGAGAAATATATTTTTTTGCTGTCTTAGCAGACTTTTTTTTTCAGATAATCATACATTATTCATAGTCAAAGGAAAAAGTTTTCATTTTTGGGGGGGGGGGGGGGGGGTAGCTGTGCTAGGGTACAAAAGCAGTAGTGTTTTACCTTGAGGAAGGCTCTTTAAAAAAAAAAAAAAATGTTATCCCCTGACTAGGAAGTTTTCAGTTACGGTATATTTATTTAGAGAGATAATGTTGAGTGGTCTTAAGACAAATATATTTTTTTTTACATTCTTGGATAGTTAGTTTAGATTAGTTAGATTACTAACAAGTGTGAATTTATTGTGTATGTCAATATAATTTACGTTCAAAAATTGCAATTTAAATTTGCTAATAAAATCCAGACATTTATTCTAGAAGTTTTCAAAATGTTTCTTTAGTAAATGTTTCTTCAGTAGTTTTTTAAAACAAAGGTTTGAATCAAACCGTGTATCACCTGAACCAATACACATGAAATTTAGTAAAAATCGATACAGATTTATTTTGCATTGATCATTTTGCCTGTCAATTAATTAGGTTCGTATTTGTGAGAAATGTAGCCCTGACCCCTTTTCACCCAATCTGTTTGGTCTTATTAAATTCTCGGCCCCAGCAAAAAGTGTACATGAAGGTTATGCTGGTATGTCGTCCCGACCAATGTTGAGACCAAACCTACGCCCTTGATGCCGGTAGAAGTCCAGTTCATTTTAACTGTAAGTGGTGGTCAATGCCAGCCTAGCAAGTTAAAATAGAAAGGATGTGTATTGGTGGCAGTGAATTAGTTAATATGGCAATGATTTTCCCCCCCTGTGGTTCCGTAGATTGTCATCCGTCAAAGCAATAAGTATTTCATTGACAATGATAAATAACACTTTTTGAATATTATATGGATATCTGAACATTACATTGGCAAAGTTTCTGTATTCACACTGTCTTGTAGACAAGACACCTGCAAGTCTCACACCATGATTATGTAATTTGTAGCTTCAAATTAAATACGCCAATAAAACATTGGTTTTTGACTTGTTTTTTTTCTTAAATGCTAGAAACAATGTAAAAATTTAAACTTTAATTTAGACCTGCTCTCATCTCCAACATATTCCTTTGCTATTTTCATTTCTGCATTTAACTGCAAAATGGAAAATATGGAGCTAGCCTTCACCAGTTCTCAGCGGCTCATATATGAACATTAGAGGAAATGAGGGCAAATGACTTGTGCTCAGTACTGCTTGTCACATCCATACAGAGTCAGTTAGTCACTCACTTGAGAGCGATGGAGTACTTGCTGGTTCCTGATTCGCTGTCTCTCACCAGGAAGCTGGCTTCCCTGCAGCGCTGCAGCTGGGCCTCAGCTTGCTGCCTACTGACGCTGCCATGGTACCAGCTTGCCCAGGACGTGGATAAGACACAGCATGGCGACATATGGAGACAAAGTCAAATGTCAAATAAGAAGATGCTGAGAGTGAAGGTGAGACTACTTAATGTTTTGCATTAGCGCGACACGCTATGCGCGTCAGCACAGAAGGTCCACGGAGGCCTATTAACGCACAATGCAGTTTTAGCACAATGCAGTGCTGACAGCAGCTAACGGCTAAAACGAAATACGCAAACAGGCCACATGGCACTTAGCAGAGAACAAAATGACATTCAACTGCGACAAGAGAGCAACAAATGCTAACACGCTTTGAGCGTGTTCCCCACCGGTTCCATTTCAATAGAAAGGCCATGCTTAATGAGATGGAGAGAGCCATTTTACACTTCAGGTCCCACCTACAGTAAATCAAGTGAACACCCTCTACTTAGTGCACAGTAATGGAAAATCCACTTAGAACAGTGGTTTACAAGGGATTTCTGTGACACCAATTGTCTGAGGCCTTTTTGTTAATATGATATGTGGGTCATTCTAGAACTGGAGGACAATTTATATACCACCCATGAGATTTGAAATAACTCACATACAAATACTATAACAAGCAGTTTTCTGTGTAAATTGGATTATTTATTTTAATTGCTGTCTCTTGTAACTATGCGATTAAAAAAAAAAAAAAAAAAAAGATTATTATTCGTGGAACGTTTGTCTCACAACATGCATGCAACTCGGGGTGTGAAAAAAATATGGAAATGGTGATTTTCGTGATACTTTGTATCCCAAAAGTTGAAAACTTGATAAAAATATAAAATAATAAAATAAAATAATAATAAATTAAGAGTAAAATATATATAAAATAATAAAATATAATAATAACAATAATAAATAATAAATAAAATAAATAATAATAATATATAATAATAATAAGAAGAATAAATTAATTAATCAATAAAATATAGTTCATTCTAGGGCATTTACAGGTCACTTTCTGTTGAGTTTGAGTCACTGCTAGGCCTGTCATGATAACAAATTTTAGTGTGCGATAATTGATCTCATAAATTGTTGCGATATGCGATATTATTGCGCCCCCCCATTTTTTTTTTGTAAACCAATTTTCAATAACACAGTGAGAATACAGTATATATTAATAGATCAAGTACATCCATTTAAACGCGATAAGAAATCACAACTAAAAACAAAGACAACAATATTAATACCGCACAGAAACATAGAAAAATGAATAAAATGTGTTTTTCAAGAAAAAAAAAATACAATTGCAGTTAATAACTTAAGGATTTAGGCAAATGAGAACTTTTCCCGTCATAGCTTCTGCAATGGTGTTCCATAGCATAGGGATGCAACGATACAGTTAAATCACGGTTTGGTACGTTTTTCGATACGGGGGACACGATTTTCGATCCGATTCAATACATTTAATGCTCTGAGAAAAAAAAAATAACAACTGTATTTTTCGTTTTTTTTCTTTTCTTTTCTTTTTTTTTTTTTTTTTTTCGCAAACTAGCAAAAATTAAATTGCCATCATATAAACATGCATTTTAGTGCATAATATCCATGTGCTTACTTCTTACTGATCTGAAGAAATTTAGTATAAAAGCGCTGAGAACAATCTTTACTGTTTGTAAAGTGAGGCGGGGCACACTGTTGATTGCTACAGCTAGGTTTACTACATGAGCAAGACATCCTATTTGTGGTCCGAATCCAACTGTGTCACGTAATGAATTAACAATATTTGCAGCATTATCTATAGGCACTGGTATGGATTGATTTGGCCTTCTTAACTTCCATTCAGTCATGGCGGTTTATAATTCATCAATGTAGTATATGGACTACGTGTCCCATAATCACTCTGGGCTCACGTAGACAATGGCATTGGACGTAGCACATCTAGTTTGCTATTTCATGATATCTAGTGTGTGCGCGCATTAAAAAAGTTAGCAAACGCCACAGAAGTCTGTACGTCTGCGCATTACTGCACAACACCAGCATATGACAATCGACTTTCATAAACAGGAAAAGTTTGAAACACAGCACTCTTAATTTGCCACTCAAAAATCCGGTGTTGTGCCGAAAAATAGCCGCTCAGCGTGAAATGTCACCCCTGACGGGAACGCCCACACGTCAACAACACCGGCACGCCGGAGGTGGTCCGCAGTCAATCCGGAGCACTGAGCGGCCGGTATAGGTTGAACAATAGGATATAATGGGAATGATTGGCTCTGGCGCTATTTTTTGCCAGACCTGGAACGAAGATGCATTTTGCGCAGTTGGTAACAAGGAATCCGAACTTTTAACAGCACGTCTGCCACACGCGCGCACGCACGCGCACGCGAGGCGATAAATCGCAGCGGAAAAATTACCGCCTTCATTTTTATTTATCGTGCGATAAATGGAATTATTGCATATTGCGACAGGCGTAGTCACTGCCTATTCATTTGGGGATATTCTTGAATCACTTACTGTTCTGTAGCCCAAAACAAACCAGAAGTAAACTTTAAATGCCCCAAAATCTACAGGAACTGACTAAAAATCAACAGCAAATGCCCTGAAATGCGCACAAGTTAAGCTCATTGGTTGCCACTGACCGCCATGGACTCTCCCTCCCACTTGAAACAGATTGGACGTCGACTAGTGATAAATTCATTCCAATTCACAGCAGAAAGATGAAAATAGCTTGTTTTTCTTTTTATTAGGTGTTTTGTAGAATATCCAAGAATGATTTCCTGACCAATGTATCGATAATTGTCATATCGCTGTATCGTGACATCATCATTATCGTGAGCTTTGTATCTCAAATCGTATCGTGAGGTAGCAATAGGTTCCAACCCCTACATGCAACCCCTTTGAAAGCTGTGAATCACATGATATACTGGATTTGACATCATCAAGCAGTTTTTAAAAAAGAATGCAGAGAACAAATTCATGTCCTCTCTTGTATTTT